>NC_066581.1:285038339-285677089 GCF_024323335.1 Lathyrus oleraceus
TTCATCTCTAACATACATTTTTTTATATTATTATTCTTTACATTTAAGTCTTTTTAAATGCATGTTGCTAATTATATGCATTCGAGCATTTATATACTTGTTCATGCCTTATTTATGTTGTTAATGGATTCCTTTACATGATAGTTTAGATAACTTAATTGTATGTTGTTGAATGTTATTGTTGTATGCCTATTTGCATTTTGTTGCATGTATCATGTCAATATTTACGTTTTGTATCCGATATTTATTGTTGTATATTCTTCTTAGCTGTTTAGCTCATATGTTCATCTGGAATTATTTTTTTATGGTTAGTTATTTTGTTTTTGTACTCACTTTGATATATCTCTTTTTGATGTTGTAAAAGGGGGAGAATTTGTAATGTGAGTATATAATTGTTTTATGAATTTTATGATGTGGTTTGTGTGCAATGTTTCAGGGAAGCACAATCGTTTTTACTTTTGGCTCAAATTCGACTCAATTCCAACTGAAAGCTTGCCAAGCATAAAAAGGGGGAGCTATAGTTGTATATCCCTACGGGGAGACTGAAGTTGCATGTCCCTAACACATTCATGGGGAGAATCCCAATTCAGTTATTTTTTTGTATGTCTTATCGCTTTCGTTTATTATTGTTTATTGAGTCTCCTTCATAATTTCACATTATCTATGAAACATGTTTGGATCAATTTGTTTAGTATGTATAAACCAATGATTATATTTGAGCTTGATATGATGCTTTTAGTCAATTACATGAGTCAGTGGAATAAGAATCATGTGTGTTATTGGTTCAAGTTAGATTGAAATAAAAATCTCAATGTATTTTAAAAATCATGAAAAATTTGAGATTTTGTGTGCATGATTTAAATCATGTCCATATCCTAACTTGAATCAAATTGATTAGAGGCAAACCAAGTTTTTTCAAACACTCTGATTCGAATCAGACTTTACACTTGATTCAAATCAAAATGATATGGATCACCTCTACTTGATATGATTCAAATCAGACTTTACACCTGATTCGAATCAGACAGTTTTTACACATTTTTCTTTTAGCACTATATGAATTGTTTTAGATCAGAATTTTACACTTGATTCGAATCCTAGGAATACTGACTCGAATCAAAATCTGTTCTTGATTCAAATCAGGTGAGAAAATGGATCAAAATTATTTTGGTTTCTTGTTCCACTTCACTTACTCATTTGACTCAAATCATGAAATGTTCTTGATTCGAATCTAACTAACTTTTTCCATTCATTCTTGTACTTAATCTCAAACACATATAAAATCTTTTTGTCATCTCATTTCCAAATTTTTTTACACAACTTTACATTTTTTTGTTGCAATGTGATTATGTAAAATCAACACCCTCTCTTTTTGAAAGTTCAAAAACTCATGCAACAAAATTCTTGCATCTTCAACCTCTAGTTTGATTTCAGATCTTGATCATGAGAGATTTATAATTTATCGAGGGAGATCGTCATTTTGAAACTAATATTTCTTGAAATTTTGGTTGAGATTTTCAGGTAGCTTTCAAGATTGATATTGTTGTTATTGGTGCTGAAAAAATCTAGTGAAAAGAATGAGTTTTCTCTCTCTAGATTATTTTGGTAGTGATTGCGTGTAAGGTTACGAATAAGGTGGAGTTCTTCTCAAATCTTCAAACAGTTCATTGCTCAAAGAATCAGTAGGATCAATGGGTGATTTTCACATCCGAAGGCTTTGAGCAGATTGGTGAAGTTAGAATATTCAAGAAGCGTGAATCGAGTAAAGATGATGCAAAAGAGTTTGGTATTAAACTATATACAAGTCTAAATCCAGATAGGAGATTTATTTTTCTCAGCATTATTTTGGATTAGTTAATGTACGAACTCTTCCAATATTTGTCAAAATAAAAAGGAACAGGCAGGTTCAAATGGGAACCATTGAAGAGTGTAGCAGGCAAAACGATTGTGAATGTTGAAACACTATAAATCCCGATGTACTCTCTATCTCTTACTCTTGCATTTAATTTTTGTAGGATATTACATGCCCAGGTTTTTCAATTCTTAGCGTAATTTATCGTTTCTTCAATTGGTAGCCATTTACAGGTTTTGTTATAATTGGTGCCTAATCGAGATTTTATGGTGATTAAATTATGAAAAATTTGTTGAGGTTAGAATTCATTGAAATTAAATCATTGTATAAACACACTCGTGAAGTGTACAACTAAATCAATTGATTACCTTTTGTGTATCATTATAAAACCATCTTTTGTATTTGTGAATTGATTTAGTGTTAACGTGATCAAGTTCCAATAAGAGGATAATCTTCATACTTTCGTTTTAAAATCTTCCATGCATAATTTTGAAAAACCTCTAATGTTCTATTTCTGAAAAATCAGTCGAAGTCTTTTTTAGGTCTATTCATCCCCTATAGACTGTTTTTTACTCCATATTCTCACCCAACAAGTTGGCTTTGTTGTGGACGTAACTTAAAGGTGATCGTGGAAACTATGGAGCCACATAATTATCTTTTGGACCATCGTGACGACAATACTTCTACTTACCTCTTAATTTTGTACAGACACTCCCCCAGATCAATCGAGGTTTGGCTGACGATCTGCTTGGTAGAGTTGTGGAACTTTTCCTTCCAACATACGGTTGGATCCTGATAATTTCCTTACAAAACGATTATGCCTGGCGGGGGATTAAGTGTGACTGCCGATCAGACACGTCTTTGATGAGCCTTTTCTCCCCCACTACTAGAGTCTAGGCTGCTATTCTTTTGTACGCGTTACTCCCTCAGTTCCTTTTTAAGTGTCACCTTTTAGAAAGAAAAGTTTCCTTTTTAATTGTCATTTCAAAGTTAAATGTAATATTGATTGTAGTATTGTCAAAATTACCTCTAATCATTTATTACAGAGAGAGAAAAAAGTTAAATAAATTGCTAAAAGTTAAAGGTATTATAGATAAAAAATCATTATTTAAAAAGTAACAATAATTATTAGTTGTCTTGGTATGTGTAAAAAGTAAAAAACCACACTTAAAAAGGAAAGAATGAAGTATTATGTAGGCTCAACTATGGAGATCCAGTAGTTTGGCCACGTCATACCGAACATTGATGTCCATAGAACATCGCTAATGAGTTATCTCGTACGGACCCCTCGTCGGAGAAAATTGTCATGATCATCGGGAGGCTCACACTATAGTTTTCTCAATGTTCTCTTTCTTCAACTATATTTATGCCCAAACATCTTTATTCCTAGATGCAGCGCTCAAGAGCCATATGGAAGAGAAATCTTACTAGGAGATCTCCTCCGAAAGCAACTACGCTCTGAATCTAAGTGTTGAGGAGGATGAGGTGTAGTTGAGTCATATTGTCGAACACTTCACGTCATGGCGGCATAGTGCCATCCACGACAATCACAACTTCAACCGTAAATAATTTTGCATTGGAGGTTCGTTTCACTTTGCCGCGACTAAGTATCTTTAGTCATAATACGAGCTTCACCATGATCTACAAGATATGGCTTGAGGCAGTTTTCGTTCGTCATTAGAATGCCCTTCGTTATCTAAAGAAGGTGTTATGGTAATGGATCTTTGCAAAAGGTGGTTATAAACTTGTCATATCTTTAAAGTTGTCACAATGAGTACCGCACGACGACAAATAATTGAGGTAATGTGAGATCAGAAGGTTAATGAAGTATCTTTAGTATGATCTTGAAGGCCATCACCTCCACTATTTGGTAATTCTAGCATAGATCTGGATTTTGATACATGATCATTCATTTTTTTACTTCACAGAGTTCTCGCGGGAATTAGAGATATGGAAATTCGATGAATCACAATTGAAACGATGATTGGTAGGATCGAACACGAAGGATCTCCGCCTTCGAGAGCGCTCTTGATTTGGTGATCATCGAAGGCTACACATTGGCGAATGAAGAGCGAACGCAAAATCATGAAAAACGCGGGAATTAGAAATCTATTTTCGTAGACAGAGCCACTGTTACGTCCTGGAACTAGAATTTAATGTAGTTGAAGAACTAGAGGTCTTGAACCATTGGTTCTCATCTTCGATACAACAACGTGGAGTGAACTTATAATATTAACACTCTAACATCCAATTAAGTTCAAAATTCAAGATGAATGTAATAAAAAATAGAAATCAGATAATATACCTGTCGCATAGGCGAAAAACAACCGGCGGGAAATGACACAGAGCCGCCACCGTGCGTTATTTATCCCAAAGGAGGGAAAGGAAACGCTCGAAGTAAACCTGGAAAGGAAATGGTCTTACGACCGGAGATTACAGGGTACGGGAGTCAATTACGCAAGGGGAAGGTATTAGCACCCCTCACGTCCGTCGTACTCGACGAGATCCACGCTCAAAAGAATAGAATAAGGTTGCTAAATAACTGCTCAAAGAATGCACACACTGGAATAAACACAGATGGAAGAAAACGGAAGCGGACTCGGCAGGATGTCGCATCCTGGGCCTACGTAGTTTGTCAGAAACAAACATCAGAGTCGACGTAGTTCGGGGAAATGGGAAACGGGCTCGCTAGGATATCGCATCATATGCCTACGTATCTCATCTAGAATGAGAATTAGAGCTGTCGTAGTTCGGCTAACGCACGCCGAAACAAAACACAACATAAAGACGCTGAGACGTCAACAGAAACACAAAAATAGAAACAGGCTGCCAATGGCTGGGCTTACGTCCGACTCCGAACAAACAAACACCAATAGGATACGGAATGCCAATCGCTGGTCTTACATCCATCTCCTAACACACACAAAAAGGTTATTAAATAGATAAGCTAATAGGGAGTCTGGAACTCGAGTCTAATAGCTGTCAGGCAAACACACACAAAAAAGAAAAAAGGGGGCAAAAGAAAAGGGGTGCCCAGAGAGATCTCGCACGATCTTCTGCCTACGTACCTCATCTGGTATGAGGATCAGGGCAACATAGTTCCCCTTAACAGGGGAGAAACTCTTATCCTAACCAAAGACTGGGAAATAACAAACTAAAAAGGAGACTGACTCGAGCCTAATAGTTGTCATGCAATCCACAATGGTCCTAGGTTGAGGTATCTGAATCAAAACCTAACTCGCACAGGAAGCAAGCTAGCCTAAACATCAAGTAAGCAAACACAAGCACAGGAGAGAAAGCACACATACTCTATGCAAACAAGTGGCTCATACAAGGCTGGGCTTTAGTCAAGGGGTCAAATCAACCTCGACAAACAAGCCGGTTCTGTTATGGGTGTTTTGAGCTCTTAACCCTAACATTGAGAGTTAGGGTGAAGCAGATGAAAAGGTAATGAGGGTAAGACCTCATAGCTCTTAACCCGGGCCTGGGTGAGCTTCAATCAATGAAGGTGTAGGAGTCCAGAATGGGGGACTCTACTCCACAATGACTGACTCTATATACAAGATTCTTGGGTGTTTATTCAAAATGCATCAGCACGTAGTGCGAGCAAGATGAAAGACTCAACTGACTAGCAGGGGATGGATTGCACATCCCTTCTATCTGTCAATGCCTCTTCACTTAGGAGGTCTTTACATATACAAGGCACAAAGATAAACAAACACAAACATTGCCTCTTAAGGAGGGCTTCAGACAGGTGCCTGCCAAAATAACATGACAGGTCTTCTAGACTACATGGAGAAAAGAAGTTACCTAAGTGGTATGCCAACCACAAGCAAAGAAAAGCAACTCAAATAATGAGTTAAAGCGGCTAAAGTACCTGTAAGAAAAGCTAAACCAGTCAATATTTACATTCAGACAAACCCAAACAATCAACAACAGTCAGACAACCAATATACACAATGAGTAAGCCATAGAACTCAAATGAGTTAGCCACCCAAGGACCTACAACACAATCAACATTAGTTAAACAAAGCAAATTGTGTCTCAAGCAAGAGGATCACATCATCCATTAGGGCTTATTGCTTGGACCTGAAATGCACAACTCAAAATGTGAGTCCAAACCCCTAGGGCAAAGCCTAGGGTCAAAGGTGGAGAAAAAAGTCAAAACATAAGCTAAAACTCACACTACGCCAAATAAGGGAAAAGAGGGCGCTTATTTTGGCCTATAACAGCGCTTTTAAGCGCCCTCTAAAGTGGCGCTGGCATAGGTAAAGACAGCGCTTTGTTTTCCTGGAGAAAGCGCTGTCTAAAGTGGCCCTTTAAGGGCCACATTATAGTGCGCTTTCAGAAAAAAAGCGCCCTCTGGAGTGGTCCATAAAGGGACACCTTAGAGGGCGCTTTCTGGAAAAAGCGCCCTCTAAAGTTGTCAATGTAAAGTGTTTAGAGGGCGCTTTCTGGAAAAAGCGCCCTCTAAAGTTGTCAATGTAAAGTGTTTAGAGGGCACTTTCTGGACAAAGCGCCCTCTAAAGTTGTCAATGTAAAATGTTTAGAGGGCGCTTCCTACAGAAAGCGCCCTCTAAAGTGTTAGTTATTTTAAAAAAATTTGTTTGAAAAACAGTGGATATTTAATTGGTAACCTGTTCGCATGCTGCAAAAGTGTAAAATTCATATTGATTTCATCCTTTAATCCAATGTTATACACCATTAATCCATTGATATATACAACATGAATCCATTTATATACAACATTAATCCTCCATATATACAACATTAATATATGATTCTTTGATCAACAATATACAAAAACATATTCATGATTTAGTAAAAGTACAACAACAATATACAACATATATACAACAACAGCATACAACAACAACATTCCATACATATATGTACAACAATATACAACCTAGCTATATGATTCTTTGATCAACAATGAATTGACACAATTCATCCTTCATTTCATCCAAATGAGCTCTTGAGTAAGATTTGTATTCCTCAAAGTACTACAATTAAGAGAATAAAACATATTCATGATTTAGTAACAAATTAGATGAAATATCCGATAATATTAAAATAAACCCTAAGTTATTATTCCATACCATTTTTGGGATGTCTATACGATTCAACGCAATGATATCTCTCATAAATCTCAATACAAAAAATCTGCAATCGACCGAATTATTTTGCTGAGGACACTACACAGAAAAACAAACAATATATATATAGTTAATTTCTTACAAACACTATTATAAGCAAAAAAAACAAACACTATTATAAGCAAAAATAAGATACTTAATATATACCTGAACTCTGATCCAGGTAATGTCCTTCCTATTGCGATAATTCTTTTTCGATCTAAATTTTATTATTGCCCTAACAAAATAAAAACGTATATTGAGATCAATCTGACAGACATAATTAAATATACAAATACACACGAATATTTAGGGGAATTTCACTTACGCGTCAACCGTCTTCTTCATACTCGGATATTTACTCCAATCACCCGATAACGAATCGAGATAATACACTATTAGTCTCGAAAGATCCATAGCAACCAACACCCAGTGACCACTGTAAAATAAAACAAAAATTTAGATGAATGAAAATTTTCTACGTAAAAGATATACATAGATTAGAATGAAATTATTAGAAAGAAAATCTAACCCGTTGCCAGAATTAAACGGTAAAAAATACAAACTGGGTGTAGTATTATCGCCGGCCGCCATGAATCTATCGACTAGATCATTCTTTACGGATGTTGAATTTTTCGTTATTAACGTTGTGTTGATACGGGAAGCAGCAATAAAATTGAAACGGTTACACAATTCAGTTCCCCGCAGCAATGTTACATACATATACCTTAAATAGAAACATAATAAACATTAGACTACTCATTGAAATGTGTAAATAAATTGTTCAACTAAGTAAATTATAGATTGATCGGAGTACCATATGTATGTATGAATGACAGCGATGCCCAATTCGTCGTGTTCAAAAAGTTGTTGCATGTCCTCCTTTGCAATTATTTCGAAATGAGCAGCTCCGAAAACACCTTCATCAAAATCTATACTACGAATGGCCCCGTGCATAATATCGGACTCATTCACCATTTTCTCAAGACGCATCATAATTTGAGATTTTGTCCCGGACGTCGTTGGAGGAATATCGTTACCAGCTTTTTTCAACTTTCGACCGGGAACCTAAAAATTCATATAAATTAAATCACGACTTTTTGTGATGCAACAGAATCGTTGCGTATATAATTCAATAGGTATATATATTTGTACCTCTTTTAGAGATGCAACCGACTCGATGGGTCTTGAAATCCCTTTACCAGCTTTATGCGTGGGTCTTGTAGGAGTCTAACATTACCATGTAATAAGGATTGATTAAATATCATAATTGTAGCTGAATTGAAATGTGAATACTAAAGATTCATAATCATTTAGAACATATATACCTCGGCATCTGGGAAAATTAGATCTGACGGCCATCCAACAAAGGATCCGACTGCTTCTCGCATCAACGTTGTCTCTGAAACAACGTCAGGTAATGGTAGAAGCGCGTCGGTATCTAATACAAGGTCAACCGAAACTTTCATATATCCCACCGGGAGGGGATTATGGTGAAGTAATTCACCCGAAGTGTTGTGCACTTTTCCCTTGCCAAACATGCGATAAGTTGGTGACGATAGATACAGCTGACAAGGTGAAATGCCCTAAACCAATAATAAATGTTATTGTTAACGTGTATATGTGTCAAGTAAAAAAGTGCTATTTTAATTTCATAATAACATATATAATTACCTCGGGAAATTTCGGTTGACAATTGATACTAGCTCGGTCACTAGTATCTTTTGCCTCGGAGGCGCACCTTTCCTCTCTATACCTTGCATTCTCGTTTTGCAGTTGGAGTACTTGTGCCCTTAACTCCGCCAAGGTCTCCATCACCTCTTTGTTGGTAGGATTTTTTGTTTTTGGTTTTTTATAAAATGACGACGGAGTCACACCAAAACCCTTACCCCTCACACGACCGGAATACTCAGGAACATTTAGTACTCGACTAAGTACGCTCCTACAATCCTGGACCTCGGTTGAAGGTAAGGTTTGGGATAAAGTCTCCTGAAATATTATTAGAGGAGATTAAAAATGAATTATATGTCTAACAAAATTTTCGATATAATAAAAGAAATAATGTTACATATACTTACACATTCGTCATAAACAGTTTGGACCGCTTCAACGACAGCCCCATCCTTCCCAACCCGAGCAGCCTTCCATAATACGTGCTCCGGAAGAGATGTTGCGTCACTTTTCTCCTCGGCTAGCTACACATTGAATTAGATTATAAGATCATCAATTATAACATATTGTGACAATGTATAAGCTCATAACATTTGAATATACTCACAATTCTTTGTTGTAACCGTGCATATCCCGTACGCCCTTTTTTGTACGGATACGCAGGTTTTGATGCCCTTTTCCGATTTTTGTCGCTTACTTCCTGGATAAAAAAGTTTAAGGCATATTAGAACCAAGTAACTTAACAATTGTATAATACCATAATTAATAGACATTACATGGAATTTTTCGTTTCTTCGTTTGGCGACAAAGTTATCCCATTCATCGGCTGAAATAATCTCGGCATACTTCATTGGCCGTTCTGCTTCAACAAATTTTCCTTCCTCATCCTTGAGAAATTTGTTGGACAAAAAGGATCGAAATCCTCGGAGTCTTTTTCCGGCCAATTGAATACAATATTTTTGCCGGCTTTCATCGATGTGAAAGGATCTCTAAAAAACATACACATGGAGTGTGTTATTATAAAGTAATATTATAACAATATATGGTCAACAAATAGTCAACAAAAAAAACATATAACAATATATGGTAAGTACCTGTATCTCGGACCATATTTTTTCTTTGCCAACCTTCAAGTCCGGACTTCTCCAATTATCACATGTAATCGGAATATGTTGTCGAACAAGGAAACCAATGTAACTTGCCAACATTGAACCGTTAGGCTCAATTAGTTGGTCTTCAGCACTCCAATGTACTCAAATTTTACACCCTTGTCTCTTGCACGAATGATTGACTTCATAACAGTCGATCCTCGTTTGATTTCTTTTTCAACATTGTTACGTGATCCATTCGCGTCATGGGTATCGTCTTGGTTAGCCATTTTATCTGTAATATAGAAATGATTCAATAAGATCCAAGTAAGACAATGATTCAATACGTGAACACATTCATATACCTTCCATTTCTCTCATGTTACAACAATCTAAACTCTTTTTTTTTATCATTATTGAATACAAACTCACACACTACTGCATGCAAAAGACCAATGCAAACTTATGGTGTTTGGAACATGAACAAACTTGCATCCATAATCATCAAACTTCCAAGCACAAGCTCAAACACACTTCAAATGATATCAGTTTTCAATCAGAAATAAAAAACTCAGTTTGCCCTAAACAACATTAATCAACATAATGCACAAAATGTAAAACTAAGTTTAGAAAATGCCCTAATCAAACACATGAAGAAAATGAACGGTAACGATGGAGAAGAGAAATACCTTCAAGGTGACGGTAACGATGGAGAAGAAAGTGAACAGTGACGGTGGACGCAGATAACTCAGTGAACGTGAACGCAGCAGCAGAAAAAGGCGACGACGACAATGACGGTGAGGGAGGGAGAACGAACGGAGGACGAGAGTAATCGCAGTAGAGAGAAAACCCAGTTACGTAAACGAAATAGCTTATAGAGAGGGAAAATAAAGAGACATGCAGTATATGTTATAATTTTAATGTTTACTAAAGGGGACCTTAGAGGGCGCTTTTGTAAAAAAAGCGCCCTCTAAAGGGGGCCTAAGAGGGCGCTTCTGAAAGCGCTCTCTAAGGCTTTCCAAAAGCGCCTTCTAAACTGGAAATGTACATGGACTTAGAGAGCGCTTTTTTAAAAGCGCCCTTTAAGGGTAACCTTAGAGGGCGCTTTCACTAAAGCGCCCTCTATTGTTGTCCCTCCATTTCCTCATTATTTTTTTTTAGCTTCACTTTAGAGGGCGCTTTGTTACAAAAGCGCCCTCTAAAGGGGGCCTAAGAGGGCGCTTCTAAAAGCGCTCTCTAAGGCTTTCCAAAAGCGCCTTATAAACTGGAAATGTACATGGACATAGAGAGCGTTTTTTTAAAAGCGCCCTCTAAGGTTACCCTTAGAGGGCGCTTTCAATAAAGCGTCCTCTATTGGTGTCCCTCCATTTCCTCATTATTTTTTCGCTTCACTTTAGAGTGCGCTTTGTTACAAAAGCGCCCTCTAAAGTGCGCTGTCTATTCCAATAGTATGCTCCTTATTTTTTCTCTTCACTTTAGAGTGCGCTTTTGTAATAAAGCGCCCTCTAAGGGGCGCTGTCTATTCCAGTTTTTGGCGTAGTGTCAACACAAAGCTCATTTAATGAATCAAGAATATGTCCTAAAAAGGACCAAGTCAAAAGCATTAAGCAAAGTCAATTCATGAGCAAGCTATGGCAAAGACAATTTCAAAGCATTCAAATGATCATTAAGAATCAAAATTCCATATTAAAACAAAAATGACTCAAACAATTCTAGAAATTTTTATGAGCATATAACACATCAAGAACAATCATCATGCCAAAAATCATAAACAGAGAAGCTCATTTGATATGGATATGAAAATGCACAAGTTGAACATCCAATTGTGTGACACACATTGTCACACCATGCAATCATGTATATAAAACAGAAATGGAAAATGAGAAAAATATCAAACCAAGCCTCAAACATCCATCAACATGTTGGGAATCATCATGCAAAATTTCATGGCAATTGGATCATTTTTGAGCATTTCATGATAGAAAGAATGAAGCAATGTCACATATGCACACATGATCAATCAACCAGTCACAATTCAAATTCCAGAGATGATAAAATCCAGCAAATCACATCAAAAAAATAAAGGACATTCCAAGGATCATTTAGCAAAAAGAATGGATTTAATTTGAAGATTTTTCAATTTTATATGATTTTTTGAAGTTTGGAAAAAATATTTGAATAAAATGGAGAATGTATATGAAATTATGGAGGGAAAGGCCAAAGTTGGGTTTAATTTGAAAAAGTGGTTTCAGAATGGATCGAACCTGGTTCATATTCAAAATAAGGCGCATGGCAAAATAAAATATGAAATGCTAACGCTGGGAATCGAAGCGTGCTTGCAACTTGAATGGCGCTTCTACAGTAATATTTGCATGGACGAACCAGTAAACCCTAGGCCTGTACAGGCAGGGCGGCGCACGGTGGAAACCACCGTCTTCTTCATGAAGACGGTGGATGAACAATAACAATCCACAATTTTTTTTCCAGATTTGGCCAAAACTTATATCAATCAAAAGCTCGTGACATGCACAACAAGAATCCAGCATCAATTCATGTTAATTCATCACATACATTGCAAATCGAAACAAAACATTTTGATGTACAAAACTTCAATCAAGCATATCTCAGCCAATAAGCCACCATTTCACACAAAATTTCCATCAGCATAATCAGCAAGCAAGGATCTACACTATCATGGCAAAAGTTTTGAGAATTAGGAGCTTCGAAAAACCTACCTCTTGAAGATCAACTTCTGGAATCAGCAATTTCAAGGCTTGGCAAGCTTCAAATCCACTCCTCTATCACTGTTATGAAGCTTTATGAAGAAATTGGAGCTTGTAGTGACTTAGATCTTGCTCAAATAACAGCTTCCATGTTCATTGTTCTTGAGCTTGCTATGCTTAATTTCTGCTCGAATTCACTGATCCAAGGCTTGATCTACACCAAATCAATATCACAGAACAAGAATATGGAAGAAAATCAAAGGCTTATGTGGAAGAAATTTGAATTTGGATTGGGAGAAAATTTTGGAGGGAAGAGGATTTTAGATCTATAAATGGTGAATAATGAACAATTCTGTTAGGATTTAGTTTATATACCATGTCCTAATCCTACTGAAAATGTAATTAGCAATTGGTTAATGCAAAATTAGTAAGAATGAGGTGCATGGCAATTTTTGCAAAAACACCTTATGCATGGCAAGGCACACGTGAACAGTGCTATATGGAGGGTCAAATTCACTCAAAATTCTCTTATGAACATGTTGTAATGTTTAAAAAGTCCACATGATGCACCAATTTTGAATTCATGATTTTCCCTCCAAAAATCACATGTATGCACCAATGATCATATGATGAAATTTCATGTAATATGATGAATGATTTGGAAACTACATGTCATGAGGAGCAAAATGCAAAAAGAGCCACTCAATTTGGAGTTATGAGTCAAAAGTTATGGCCTTTTGAAGTTTCAAGCACACTTGGCAATGATTTGATCATATCTCCTCAACCATTCATCATAAACTCATGATCTTGGACTTTTTGGAAATGGGAGAGAAAGATATTCAACTTCCATGTTGGACAAAATTTCATTTGAAGCTTCTTTGACGTTGTACAATTGAGTTGAATTTGATCCAAAACCCTTCCATTTTTGGAAACCTTCAATTACAGGTCACTTTCCATTTTTGGAAACTTTTGATCTGACCTCAAATTCTTCAAGATATGTATTTGACATGATGAATGAACCTATTTTGAACATGAATGAGATTTTGAAACTCATTTCTCCACCTCCTAGCCCTCAGTTGACTTGCAATTGACTTTTATGAGCCCCAAATGATTTGAACATGCTCTGGTCAGCTTGAGCCTCAACCACTTGATGAAATGGCTCCAAAATGAAACCCTAGCTTGTACAAGCTCAATAAACTCATATGATGATCTCCTTCTCAAGAAAGACCTCATCTCCTTGAAAATCCTTGGTTGAAAGAATGCCATTGATTAGGGTTGACCAGAGGTCAAAACCCTAATCCTAAGGAACATGATCATGCACAATGAACCCCTTGAAGATGATAAAACCATGATGATGGTGATATATCCTTGCCAACAAGATAATACTCAACCTCCGAAGGACCAAGAATCTCTGATGAGATGTAAAACCCTCAGATGGTTGATGATCAATTTATGAAGACCCTCAGGCTTGAATCTCTTAACCTCTCTATCTTCTGAGAAAGACTTAGGAGGATGACCTTCTTATTATCACATGATATGCAATATGCAAATGCCTAATGTCCTACAAAATAAAATGCAATATGCTAAACTAGTCCCAAGAAGAGGAGGACAAATTTTGAGGTGTTACAATACCCTACTTTCCGTGTGAATTGATTTTATACTTTAGATCGAACGAAGTGGATTTAAGGTGAAGTGAGCCTCTAGTATTTAATACGCTTTTTTTCACTCTGGTCTCAAAGATGAGATATTACTTATTTATTCATCATTTCTGTTAAAAAGATACATAAATTTTTTTTAACAAGATACACAAAGTTTAAAAGATATGTAAAGAGCCTACAATTTTTTTTGTACACCTTAGTCTAAAAGATGAAAAATTATTTTATTAATTGATTTAATTAAAGAAAATACACAAAGGACGGAAAAAAAACATATATAATGACTTTTTTTGGGTGGATTCGTGTTACTGTATTAAAAAAATGAAAATAAAAATTTGTATTGCCTTTATTTAATACTTTAAAAAACCTGAGGCTGGTATGATTTCATTGTTGAGGGCTCCATATTTGGGTTTTTTTACCAAAATAACCCACTTTTTCAAGGAAATTCCCAAAATACCCCTAGTTCCAAAAAAAATTCCAAAATACCCCACTTTTAGGAGGAGTCGCCAATTGAATTGGAGACTCCTCTTAAAACTTGAATGGAGGCGCCAATTGGATTGGCTAGGGCAGGTGCCCTAGCCAATCCAATTGGCGCCTATGTGTAGGTTTTAAGAAGAGTCGCCAATTCAATTGGAGACTCCTCCTAAAATGCATTTTTTTTGTGTTTTATGGTATAAGTGAAAGATAAATTTGATATAATACGACTTGATATTAATAAAGTTTGGAGTTTACACAAAGAAACCTAATGGTGATGACCGGGATCACCTAACCGACCTCCGGTCCCACATCCTCTAGCTACCCTAACCCACATTGACGATTCTGCACCGGTGTTTGATCATCTGAGGGGCCAGGAGCGTCACTACCAACTACAGGAGAAGGTCCGTTGAGGTATTCAGACAAGTCAGTATAGTCTTCAGTATGCAATGATGGTGTACCGCCGTAGCTGAGCTCATGACCCATGCCAGAGAAGTTGGGATGTGATTGACTCATGGATGGGCGACCGGGACGGTTGAAGGGAGACATGGGTGTGAAGGATGCGTCGAGGAAAGGTTGGAAAGGTTGTTGGGGTGTTTGGTAGAGATAGGGTTGTTGGATGTTTTGGTTTTGTGATGTTTGGGCTTCTTGTCTACGGTAGGAGGATGGGCGGTTGGTGTTTTGGCTAAGGCGACTTTGGTAGGGTGATGGTGTGGGTGCGAAGCGATGTTGGGTCTCAGGTTGATGGTCAATTTGTTGGTGGTGGTATGGGGTATGCTCTTGGTATTGAGGTTGGGTGAATGACATGTTTTGGTTGTATGTTTATGTGTTTGTGGAATGGAAAGTTTGACGGATAAGGGGTTGTGAGTAACCGGGCTGAGAATGTTGTTAGGCGTTAGATGTTGATCCTTCTTGTGTGTAAGTTGCCTGGGGTGGGCCGTATAGGTACATATCTTCGGCGATAAACTGAAAACCAACCGATCTGTACCAAGCCATATAAGTACGACTTGGTTTTACCTCAGTTGGCATGACTGCGTTAGTTAAGACATGGTCATAGCGGTGCTTCCATTTACGACACTCCGATCTTGCGAATCTTTGCCATGGATTGAAGTTCCATTGGTCGTTAAGTTTACGCAGATGCCATTCTCCTAGGCTAGCTAGGGGATTTGGGATATTCTGGACCATACCGAACTGCAGCTTCACACGATCGGTGTTGTGCATCTCCACAGTTGTGAACCGTATTATCGGTGTGCATGCAGTCCATACGGCTGTGTCTTCAGCGTCGACCTCATGGTCATGATCCAAATTAAGGTATGGATGCCAAATGAACTGAAATGTGAAAGAAGATAGGATTATAATGAATGTAGAAAAAGTTAACAAAATATAACGAAATAATTAAGTTATTTTGCTTACGTCTGTCGGTCGAAGGTGATCCAACAGGTTGCGATACTGAGTAATACAGTGTCTCGGACATCTGTTGTAACTCATACCACGTGCTGACCATTTACACCAAAAAGTAAAAAAAAAATAGTTTGAGGTAATAAACTTAAAGAAGTAAGTAAAGATATAGCAATTTAAACAACTTACTTTTGAGCATATGGAAAAGTGAAAGGGTTGTTATTAACCGGTGCTAGAGACGGTAGTTGATCGCGACTTTATGAGTCTATTGGGGTATTAACTGCAAGTGCACAGTTCTATCGCGTAGTTTTAAAAGATATCGATCCCAAAGGGACTTATGAATCGATATACCGTTATCTAAGGTTACTTCGTAAAGCTAAGGCGGATGATACTTTGATGATTAGGGGGAAAAGTAAAACTAAAATAAGATCTAGATTAAATATCAAATATAGCGGATATCGGTATGTAGTTCGTCGTAATTAGGGAATCAAATCTTCGTTAGTTTCTTAGTTTTAAAATAAATCTTTTCAGTAGACACTATTGATTAAAAGTCTTATCTCAAACTCTCGCTCTGTTGAATAGACTGTGACTTTATATTAACGTAGCTGTCACTTATTAGTTAAGTCCAAAATCACTTTTTGAAAATAATAGAATCTATAGAAACTCTTTTCATTAAAATAATAACCGTTTAAACACCCTCGTCTCAAACTCTCGTTTTATTGACTTAGATTATATAATTAAACTTAAATGCTTAACTCTCGTCCTCACATTCAACCTTTAAAAATACTTTTTGAAAAAGATTAGAATTTAATTAACTCTAAAAATTGCTTTCGCCCTGATTTAGAATTAATGTCCAATTTACACTGTCCAGTTAAAAACTCAAACCGTCGTTCTATTGATTTTAACTTCTTTATGTCTTTTACTCTCGTACAAAAACTTTGGGATTAATGCTGTAAATTGAGACCATAAAAAGAGTGACTTTATTTTTAAATGGAATTAAACCAACTTAGTTTTGATTCCTTCATTCCGCTTACTTTACATACCGATATCTAAATTAATTAGCCGGACATGCTAAACAGGTCTAAACAATTATCATGTTTAAATAAAACCATATCAGGCAAACAATATAAATAAACAGCAATGCAGAGCATATATAAATTAAAACAATAAATTAAAGAACCTGAATAATTAATAGGAATCTTGAACACTCCACCACAGACCGATTGGATTTGTTCTTGCACTCTTCAATCGGACAGGAAAATAAAAGCAAAGGGATAAAAATACTATGATCTAACGTAAGGTTAGATCCAGTAAAAGATACACAATAGTTTCCGGCATAGAAACTATTGTGTGAAAAATTAATTAAGTGCTTGAAAGACTGACTGGAAAAGAAAAGAAACAAAAATTGCTAATAAAATAGAAAGCTGTAGAAAATTAGTGCTGTAAATGCTTGCACGGCCGGAAAAAAAAAGAGAGCTTCAGGGTTGGATCTTTGGTTCTATTTATATTAGTCCCCTTTGTAACCGTTTCCCCAAAATGCCTTCAGTAAGTAAGCTTCACGTTTCAACGAGTCAAGCGGAAGAATAGCTTCAACGTGCCTCTGTTACGCGTCAAAAGCCAAAAATATAGGAGTGGGGTGTGACGTTCGTCACACCATGTGTTACGCTCGTAACACAAAGTAACAGGGCGTGACGCTCGTCACACCTTGTGTGGCGGTCGTCACAGCTTCAACGCTCCTGGCTTGTAATTGTGGGCTGGACTTTAGTGGAATTTGCTTTCATCCTCTTTTTCACCCCCTTTTCTTCCTTTTTCACTTATGCTTCAAATAAGTTACCTGGGACAAATAGAAGGGAAAATACCACGTAATATCGAATAATATGAAATAAATTGAAACAAATAATAATATAATTTAATTAAATCGAGTCCAAAAATGTGATATTATTTCATGTTATCAAACTCCCCAATACTTAGACCTTTGCTTGTCCTCAAGCAAGATACAGTATAGAAATCGTTTTAAAAATTTAGCCAGATGAAATTTCAAAACACACATCAATTCGTACTAGGTTGCATGTAAATCTTGTTTAGAAGTAACTTGAGTTTAATCTTGACATCAACAACTACCGTCACAACCTCAGATAACCCCACCTTATGCAAACCAGTTCGAGTAACGCCATTATAGCTATCCTAGTTCCTTTACTCTTATTTCACCCGTTTTCATTCTAGCGAAATCACATTAAGCCCTTTATCTTTTCGCACACATAGTGGAGTAACCGTTTAGTGATTCTGATCCCCTTTTTAGCTTGAAGTTCTGGTACATAAGTTGGATAACTTCGTTACTTGGTCCATTGCAAATTGCGGGGGATCGGACCGTAGTCCGCCCTACCAAGTTCAGCACCAGATACCTGCTGAACCAACTCATAATGGATCTTTCGTATTATGCTTTTGTATGATCTGCAACCTTTAGATTAAATGATCTGGTAAGGATCACCTAACTTAATTAGTGCATTTCCTGGTATATATATATATATTTTTTGTTATTTTGGGAATCATTCACTTATATTCATCGGCTCTCCACGTAGTTTGCTATTAAGATGGTGTTGACTTCTTGTATAAACTACTCGGGGTTACTATAAAACTAAAAGTTCAAGGAATTGGTATAATAGGTACTTTCCTGATCTAACATGTTGAGGTTTGTTTAGAGCGTTGGGGCGGTAATAATATTTGTCTTAATTTTACTCAAGTTTGATAAAATAAGCAACCTTTATATTTACCGAGTGTGTTGAATTTTTGTTATGGCTCAAGAATTTGGAGGAGAATAGATAATAAGAATTTTCACACTAGGGGCTCAACTTAAAATAAATATATATTATTATAAATTTTTTATTTTATTTTTATTTTTTTTATAAGAAAGGGAAATAACAATGAAAGGGAAAATAACACTTGAAAAGGAAAGGTTGAAAGAACAAGGTTCCCCCCCCCCCCCCCACACACTAAAATGAAACATTGTCCCCAATGTTTTTAGAGAAAAAAGCGAAAGGCAAGGAAAAATTAAATAAAAATAAACAAGCTTAATTTTGCCGACGTCCTCTTGTTCTTGGCCCCGGTGATCGTTGACGAACATCCAAGTCATCAAACATGTTGAGCAAATTGGTGAACCGCTGATCGGTTATTGCATTCCTCGCTTCCTGTTGTTGTTGCATCTGGCGCATCAGTTGCATTACTTCGTTGTTATGCACCTGCATGGCATCAAGCCGTTGGGTTTGATGTTCAATAGCGTCCATGATGTCTTCATTAGTTGCTGGCCTTCTTCTTCGACAGCGTCGGAAGGATGCAGCATTATCGGAAGGGTTGAGCGGGACTGATTGTTGCTCAGGACCTTGATCTCCTTGCTCCATTTCCTCAAACTCGTCTGGAGGCGGGTTTGCGTGTGTAGGCTCGGTAGATTCGGGAGCATTCAGATCGTAGAGGAATCGGTTGGGGTTGGTGACATCTGTGAGGGCAATGTTGGGTAACACAACGCTTAGGACTTCTTGGTTGTTTACCATAAGATAATATCTTCCGCCTACCCTATTTTTGATCAGGCGGCTGGACCGACAATAGCTTATATCCATAAATAGGGGTGACAGAGAGTGTAAATTTTGGAGTCGGTCCCCTAGATTTAAACCAAGTGCTATTGTGGTTATCAAACCTCCAATCACAAAAGGTTGACGACCTTTAGCACATAGGGTGCGGATATGATGGAATAAGAAAGAAGCAGCGTTTACCTTTGTATCCATTTCAAAGACGCAGTGGAGGAAGAATAATTCCTTGGCGTTGACTTTGCTGTTGTTGGGTTGGCCAAAAATGGTGTTTTGCAGGATGCGAATAAAGTAGCGGATGGTTGGGTTATGTATATGCGAAGCAAGTAGTACATCCCAGTTGTTGGTTTCCACACCTAATATTTTTCTAAAGAGGTCAAAGGCGTTTATGTGCCACTGTGAGTTCGGAGGGATTCTAGGGTGGACTTGGCCTTCTACAGGGAAGTGTAGCATGACACTCAATTGGTTATGGGATAATGAGTATTCGGTGTTGAACATGCGGAAGGTGGCGGTACCGGTTAAGTATTCGTCTTCACCGGTTGAAATGGTGTATGAATAGGAACTTAAAAATTTTAAGGTGAGGGATGGGTAGGTAGGTTGATTGTGTGTGCAAAGAAAGGTTAAATCAGCAAGCTGAAGCATCCATTGTACACCTTGAAGTAATCCTAATTCTTGTAAACAATTTAAATCAGGATACCTGGTAGAGACGACACCTCTTTGTTAAAACCGCTCGAATTGCTCCCTTTGATAATTATCATCTTCGGATCGGAAGATGATATTTCCGAATTGTTGGTTTCCTGCCATACTGATAAGTTGGTTGAAAGAAGTAAAAGGAATGAAAATGAAAAATATTTTATAGAATGGTTTGTGGTGTATGAAGAAAGGTATGGTGGGTATTTATAGGAAAAGTTTTGGAAGTTGGAAGGGGAGTGGGTGGGAGAAAAATAAATGTGGGTAAATGTGAGTAAATGGGTGAATGAATGGGGAAGGTAAAAAGTGGGGTGGTGTAACGGTCGTGTCCCCAACGGTTACTAACGTTCACCTAGTCTGAAGGTGTCACGCTCGTGACAGGGGTGTTACGGGCGTCACAGGCACTTGGTGTGACGACCGTGATGGCTTGTGTGACGCTCGTCACACAGTCAGCTTGTAACGGTCATTTGCGTGGGTTCTTCATACTCTGTTTTTATTATTATATTTTATTTTTGTTATTTTGTTTTGCTTATGTTTATTTTATTTTGCTATTGTAATGCTTTTAAATTGCCTTGCATGCTATTCTACTACCATAATATATGTATTTCTTTAACATGCATAATAATTATTAGCATATAGTGGATATCATTATTTGTAATTATAGAAATTGCATAGATCAAAATAAAATAAACCCATAATGCAATAGCTTCATAAAATAATCATAATGTAACATTGGAAGACAAAAGCAAACATGCGAAAGAAAAACAAATACTAATATAAAAAATAATGTGAAACAAAACTAATAAATGACCTAAACTAAAACTAAGTAACTAAGAAAAACAACTTCTAGCCACTTGCAGGATCTCTGGCCGGAGGAGCAAAGGAGTTAACACGGTTTAGCAACTCATGGAATTGATTTGTCATACTGCTCATGTATCCTAGAAATTCTTGTCCCATGTTAGCTAACTCTTCTCTGATGGCGTCTTGTTCTGACATCAAAGCTTGAATGGTGGTGTTATAATTAGCTCCGGGCATATGATGTCTAAGATCGGGTATTGCCGACTCTTCGGTCGGGATAGGTTGAGGAGGAGGGTCAATATCATAATAACCAGATGGTGTCTGAGGGTCAGACTCAGCATAAGGAATCTGGTCGTCACAAATCTCATAGTCCTGGATGGATTCAGTAGATCTAGCAGGAGAAGGTATTCCATTCAGATTGTAGAGCCAATTGTTTTGGTTATGAACACTAGTCCTCGGACTAGGTAAGGTGAATAGGCAAAGAACTTGGTTGTCAACTATTAGTTCAAACTCTTCAGGCCCTAGGTTTCCTATAAACATAGTGTTGAAGAGGAAGGGTATACTCATAGGCGTAATACCACAAAAAGGGCTTAAGTCAAGCATGGGTTGGCGTAATCCGATGGCATTACCAATCATGGTTATTAATCCGCCTATTTGAATTGGTGCTCGGTCATCCTGAATAAGACGGTCAAAATTCGCCAACATAAAAGTGGCACCATTCACTGGACGGTTCTGGGAAGCACAAAATATGATGAAGAGTTCATCACGTGAAACTGTGGTACTGTTTGACTTCTTCCCAAAAAGGGTGTGGGCCAGGATCTTATGGAAATAACGAAAGGCCGGGTTATGAATGTTTCCAGAGAGAAACTCATGTTCCTCAGGGTTGTCATTTCCAGTCAAACATCCCCAAAAATGTTCAAGTTCTCTATATTCAAAAAGGTCTTCTTGGCTTACTGTGAATGTATCAAAAGATGTAGGGAACCCTAAAAGGTTAGTAAAGTCTTGAATGTTAAATTGATACTCCATGTTGAATATTCTGAACTGAATGAAACCTCTGCTTGTTCCTTTTCCATGACTGGGTAGATAGATCAGGGAGCTAAGGAATTCTAGCGTTAGTCTCCGGTAAGTGACGAATTGTCTTCGGATAGGAGTGGTTTCCCACCCTATTTGACTCAGCAAATACATGACACTCTCTCTTAGTCCAAGGGCAGTCATTGCCCAATCATCAGCATACAAACTAGGTAGCATCTCTCTCTCTGCTAGTTCCTCAAACCTTTGTTTCTGAGCTTTCCCTCTGAATTTGATACCCATACGATCAATTTGTCCCATCAGGTTAGTGTTAAGAAAAGAAAAACAAGAATTTAGTCAGGATTTGGCCAAATGCCGAAAGAAGAGAAGAAGAAATTTTTTATAAATTAAAATAAATGAAGAATGAATAAAATTTTAAAAGAATAATCAAAGAAGAAATAAAAATAAAAATATTTGTGGGTTGTCTCCCACGAAGCGCTTTGTTTAATGTCGCAAGCTCGACATAAAATTAGTAAATGTTAATCTATAGATATAGGAGACAATACGTCTAAGTGCAAGACTTGCGAGTCTTCGTTGTTTTTATCATAGTGATAATGTTTCAGACGCTGCCCGTTTACGATAAATGCTTCAATAGATTTGCCTTTAATTTCCACCGCTCCACTTGGGAAAACATTAGTAACTTGGAAAGGGCCTGACCATCTAGATCGTAGTTTTCCTGGGAATAACTTTAGCCTAGAGTTGAACAAAAGGACTATATCGCCTTGCTTGAAGATTTTTCTGGATATACGTTTGTCATGCCATTTTTTCGTTCTTTCTTTGTAGATTCTGGCATTTTCGTAGGCATCTTGTCGAAGTTCCTCTAATTCGTTTATGTCAAGAATTCGCTTTTCACCAGCGGCCTTATAGTTTAAATTTAGATTTTTAATAGCCCAGTAGGCCTTATGTTCTAACTCTACCGGGAGGTGGCACGATTTACCATAAATAAGCTTAAATGGGGTCGTTCCTATGGGAGTTTTGTAAGCGGTTCGATATGCCCATAAAGCTTCAGGTAATTTTAATGACCAGTCTTTCCTTGAGGTGGCGACTGTTTTTTCCAATATTTGTTTAATTTCTCTGTTCGATACTTCCACTTGTCCACTGGTTTGAGGATGGTAAGGTGTTGCTACTCTATGTCTTACACCGTACTTAAACAGTAGTTTTTCGAGTATCTTAGATATGAAATGCGATCCACCATCACTGACTACTATTCTTGGGACACCAAATCTTGGGAAAATTATATTCTTAAAGAGTTTAGTTACTACTCGTGTGTCGTTTGTTGGAGAAGCTATAGCTTCGATCCATTTTGATACGTAGTCAACCGCTACGAGTATGTACTTGTTACCGAAAGAAGGTGGAAAGGGTCCCATGAAATCTATTCCCCACACGTCGAAAATCTCTACTTCCAAAATGCCCTTTTGCGGCATCTCGTCACGTCTAGATATGTTTCCTGTGCGTTGACATCTATCATATTTCTTGATAGCAGCATGCACATCCTTCCATATGTTTGGCCAATAAAGACCGGCTTGTAGGATTTTAGAACAGGTCTTGGATGTACTTGCGTGTCCACCATAAGGAGCGGAGTGACAATGTTGGATTATATTTTCTATCTCTTCTTCAGGTATACACCGACGGAAAATACCATCGGGGCCTCTTTTGAAAAGTAAAGGGTCATCCCAGTAATAATGTTTTATGTCATGGAAGAATCGTTTCTTTTGTTGGTAAGATAAATTAGGTGGAACTATTCCGGTAGCTAAATAATTGACGAAGTCTGCGTACCACGGTGTAACACATATAGCTAAGGTGGTCTCTACCTGTTTATCAACTTTATTTTCTTCCAAATTAGCTATAAGTTTATCGTACGAGAAATCATCGTTGATCGATGTTCTTTCCGGTTCCAGGTTTTCGAGTCTAGAGAGGTGATCTGCTACTACGTTTTCAGTTCCTTTTTTATCTTTGATTTCCAAATCGAATTCTTGTAGCAACAAGATCCACCTTAGGAGTCTAGGTTTAGCATCCTTTTTTGTTAAGAGGTACTTAATGGCGGCGTGGTCAGTGTAAACGATTATTTTAGCTCCGACCAAGTAAGAACGAAATTTATCTAGCGCAAACACTACTGCTAGAAGTTCTTTCTCGGTCGTGGCGTAATTCATTTGTGCTTCATCTAGAGTTCTACTTGCGTAATATATGACGTGAAGCTTTTTATCCTTTTGTTGTCCTAAAACAGCGCCTACGGCTTAATCACTTGCGTCACACATTATTTCGAATGGTTCATTCCAATCTGGAGCCTGCATTATGGGTGCGGAAATCAATGCTTGTTTAAGCGTTTGAAAGGCTTCTAAACATTTATTGTCGAAGATGAATTCAGCATCTTTCATCAATAATCTGGTTAAAGGTTTAGTTATTTTAGAGAAGTCTTTAATGAATCGTCGGTAAAAACTGGCATGTCCTAATAAGCTTCGTACTTCTCTCACAGTTTTCGGAGGTTGAAGGTTTTCGATTACTTCTATTTTGGCTTTGTCTACTTTGATTCCTCTATTTGATATGATGTATCCTAAAACAATTCCTTCTTGTACCATAAAGTGACATTTTTCCCAATTAAGTACTAGGTTTACTTTTACACATCGCTCTAGAACTCTTTCTAGGTTTTCAAGACATTCTTCGAAACTTTGCCCGCATGCGGAAAAGTCATCCATAAAGACTTCCATGATGTTTTCGAGAAAATCGGCGAATATTGCCATCATGCACCTTTGGAAGGTTGCGGGAGCATTGCACAAGCCGAACGACATTCATCGATAAGCGAAGGTACCAAAAGGACATGTGAATGTTGTCTTTTCTTGGTCATCAGGATGGATTGGTATTTGAAAGAAGCCTGAGTAACCGTCTAAATAGCAGAAATGAGAATGCTTTGCTAATCGTTCTAACATCTGGTCTATGAATGGTAAAGGGAAATGATCTTTTCGGGTTGCTTTGTTTAGTTTCCTATAGTCAATGCACATTCTCCATCCCGATTCGATTCGTTTGGTTATGGTTTCTCCTTTTTCATTTTCAATAACTGTTATACCTCCTTTTTTTGGTACTACGTGTACAGGACTAACCCATTTGCTATCGGATATAGGATATATGATACCTGCCTCTAATAACTTCGTTACTTCCTTTTTCACTACCTCACTCAGGATCGGGTTTAGTCTCCTCTGATGTTCCCTAGAAGTTTTACAGTCTTCTTCTAGCATGATGCGATGCATACAAATAGAAGGACTTATCCCTTTAAGATTGGTGATTTTGTATCCTAGTGCGGTTGGATATTTTCTTAAGATATGTAGGAGTTTTTCGGTTTCGAGTTTTCCTAGGTCTGCATTAACTATCACTGGTCGTTCAAGTTCTAAGTCTAGGAATTCATATCTCAGATTTTTGGGAAGTGTTTTCAGGTCGAGGGTTGGTTTCTTAAGCCATTGCGTAGGGTCCGATGTTATTGCTAAACATTGGTTCAGTCCGTCTTCTACACGATAGTCAGACAATTTGTCATTTTCTAATTTTGTTTCTTTTATGCATTCGTCGATGATATCCATGAAGTAACATGTGTCATCTATTGCAGGTGCTTTCAAAAATTGGGAAAGAATGAACTCAATTTTCTCTTCTCCTACTTCGAAAGTGAGTCGTCCTCGTTTTACGTCTATGATAACACCGGCTATTGCTAAGAATGGTCTTCCCAATATAATGGGTGTAACTTCATCTTCTCTTATGTCCATAATTATGAAATCGGTGGGAATGTAGAATTGACCTATGCGCACGGGAACATTTTCAAGAATTCCTACAGGATATCTTACGGAACGATCTGCTAATTGCACAGACATTTTAGTTGGTCTTAATTCTCCCATTTCCAGTTTCTTGCATATGGATAAGGGCATAACACTGATACCGGCTCCTAAATCGCATAATGCTTTATCTATGACAAATTTTCCTATGTGACAGGGTATGGAGAAACTACCAGGATCTTTAAGTTTAGGAGGCATATTCTGGATTATGGCGCTACACTCAGCAGTGAGTGTAACAGTTTCGCTATCCTCAAGTTTCCTTTTATTAGAAAGAATTTCTTTTAAGAACTTAGCATATGAGGGCATCTGTGTAATAGCTTCTGTAAAAGGAATTGTGACGTTTAATTGTTTCAGTAGGTCAACGAATTTTTTAAATTGGCCCGCGTCTTTGGTTTTAATAAGCCTTTGAGGATAAGGGATAGGTGGCTTATAAGGCGGTGGAGGTACATAAGGTTCTTTCTTTTCTATGGTTTCCTTATTACTCTCTTCCTTTTCCTTAGGTTTACTCTCTTCCTCAGTTGACTTTTTAGAGTTTTGGTTTTCAATCCTTGGATCAGGTGGTCCTTCTACCTCTGTTCCACTTCTTAATATAATTGCATGAGCGTGGCTTTTCGGGTTTGGTTGGGGCTGTCCAGGAAATGTACCAGTAGGGGCAGCAGTAGGCGCTTGTTGTTGAGCTACTTGTGAGATTTGCGTTTCCAACATTTTGTTATGGGTAGCCAGGGCATCTACTTTACTTGCTAATTGTTTTATCTGTTCGTTAGTGTGTACATTCTGGTTTAAGAACTCTTTATTGGTTTGCTGTTGAGAAGCTATGAAGTTCTCCATCATGATTTCCAAGTTGGATTTTCTAGGAACATTATTGTTAGGCGTAGATGGGGTCGGCTTTTGATATCCAGGAGGTATAGCTGGGGCTTGATTGGGAGCTTGTCCTGGTGCGTATAAAGCATTAATACTTTTATATGAAAAATTAGGATGGTTCTTCCAGTTTGAGTTATAGGTATGCGAGTAGGAATTTCCTTGAGCATAGTTCACTTGCTCCGCTTGGATTCCTGTTAAGAGTTGACAATCTGCAGGAGTGTGACCTTGGATTCCACATACTTCGCAATTTTGAGCTGCGGCAACCACGGTGGCTGGAGGTGATACATTTAAACTTTCAATTTTCTGGGCCAGGGCATCCGCTTTTGCATTAACATGATCAAGGCTACTTATCTCGTACATGCCACTTTTCGTTTGAGGTTTCTCTACCATTGTTCGGTCGCTTCCCCACTGATAATGGTTTTGGGCCATGCTTTCGATAAGTTGATAAGCATCGGCGTAAGGTTTATCCATAAGTGCACCACCTGCGGCGGCGTCTATTGTTAACCTTGTGTTGTATAAGAAACCATTATAGAAGGTATGAATTACTAACCAGTCCTCTAAACCATGGTGTGGACAAAGTCTCATCATGTCTTTGTATCTTTCCCATGCTTCAAAAAGAGACTCGTTATCTTTCTGTTTAAATCCATTTATCTGGGCTCTCAACATAACTGTTTTGCTTGGAGGAAAATATCGGGCAAGAAAGACTTTCTTCAACTCGTTCCATGTGGTGACTGAATTTGAAGGAAGAGACTGAAGCCATCTTCTAGATTTATCTCTTAACGAGAAAGGAAAGAGACGAAGTCGAATTGCCTCTGAAGTGACACCATTAGCTTTAACAGTATCGGCGTATTGGACAAATACAGATAAATGAAGGTTTGGATCCTCGGTAGGATTTCCAGAGAATTGATTTTGTTGCACTGCTTGTAACAGCGAAGGTTTAAGTTCGAAATTGTTTACTTCGATTGCGGGTGGAGCAATACTCGAATGCGGCTCATCTTGCGATGAAGCGGCGTAATCTCGAAGAGCACGAGCTGGTTCTTCCATCTCGGGTATCGGTGAAGGAAGAAGACTTTTGAGATCGGGAACTTCGATTGGAGGGAAGTTGTTTACAACACGATATTCCCGAATTCATCGTAAGACTCGGAGATATAGTTCAACGTCGTTGATTCGTAAGTAAAACGGCTCGCCTTGTGAGCGAGTGTGTGGCATACAAATCAACGAAAGAAAGAAAAAAAAATAAAAATTGCCTTAGTCTCTACAGCGTAACAGAAGAGTTACGATATCGACTAAATAAAAGTCCCCGGCAACGGCGCCAAAAACTTGATCGCGACTTTATGAGTCTATTGGGGTATTAACTGCAAGTGCACAGTTCTATCGCGTAGTTTTAAAAGATATTGATCCCACAGGGACTTATGAATCGATATACCGTTATCTAAGGTTACTTCGTAAAGCTAAGACGGATGATACTTTGATGATTAATGTAACACCCCGATAAAATAAGGCTAATTATTTAATTTGAATTAATATAATTTTTATTAATTTAATTAATTAATTGGAAATATTATTGGATTATTATAATTATTTGGAATAATAATTATTTGGAAAATATATAAGTGGAAATAAGAGAAATAGTCTCATTGGGAACAGAGGAGTTTTACGTGAAAGAGCAGAAGGATCGTGAAAGTGGGAAAAGGAGAAACCGCTGAAGAGAAAGAGAACGAAGAGGAAAAGGCCAAAGATTGTTCGGAGCTTCCTTCAATCCAAAGAGGTAAGGGGTCTGAACCTTATTAAACGATAATATGCGAGCAATTTCATGAGATATGTTGGATTGTTGATGAATTTTGGGGGTTTTAGAGAGATTGGGAAAGTTGGGGTTTTGATGGAAAATCCTCCGATCTGTGAGTTTTGTTGTGTTATATGCACTGTAATCGAAGTATGTTGTGTATATATGTCTGTTAAATGTCGATTTTGGTTTGTTAGCTGTGGGGTACGGGTTATGGCGAGTAGAGAAGCAAAGCTGCGCTGAATTCTGCAGCAGAGGGGTTCTGTCGCGCGCGATTCGCGGCGCGAAGCCCAGTTCGCGGCGCGAACTGGGCAGGATTTAGAGGGGTTCTGTAATTCGTTGTTCGCGACGCGAACCCTGCTTCGCGGCGCGCACTGAAGCGAAATAAGTTGTTCGCGACGCGACCCTTCGTTCGCGGCGCGAACTGTGTTGTATTGGAGATTTCGCGGCGCGTCCCTATGTTGGCGGCGCGAACTGGAGAAATGCAGAAGCTAATGTTGGTGGGTTTGGAGTACGTTGAGTTGCGAGACTCTTAGTAAGTCGCTGTAGTTGTACTATAAACCATTAATAGTGATTATATGATTTGTATGAGGTGTTATGATGATGATATGTTGAATTTATGTGTTTAATTATGAATGTGTTATGTGACGATGTGATATCGTTATGATGTTGTTGTTGTTTTGTTGAGTTGTATGTCATGATATTAATGATGATGATAACATGACTATATGATGTTGTTGTTGCTATGATGATTATGATGCATGTTTGATGTGCATGCATTCATGAAAGGCCGATGCCTAATGATGAACGGACATGAGTTCCAATGATGTTGTTGACTCCGGGCTTGTTGAGAGGCTTGGTTCCTTGCGGGGAACTCGGATTCTATGGTGATGAATCTGGGAGTGGTGATCCTGTAGTTGATCACAAAATGGGTATACCGAGTCGTGTTGAGTCATGCATGGGTGTGTGCATTGCATTGATGTGTTGTTTTGATGATGTTCATGAGTTTGTTGATTTTGATGATGATGATGAGTTGTGTTGGCATATGTGAAATATATATTTATGTTTATATTTCCGTCGTTATATTATTATTTAATAATGTAATTCTCACCCCTTCTGCATGTGTTTATGTTCATCTATGATGAGCAATGTGCAGATAAAGAGGAGTAGCTTTTGTTGAGGTTCGGAGAATAAGTGTAGAGTTATTCTACAGAGTCGAGTCAAATGCTCTGGTCATGTGACACCGGGGATTATGGGATTCGATAGCCGAATTATTTTTATCTACGTTGTTTGTGATGAATGATTGTTGAGGTGTTTTGTTGAGGTCATGTTGACACCTTATTATAATATTTATATTGTTGTCCGCTGCGAAGTTTTAAATCAAATAAATAATATGTTTTATGTTGTGATGCGAAGAATAATATGTTGTATGAAATGTAAACTCTTCTACATGTTGTACTCTGATAATCTATTTAATTATGTCGTTTGGGGTAGAAGGGTGTTACATTAGTGGTATCAGAGCATTTTCAGTCCAGTCGAGTCGTAATGTGAGGTTTTCCCTGTTGGTCGATTAGTGTAAATGACACTGTCGATATTTAACGGTTGTAGTGGTGTTGTGCAGAGTATGGCTGGAGAAAATGACCGTGCGATTGCTGAGGCTTTGGCTGCTATGGCGCAGGCTATGCAGGCGCAGCAGAATCCGCCGGTCGACGAGTTTAAGAATTTGGGAAGGTTTCTGAAGAATAACCCTCCTACATTCAAAGGGCGCTATGATCCAGATGGTGCTCAGATTTGGCTGAGGGAAATTGAGAAGATTTTCCGGGTGATGACGTGTACTGAAGCACAGAAGGTGCAGTTTGGTACGCATATGTTATCTGAAGAGGCTGAAAACTGGTGGGATAATACTCGACAGAGAATTGAAGTACCAGGTGCTGAGATGACTTGGGAAAGGTTCAAGACGGCCTTTCTGGAGAAATATTTTCCTGCTGATGTGTGCTGTAAGAAGGAGATGGAATTTCTAGAACTGAAGCAGGGTAACATGTCTGTTGCTGACTACGCTTCGAAGTTTGAAGAGCTGGTGCAGTATTGTCCTCACTATAATAATGCTGATGCTGAGGGATCCAAGTGTGTCAAGTTTGAGAACGGGTTGCGTCCCGAGATCAAACAAGGCATTGGTTACCAAGAGATTCGTAGGTTTCCTACATTGGTTAATAAGTGCAGGATATTTGAGGAAGATAGCAAGGCTAGGACTGCTCATTACAAGAGTCTTAGTGAGAAGAAGAATAAGGACCGTGGTAGTCCTTATGCATCTCCGAATGGTAAAGGTAAGCAGAAAGTGGTAGATGAGAAGAAGCCAAGTGGGGGAGGATCTTCCATAGCTGGTAAATGTTTCAAGTGTGGCGAGCCAGGCCACCGTGCTGATAGCTGTACCAAGAAAGTGCTGAGATGTTTCCGATGCGGTCAGACTGGTCACAGAGTTACAGAATGTAAGGATGCTGGTCCGACATGTTTTAATTGTGGCGAGAAAGGCCATATCAGTTCGCAGTGCTCGAAACCGAAGAAGGCGGCTACTGCAGCTCATACTACTGGTAGGGTGTTTGCTCTGAGTGGGGTTGAAGCTCCTAAAGAAGATAATCTGATTAAAGGTACTTGCTTGATTAATAATGTTGAATTGCTTGCTATTGTTGACACTGGTGCTACTCATTCGTTTATTTCATATGAGTGTGCAACTAGGATTGGTATGATTATGTCGTCCCTAGGCGGAAGTATGGTGATAGATACTCCTGCTAATGGTTCTGTGAAGACTTCTGTTGTCTGTCGAGGTTGTCATTTAACGATCTTTGAGAGAGAGTTCGTGGTTGATTTGGTGTGCTTACCCTTGCACCAAATTGATATTATTTTGGGAATGAATTGGCTAGAATTCTATGGCGTGTTTATCAACTGCTATAGTAAGACGGTGCGGTTTTCTGAAGTTGGTGAGAATGATGAGGCAAGATTTCTATCTGCTAGGCAAGTGGGGAATTTTGTGAAAGATGAAGCTCAGATATTCGCTTTATTTGCGTCTCTGCAATCGGATAAGAAAGTGGTGAGTGTAGATTTGCCTATTGTCTGTGAATTTCAGGATGTGTTTCCGGAGGATGTAAGTGAATTACCTCCAGAACGTGAAGTCGAATTTGCCATTGACTTAGTACCAGGTACGAGTCCAGTGTCGATGTCTCCTTATAGAATGTCGGCAACTGAATTAGTTGAATTGAAGAAGCAACTTGAAGAATTGCTTGAGAAGAAGTTTGTGCGTCCAAGTGTTTCTCCTTGGGGTGCACCAGTATTGTTAGTGAAGAAGAAAGAAGGTACGATGAGGTTGTGTGTCGATTATCGGCAGTTGAATAAGGTGACTATCAAGAATCGGTATCCATTGCCGAGGATTGATGATTTGATGGACCAGTTGGTTGGAGCTCATGTTTTCAGTAAGATTGATTTGCGGTCGGGTTATCATCAGATTCGAGTGAAGTCAGGGGATATTGCGAAGACTGCTTTCCGTACGAGGTATGGTCATTATGAATACACTGTGATGCCGTTCGGTGTGTCTAATGCTCCAGGTGTGTTTATGGAATATATGAATCGTATATTTCATCCGTACCTTGATAATTTTGTTGTGGTGTTCATAGATGATATATTGATATATTCTAAGACGGAAGAAGAGCATGCAGGACATCTGAGAATTGTTTTGCAGGTGTTAAGAGAAAAGAAATTATATGCAAAGTTATCTAAATGTGAGTTCTGGTTGAAGGAAGTGAGTTTCCTTGGCCATGTGATTTCGAGTGGTGGGATTTCTGTTGATCCTGCTAAAGTTGTTGCTGTATTACAGTGGGAGACTCCGAAGTCTGCTACTGAGATACGTAGTTTTCTGGGGTTAGCTGGTTATTATCGCAGATTTATTGAGGGCTTCTCTAAGTTGGCATTGCCGTTGACGCAGTTGACTAAGAAGGGTCAAGTGTATGTATGGGATGCAGCTTGTGAAGCGAGTTTTGTTGAGTTGAAGAGGCGGTTGACCAGTGCTCCAGTGTTGATCTTGCCTAATCCTGGTGAGTCCTTCGTTGTTTATTGTGATGCTTCTTTGATGGGTCTTGGTGGTGTTTTGATGCAGAATAGTAAAGTTGTAGCTTATGCTTCTAGACAGTTGAAAGTTCATGAGAGGAATTATCCTACGCATGATCTAGAACTTGCAGCTGTTGTATTTGTGTTGAAAATGTGGAGGCATTATCTGTATGGTTCCAGATTCGAAGTGTTCAGTGATCACAAGAGTCTGAAGTATCTGTTTGATCAGAAAGAGTTAAATATGAGGCAGAGAAGGTGGTTAGAATTATTGAAGGATTTCGACTTTGAATTGAGTTATCATCCCGGTAAGGCTAATGTAGTTGCAGATGCACTGAGTAGAAAGTCTCTACATATGTCTATGATGATGGTTCGGGAGCTTGAGTTAATTGAACAGTTCCGTGATATGAGTTTGGGTTGTGAAGTTTCCGCTGATAGTGTAAAGTTGGGTATGCTGAAGTTGACTAGTGGAATTCTGGAAGATATTCGGAATGGTCAGCAAGTTGATGTCGCTCTAGTTGATCATATTACTATGGTTAACCAGGGTAATGGCGGTAATTTTGAGATTGATGAGAATGGCATCCTGCGATTTAAAGGTAGAGTTTGTGTTCCTGAGGTGTCTGAATTGAAAAAGAGTATTCTTGAAGAGGGCCATAGGAGTGGATTGAGTATCCATCCAGGTGCAACTAAAATGTATCAAGATTTGAAGAAGTTGTTTTGGTGGGCTGGTATGAAAGGAGATGTTGCTAAGTTTGTGTATGCCTGTTTGACTTGTCAGAAGTCAAAGATTGAACATCAGAAACCGGCAGGTATGATGCAACCTTTGAAGATTCCTGAATGGAAGTGGGATAGCATTTCCATGGATTTTGTGACGGGATTGCCGAGGACGGTGAAAGGTAATGATTCTATTTGGGTGATTGTGGATCGATTGACTAAGTCGGCGCATTTCTTGCCGATGAAGATTAATCACTCTTTAGAGAAGTTGGCAGAGTTGTATATTGAGGAGATAGTGAGGCTGCATGGTATTCCATCCAGTATTGTGTCTGATAGAGATCCCAGATTTACTTCTAGATTTTGGGAGAGTTTGCAGAAAGCGTTGGGGACTAAGTTGAGGTTGAGTTCAGCTTATCATCCTCAGACTGATGGTCAGACTGAAAGGACTATCCAATCCTTAGAGGATTTGTTGAGAGCTTGTGTGTTGGAGCAGAGTGGTTCTTGGGATAGTTATTTGCCGTTGGTGGAGTTTACTTATAATAATAGTTTTCATGCTAGTATCGGTATGGCTCCATATGAAGCATTGTATGGTAGGAGGTGTAGAACTCCATTGTGTTGGTATGAGTCAGGTGAGAGTGTTGTACTCGGACCTGAGATTGTGCAGCAGACGACTGAAAAGGTTAAGATGATTCAGGAGAAAATGAGGATTTCTCAGAGTCGTCAGAAGAGTTATCATGATAACAGGAGAAAGGCACTTGAGTTCCAAGATGGGGATCATGTGTTTTTGAGAGTTACTCCGACGACAGGAGTGGGTAGAGCTTTAAAGTCCAAAAAGCTTACTCCGAGGTTTGTGGGTCCGTATCAGATTTTGAAGAGAGTTGGGGAAGTGGCGTATCGGATAGCTTTACCGCCGTCGCTTTCTAATCTGCATGATGTGTTTCATGTATCTCAGTTGAGAAAATATATTGCGGATCCTTCGCATGTTGTTCAGTTGGATGATATCCAGGTGAGGGATAATTTGACCGTTGAGGTGTTGCCAATTCGGATAGATGACCGAGAAGAGAAGACCCTGAGAGGTAAGAAGATTGCTCTAGTGAAGGTTGTTTGGGGAGGTCCAGCTGGTGAGAGCTTGACTTGGGAGCGTGAAGATCAGATGAAGGAGTCGTATCCGACCCTATTTGCTTGAGGTATGTTTTCGAGGACGAAAACTCTTTTAGTGGGGGAGAGTTGTAACACCCCGATAAAATAAGGCTAATTATTTAATTTGAATTAATATAATTTTTATTAATTTAATTAATTAATTGGAAATATTATTGGATTATTATAATTATTTGGAATAATAATTATTTGGAAAATATATAAGTGGAAATAAGAGAAATAGTCTCATTGGGAACAGAGGAGTTTTACGTGAAAGAGCAGAAGGATCGTGAAAGTGGGAAAAGGAGAAACCGCTGAAGAGAAAGAGAACGAAGAGGAAAAGGCCAAAGATTGTTCGGAGCTTCCTTCAATCCAAAGAGGTAAGGGGTCTGAACCTTATTAAACGATAATATGCGAGCAATTTCATGAGATATGTTGGATTGTTGATGAATTTTGGGGGTTTTAGAGAGATTGGGAAAGTTGGGGTTTTGATGGAAAATCCTCCGATCTGTGAGTTTTGTTGTGTTATATGCACTGTAATCGAAGTATGTTGTGTATATATGTCTGTTAAATGTCGATTTTGGTTTGTTAGCTGTGGGGTACGGGTTATGGCGAGTAGAGAAACAAAGCTGCGCTGAATTCTGCAGCAGAGGGGTTCTGTCGCGCGCGATTCGCGGCGCGAAGCCCAGTTCGCGGCGCGAACTGGGCAGGATTTAGAGGGGTTCTGTAATTCGTTGTTCGCGACGCGAACCCTGCTTCGCGGCGCGCACTGAAGCGAAATAAGTTGTTCGCGACGCGACCCTTCGTTCGCGGCGCGAACTGTGTTGTATTGGAGATTTCGCGGCGCGTCCCTATGTTGGCGGCGCGAACTGGAGAAATGCAGAAGCTAATGTTGGTGGGTTTGGAGTACGTTGAGTTGCGAGACTCTTAGTAAGTCGCTGTAGTTGTACTATAAACCATTAATAGTGATTATATGATTTGTATGAGGTGTTATGATGATGATATGTTGAATTTATGTGTTTAATTATGAATGTGTTATGTGACGATGTGATATCGTTATGATGTTGTTGTTGTTTTGTTGAGTTGTATGTCATGATATTAATGATGATGATAACATGACTATATGATGTTGTTGTTGCTATGATGATTATGATGCATGTTTGATGTGCATGCATTCATGAAAGGCCGATGCCTAATGATGAACGGACATGAGTTCCAATGATGTTGTTGACTCCGGGCTTGTTGAGAGGCTTGGTTCCTTGCGGGGAACTCGGATTCTATGGTGATGAATCTGGGAGTGGTGATCCTGTAGTTGATCACAAAATGGGTATACCGAGTCGTGTTGAGTCATGCATGGGTGTGTGCATTGCATTGATGTGTTGTTTTGATGATGTTCATGAGTTTGTTGATTTTGATGATGATGATGAGTTGTGTTGGCATATGTGAAATATATATTTATGTTTATATTTCCGTCGTTATATTATTATTTAATAATGTAATTCTCACCCCTTCTGCATGTGTTTATGTTCATCTATGATGAGCAATGTGCAGATAAAGAGGAGTAGCTTTTGTTGAGGTTCGGAGAATAAGTGTAGAGTTATTCTACAGAGTCGAGTCAAATGCTCTGGTCATGTGACACCGGGGATTATGGGATTCGATAGCCGAATTATTTTTATCTACGTTGTTTGTGATGAATGATTGTTGAGGTGTTTTGTTGAGGTCATGTTGACACCTTATTATAATATTTATATTGTTGTCCGCTGCGAAGTTTTAAATCAAATAAATAATATGTTTTATGTTGTGATGCGAAGAATAATATGTTGTATGAAATGTAAACTCTTCTACATGTTGTACTCTGATAATCTATTTAATTATGTCGTTTGGGGTAGAAGGGTGTTACAATTAAGGGGAAAAGTAAAACTAAAATAAGATCTAGATTAAATATTAAATATAGCGGATATCGGTATGTAGTTCGTCGTAATTAGGGAATCAAATCTTCGTTAGTTTCTTAGTTTTAAAATAAATCTTTTCAGTAGACACTATTGATTAAAAGTCTTATCTCAAACTCTCGCTCTGTTGAATAGACTATGACTTTATATTAACGTAGCTGTCACTTATTAGTTAAGTCCAAAATCACTTTTTGAAAATAATAGAATCTATAGAAACTCTTTTCATTAAAATAATAACCGTTTAAACACCCTCGTCTCAAACTCTCGCTCTATTGACTTAGATTATATAATTAAACTTAAATGCTTAACTCTCGTCCTCACATTCAACCTTTAAAAATACTTTTTGAAAAAGATTAGAATTTAATTAACTCTAAAAATTGCTTTCGCCCTGATTTAGAATTAATGTCCAATTTACACTGTCCAGTTAAAAACTCAAACCGTCGTTCTATTGATTTTAACTTCTTTATGTCTTTTACTCTCGTACAAAAACTTTGGGATTAATGCTGTAAATTGAGACCATAAAAAGAGTGACTTTATTTTTAAATGGAATTAAACCAACTTAGTTTTGATTCCTTCATTCCGCTTACTTTACATACCGATATCTAAATTAATTAGCCGGACATGCTAAACAGGTCTAAACAATTATCATGTTTAAATAAAACCATATCAGGCAAACAATATAAATAAACAGCAATGCAGAGCATATATAAATTAAAACAATAAATTAAAGAACCTGAATAATTAATAGGAATCTTGAACACTCCACCACAGACCGGTTGGATTTGTTCTTGCACTCTTCAATCGGACAGGAAAATAAAAGCAAAGGGATAAAAATACTATGATCTAACGTAAGGTTAGATCCAGTAAAAGATACACAATAGTTTCCGGCATAGAAACTATTGTGTGAAAAATTAATTAAGTGCTTGAAAGACTGACTGGAAAAGAAAAGAAACAAAAATTGCTAATAAAATAGAAAGCTGTAGAAAATTAGTGCTGTAAATGCTTGCACGGCCGGAAAAAAAAAGAGAGCTTCAGGGTTGGATCTTTGGTTCTATTTATATTAGTCCCCTTTGTAACCGTTTCCCCAAAATGCCTTCAGTAAGTAAGCTTCACGTTTCAACGAGTCAAGCAGAAGAATAGCTTCAACGTGCCTCTGTTACGCGTCAAAAGCCAAAAATATAGGAGTGGGGTGTGACGTTCGTCACACCATGTGTTACGCTCGTAACACAAAGTAGCATGGCGTGACGCTCGTCACAGCTTCAGCGCTCCTGGCTTGTAATTGTGGGCTGGGCTTTAGTGGAATTTGCTTTCATCCTCTTTTTCACCCCCTTTTCTTCCTTTTTCACTTATGCTTCAAATAAGTTACCTGACACAAATAGAAGGGAAAATACCACGTAATATCGAATAATATGAAATAAATTGAAACAAATAATAATATAATTTAATTAAATCGAGTCCAAAAATGTGATGTTATTTCATGTTATCAGTAGTCTTGACCAACCTCATGCTTGTAGCAAAACAGCACATCCAGAAAATATAGATGTGTCTTTGTGGGAGTTTTTGCACAAGGAGCTATAGAGATAGGCTAGACAAGCAGATCCCCAACTGTAACTTCCTATTCTATCTACATGTCTAAGTAGAGGTAAGTACATAATATGCATGCTAGAACCACTACCTTCGGGAAATAAAGACGATCAAATTAACAGCATAATGTAACACCTAGTTTTTATTATTCGAGCATCTTCGGTAGAATGCTCATCTAAGTATAAACTATTATAGTATGACTTAAGATGTGAGAGTAGTATACCTTGACCTCTAGCATTATCATCTAACGAATCAGTGTCTAAGAGCTCCATGCAAATTGAATTTGCATAGTTGGTCTTACCATTAACAGCCTTGCCTTTAATGGATAATCCTAAAAGCATGTAGACGTCTTCTAACGTCACGGTACACTCACCGGTTGGGAACCAAAATGTGTGTGTCTCTGGTCTCCATCTTTCGCATAAGGCTAGAATGAATTTGTTATCTATGGACCAAGACAAAATCTTGCTAATGTGACCAAAACCGGCGAGTTCAACATAAGGTTGAATCATCGGGTCCATATGGACATATTCGTGGACCCGAGTTTGAAACCTTGATACATCCTATAAAAGAAAGAATAAAAAACTTGACTAAGTTGGTATGTCAAAATAAAATAGGGTTGGTGAAGATGAAAGATAAAAAGTTAACAAAAGAAAAAACTTACATATGTTGCGATGTTTGCAACCGTTCCTCTATGTGCTTCGCCCATTGTGAGGATAGACATTTTGTTAGGGGGGTTGGTGTAGATGAAACTAGAAGAAGTTGTTGAAGATGAAATTGTAGAAGAAGTATTGTAGAGGAAGTAGTAAGAGTGATGATGTGGAAGAAGTGTTGAGGGAGTGGATGTATTTATAGGCAAATGGATGGGAGCATGAAAAGTTGTGCTTGCATGGTGTCTCCACTTGAATTGGCGACCATGTACAACCTTTAAGAGGGGTCGCCATTCAAATTGGGGCCTCCATAGGGACATGCATGCAAGACCTAGGTCTGATTGCTTGGTTTCGAGGTCTGAATGCATGGTGTCTCCACTTGAATTGGCGCCCATGTGCAAGGAATAAGTGGAGGCGCCAATCCATTTGGAGTGTGTGTCTGCATGTCTGACACGTGGCTGTCTTGTCTCCTGCATGCTGAACAAGTCACTTCTTGATAGCTTGCATGGTTGACACATCATCTCAGACTATCTTGCATGTCCGACACGTCATCTCAGACTAGCTTGCATGTCCGACACGTCATCTCAGACTATCTTGCATGTCCGACACGTCACTCCGAACTAGCTAGCATGTGAGACACTTCACTCATCTATTTAAGTGTATTACTATCAACATCCAACACACTACACTCACATTCATCTGCAGTAAGAAAATAGTTTTCATCTTCACAATGTCATCCTCATCATTATACAATGTCAACGTTCACTGCAACGGTGAAACATTCGAGTCTGAGCTACATGGTTTTTGTTTTCGAAACACTGATACCATTAGAATCACGATCACGATCACGATCAGGATGAAGCTGGTGAAGATGATCCACAATGGTCAGATGAACTCAACCCAGAAGCAGAAGCAGAAGTGGACGTTGTTGATGAAGAAGAAGAGGAGACCGAGATACAGGTTGATCACATGCTGAACAACGACGATGAAGATGATGATCAACCACCACCAATACCTCATAGTCATGTCTACAATCCGCCTCAACATATGACAAATATGGATCTTCAGGACGATGAAACATCCAACAGTGTTTTCTATAATCCATATCCGAGATCAGAAGGTGAATTAAAGGTGGGAGACATGTTTCGTACCAAAGAAGAATGTGTTCTGGCAATCAAAAAATTCCACATGAACAACTCTATTGACTTTACAGTGAAACGCACTGATTCTAGAAGGTATGTTATCGAATGTCATAACATGCTTTGTAAGTTTCGTTTGGCTGCGTCTTACAAGAAGAAAAACGACTCTTGGTAGATCGCTTCAATAAACCCACCGCACAGTTGCATTGCAACTAATACTGAACAAGATCACCGTAAACTAAGCGCAACTTTGATATGTCAAGACATTCTGCCGTTGGTTAATAAAGACCCATCAGTGAAGGTGAGTATAATTATATCCCATATCAGAACAACATATAATTATACTCCATCTTACAAGAAAGCCTGGATTGCGAGGACAAAGGCTGTTGAACAGGTTTTCAGCAACTGGGAGGATTCATTCAAGGAATTGCCACGGTTTTTATGGGCACTAAAAACATATGTCGCAGGAACTGTGGCAATTATGGAGACAGTGCCAGCAATGATGCCAGACGGAACCTGTGCTACAGGTAATAGAATATTTCACCGTCTCTTTTGGGAATTTGACCCGTGCATAAAAGGTTTCGCATTCTGCAAACCTATTATTCAAATTGATGGCACTTGGTTATACGGAAAATACAAGGGTACTTTGCTCATGGCGGTTGCACAAGACGGCAACAACAATGTCTTTCCCATTGCCTTTGCTCTTGTTGAAGGTGAAACAGCTGGTGAATGAGGTTTCTTTCTTCGACATCTCAGAACGCATGTGGCTCCACAAGCCAATCTCTGTTTAATTTCTGATAGACATGCTGCCATTGAGAATGCCTACAACAATCATGACAACAAATGACATGATCCTCCTTCTACACATGTCTACTGTATCAGACACATTGCACAAAACTTCATGCGTGCTATAAAAGATAAGAATCTTCGCAAGAAGGTGGTGAATGCTGGGTATGCTTTAACTCAACCGTCATTTCAATATTATCGTGATGAAATTAGACTGTCTAATGAAGATGCAGGGAGATGGATAAATAACATACCAGTAGAGCAGTGGACAAGGGCATTTGACAGAGGTTGTCGATGGGGCCACATGACAACAAACATTGTGGAATGCATGAACGGGGTTTTCAAAGGAATTCGAAATCTGCCGATAACCGCCTTGGTAAAATCAACCTATTATAGGTTGACTTCTATGTTCGCAACCAGAGGTGAAAGATGGAGTGCGGTGTTAATGTCCGGGCAAGTATTCAGTGAGTGTTGCATGAAGGTCATGAAAGAGGAGAGCATCAAAGCTAGCACACACGCTGTAACAGTCTTTGACCGTCATAGACAAAATTTCAGCGTCCAGGAAACAATGGGCAACAACGAGGGGATACCAAATTTAGCCTACGTTGTTAGACTAAACAGAAGTTGGTGCGATTATGGAAAATTTCAGGCCTTCCGCATACCTTGCTCCCATGTCATAGCAGCATGCGCTTATACTCGTCAAGACGCTTACAACCATTTATCTGATGTGTACAAGGCCAACACCATCATGAATGTATATACTCAAAGCTTCTCAGTACTACCAATGGAGGATTACTGACCTCCATATGAAGGAGATATTGTTTGGCACAATGACGAGATGCGTAGAAAGAAGAAAGGAAGGCCAAACAGCACACGTATAAGAACAGAGATGGATTCCACAGATAAAATGATAAGATTATGTAGTATCTGTCGTCAACCAGGACACAACAAGAACAACTGTCCCAATCGAGGAGCATCATATAGGTCTTAAGCTTTTTGTAACATTGTATTTCTGTAACATTCAATCATTATATATCATTAAGTTCTTGTTACAACGAGGTTCACAACAAACATCAATACAAAACATCTGAAAACATAAATATTTCTAACTGATTACAACAATCAAATTGATGTCGTCTCGACCGAACATCATTTCCCTAGCATCCTTATCAGTCTTCATTCGCACCCAACCAAAGATACTGTCAAGTCTCTCAATACTTCTGATTTTTTCCCCTTCTGGTATTTTCCCATCTAACCAACGAACCAGCTCCCTCTTCAGTTGATCGAACGTGGTGATGTTCCAAAACAGCATCAGCATTTGAGGTTTGTCTCTCGCATAAATCACCTTTTCGTATCGGCGACGAACACCAAACATGATAGCCAAATGATTATATGAGATGTGAAACAATTGGTCACACAACGCATCTATTTATAAGACAAAAAATACATTTTAGGAGGAGTCTCCAATTGAATTGGCGAGTCCTCTTAAAACCTACACATAGGCGCTAATTGGATTGGCTAGGGCACCTGGCCTAGCCAATCCAATTGGCGCCTCCATTCAAGTTTTAAGAGGAGTCACCAATTCAATTGGAGACTCCTCCTAAAAGTGGGGTATTTTGGGATTTTTTTTGAAACCAGGGGTATTTTGGGAATTTTCTTGAAAAATTAGGTTATTTTTGTAAAAAAACCATTTTAATAAAGGTGATTATAACTTTCTTGATTTGGTCAAAATAAAGTTTTAATTATTTTTTGAACATTAAAGTAAAAAAACAAACTATTTTTTTAACTAAATCATAAAATAATTTAATTAATATTAATATAGATAAAAACTAAAATGGATAGACATACACATAACTTTATTCTCTCCAGGTGTTTACCACGTTAGACTAAAGTCAACAGAAAATGAGTCAACATAGTACTTAACATAGAGCATCATCATCGTATCTCACATAGATTTCGTGTGTTGTGTTTTTTCTTTAGTTTTTTTTTTATACTTAACTAATGACTCATTGGTAAGTTTCGACTTATACACGTGTTTCCCACATTCTCACTGACATGTTTTTTTTCTTCTTCCCATTATTATTCAATTAACTAATTAAACAAATAATACCCATTTGCCTCACTCACTCCCTCTCTACCAATTCATCGCTATGATCTCAGAAGAACTCTCTCAAAATTGGTAGAAAAATCAGTAGAGTGAAAAAGATGAGTTTTTTCAATTTTGTGCTTCTCTTTTCTTGTTCCTTTGTTCTACTCTCTGCAAATGGTGAACCCAGTAGCAAAGGTGAAACCTTTATTGTTTCAAGCTTCAGCTACCCTCGTACTAGGCTCAGACCCTTTGATTTGCGCTATATTAGAGGTTTGTCGCCCAATTCGCAGCACCCTTTTCTTTTTAATCATTGTTATTTGCTTGATTTGTTGTTGTTGTGGTGGTTGTTTGTGATGAAGCATTATCTTTGTGTTGGAATTGAATTTCATTTTACTTGCTTCATCTGGGGTTGAGTATGAGAGGTTTACACAATTGGTTCGTTTTTGTGTATTAGGGGAAATCTAAGAGACTGATTACATTATAATTTTGTTATTGGTTGTTGTTATTGTGTTTATGATTATTATCCCGTGTGTCTAGGTTATGTTGCTATAGTTTATCATAGTAGACTGGTAATAATAACTCTGCAAGAATCATATATGGACTTGAAATATAGGGATGCTATCTTATTTGATAGCTCGGGAACACGCCTTTTTTTAGGTATTGTCCGCTTTGGCACTTTGTGTAAGCCCTCGGAATTTTGTCCTTGGTTAAAAGGCGACTGGGGGGTTGTGGATTGTGGATGTGAGTGTTTATATACCACTTTTGGTCTCAATTCCTAGTAATGTGAAACTTTACTGTACCGGAACAATAGTCTTCTAGTCGAGGCTAAGGGGTGAAAGAGTTTGTCAGCCGTTGTGCATGGCTTAAACCCCCCGATTCTCACAAACAGCCCGAATGGTCTGAGGTGGATCTCGAACGTACCTCAGAAAAACGGTGCAGCGGATTTGAGGTCGGAACAATTGCTGTTCGTTATTTGTTATCTATTTTGTGATGTGTTAGTTTGTTAGATTTAACTAATTCAATTGCAATTACGAGTTATGTTATTTTGAATTAGAAATATGTTTTCTCGAAAAACCTCATTTACAGATATGTTTGGACTTTTGGAGTTGCGAATGAGATCATACTTGTCTCTTAATGTTTTCTATTGCTTCAGTTGACTTGCCATCATGGTTTTCTTCGATGTCTATAGCAATGAACTCAGATGTGGACCTTGTAAGTACATCCAATCTTATTAAAATTGTCATTACCGACTATGCTGCATAAAAGTCCATGAAGTGCTCGTCATGATATTATCTTTCTGTTGAATTGACCCTTCTGTTTTCAGGATGTCTCTAGAATTGAAAGTGCTCCAATGAGCACACTGCCAATAATATGCTTTAGAGATGGAGGTCCTCCACTGCCAGATGCCTTAAACTTAACTTTGAAAGATTCAGCCATCTCAGGTAGGAGACCGCGGAAGCACAGATGTTATGAAACAGTTGCCGTGTTGTTGTTAACCGTCTTAGATATTTCTTTTTTCACCTTTTATTTTCAGTTTCCTATTATGATTACTTTTTGTTCTCCATTTTATTCAGGGATTAATGGTTTAGATGTGGAACAGTGCTTCCCTATGCAGAAAAATATCACTATGAAACTGACAAATAATCAGGTATTGTTTTAGGCTTTTTTTTATACTTGAAGCATTATATTTTATTTTTTTATTACTAGTATAATATCCGTGTTTTATGTATTGCTTCATCTAGCTCAATGTCTCCTTATGCTTGTAATAACATAGAAATACTTGCTTAAAATTAAAATTCCTATAGTCGAGGGTCGGTTCTATTAAAAGTTAAGTTATTAGGTGAAGATGCAAGATAAGAATGGATTGGAATTTGGAGACAGAAAGATTAACTCCTAACCACTTGGTCATAGGGGCGCTGCTAAAAAATAAATAATCATAGGGGCTCTGGTATGTGATATGTCAAGGACAAACCCTCCGAAAAGCTTGAGATGTTAGGTCACATGATTGGTTTTTTATAACTAGCATATATGTTGCTTGGGGAAAGGTTAGTTGCGAGCGGTTTTTCTTTTGTTCTTATGTAGTTTCTAAGATGGAAACCGTAATGAATTGTTGTTCAGATATCTCCAGGTGTTTGGTTCATTGGTCTTTTCAATGGCATTGGACCTACAAGAACACAATCGAAGATGGTAAGGTTTATTATGCAACTATTATTTTTTACCCAAAATAATTCTGAAAATTACCCAAAAAGTAATAATATTCTCACCTCTGAAGATTATCAGAGGTCCAGCATACTCCTTTGCTGCCAATATAACTGTGGAAGCATGCACAAATTCAATGATGATGGGGGATTTCTGTAACAGTCCCGTTTATCCATTTTCATGCACAACTTCTAATGTCAATAGTTCCTTGAAGGCTACAACAGCGAACGAGCCATTGTTGGAAAATTTGATGACCTGCAAAAGTAGTTTGAAAACTTTTTGTGCTGATGAAAGCGTATCAAACGTCTTCTCCTTTGATATAATAAGTGTGGCAGACAAATTTACCATTACGGCAAGTGATGTCAAATTCAATGTCACGCCTTCAAACAAAACATCTGGTGCGGCGGGTGATGTTAGTTTAATGTGTTTTGTTCGCCATGGTTCAATGCCTTCAGTCGCTTCGTACGATTACTCCAGTGATTTAAGTAAATTTCCGCTGGTTATTCATTCACCATTAATCGGTCGTTGGTACATTACTATCGTACCGATTAATCCTATAAAGATACAGGATAGCAATGTAAGCGTTTGTTATTCAGTGGAATATCATGTGCTTCAATGCCCTCTCGGGAAGGCCGGTCCAAATTGTAAAATGGATATCTACACGCTTCAGGTAGTATTCTTCGCAAATATTTTCTGCAAAGTTTCCTTTTTGTGTTGCCACCTTAAGAACTTTCTCTATAATAACAATTAAGGTTATGCTAATCCTTGTACTACAATATAACATTTGAGGTTTCAAGAAGAATGGGTAGAATCAAGTTAATGTACCAAGTCCAAATGGTTAACCACGTCCAAGTTTGTGGTTAATGAAGTTATGTCGATGGTTAATGAGTTTCAACGAGTTTCAAAAACTAGTAATATCCATTAATCATCTACTGAACGTGATTAACCACCTATTTGAACTGCATTAACCACTTAAAAAGTTATTGGAAAAGATGTCTAAGTTTGGTTATGCAAAAATCATCTCTATTAATATTTCTTGATTTGAAGTTGATTTAAGAACACCCTAGGGTAGAATCATGCGATGTCTTGATGCTAGAAGGTATTTATTTATGCTGGAATAAGTTATTGACAATATGAGGATGGGTTTCTGCAGACATTTGTACGGAGAGGTCCAACTCCCTTTGAATCATATTATTTACCGGTCGGTACCGGAGCATCTTATACTTCTGCCAATTTCCCTCTTGAACCACTTTTGAGTAACTCATCATACAATGACGAACCTGGTAACATTTGGACTTACTTACTTTTGGACATTCCTCGTGGTGCAGCCGGAGGAAATATTCATGTACAACTATCCTCAGACGTGAAGATCAATTATGAAGTGTACGTTAGATTTGGTGGAGTACCATCTCTTATTAGCCGGGACTATTATTATGTTAACAAGACAATGAGAAGCGACACATCTATGTTTTTTATGCTATATGATTTGAGTGATGACAAGATCAACTTCTATATTATGTATGCTAGAGAAGGAACTTGGGGTTTTGGTCTTAGATATCTTAATGCCAGCCGCAATCCTTCTAAAGGGGCAACTGTCATGTCTCTTTCGCTTGAACGATGCCCGAAACGCTGCTCCTCTCACGGGGACTGTAAATTTTCTTTCGATGCAAGTGGCTTGACATCATACAGGTTTATTTTAAACCCTTTGCCCGTTCCTAAATTTTCTATAAAGTTATGTTTACTGAAGAAAGTAATGGAATTCATCATTTAGAATGTTTACTTTGTTTGTTGTCTTCAGCTTCTGCTCTTGTGATCGAAACCATGGAGGCATTGACTGTAGCATTGAAATTGTATCACATCAAGGTGCTTGTTCATTTTTGAGATTGATGAAGTTAGTGATTTTATTGCCCTGCAGTGTTCAAATTTACGATATAAAACATCAATTTAATTTTTCTTGTTGTGTAACTTATTTATCAGGCAAACTCGTCTTTTGGTCCTTTATCTTTATTTCTTTTTTAACTTCAATTTTTTTGTCAAGTCAGAACCTTTGTGCTTGTTAGCATTTACATCATTAGACCTAAACGAGTTACCGGAAAATATATGCAGGGCATGTACGACAATCATTTTTTCTCATTGTATCAAATGCTGCGGCCATACTTCCTGCCTATTGGGCCCTTCGGCAAAAGGTGGTTCTTTCTCTTTACTTGTTTAGTAACTCTTATTATCTCATTATATAAACTTTTGTATTCAACCCATAGTTTACCTTTCTTTGATCGTACAAATTTCATAACACCGTTTATTATGCAGGCATTAGCAGAATGGGTTTTGTTCACGTCTAGTGGAATTGCTAGTGGACTATATCATGCGTGTGACGTAGGTGCTTGGTGTGCGTTAAACTATAACGTCTTACAGTTCATGGACTTCTGGCTCTCTTTCATGGCTGTGATTAGCACTTTTCTTTACCTAGCTACCATTGACGAAGTATTGAAGAGGGCAATCCACACCGCTGTTGCTATCCTTACTGCTCTAATGGCTGTAACAAATGCAACCAGGTAAATGAACTAATAGACTGAATATTCACACGCACACAAGCGCGCATATACACAAACACCATAAAAATGTTAATAGTCTTTTTTCATATTTGATTGTGAAATATGTAGGTCTTCCAATGTTGTTCTTGTGATAGTGATTGGTGCTCTTGGTCTCCTTATTGGATGGGTTATAGAGTTGTCAACAAAGTATAGGTCCCTTTCCTTTTCAGTTAGATTCTCACTCAATTTCTCTCACAGGTAAGTTTGTTTCAATACGACATCATATTGGTTTACATGCAACATAATAGCGATCGATGGCATATGCTTTATAGCGCTTAAATCAAATTCTGCTATGCTATAGTGGCTATAGCACCGCTATAGCCACTATTAGACAATACTTTGTACTACATAGTGTAACGGGAAACAATTCCGATTTGCTTAAACTCAGCTGTGTAATATAGCTGCTATTTGACGACACTGAATATAACTTATTAGTGATGAATTTTATCTGCAGTTTACGAGTGATAAAGCGATGGCTATGTAATCTTGTTGGAACACTTCTAAGACGGTACCATTGGCCTTTTGCGTTAGCTGGTTTTTCTGCACTGTCAATGGCAATAGTAAGCTGGACACTTGAAACCAGCGAAAATTACTGGTTTTGGCATAGGTATTAACAATATTGCTATTATCATTTCCCTTCTTTTAGTTTATACCTTCTCTACCTCTCATGTTCGCATTCTTTTGAAATGTGTTTTCTTTTTTTTACAGCTTTTGGCATATTTCAATATACACATCTTCTTTCTTCTTCCTTTGTTCAAAAGCAAATATTGTGGATAGTGAGAATCAGCTACCTGAAAATGGAAACTATGAACTCACTCATCAGGATTCACTTCCAAGAGCCAGTTAGAAATAGAATCATATATATCGAATAGGACGGTGTAAAAATGGGAGGAAAATGAATCATTTTTCAATTTTTCGATTTCTTGTGTTTAAGGTGACTTCACGCAATGGTGTCACAAAAACGTGTAGCTGCCAGTAATGGACACTAAACGTACCTTGGCAGTGGAAATCCAAACATATGGGTTTCTTACTTGGATAAGAAGTCATGGAAAGATTCGATTCTGAGGCCAATAAGAGTGAAGTGATCAAGTCTGTTGTAAATTCTTTTCTGCATAAGGTTTGTTTATGCCATTCTTTATAGAATATTCTACCCTTAAAGGAATCAAACTAGGGGTAATTTTGGTGATGGGATAAAGAGGTTTGTCTTATGTAAATTATAGTTTAGAATAAGACTTGCCTTGAACTGTATCATATTAAGATTAAGCTATATTGTGATAGTGATGTTACTGTGTTAATGTATCAGTGTCTCCTACCAATTTTGGTTTTATTCCATTTTAGAGTATTTGGAAAAGTTTGTTTGGAGTTTCTGTACTTAAAACTATTTGTAACTTATTTTAATAGCTTTTTTTAGTGAAGCTTATTAATATTTGTGTGTGTGTATAAGATGTTATTGTATAATATGCTAGCTACGTGTGTCATCTTTCTAACAATTTTTTCTTATTTGATTTATTTAAATATCATCATTGTTATGGTGACAAGGTTATATAGACCTACTTTTTTGGCATTTTTTGTAATACACCTTAACAAAAATTCAACAAGTAGCTCAGAAATTCTTTGAATTGTTTATATATGTATGAAAAATTCAACTATTATTTTCTCAAACAGAAGACTTTGTATTTATTTTTAATTTCATGAATTAAACACCTACTTCTTTGTCCTTTTCTATCTCTTTCAGCAGCCCTAACCCAAGGACTTAAGCTAGAAACATTTGAAAATTGACTTTCTAGTAATTTTTTGGCAATTTCTTCGGTTACATGAAAGAAAAGGAGGTAAAATTTTCGGATGCGCTCAAATTTTAGACAAATCTAAAAATGTATTTCTAAAATTTTGTATACTCTAAAAATGTATTTCTAAAATTTTTTATACTTAAAAATCAAAAAGCAGATGAAAAAAATGTAATATAAATTAACATCAATCATTCTCATGATATACATTAAAAATGAAATATTATATAGAAAATCTTTAACATAAATATAATAGTATATTTTATCATCAAATAGGACGTTTCAACATCTTTAGAATAATCTTCGTTCGATCTCACAATCTTAGCATCCACCTTGACCGAACCTTTAGTTTCGTAAAAGTGAAATGTACCGCACATAATAGTTAAATCTTCATTTTTCTTCAACTCAAACTTGTTGAACAATATCTTTCCTTCATTGTCAATTGAGATTAAACGATAATAGACATTCACAAATCTTCGATTGTCTAGGTACATATTCTCTAGTATTTATTTTAGATCGACAAAACGAGTGATCTCCGAGAACCTAAATTTAAGAGAGGATTTCTCGCTGTTAAAGTAGACAAAAATGAGATATGTATATTGAGACATTGTGTGCGTGTGTGCTAACAAGTATAGTGGCACTGATCTTTATATAAGTTTTAGATCAATATGAACCTTAGAAACTCAATCTTGTCTCAAAGGATATTCTAAGATGTACTTTCGGATACACCCTGCTTCATTTTAATAAAATTAAGATGAGTCTAAAAATGTATTTTTGAATAAACTCTGTTATATTTTTTTTTTAATAATACGGATTGAGACCGAAAATGTATTTCCGAATTAACTATTATTAGCATTATTTTTTACAAATTAAGGCGCGTTCAAAAATATTTTTTCGAATTAATACATGATTGTTCACATAGAACCTATTATAGAAACAAAAAATGATGAAAATTTTGAATAATGGAAGTATATACCGTTTAAATATATATATATATATATATATATATATATATATATATATATATATTAAATATGTGTAACCATTTATATGGAAAAAAAATTAAAATTAATAACAAACATGTGTCACCATCTAAATCTATATTTATAGGTGATTCCAACTTTAACTTTTAGAAAAAATAAAGACATGTTGCACTAAAAATGTATTTTGATGTGAAATAGATGCGTTCAAAAATATATTTTCGAATTTACAAAAATATTTTTAGATTTGATAGAGTGCTTATCCAAAATTAAAGAAATAATCTTCTATTTTATTATAAAATAGAGAAAAAGCGATTAGAGAAGTCAAATACTATCTAATTTTATTATAAAAGAAAGGAGAAGCAATTAAAGAAGAGTTCTTAGAAAAGTACTATCTAATTTAGTTGCTCTGATTTTCTATTCATCTTTCTAACAATGTTGTCTTATTTGCTATATTTAAACACTATCATTGCTGTGGTGACAAGGTCATAATTATATAGACCTACTTTTGCCATTTTTTCAATACCCCTTAACAAAATTCAACTATTATTTTCTCACACAAGAAGATTTTAAATTTATTAATTTCATGCAATACACATTCACTTCTTTGTCTTTTCTCACACTAGAAACATTTAAAAATTAACTTTCTAATTTTATAATAATTAATTTCTCCAATTACATGGAAGAAAATGAGGTAAAAAAAACAAGACTACAAAAAGAACATCCACCATTGGTACATTACCAAATTCAACTTAGTGGAGAACCTAATATATAATTAGAGAATATTTTTCACAAAGCATGAGGTATCAAAGTCATAACAATAGGATTAAAGTGTTACGTAATGGAGAACAAAATTGAAACATGAGTCACACAAATTACTAAAAGCTTTACACTACACGTCTAAACAAATCATATTATTTTTTTAAAGTTAATTATAAAGTATAATTTGGTTTAAAAAAACCCTAGCCACCTAAGTCATTTTCATGCATTATTATTATTTTTATATATACACGTAGGAAGAAGACAAAAGAAACATAAATATAATAACACAACCCTACATTCTCCTCCAATGAGGAAGCATAACATTTTTAAACATAATTGACTCATTATATTGAAAATTAATGCATTCTTATCATCTATAACTCAACACCTACTTAATATTAAATAAACAAAATTAATATAATAAACATTATCATCTAACAAATAATTATTTTATAAAATATATATTTATTATATTTAAAAACAAAATAATTAAATTCTTATTTATATATTTTTAATAAAATATATTAAATGCTCCTTGATAATACTTTTATCCTAAACATCCATAAACAAAATATAATATTTATTAACACAATCTTCCCCACAATTGTGAGAAGGAATGACAAATAAACATGTGCATTCCGTTTAATTCTGTCTTAAGCAGAAAAATAAAATAGAATGAAGTAGGTATAAATTTTGATTTGCTCGTAAAAAAGTTGATTTGCTCGTAAAAAATGAGAATTAAAGAGTGCGGATTTAAAATTTTGGTCTCCTCGTTTAATTCTCTTCTATTACATTTTTTTAATTAAAAATTTAAAAATCTATATTAATTTATAAAAATCCTAAAAAAACAAAGCGAATAAATCCATTAGAAAATGCATACCAAAATCAACTTTTTCACAATTAAGTAGGATTTACAACACCCTCACACACTTTTAAGTGATATAGAAGTATTTATTTACTTTTATAAAAAATAAATATTATTGTAACTCTAATTAATGTGTACATTATGTTTTAGTGTGTTAATTGAACTAAAAATGTGAAGAATAAAAAGTTTACATTAAATATTAATTATTTATATTATTAGTATTATTATTATTATATAATTGACATAAAGAAAGAAAGATAGAGAGTCATAGCCATAACCATAGCCACCTTCAAGCAACCAAATTCCACAACAAACCAACAATTTCCCACCTTTCTCTTCCATCTCTTCTATTGCTTCCATAAAGGTAATTTTTTTTATTTTCTTCTGTTCTCCGTTTTTGGTTTTTGCTACTCTTAGCTTTATCAGTTTTCATGAATTGTAACTGTTTACCAACTTTTGTTTTTTTACCACCCTTTTGGGCTTTGAAGATTAGGGTTTTGTGCTCTGAATTTGATTGTGTTAGTTATGGCTTCCTCACTCAATTCTTGTTTTCTCAAAAGGGTTGTTGCTTTTGGTTGTTGGGGTGTTTTGGGTCAAGATGTTTCCTCTGTTTTGCTTTGTCTTGTAGTGGTGACTTGAGGGTGGCTCTTGTTGTTTGATTGTTTTGATGTTGTTGTTTTTGTGAATTGGTTTCTGTTTGTAAAGTTTCATTTTTTTTTTGCTGAAATTGATGTGCTAATTTTAGTAATCTGTAATTGGCATGTTAATGATTTTTGTTGTTGAAATATAGTCTTAATGGATATGAAAACTGTAACTTGTGATTGAGGAATTTTGTGTCTATTGCAACTGCTATAATCTATAAGCTATCTATCTTCCTTTGGTAGGTTAACTGGATTGAAATATATGAAGCACCGACACGGTAGTCACATGTCGACACTATAAATAGTTTGAGACGATAGATTAGTTTTGTAGCACCGACACCTCTGAAAAAATGTGTCTATGTGTCAGTGTCCGTGTCCGTGTCATTTCAGTGTTGGCGTCATATTTCCAGTGTCGTGCTTCACTTGAATATGTTGATGTCACACTGATGTCAGACACTGACATGTGTCCGTTGTCAGAAGGACACACCTTTAATATGAAGCGTCGGTATTCTTCTTCATAGATTGAACTCCTCTTAAAGGTTAATTTGTCTATTAATGATTTTGAAGACAAATAACATTGTAGGGATGAGTGATATAAGAATCATGTTAAAAAATTGTATCAAGATGAACCTCAAAACAGTGAATAATCAAGTTTCTCAAATCCTAATTTACCAAGGAATGAATGTAACTTTTATCCTCTAATTGTATACTTTATGTAGTTTCCTTTGATGTCATTGAGTTTTTTTTGTGTGAAATGTTTAAGTTTGTATCTTATGTGAAATTGTAAATTAATCATCAATGTTATTTTTAGGCTTGTGATAGCAGATTGGAAAAAAAGGAGTGAAAGTATCAATGAGAGTTTCGATTAAGTAACAAAAACGAGCTAGCGGAAAATGGGAGGTTGCTGTTGTTCTGCCAGAAAACATCACTTGCAAGGAACACCAGTTTATTACTATGTTAGTAATCTCACTCTATTATTTTCATATTTCGCACCAGCAATGATTGTGTCAGAAACCATTTGATGAAGGAAAATTTCAACATTTTCCTAACCAACTCGCTATTAAAAGCCTTAAAATGGTTACTATCATTATAAGTGTTTATGCTATAAGCTTACGAGCGCTTAATTAAATTGTTTATTTATAATTTGTTATGTGCTTATGATTTGAAACTTGAAAAACACCGGTTTCAGTGTCCGCCAACTTTTGAAGAACGCGGATCTTCAACCTCTAATGATGGTACCACTGCTTCGCTCTCTGCTGGATTTCTGGTTGGATTAAACTTTGAAGCGGCTATACCTGATACATTCCGGTCTCCTCCTGTGCCTCTTCCTTATGACATTGTCTTCGGAGGTTCCGCGTCAACAGACTCTGAGTCTGGCAGAGAAACCGTTAGTATGAGTAGTTTTGAAACTTCTATTGCACGCGATGATGATATTGAAGAATCAGATTGTAAAGATCAAACCAAATGTACACCTCTATCTCCAAAGAAGAAAGAACTATCAAAATCAAATGGAACACAAGTATTGGCGACAGAAGAAGAGGATGTCTGCCCAATTTGTCTCGAAGGTACAGTTTCTCGCATAATTGAAAGTTGAATTTTGTCATGTTTCTCTCTTAGTATATTGAAAAACAATCATTTGAGATTTTTTTGTCGTTTTTAATGCAGAATATGACGACGAGAATCCTAAAAATCTGACAAAATGTGAACATCATTTTCACCTATCTTGCATTCTTGAATGGATGGAAAGAAGTGACTCCTGTCCTAATTGCGACCAGGTTCGGCTTTTGTATTCATTCCATATTAACTATAATAACTAACAAAAAAGAGCCTTATACTTGTTTTCATTAAACACAATACAATCATGTTTGCTAACCTATGACACTGACACGATGTTGACACATGCACGAACACGACACTGCCACGTTGATTATGCCGAGCTTTAGTCAGATGTTTATATATTTTTCTCTCTGATGTTACAGGAGATGATATTTTGACCAGACAATGAATTAGTTTGATTGTATTAAAGTGAAAGTTTGCTAGATTTATATATGAAAGATAGATGAAGAAGTTCAATGTATGATAACTGGTAAGATGATGGTAGCTGCAGATTCATTTTCCCTTTTTCCTTGTTTTGATTTGTTGCTTTCATTTTTTTTATTACATTTATTTCTCTTTCTATGCTGTTTTCTTTTCTTTTTTTGTTTAGGGGGTAGGGGCATATTGGACTTGTAAATAGTGTCAACTTTAATATATTGTATACTTTGTTTTTTTACATCATCTGGTTTTCAATATTTGTTAGCACAATGATAAGTAATTGATGATAATGTTCTTTAACCATGTCACAAATGATCTTGTTAAGATGTTTAAAACATCAATGCATATTATTCACTATGCTTGTAAGTGTAATGAATGCACTTGGAGGCAAAGCTTACTCATTCACACCTTTACACCACTCAATTATTACGTTGTCACTTTTTGTTCAATAATTCATTTCCATAGATTGCTATTTACACCACCGTTTGTTGTATATAATACACTCCTACTCCATCTTCTTCCAAATTTTCCATTGATAAACCCCAATTTCTCCTCAGAGAATTGAGATTTCTAATTTGTTTGAACCCTAGAAATACAAATATTGTGCATATACACACAATAAATTACAATGATAAATAAATAGAGTTTAATGGACATGCATAGTCCGTGGAAAGAAATTTTACATAAAAATTATTAATTTATCAAATTATTCAGATGATTTTAAATTATTAATATGACACGGTTGTTTGTAGACCGTTTATTAGATAATAATGTAAAATAATTTTATATTGTCGGTATATTTTTTTTTAAATAAATAACTTTTCTTAAATTTTAACTAATTTTTTTTTCAATAGTTAAAAAAAATTAATGAATTTAATATTTTTTTATTTGGTTAAATCGTAGATTCGAGGATTTAGTTTGTATAAATCACTAATAATAGAAGTTGTTTCAGCATGCATGCATTGTGGGATTGATACAAATAGATGCTTTTAATCTAATTTTTATTCATTGCTTATTTTTAAGCAAGTATAATTATTAATTATGCAAGTATTGTTAAAATAATAATTTTGCTAACTACATAAATAATAAAATAAAAGAAGAAGAAAGAATATATATATATATATATATATATATATATATATATATATATATATATATATATATATATATATATAATAAAAAACAAATAGACTAAATTACTTTTAACTCAATTACAATCCAAAGGATCATTACATATTATTTAACATCTTTTTTCAAATTCACAATGTATTTACAGAAATTATGAGTTTGTCAATTAACAACAAAAAGTTTAATGGAATATATTTTTGTAAACAAATCAGTTATCTATAAGGAGAGGAGACAAACAATGCAGTGATTGTTCTATGCTGAAGATGGTGACAAGTGAAGTGTCAATCAATCTCAATGTACTTGTTACATTCATGAAATACCGAATTGTGAGAATCTCTAAGAAGGATACAAAAATCTAGGCTAGACTTAAGATTTGTGGAATCATTGTCGCAGCCTAAAAAAATATAGTATGCGAAAAGGCAACAGGCGGAAAAGAAATGACAGAAGAGTCGCCACCGTGCGTTATTTATCCCAAAGGAGGGAAAGGAAACGCTCGAAGTAAACCTGAAGGAAGGAAAGGAAAAGACAAGGTCTCGTAACCAAATCTTGGGTTCGGGAGTCGATTATGCGAAGGGAAGGTATTAGCACCCCTACGCATCCGTAGTACTCTACGGGATCCACTCTTGTTGTTCTTGTCTAAAGGGTGTGTGTTTATCTAATGTACTATTTACTAAAAGAGGGGTTAAAGAAAATGACTCGCACGGATGTTGCATCCACTGCATATGTATCTCATATGAATATGAGAATCAGAGTCTTCGTAGCTCGGCTACCTAAGGGTTAAGGATAAGTGTGCTCGCTAAGACATCGCGTCTTATGCCTACGTACCTCATCGGGAATGAGAATCAGAGCAAAACGTAGTTCAACTAACTACGGGAATAAGGGTCTCGATTGCAACTAGGGCAAGAGAAAGGGAATGTCTCGATCGCAATGAGGGCGAGAGAAAAGAATCGCAACGAGGGCGAAAACAAGCAAAGATTAGTTGTTAGTTGTCAGTCAAACTCGGCAAGACATCGCATCTTGTGCCTACGTATCTCATCTGAACATGAGAATCAGAGTTGTCGTAGTTCGGCTAACTACGGGTTGCCATCTGAATATGGACTTATAAAGGAGGACACCAGTTATGTCAGAGGAGAGTGGGCAATGTGTTCACGTCCTAGCAGCAGGTGTCGCAGCTCGATGAATCGAGTCTTAGGCAGTTACCTCTTTGCAATAGAACGGACTACATGCCACAAGATCGGAGATGCTCGGAAAGGTCTAAAGATGGGGAAGCTCCGCCCTAGAGTTGTCATGCAATGTGGACCTATGTGTTAGGATTTACAAATGGGAACATTTATCTAATGTTAGCATGCAAAGTAATTAGGGAATTCTACCTATGTTATCATACAAAAGAATAAGGGAATTCTACCTATGTTATCATACAAAAGAATGTGGGAATCCTACCTATTTATCATACAAAAGGATATGGGAATCCTACCTACGTTATCATACAAAAGGATATGGGAATCCTACCTATGCTATCATACAAAGGGTTCTACCTAATGGGTGCTACCTAAACGGAACAAGAATCGACGAATGGAGCAAGGAGAGGTGCTAGGGATAAGGGTAGATGGCGATGCATGAAGCAATCGACTTACAAGGTTAATGGCGATGCATAAAGCAATCGACTTACAAGGTTGATGGCGATGCATAAAGCAATCGACTTACAAGGTTGATGGCGATGCATAAAGTAATCGACTTACAAGGTTGATGGCGATGCATAAAGCAATCGAATTACAAGGTTGATGGATGAATACGTGTTGGTTCTGTTAGGTTTTGAAAAATGTTTACTCGACGTTGGATCGAGGTTTTGATCTTGTTTTGAAATGGTTATCGAATGTTCATTTTAATTCTTGCATTAACAGATGAATATAGAATGAAATAATAAACACTATACATTTCATGGGAGAGGGATACATTTGTAATGAATGGGGATTGTACATGGCAATCAAACAATAATAATATATGCCTCATACACCATACAAGTAGGCAACAGTTATTAATCAGACAGATAAGATATATAAACAAGTATATGATCAAGTCAAATAATCAAAGAATGAAATAATAAGACATTAAACAATGTATGACAAGTATAAACATGTTAAATAATCAAACAATAGAAGCATGGATGAAAGAAACAAGTGTAAAAATATCAGATGAAATCAGACAAGTGAAACTATGCACACAAAGAACCAATGAATAATTTAATCGGGAAATGATGCAAGGATCAAATAAAATAAAGATGAAAGGCCTCTAATATGTGGCACGTGAGATGAACAAGGGAGGATCAAAAGATCTCTTCAATTGCCCTAAGCAATCCCTATGTAGAACATCAATCATAGAAAAGTCAACCGAAAAGTCAAGTCAACTTAAAAATGTCAAATAAATAGTAAATTAATCACAAAAAATTATGAAAAATTAAACTAAGTTAGGTGGGGTCAGGACATCATCATCCCCCAAAAAGATTTTAAAAATAATGAAAATTAGTGTAAAAATTAACTGAAATAAAACAGAAGTCAAATGAAAAGTCAACCAAGCAAACTAGGTCAAAAATAAATCCAAAGTAAATTAAAAATGGGAAATAAAATTCCAATAAAAGGTCAGGTTGACCATGAGACATTGGTCAACCCTCATCCCAAAAATCAGAATCTAAAAATAATTTTAAGTCATGTAAATAAAAATAATAAAAAAAGTGTACTTAAAAGGACTATTTGAAATAAATAATTGAAATAAAATATTAACATTAAATAAAATATGAAAATAAAAATTAAATAAATTAAATAAAACATTAAAGAATGTAAAATATATTTTTTGGTATTTTTATGAATAAATCAAATATTTTTTATTAATTAAATCAAAACAGAATAAAAAATGAATAAAAGAATTAAAGAAAGAAAATAGAAATGAAAATAAAGGATTAGTGTGTTAGTGGGCCTGAATACAGGGGGGGCGGATAGCAGCGCGCGTGCAGCCCAGGTCCAGCGGAATAAAATTCTGCATGTGACATAATTATAAAAATGTACACTTTGAAATAACATGTGACATGTGAATTAATTGGACATGCTTCCACTTATGCACTAGCGGACAAAACAAGGGGCAGACGAATGGGATTTCAAACTTCCAACTAACATATCTCCCTCTATGGTGCTCCAAATGGGATGATGTAAAAATCAAAGTTTGAGTTTGGAACATGTAGAACACAATGATGCTTTGTTTTATGAAAAATAATGGCCCTAGCATGTAGAAAAGTGAACAACAAGGGGGCTTCATGCACCCAAATTCAGGACACATGAAAAACGCAGCCCATTTCCTCCATTTCCAAACCAACATAACTAATGCTACAGGGCTCCAAATGAGGTGATGTAAAAATCAAAGTTTAAGTTTGGAACATGTAGAACACAATGGTGCTTTGTTCCGTTAAAAATAATTACTCTAACATGTAGAAAAGCGAACAACAAGGGGACTTCAGGCGGCCGGATTCAACAAAAAAAAATAATGTTACAAAATTCCAACTTAAGGCAATGTTTCATGTTGAAGGGTTCATAAGCATGCAAAACATAATAACAACATAAAAAATAAGCATGAAAGTAATGACATAAATGAAAAAATAATATGAAGCAAGCATGGTAAGCATGAAGATAGAAGTGAACAAGCATGGAATATGGTCATGGAAGATGGAATATAAGGCTTACCTAGTGGAAAACAGTCCACTGCCTCTTGGTATTGGAAGAAAGGAAGGAAGAATGAGATGCTCTTTGAAACTTCAAGGACTTGTGAAATGGAAATGGGATGACACTTGATCTTTCTCTCTTGCCTTGCCTTGAAAATACAGCAGCCAACCCTCTTTAGATTAGGGTTTTAGAAGCTTTAAATATGTAGGTCTAATGTGTCTTAATGGGCTTGGAATGTTGGTTTGGATTATGACAAAATGATGCAAAAAGTGGTGCCAAAAGGTGAGGTGTATTAGAAGATCTAATTATGGCAAAGCTTAAGTGAGTGAACCAAAAGCAAATGGCCAAATGAGGTAAAGAGTGGTGTGTGGGTCGTTTTTGGTTAGACTTGATTTTCTTGTGCAACACAAAAATGGCCCAACAGGGTGACTTTAAGACCTTGTATCTTGATGAGCATGTAACCAAATGGCAAGGCAATGCAAACAGTAGAAAGAGGACATGGAGCTTAACATTTTTCATGTTGAACACAACTTGAAATGATGAGTGGAAAGAGGTGAAAAATGACCATAAAGTGCAAGTCCCAGAGCTGCAAAAATGGTTGGGCCAATTTGGCCTAAATGCTGTCAAAAAATTCAGCCTACGATACCAACTTTAGATGAGTGTATCTTTCAAATCAATGATCCAAATGGGGTGGTTCCAAAAAGGTGTGAAATATGACATATTAAGGTACAATTGCCATGAAGAAAGTATTTTCAAAAGATGCCTTGAAGTGCCAGAAAACTGGTCCATAAGTCTTGACAAATTTTGCAGATTTTGGACTTAGAAAATTTTCTAAGTGTTCTAAAATAATGTCTTACTTTGACTAAGCATATCTTTCTCAATTTTAATCCAAATGAAACAAACTTTATATCTCTAGAAAGCTTGGAACAAAAGGAACAACTTTCATGTTGGAGAAATTTTCAAATGGAGCTTGCATCTTGATGGGATATAGGCTTAAAGTGGGTGCAAAAACCATAAAAACTTGCCTTAAATGGAAAGTCAACTATTTCCAAATTTAGTAACTTTTCCAACTCCTGATTAAATGATGAATCCATGATCCAACCTTGATCAAATTTCACATGTACGCTTCTTTAGGCATGAATGTTGAGATTCCACTTTCAAAATGTCAGGAGTTGACTTTTCTGGCCCCATAGTTGACTTTTCCCAAACTGTCTAATTTCTGATTCCATTGATCAATTGAAGCACCTCTGGCTCAAATAAAGAGCTGATCTTTGTATGTAGATCCTTGTGGACATGTGGAGGGCCATGGAAATGAGTTTCATATAAGGAATCAAAAATAAACCGATTTTACACCAAAATCTAGTTTTAGGGCAAAAATGACTAGGAACTGATTGCACTGATTGCCAATGGACCTTTATGTGATAATTGTGAATCTTCCTATGCCAAGATGCCTCTTTAATCATGACATGAATGAGCCCCTTCACTTCCAACCAAACATTGCTTGTTGCAGATAGCCACGAAACCCTGATTTCTGATTAAATCCATATGCACACTCTAAGAGCTTTGAATCTTCCACTGATGAACTGGGGACCATAATAAGACATATGGAACCCCTTGAGACTTGTATATTTGGGATTGATACAAATTCAATGAAATTGCTTTTAATCTAATTTTTATTCATTGCTTATTTTTAAGCAAGTATAATTATTAATTATGCAAGTATTGTTAAAATAATAATTTTGCTAACTACATACTCCCTCCGTTTTTTATTATAAGTCGTTTTTGACTTTTCACACGTATTAAGAAATGTAATAATTATGGTATGAAAAAGATAAATTATGAAGGATTTTACAAAATTATCCTTCATTGATGATATTGGAAAGACAAATTAACATAATTGAAAAAAGAGAGAATAATAAATATTTAAGGGTATAATAGGAAAAATAACATTAATGATTCATTGATATTATAAAACGACATATATTGTGGTACAAAATATTTTTCCAAAGTGACATATAATAAAAAACGGAGGTAGTAATTGATAAAATAAAAGAAGAAGAAAGAGACTAGAGTTTCAATAACGGAATAACTTAACTGTTTCAATAACTGAACAACATAATTTGTATATATAAAGATTACAAAGAATATATATATATATATATATATATATATATATATATATATATATATATATATATATATATATATATATATATATATATATATATATATATATATATTACCTTTTAACTCAATTACAATCAAAAGGATCATTACATATTATTTAACATCTTTTTTCAAATTTACAATGTATTAACAAAAATTATGAGTTTGTCCATTAACAACAAAAAGTTTAATGGAATATATTTTTGTAAACAAATCAGTTATCTATAATGAGAGGAGACAAACAATGGACTGATTGTTCTATGCTGAAGATGGTGACAAATGAAGTGCCAATCAATCTCAATGTACTTGTTACATTCATGAAATACCGAATTGTGATAATCTCTATGAAGGATACAAAAATCTAGGCTAGACTTACGATTTGTGTCATCACCAACCAAATCAAAGTTAGAATAAGCACATAACTCTAATGAGGACGATGAGGGAATAAAATAATTTGAAATTGGGTGTCCCCAAGATAACGAAGAATGCGAAGAACAACTGATCAATATATTGTAGGGAAAGACAATGAACTGACTAACAACATAAGTAATATCATGTATGGTAATCGTAAGATATACTAGACTGCCAACCAATGCACGATATATAGTGATATGTGGTAGAGGAAAACCATTAGAGAGAGCATATTTCAGATTTAGCTCAAGAGGACTCTTTGTTGCTCTAGTATTAGAAATGTGAGCTTGTTCAAGAATATTGGCAATATATTTGGATTGAGAGAGAAGGTGATCTCTAGGAGAGTAGGTAACTTCAATCCCTAAGAAGCAACGAATAGTACATAAAACCTCCATCTTAAACTACTTGGCTAATTATAATTTCAAATCGTCAATCACGTCAACATCATCACCTGTAATAATGATATCATCAATATATAATGATAGTAAAATACGACCATGACAAACAAAATGGAATCATGATCACTAGAGTGAAAACCAACAGATGTAATAAAAGTGGAAAACTTCTCAAGTCAAGCACGCATAGCTTATTTCAAACCATATAAAACCTTCTTCAACTTACACATTCCCTTGATTATGAAGAACACTAGACATAGGTACCATATAAACTTCGTTGTGCATATCACCATTTAGAAACTCATTTTTAACATCAACTTGAAAAATATGCCACTGACAAAATAATGAAACAACAATAAGACTACGAGAAGTAGTCATCTTGGACACTAGAGAAAAGGTTTCTTCATCATCCATGACATATTGTTGAGATAATCTTTTATCAGCAAGACATGTTTTGTAGCACTCACCTAACCAAATAGACTTGGTTTTGATTTTGTATACCCTATGAGACCCAATAACATGTTTTTCAAGTGGAAGATTTACTAATTTACAAACATATATCTTATGTAAGGCGAAAAGTTCTTATGTCATAGCATGCTTCCAAAGAGGGTCAAGAACACTATGAATAGATGTTAGAAAAGAATAAAAATAAGCATAGTAAATGGAATAGACAAAATCAGAAAATTGAATAGACTTACAATCACAATACAGAAAACGAAGAGATAAAAGAGGAGGAGGAGGAGGAGGATTAACAATCATGAGGGGTTATTGGGTAGCAGTGGGGGCAAGAGGGATGGTAGTATAAAGAGTATTAATAATACCATTCATGTAATTCTCAAAATTACAAACACTAGAAACATCATCATTAAGATAAAAAGGATCGATATGGATGAGTTTGGAACTACAAGTATTATGATAATAAGAGGAAAAAGAGTAAAAACGAATGTGTTTAAGAAATACAATATGACGAAAATCATAAATTTTTATTGCTTGAGGATCATAACAATGATATCCATGTTCACCACCCCTATAACCAAGATATACATATATGATAGAACGATAAAACAACTTACTACGTTATACTTGTGGACCAAGAACAAGGCAGGTAGAACTAAAGACTTCCAAACAAGAATAATCATGGATAAAATCATACAAGTTTTTAAAAGGAGACAAATTTGATGTGACAAACAATGAGATTTTATTAATATCATGAACAATAGTAAGAACTCTTTCACCCTAAAACTCACTAGGAACCAAAACCGACAACAAAAGGAAACAGGCAGTCTCAACAATGTGACAAAATTTTCTTTCAACAACTCCATTTTATTGAGGAGCATTAGTACAAGATGTATGGTGAATAATATCATCATATGCAAGTAATTAATATAATTTATTAGAGGTATATTTGCCACTTAAATCAAAACGGAAGCACTTTATAACAAATTTATGTTAGGTCATAACCATCACACGGAATATATGATAAATTTCAAAAAATTCAGATTGTTTTTCATAAGGTTTACCCAATAACAACGAGTATAGTCATTGATAAATGAAACATAATATCTAGATTCACCTTCAGTAGGAACTTATGATGAACCCCATACATCAGAGTGAACTAAGTCAAATGATGCATATGAAATAGAAGCACTTTTATTAAAAGGTAAAGTTGAGAATTTAGAAAGTTTACAGCCACAACAATATAAGATATCACTAGTTTGTAACTTTCATAAAACTCTAGTAGAGGTCAAATACTTTAATATAGAAGAAGATACATGTTATAAATGAGAATACTATAAAGAAAAACTGGAAGATGAAGAATTTAAACATAAAAATATAATAAACCAGTAGAGGAAGTAGAAGTTGAGGCTACAATATCTCAGACTCTCAGATCATCAAAAACATAAAGCCCCCCTATTGTATATGACTTGTCTCAATCAACCTATTGGAATGTGGATCTTGACCATAATAGGAAGTGGAAGAAAATATAATAAAATAACCAGAATCACACAAATGACTAACATAAGCAAGACTCAAAGTAAGAATATGAATATAGTAAACATCAAATAAGGACATCTTAACTATGGAGACATAACCAATGTTTGATAATGGTATATGAGTTTCATCAGCCATCATAATCAACATAGATGAAACATTATTTAAAGACAAAAATGATTTATTATCAAATGACTTATGACGTGATGCTATGGAGTCAAAGATCCATTTGGAATGAGACATATCTGACAAACTAGAAGAGTTCAAACCTTTAACATGGGAAGTAGACATGACATGTGACTGAGTGACAAAAATCTTTTAGAGTTTCTATGCAATATCAGATATTTGAGAAGTGATTTCGGATTGGTATACATGAACAAAACCAACACCAACGGTAGTAGGAGCTGCAACAACAACATTGGATCATGGGCAATTAATTTTTTTCTTATTTGCTCATAACAATTTAGGACACTGGCTTCCGATGACATTTTTCCTTGAAAAAAAGCATTCATCAATATCACCTCCAATTATCCCTTGAGACTTTATTTAGTAAATATGAGACACAAAAATAATCCGAAAAATGTTGAGAGTTCCTTTATTTGAAATCAGATTAGAGTGAAACTCTGATTTCTTCTACCAACAACTTATTAAAAAATGAATCAACATTGAGAAGAGGAGTACATTATAGAATAATCCCACAAATACTCTTAAAAATCATCCCGAAGAGCCATAAGAAATTGAATTAGACATTACTCTTCTTTTTGGTCGGTGTATGTTGTGACAACTTTTAATCCAGATGTTTCCATAAGAGGAAATTGATCCCATAAATTAATTATGTCCGAATAATTTTTTTGAATGGTCATACTATTCTTTTTAAGAGTCTCGGTGTCTCTCTCCAAGTATGGTGGACTTTGAATTGTTTTATTTAGAAATTGAGATTATTTTAAAAAAATTATTTCTTAAAACCAATTTATATTAGTCGAACAAAGATAAAGCAACAAAGAAGAAGAAGAAGGAATTTAGAGAGAAAATAATAGTAAATGATCGAAAGTAAAGAGATAAAGTTAGAGAGAGTGCACCAGAGATTTATACATGTTATGTAGCTATAAAGTGCAACCTAATGGTGGACTTTGAATCAACCAAGTTCAAATGACATCTTTCTATTTGTAAACACCATTAGAAAGTACACACATTTTATTTACAAACTACGTCACCACATACTTTGTGAATAATTTTATAGCAAAATGATATATTGAATACACAAAAATTTGAATGCTTTCCAATATTGTGAAATTTAGTCTTCTCTTTCTAATAAATAATTCAAGAATATATAGACCTTAAATGCTCAATGATCGAAGAAACTTTTTCTCAAATGTATAAAAGTCATGTAGTAAAAATTTCTAAGACATTATGTGAAGGTGAGAAAAACACAAGAAAGGGAAGAGGTTGAATTGTGTTGGCTTTTTCTTCATTTAGGCTTTTCAGCTTCAGCTTCTGATGATTATTTATTAGAGTCTGAACACAAGGTTCAGAGTCTGACTTAGAAAACTAGTTTGACTTTTGAAAAACCTTATTAGATTCAGAACCAAAATCTGATTTGGATTATCATGGTTGACAAACGCGAATATGTAAGTACATAATCAAGAAAGTAAAAGTAAGAACATAAGAAGTTTATCATGGTTCCTCTCACAACTTGAGAGTAGTCCAGTCCCTTTGTTCTTCCAAGGGATTTCCATTATAACCAAACTGATTACAAATTCTCAAGCACACAAGTAAGAGACTTATTTTCTTACACACACACACACACACACACACACACACACACACAAGAATAAGACTTTCATGTTTAGACACACAAGTCTAAGACTTCCTTGCTCAAACCCACAAGCTCATGACTTCTTTACTCAAACACACAAGTCTGATACTTCATTGCTTTAGCCATAAGATAAAGGCTTCAAATGCTCAAGCACTTAGACTAAGAGACTTCTGACTCTATAACAAACAGTTAAGAGATTTGGGTAAAGACTATACTTGATATACAATCAGCGGTGTAGACAGAATACAACTTAGAAAGACTCTAAGATTTAAGAACTTCTAAAATATACACAAAGTTAAGATGTTCTAAGTCTTGCAAATTTTACAGAGTAGTTTCTCTTTGAATGTCAATGAATAGAGTCTATATCAGAGTGTTATATTAAAGCTTGCTAATCGTCTTCTTCAGCCCTTCAACTCCTTAAATGGAGAAGAGAGAAAAGAGACGTTGAAGGCTTTCACCAAAAGGTTTGATAACCTTTGTACTTGATTAGACACATCAAACAAACACCTTTATATAAGAGGAATGATTTTTTGAAGCTTAGACAACCAAGAGAGATATTTCCTTAAGTCTTCATGTGATCAAAAAAGTTCTGAGTCTGACAGCGTTGCCTTGGTAAAAGAGATTCTTCTTCAGAGGATGACTTTCCTTCATACTTCAATCTTTAGAGGCTGATCACATCAGAGTCCTCATCTTGGCTTCTAAAGATTCAGAGTCTAGGTCACTATAGGCTGACTTTATTCAGAGTTGATGTCTTCAGAGTCTAGATCTCCATCAGGGACAAAGTCTTCAGAAGCGATCTTCAGAGCTAGAGTCTGATCTTCAAATTTAGATTTCTCAAACATTTATTCATATGTTCCTAATGATATAATTCTGCATACTTGAACATATGTTGGAATACCCAATTGTTCTTTAAATACTTTGTTATCATTAAAAGCCAAGGGATATGGTATCAACCAATTTTGTTCCAACAATCTCCCCCTTTTTTATGATGACAAATAATAGTATTTAAGAACAATAGTTATTAATTTAATTAACTTGTTTACTTTTGGACCAGAATTTGTAAGCTCCCTCTGAGTATGATAGTGCATATGGCGAGGTTTGTAAGCTCCCCTTAAGTCCTATCCAATTTAATTAAATTTCTTTAATTAATAATATTCATCTTTAGAAATTAAGCACAAAGTGATCATCAGATTCAGATGCCTCTCAATAGACTCTTGAAATCATGTATGCATATAAGAGAGTGAGAGACTCGACAATATATATATATATATATATATATATATATATATATATATATATATATATATATATATATATATATATATATATATATATATATATATATATATATATATATATATATATATATATATATATATATATATATATATATATATATATATATAATATTTAATTTAATTTAATTTAATTTAATTCAACCAACCTTTATGTTGTATGAATATTGTGTATTCATGTTGATTTCAATTTAAAATAATTTCTCAAATTAACGATTTTTTAAAAATAACCAGCATTTTAAAATTTAATTTCAAATAATTTATCAAACTAACCATGTTTCAAACAAAAAAGTTTGGACGCCAAGAGAAGTAGCCACTCATAGTGGCACATGCATTATTTTTTCGTACCCATGTGCCATCCTCTATGACGACTGCATGTATGTGATGCCACTACAAGTGGCGCATGCATGCATCCTATAGGAGCATGTGCCACAGATAGTGGTTGAAGGTTTGAAAAGTACACAAGAAAGGGGGGAGGGGGGTTGAATTGTGTATTCTTAAAAATTCGCTTTTCTTCTGAACCAATAAGTTCAGATTTTGAATATTGTTTAGACTCTGATATCAGAATTAAACACATCATCAGAAATATAAAATTCAGAAGTAAATGAAAGAAACACACAAAGATTATCCTAATTCCTCTCCTCAATTGAGAGTAGTCCCGTCCCCTTGCCTCAACAAGAGTTTTTCATTATAACCAAACAAGTTACAAATTGCTCAAGCACATTTACAAGAGACTTCAACGCTCAATCACCCTAGAAAGATACTTCCTCTCAAGTCCTCAGATAAGAGACTTCCTTGCTCAATCAACCTAGAATGAGACTTCCTTGCTCAAGTCCTCAAACAAGAGACTTCCTTTCTCAATCAACCTAGAAAGATACTTCCTTGCTCAAGCACGCAGGAAAGAGACTTCCTATACTTTAAACAGAAGTTTAGTAGACAAGATAACTACTATACTTTGATAAACAATCACAAGTATAAAAGTTATGCAACAATTACAAAGGTTTTCAACCTTTCTAAGATTTCTAAGATAATCAAAGATAAGAAATCTTATGATCTTTAAGCTATAACCGTTATATAAATATAATTCAGAGTTATGCCAAAGATCTTGTAATGTGTTGTGATGTTGTAACCTTCCTTTCAATCTTAAGCTTTTTTTATAGAGACTGAAAAAGAGTCGTTGGATGGTTTGAACATAATGAACAAACTTAGTGAAGAACTTCTTTTTATCCATTGAATAATAACATTGCTCTAAGTATATTTCATTGTACTAGGTATCTACCAAAAGGTAGAATAGTCTGAAGATGTCACGTCTCTTTTTCTTGAGCCTTGCAAAACGAAAAACCTAGTTGGCTTTGTCTAGACTTCTGGGGCTTTGATTAGGCAAGATTGTTTTGATTCAGTGTACAAATCAACTGCTCTTTGCACCTTCAGAGTCTGAGCTATCATCAGAAGCTGGGTCATGAGGCCAGAGTCTGATGCCTCTTGAGGCGATAAACTAGTTTAGATTTTGACCAATTAGAATCAGACTTTAAATTACTTCTTCACATATGCTAACAATCAGGATTAGTTCAATGCTTGTGATCCTGCACACTTAAACAAAATGTTAGCAAACCCTATTTTTCTTTAAATACTTTGTTATCATCAAAACCTTTTAAGGGCATAAACAAATCTTGTTTTAACAGTGGCTACTACTTTGTTTATGTTGTTTTTTTTAATTTAAAACTATTTTAACAATAAAGAAATGTGAAATAAAATAGAATTAAAATTAATTTATAATATTATTTCATAAAATAGAATTACACAACGATTGAATAGAAAATTATGACCCGATTGACCGTAACGCCCTCCGGCTCCACATCCTGGCGCATTCGTCTGCCTTCAAAGTGTCCCCTAGTTTCTCTGAGGTGTTTGGGGTCTCATAGTATTGGTGTGATACAAAGGTGGTTGATGGGAGGGTCCTGACATATCTAATTTTTTTCCAATCATTTCTCCTCAAGAGTCGGGGGTTGCGTAGTCGAGTTTGGTGTTCATCTTCTCGTAGTTGGGTCGTGGTGAATGGGTTACATGTTGATCGCTCGACTGGGTGAGTCGAGAATGGGATACAAACTGCAAGTGCACAGTTCTATCGCGTAGTTTTAAAAGATATCGATCCCACAGGGACTTATGAATCGATATACCGTTATCTAAGGTTACTACGTAAATCTAAGGTGAAAATGTTTGATTGTTTGGGGAAAAGCTAAGATCTAAACTAATATCTAGATTAAATATCAATAAAACGGATATCGGTATGTAGTTCGTCAAAACTAGGGAATCAAGTCTTTGTCGGTTTCTTGGTCTTAAAATGAATCGTTTCGGTTAACTTCATTGGTTAAAGGTTCTATCTCAAACTCTCGCTCTGTTGAATAAACCATGATTTTATATTAATGTTGCTGTCACTTATAATTAAGTCAAAAACCATATTTTGAAAACAATAAAGTTGCAGAAACTCCTTTTAAGAAAATACTGACCGTTTTAAACACCCTTATCTCAAACTCTCGCTCTGTTGACTTAGGTTATATAATTAAATCCAAATGCTTAACTCTCGTCCTCACATCCAATCTTTAAAAATACTTTTTGGAAAAGGTCAGAATTTAATTAACTCTAAAACTTGCTCTCGCCCTGATCTAGAATTAATGCCTAACTTACACTGTCCAGTTAAAATCTCAAACTCTCGCTCTATTGATTTTAACTTCTTTATGTCTTTTACTTTTGTAAAAAATCTTGTTATTAAACCTGTAAGTTGAAACCGTAAAAAGATTGATTTTGATTTTAAGTTTAAATAGACCGACTCGGTCTTGATCCCTTATTCTGCTTACTTTACATACCGATACCTAGGCAAATTAGCCAGACATGCTAAATAAATAAGAATTTATATCATGCATAAACAGACTCATTCCAGGCAGGCAATATGAATAAACAATAGAATAAAACATTAAAAATTAAATAACAATTAAAGAACCTGAATGCGTAATACAATGGTCTTGAACACTCCACCACAAGCCGGTAGGATTTGTTCTTGGATTCTTCAATTAGACAGTAAATTAAATCAAGGAAATAAAACTGGAATATAACGTAAGGTTAAATCCGGTATAAAGTTGCACAATAGTTTCCGGTGTAGAAACTATTATGCGAAAAATATCTAAAAGCTAAAACTGGAAAGGTAAATTTGCAAGGGAAAAAGAATGTAAATCTTGCAAAAGAAATAAATAAAATAAACAATGCTAAGTTGCTGGAAAGGAAGAAAAATAAGCAAAGGCGTGAAAAGAAAATTTGGCAGAGCTTCGGCAAACTGAGCGTGCAAAAACTGAGCGTTTTTTAGGTTTGTGAGATGGCTATTTATAATAGCTTTGGTAACTGCATTCCGTTTCCCACGAGTCTTCAGCATGGCTAAATACACGGCGTGGGCATAGGACACGAACTCTCTCAACGTTCTTCTTCAATTCTTCTGAGAGCGTGACTTGCGCCAAAAAGCTAGTGGAATGGTGTGACGCTCGTCACACCATGTGTGACGCTCGTCACAGGGATGCTTCTAGTGTGACGCTCGTCACAACCCTTGTGACGCCCGTCACAGGCACAACGTGCGCTTTCTTTTGGGCTGGGCTTGGTCTTTGATATTTGTTTCCTTTTTACTCCTTTCTACACCTCCTTTTCTTCCCTTTTTCACTTTTGCTTCAAAATGGGTACCTGATGTAAATAGAAAAGAAATACTGCATAATATCTGATAAAATGGGATAAATTAAAGTAAATGATAATATAATCTAATTGAATTAAGTCTTCAAATGTGATATAATTTCATGTTATCAAACTCCCCCATACTTAAATCTTTGCTTGTCCTCAAGCAAAATTCAGTATAGAACTTGTTAAAAGTTTTAGCCAGATGAAATTTCAAAGCACACATCAATTCGTACTAGGTTGCAAATGGATTTTTGTTTAGGAGGACTCGAGTTTAATCTTGACATCAACAACTACCGTTACAACTTAGATAACCCTACTTTATGCCAATCAGTTCAAGTACCCTATGATAGCTATCCTGGTTCCTTTAGTCTTATTTTACCCGTTTTCATTCTAGCGAAATCACATTAAGCCCTTTATCCTTTCGCGCACATAGTGGAGTAACCGGTTAGTGATTATGATCCGCTTTTAGCTAGAAGTTCTGGTACATAAGTCGGATAACTTCATCATTCAGCCCATTGCAAATTGCGGGGGATCGAACCGTAGTCCGCCCTACCAAATTCAGCACCAGATACCTGCTGAACCAACTCATAATGGATCTTTCGTATTGTGCTTTTGCATGATCTGCAACCTTTAGATTAAATGATCTGGTAAGGATCACCTAATTTAATTAGTGCATTTCTTGATATATTTATATATCTTAGGTTACTTTGGGGATCATTCACTTATATTCATCGGCTCTCCACGTAGTTTGCTATTAAGATGGTGCTGACTTCTGTATAAACTACTTGGGGTTGCCATAGAACTAAAAGTTCAAGGAATCGGTATAATAGGTACTTATCCTGATCTAACATATTGAGGTTCTCAGAGCGTTGTTATGGTAATGATTTTGTTTTGATTTCACTCAAAAAAATTTTAAGTAAGCAACCTTTATACTTATTGGGTGTGTTAAAAAATTTTTTGTTATGGCTCAAGAAAATTGAGGGGGATAGATAATAGAAAATTTTTCACACTTAGGAACTTAACTTAAAATAAATTTATTTTTTATTTTTTATTTATTTATTTTTTTTTTATAGGGAAAAAAAGGGAAATAACGATGAAAGGGAGAGTACATACTTGAAAAATGAGAATGGAAAGAATATTGTTTCCCCCCCCCCCCCCATACTTAAACTAAACATTGTCCTCAATGTTTTAAGGGAAATGAAATACAAAATGGAAATGCAAAGAAAATAACAACTAAGGCTGCCTTCCGCCTCTGGTTCTTGGCCCTGGTGATCTTTGACGTATGTCTAAGTTGTCGAACCTGCTAAACAATTCAGTAAACCGCTGGTCGGTTATGGCATTCCGAGCATCCTGTTGCTGTTGCATTTGACGCATCATCTGCATCATCTCTGCATTCTGTGTCTGCATACCATCGATAGCATCCATAATGTCGTCGTTGGTCGCAGGCCTTCTTCGTCGACGACGTTGGGAGGATGAGCCAGTTGCATTACCGGAAGGGTTGAGCGGGGCTGAATGTTGTGTAGGAGGATGATCACCTTGTTCCATTTCTTCAAACTCATCTGTTTGTGGGTTTGTTTGTAAAGGCTCGGTGGTTTCAGGAGCGTTTAGATCATAGAGGTGGCGGTCGGGGTTTGTGACATCAGTTAGGGTGGTATTGGGTAGCACAACACTCGGGACTGCTTGGTTGTTCACCATAAGATAATAGCCTCCGCCTACTCTGTTTTTAATCAGGCGGCTAGAACGGCAATAGCTGATATCCATAGACAGGGGAGGTAGGGATTCTAAAGTTTGGAGTCTATCCCCTAGGTTCAGGCCAAGTGCTATGGAGGTTATTAATCCACCAATTATAAAGGGTTGCCGGCCTCTAGCACATAAGGTGCGGATATGATGAAAGAGAAAGGAGGCGGCGTTTACCTGGGCTTGCGGTTCGAAGACGCACTGGAGGAAAAATAACTCCTTTGAGTTGACCTTGCTGTTGTTTGGTCTACCGAAAACTGTGTTTTGCAAGATACGGAGAAAATAACGGATGGTGGGGTTATGGATGTGGGAGAGAAGGAGTTCTTCCCAGTTGTAGGTCTCTATACCGGAAATTTTCTTAAAAAGGTCAAAAACGCCAACTGTGTTCCAGTTTAGGTCGGGAGGGATTCTGGGGTAGACTTGGCCTTCTGTGGTAAATTGTAGCATGGTACTCAATTGGTTTTGGGTTAGAGAGTACTCGGTGTTAAACATGCGGAAGGTTGCGGTACCGGTCAGAAATTCACCCTCACCGGCGGGACTGGTGTAGTCGTATGAACTTAAGAATTCTAAGGTTAGGGATGGGTAGGTGGGTTGGTTATGGGTGCAAAGGAAGGTTAAATCGGCTTTACGGAGCATCCACTCGATACCTTGGAGTAAGCCTAATTGTTGTAAACAAGTTAAATCGGGGTACCTGGTGGAAGCGACGCCTCGCTGCTGGAAGCGCTCGAATTGCTCTTGCTGATAGTTGTCATCTCCGGATCGGAAGATGATATTTCCGAAATTTTGATTTCCTGCCATTGTGATGAATTTTTGAAGGGATGATTTAGAAAGAAAAAGAAATGTATTTGATATGAGAGAATTGTTTGTGGTGAATGAAGGAAGTTTTGGTAGGTATTTATAGGAGAAGGATTGGAAGGTAGAAAGAAAAAGTGGTTGAAGAGTAATTAAGTGTGGTAAACGAAAAATGAATGGGGAAGGTAAAAATTAAAGTGTAACGTTCGTCTCCAACGGCTCCCTAACGTTCACATGTCTGAGGGGCGTTACGCTCGTCACAAGGCTGTGACGTTCGTAACAGGCGTTTTGCGTGTCGTTCGTCATGGAGTGTGTGACGCTCGTCACACAGTCCTTTTTGGCAAGGCTTCAGTAGCGCTTCACAGAATTACTTTGGTAGCGTATTTTAATGTTTCATTTTGCTTATGATCATTTTTAGTCTGCAGTTTTAATGTATTGTGCACGCTTACTTGCTTTGTATAATAATAATAGGTAACAACAGTAGAGCATAATAGCCATTGCATAATAAAATTAACTAAACAGCTTCAATAAAAATGATCATAATGTATTACAGGGAAGGAAAATAATGAAATGAAATAGAAATAAACATGAATTCAAATAACATTAATGAAAAATCTAGCCTAAAACTAAATAACTTAGAAAGAAAAATAACTAAATTCCATCTATCTTCGGATCTCTGGCCGGAGGAGCAAAAGAGTTAACATGATGCCGTAACATACGTAACTGACTTGCCGTGCTGCTCATGTATTCTAGGATTTCAAGTCTCAAGCTGTGGAAATCTTCCCTGAGGGCGTCTTGTTCTGACATCAAGGCTTCAATGACGGTTTTAATATCTATTCCTGGCATATGATGTCGGAGATCAGGCATGGCTGATTCTTCGGTCAGGGCAGGCTGAGGGGGAGGATCAATATCATAGTAGCCTGAAGGTGTCTGAGGGTCAGATTCAGCAAGAGAGATATGGTCAACATAGTGCTCATAGTCATCACAAATCTCATAATCCTGGATGGATTCAGTGGATCCAGCAGGAGTTGGGGTTTCATTCAGGTTATAGAGCCAGTTCCTTTGGTTATGAACACTAGTTCTAGGATCGGGCATGGTGAATAGGCAGAGAACCTGGTTATCAATAATAAGCTCGAACTCATCAGACCCTATGTTTGCTATAAACATAGTGTTGAAGAGGAAAGGTATACTCATAGTAGTAATGCCACAAAAAGGGCTAAGGTCAAGCATAGGCTGACGTAATCCAATAGCATTACCTATCATAGTGATCAAACCGCCTATTCTAATGGGTGCTCGCTCATCCTGGATAAGGTGGTCCAAATTAGCTAACATAAAAGTAGCACCGTTTACTGGACGGTTCTGGGAAGCACAAAATATGATGAAGAGTTCATCACGTGAAACTGAAGTACTATTTGGCTTCTTCCCAAATAAAGTGTGGGTCAGGATCTTATGGAAATAGCGAAAAGCCGGGTTATGTATGTTTCCAGAGAGAAACTCATGTTCCTCGGGCTCATCATTTCCAGTCAGCTTACCCCAAAAGTGTTCAAGCTCTCTATATTCAAAAAGTTCTTCCTGGCTTACAGTGAATGTATCAAAGGAGGTAGGAAAACCCAAAAGGTCGGTGAAGTCTCTAATATTAAATTGGTACTCCATATTGAACATTCTGAACTGGATAAAACCTCTGCTAATTCCTTTTCCATGGCTAGGTAGATAGATTAATGAACTAAGGAATTCTAGTGTGAGTCTCCGGTAGGTGGTGAAATGTCTCAGGATAGGGGAGGTCTCCCATCCTATCTGATTCAGCAAAAACAGGACACTCTGTCTCAGTCCAAGGGCAGTCATAGCCCAATCATCAGCATATAAACTAGGTAGCATCTCTCTAGCGGCTAGTTCTTCAAACTTTCGTTTCTGAGCCATTCCTCTGAACTTGATACCCATACGATCAGAATGTCCCATCTGGTTAGTGTTAGCTAGAGAAAAGAAACATGAGTTTAAGTCAGGATTTGGCCAAATGCCGAAAGAAGAAAAGAATTATTATTATTATATATATATATATATATTTTTTTTTTCTTTTTGAATAAATCAATAATGAATACTAAATAGAAATTAAAAGAAATAATTAAGAGAAAAATAGGGAATTGATAATAATAATAGAATAATAAAATAACAAATTAATTTGTGGGTTGTCTCCCACTAAGCGCTTTGTTTAAATGTCGCAAGCTCGACAAAGAAACTGTTAAATATAGTCTATGAGTCCTGGGGGCGTTTCGTCTAAGTGTAGAATCTGCGAATCCTCGTTGGTTTCCGCATAGTGATAATGTTTCAGACGTTGCCCGTTTACGGTGAACGGTTCTGTAGATTGTCCTTTTATTTCTACCGCTCCACTGGGAAAGATTTTAGTGATATGAAAAGGTCCTGACCATCTGGATCGTAGTTTTCCCGGGAATAACTTTAGTCTAGAGTTAAATAAAAGTACTGCGTCGCCTTGCTTGAAGATTTTCCTTGATATACGCTTGTCATGCCATTGTTTTGTTCTTTCTTTATAGATTTTGGCATTTTCATAGGCGTCTCTTCTGAGTTCCTCTAATTCGTTTATGTCAAGGATTCTCTTTTCACCTGCGGCTTTATAATTCAAATTTAAATTTCTAATAGCCCAATAGGCTTTATGTTCTAATTCTACCGGGAGGTGACAGGATTTTCCATAAATGAGCTTAAATGGGGTCGTCCCTATGGGAGTTTTATAAGCAGTTCGGTATGCCCATAAAGCTTCTGGTAATTTCAATGACCAATCTTTCCTTGAAGTGGCGACCGTTTTTTCTAGTATCTGCTTGATTTCTCTGTTAGATACTTCCACTTGTCCACTGGTTTGAGGGTGGTAAGGTGTTGCTATCCTATGTCTCACTCCATATTTAAGTAGTAGTTTTTCGAGTACCTTGGATATAAAGTGTGATCCACCATCACTGACTACTATTCTTGGGATGCCAAATCTCGGAAATATTATATTTTTAAAGAGTCTAGTTACTACTCGGGTGTCATTTGTTGGAGAAGCTATAGCTTCGATCCATTTTGATACGTAGTCAACTGCCACGAGTATGTATTTGTTACCGAAAGAGGATGGGAAAGGTCCCATGAAGTCTATCCCCCACACGTCAAAAATCTCTACTTCCAAAATACCTTTTTGTGGCATCTCGTCACGTCTAGATATGTTTCCCGTGCGTTGACATCTGTCACACTCCTTAATAGCCGCATGTACGTCCTTCCATATAGTTGGCCAATAAAAGCCAGCTTGTAGGATTTTAGAGCAGGTCTTGGATGTACTTGTGTGTCCGCCATAAGGCGCAGAGTGACAGTGTTGGATTATATTTTCTACCTCTTCTTCGGGTATACATCGACGGAAAATACCATCGGGGCCTCTTTTGAAAAGTAAGGGATCATCCCAGTAATAGTGTTTTATGTCGTGGAAGAATCGTTTCTTCTGTTGGTAAGATAAAGTAGGTGGAACTATTCCGGCAGCTAAATAATTGACTAGATCAGCGTACCATGGTATGACAGATATAGCTAAGGTGGTTTCTACTTGTATGTCGGAGTTGTTCTCTTCCAAAGTAGCTATGAGTTTATCATACGAGAAATCATCATTAATGGATGTTCTTTCTGGTTCAAGGTTCTCAAGTCTAGAGAGGTGGTCCGCTACTACGTTTTCAGTTCCTTTCTTGTCCTTGATTTCTAAGTCGAATTCTTGCAGTAACAAGATCCATCTTAGGAGTCTAGGTTTAGCATCTTTTTTTGTTAAAAGGTACCTGATAGCAGCGTGATCAGTGTAAACTATTATTTTGGCTCCTACCAGGTAAGAACGAAATTTATCTAGCGCAAATACCACTGCTAGGAGTTCTTTCTCGGTTGTGGCATAATTCATCTGTGCTTCATCCAAGGTTCTGCTAGCGTAATATATAACGTGAAGCTTTTTATCCTTTCTTTGTCCTAAAACAGCACCTACAGCATAATCACTGGCATCGCACATTATTTCGAATGGTTCATTCCAGTCTGGTGTCTGCATAATGGGTGCGGAGATCAATGCTTGTTTAAGAGTTTGAAATGCTTTTAAACAGTTATCGTCGAATATGAATTTAGCATCTTTCATCAACAGTCCGGTTAAGGGTTTAGTTATCTTAGAGAAGTCTTTGATGAATCGTCGGTAAAAACCGGCGTGTCCTAAAAAGCTTCGTACTTCTCTCACAGTTCTTGGGGGTTGAAGATTTTCGATTACCTCTATTTTGGCTTTGTCTACTTCAATTCCTCTGTTCGAGATGATGTGTCCTAAAACAATGCCTTCTTGTACCATAAAGTGGCACTTTTCCCAATTAAGTACTAAGTTTACTTTTACACATCGTTCCAGAACTCTTTCCAGGTTTTCAAGGCATTCTTCGAAACTCTGTCCGTATACAGAAAAGTCATCCATAAATACTTCCATGATGTTTTCGAGAAAGTCGGCGAATATTGCCATCATGCATCTTTGAAAAGTTGCAGGGGCATTACACAGACCAAACGGCATTCGTCTATAAGCGAAGGTACCAAAAGGGCATGTGAATGTTGTCTTTTCTTGGTCATCAGGGTGAATTGGTATTTGAAAGAAGCCTGAATAACCGTCTAAATAACAGAAATGTGAATGTTTAGCTAATCGTTCTAACATCTGGTCAATGAATGGTAAAGGGAAATGATCTTTTCGGGTTGCTTTGTTTAGTTTCCTATAATCAATGCACATTCTCCATCCCGATTCGATTCGTTTAGTTATAGTTTCTCCTTTTTCGTTTTCAATAACGGTTATGCCTCCTTTCTTTGGTACAACGTGTACAGGACTAACCCATTTGCTATCAGATATAGGATATATAATACCTGCTTCTAATAACTTGGTTATTTCTTTCTTTACTACCTCACTTAGGATCGGATTCAGTCTTCTCTGGTGTTCCCTAGAGGTTTTACAGTCTTCTTCTAACATGATGCGGTGCATACAAATAGAAGGGCTTATTCCTTTGAGATCGGTGATGTGGTATCCTAGTGCGGTTGGATATTTTCTTAAGATATGTAGGAGTTTTTCTGTTTCGAGTCTTCCTAGATCTGCATTAACTATCACAGGTCGTTCAAGTTCTAAGTCTAGGAATTCATATCTCAGATTTTTGGGAAGTGTTTTCAAATCAGGGGTTGGTTTGTTAAGACACTGCGTAGGATCCGGTGTTATTGCTAGGCATTGTTTAGATTTGTCCTCTAAAAGATAGTCTGATGATTTGTCTTCTCCTGACTCTGCTTCTTTTATGCATTCATCTATGATATCCATGAAGTAACATGTATCTTCTATTGCAGGTGCTTTCAAGAATTGGGAAAGAATGAATTCAATTTTCTCTTCACCTACTTCGAAGGTGAGTCGTCCTCGTTTTACGTCTATGATTGCACCGGCAGTTGCTAAGAATGGTCTTCCTAGTATAATAGGTGTCGTATCATCTTCTCTAATGTCCATAATTGTGAAGTCAGTGGGAATGTAAAACTGACCTATACGTACGGGAACGTTTTCAAGGATTCCTACAGGATATTTGATGGAACGATCTGCTAATTGCACAGACATTTTGGTCGGTCTTAATTCTCCCATTTCCAGTTTCTTACATATGGATAAAGGCATAACGCTAATTCCGGCTCCTAAATCGCATAAGGCTTTGTCGATGACAAATTTTCCTATGTGACAGGGTATAGAGAAACTACCCGGATCCTTGAGTTTAGGGGGCATGTTTTGGATTATAGCGCTACATTCGGCAGGGAGTGTAACGGTTTCGCTATCCTCAAGTTTCCTCTTATTGGAAAGAATTTCTTTTAAGAATTTAGCATATGAGGGCATCTGCGTGATAGCTTCGGTAAACGGAATTGTAACGTTTAATTGTTTAAGGAGATCAACAAATTTTCTAAATTGGCCTACATCTTTGGTTTTAACAAGCCTTTGAGGGTAAGGTATAGGTGGTTTGTAAGGTGGTGGAGGTACGTAAGGTTCCTTCTTTTCTAGGGTTTCCTTATTACTCTCTTCCTTTTCCTTAGGTTCACTTTCCTCAGTAGATTTCTTAGGGTTTTGGTTTTCTATCCTTGGGTCAGACGGTCCTTCCACTTCCGTTCCACTTCTCAATATAATTGCATGAGCTTGGCTTCTCGGATTGGGTTGGGGCTGTCCAGGGAATGTACCAGTTGGTGCAGCAGTAGGTGCTTGTTGTTGAGCTACTTGAGATATTTGCGTTTCTAGCATTTTGTTATGGGTAGCCAGGGCATCTACTTTGCTTGCTAGTTGTTTTAGTTGTTCGCCAGTGTGTATGTTCTGGTTTAAGAAATCTTTATTGGTTTGTTGTTGGGAAGCTATAAAGTTTTCCATCATGATTTCCAAGTTGGATTTTCTAGGGGTATTATTGTTAGGATTCGGTTTCTGATATCCTGGAGATATAGATGGGGCTTGATTTGGAGACTGTCCAGGTGCGTATAAAGCATTATTACTCTTATATGAGAAGTTTGGATGGTTCTTCCAATTTGGGTTATAGGTATTCGAATAGGGGCTTCCTTGAGCATAGTTTACTTGCTCTGCTTGGATTCCAGTCAAGAGTTGACATTCCGCAGGAGTGTGGCCTTGGATTCCACAGACCTCGCAATTCTGAGTTATAGCAACCACGGCTGCTGGAGGTGATACGTTTAAACTTTCAATCTTCTGGACCAAAGCATCCACTTTTGCATTGACGTGATCAAGGTTACTTATCTCGTACATGCCAGTTTTCGGTTGAGGTTTTTCCACATTCGTTCGTTCGGTTCCCCATTGATAGTGGTTTTGGGCCATGCTCTCGATAAGCTGGTAAGCATCAGCGTAAGGTTTGTTCATTAGTGCACCACCTGCAGCGGCGTCTATTGTTAACCTTGTATTGTATAAGAGACCATTATAAAATGTGTGAATTACTAACCAGTCTTCCAAACCATGGTGTGGGCAAAGTCTCATCATGTCTTTGTATCTTTCCCATGCTTCGAAAAGAGACTCGTTGTCTTTCTGTTTAAATCCGTTTATCTGGGCTCTTAACATAGCTGTTTTGCTTGGCGGAAAATATCGGGCAAGAAAAACTTTCTTCAACTCATTCCATGTGGTGACTGAGTTGGAAGGGAGAGATTGAAGCCATCTTCTAGCGCTATCTCTTAATGAGAAAGGAAAAAGACGAAGTCGAATCGCCTCTGAAGTGACACCATTAGCTTTAACAGTATCAGCGTATTGAACAAATACGGATAAATGAAGGTTTGGATCTTCGGTAAGATTTCCAGAGAATTGGTTCTGTTGCACAGCCTGCAACAACGAAGGTTTAAGTTCAAAGTTGTTTGCTTCGATTGCGGGCGGAGCAATACTTGAATGCGGTTCATCTTGCGATGGAGCAGCGTAATCTCTAAGAGCACGAGCTGGTTCTGCCATCTCGGTTAAAGAAGGAAAAATGTTTTTGAAATCTGGAAGGTTTATAGGAGGGAGATTATTTTCAGCACGATATTCCCGAATTCGTCGTAAGACTCGGAGATATAGTTCGATATCGTTGATTCGTAAATAGAGCGGTTCGCCTTGAGAGCGAGTGCGTGGCATACAAATCAACGAAAGAAAGAAAATAGAAGAAAAAGAAACCTTAGTCTCTACAGCGTAACGGAAGGGTTACGATATCGATTGAATAAAAGTCCCCGGCAACGGCGCCAAAAACTTGATCGCTCGACTGGGTGAGTCGAGAATGGGATACAAACTGCAAGTGCACAGTTCTATCGCGTAGTTTTAAAAGATATCGATCCCACAGGGACTTATGAATCGATATACCGTTATCTAAGGTTACTACGTAAATCTAAGGTGAAAATGTTTGATTGTTTGGGGAAAAGCTAAGATCTAAACTAATATCTAGATTAAATATCAATAAAACGGATATCGGTATGTAGTTCGTCAAAACTAGGGAATCAAGTCTTTGTCGGTTTCTTGGTCTTAAAATGAATCGTTTCGGTTAACTTCATTGGTTAAAGGTTCTATCTCAAACTCTCGCTCTGTTGAATAAACCATGATTTTATATTAATGTTGCTGTCACTTATAATTAAGTCAAAAACCATATTTTGAAAACAATAAAGTTGCAGAAACTCCTTTTAAGAAAATACTGACCGTTTTAAACACCCTTATCTCAAACTCTCGCTCTGTTGACTTAGGTTATATAATTAAATCCAAATGCTTAACTCTCGTCCTCACATCCAATCTTTAAAAATACTTTTTGGAAAAGGTCAGAATTTAATTAACTCTAAAACTTGCTCTCGCCCTGATCTAGAATTAATGCCTAACTTACACTGTCCAGTTAAAATCTCAAACTCTCGCTCTATTGATTTTAACTTCTTTATGTCTTTTACTTTTGTAAAAAATCTTGTTATTAAACCTGTAAGTTGAAACCGTAAAAAGATTGATTTTGATTTTAAGTTTAAATAGACCGACTCGGTCTTGATCCCTTATTCTGCTTACTTTACATACCGATACCTAGGCAAATTAGCCAGACATGCTAAATAAATAAGAATTTATATCATGCATAAACAGACTCATTCCAGGCAGGCAATATGAATAAACAATAGAATAAAACATTAAAAATTAAATAACAATTAAAGAACCTGAATGCGTAATACAATGGTCTTGAACACTCCACCACAAGCCGGTAGGATTTGTTCTTGGATTCTTCAATTAGACAGTAAATTAAATCAAGGAAATAAAACTGGAATATAACGTAAGGTTAAATCCGGTATAAAGTTGCACAATAGTTTCCGGTGTAGAAACTATTATGCGAAAAATATCTAAAAGCTAAAACTGGAAAGGTAAATTTGCAAGGGAAAAAGAATGTAAATCTTGCAAAAGAAATAAATAAAATAAACAATGCTAAGTTGCTGGAAAGGAAGAAAAATAAGTAAAGGCGTGAAAAGAAAATTTGGCAGAGCTTCGGCAAACTGAGCGTGCAAAAACTGAGCGTTTTTTAGGTTTGTGAGATGGCTATTTATAATAGCTTTGGTAACTGCATTCCGTTTCCCACGAGTCTTCAGCATGGCTAAATACACGGCGTGGGCATAGGACACGAACTCTCTCAACGTTCTTCTTCAATTCTTCTGAGAGCGTGACTTGCGCCAAAAAGCTAGTGGAATGGTGTGACGCTCGTCACACCATGTGTGACGCTCGTCACAGGGATGCTTCTAGTGTGACGCTCGTCACAACCCTTGTGACGCCCGTCACAGGCACAACGTGCGCTTTCTTTTGGGTTGGGCTTGGTCTTTGATATTTGTTTCCTTTTTACTCCTTTCTACACCTCCTTTTCTTCCCTTTTTCACTTTTGCTTCAAAATGGGTACCTGATGTAAATAGAAAAGAAATACTGCATAATATCTGATAAAATGGGATAAATTAAAGTAAATGATAATATAATCTAATTGAATTAAGTCTTCAAATGTGATATAATTTCATGTTATCACATGTGGATGGACGGGTTGGTTGAATTGAGACATTGAATCATTTTGGAAACGAAGCAATGGTTTTTGTGGTGTAAGAAAGTCATATGGTGGTTAGGTTCTTTGACGATGTGATGTTTGGATGTATATTGGTGGGGGGCTATGGTGGGATGGGATGGAATCGTATGAATCATCTGGGCTATATGGTTATTGGTGGTATGAGTCGTGCTCTTGATTTTATGTTTGGATGTGTGACATGAATTAGTTGCGGGGTTGGGTGTTTGGTGGTTGGATGTATCTGGTATGGTGACGTTGTGAGGTTGGTCGTTGGGTTTGGGTGAGTTAACATTGTTGTTGGGTTTGATAATGGTGCAAAGTTGGTTGTTGGGCGGGGGTTTGTTCCTGGACGTGTGATGACGAAGTTGGTTGGCGTGGGTCGATAAAATACCTAGGCTCAGACACAAACTATGTCGTTCTAACCAACCTATACCAATTCATATAATTTTGAGTTGGTCTTGCACCTTGTATGATAAGATCGGTTAAGATGTGTCGATGTCGATTCCTCTATTGACAACACATCTCTTTAGTGAACTCTTTCCAATCGAAATAACCCTATTGAGCATCGACTCTTAGTTGATGCCAGTCACCCAAACACGTCGGAGGGTCTGAAATTTGTTGTTGCATTCCGAACAACTGTTTAACACGGTCACTCTAGTGCATCTCCACATCAGTGAACCTGGTGATTGGTGTTTTTGCTGTCCAAACTGCACCATCATGGAGATCAACTTGATGGTCGAGACCCAGATACGACCTACAGATAAAATGTATAGGAAAAATACATGATTAGAAGATTTGTAATTTGGTAATACTAAAACCAAATTTAGAGTTATTTAGTTGTAATACATTTGTGTGGTCAAATGTGGTCTAAAAGATTGCAATAAACTACTATAGCGTGTAACCATTACCCGTGACGCATGCTCCTATAGGATGCATGCATGTGTCAATTGCAGTGACATCATGTACATGCATGCGCCACTAGGGTTGACGCCTATGTAAAAAAAACAATGCATGTGTCATTATGAGTGGCTACTTCTCTTGCCGTCCAATTCTTTTTTAAACATTATTAATTTAATAAATAATTTGAAATATTAAAATTGATTATTAAAAAAAAACTTTCAAATTGACATTATTCTACCTATATTCCAAAATTCAAACCGCAAGTGACACCTTGGTGATAGGAGTTTGACTATTAGCATCATTATAACTTTTAATAAACCTCTGAAAAAAAAATTTAAATATTTAAAATATTTTTTTTAGTTTGATAGTTTATAATTTCATATAAAATATGATTTGATGCACCATAAGCACAAGTGTTAAGTAGTGTTATTCTAATCTTAGGCCAATGATAATAAAAAGAATCATAGAAAGAGAAATGGATCTAACCGTCATAAGTATATAACAGTTAGAGACTTGGTCATAACTTTTCATTGGCCTAAATCATTTCTCACTCTTTATAAGGCTATCCTACATTATAGGAAAACAAAAATCCTCCAATCTCTTCTCTCACCAAACAAACAATGGTTGAAACTAATTCACACAAAGTCACATTAAAACCATTCACCAAACACCCTTTCTTCTTTTTCTTCTTCTTTTCATCTCCATTTCTTATGCATGAGTTTTTCTTTTATATTTTCCATGCAAAAAGGTTCATAGAAAACCGCAAAAATAGGTACAGAAAATGAAGTCGCCTTTGCAGGGGGAAGCAATGGCTTATCCTCTGCTGGATCATCACCTGATAGAAACACATCAACAGGAGAAACACCATTATTTAAACCACATGGTTCCTCTACTTCGGGAAGTACAGAACTCCACCATGCTCCTGAAGGTCTCATTGAAACCAATGTTGGAGACTATAATGGAATAAATAACTTTGAAGATTTAAAAAATGTAACCATTGTTGAATCATCCAAACTTTGGAGTATTGCTAGCCCTATTTGTTTTGGAATATTATGCAATTATGCAATCAATTCCTTCACAAATATCTTTGTTGGACATCTTGGAAACTTAGAACTCACTTCAGTTTCAATCTCTTTGTCTGTCATTTCAAATTTCTCCTTTGGCTTCATGGTTAGTTTCTATTATATCTTTTTGGTTTGTCAAGAGCCTCACATCAGATACGTTTATAATTCGTTGGGCCATCTGCTATCAGGTTTTTGCTATCAGACCACCCGCCATTTATTTTCACGCTCCAAATGTCTAGTCCTTGGCGCGTGAGGGTGTGTGTTAATAGTCTCTCTTATTTAAACTTGTTAATAGTTGTTATATATTTGCAGCTTGGCATGGCAAGTGCATTGGAGACACTATGTGGACAAGCATTTGGTGCAGGACAAGTAGAAATGCTCGGTGTTTACATGCAACGTTCGATTCTAATCTTGTTCGGTTCATGTTTTCTCATCTTGCCTCTTTACATTTACGCGACACCGATTTTAATACTCCTTGGACAAGAACGTGATATAGCGGAGTTAGCTGGAATATTCACAATCCAATCTATTCCTCAGTTATTTTCACTAGCCATCAATTTTCCTGCACAGAAATTCTTGCAGGCACAAAGCAAAGTTGGAGTATTGGCATGGTTGGGTTTCATATTCCTTTGTATTCACATTTTGATTCTGATTCTTTTTATTAAGATACTTGGTTGGGGTACAACTGGTGCTGCTGCAGCATATGATTTATCTGCTTGGGGAATTGCTTTGGCTCAAATGGTTTATGTTGTTGGTTGGTGTAAAGAAGGATGGAGGGGTTTGTCTTGGTTGGCTTTTAAGGATCTTTGGGAATTTATGAAACTCTCTTTTGCTTCAGCTATTATGCTTTGTTTAGAGGTTTGGTATTTCATGACATTGATTGTTCTCACTGGACATTTGGATAATCCTATCATTGCTGTTGGCTCACTTTCAATTTGGTAAGGTCACACCTAAGCTACTCTACTCTATCTTATGTAGTACCACCGACAATTTCTGGTGTCTGACACATGTCGCTGTCTCACTCTAATGCGTCTGATTATATTCAATTATTTCATCTTCTCAAAAGATTACTGGTGTCTGACATATGTCAGCCAATTATTTCATTTTTGCAAAAAATTCCTGACGTTGACGCGTCAGTGATAGCGTTGTGTCTGGTGATGGATAGAAATGTGTATATACACTTTCATACAAACTTCATGATGTTCACTTCTATACTCTAAAATTTCTGATTAAATTATGTTTTTGCTCTATCAGCATGAATTTAAACGGGTGGGAAGGCATATTGTTCATAGGGGTCAATGCAGCTGTCAGGTAAATGTTTGATTTATGATTTTGTTTCTATCTCTCCATTTTAGTGTAAGAAAATTTTACAATTTTAGTTTATTTTTATCAGTGTGAGAATTTCCAATGAGCTTGGATCAGGACACCCAAGAGCTGCAAAATATTCAGTTGTTGTCACGACTATTGAGGCTCTCATGATTGGCTTGGTGTCTGCAGTCATTGTTATAATAACAAAAGATCACTTTGCTGTTATTTTCACTGACAGTAAAGAAATGCAAGAAGCAGTTTCTAAATTAGCTTCTCTTCTTGGTGTAACCATGATTCTAAATAGCGTCCAGCCAGTTTTATCGGGTAAAAATTTCCCCAATATAACATATATCGACCTATCTGACTTATCTGAATTGGTTTATTCGAGCTTATCTACTGATATAAGTATTTCAGAGTCCGCTCTTTTGCAATAAGGAAAATCATGAAAGTGTTTGTGTTCTTGCAGGTGTTGCAGTAGGAGGAGGATGGCAAGCTTTGGTAGCTTACATTAATCTCTTTTGTTATTACATTGTAGGACTCCCCCTTGGCTTTTTGCTTGGCTACAAAGCAGGTTATAGAGTGAAGGTAATGTGACTATCCATAACATAAGTATTTTAGATTCCGCTTTGTACGCATTCAAAAACGACTCAGTTGTGATAGATGATTGAATGATTATTGTTCTATAAGTTCAATATTGAAAAAATTATGTGATTTGAATTTTATTTTATTCTCTTATCAACCTGATCTAACAGATGGAAAGTTTTGTTTCAGGGTATTTGGGTTGGAATGATATTAGGGACTGTTTTGCAGACAGTAATCTTGGTGTATATTATATATAAAACAAATTGGAACAAAGAGGTGAGTTTAACTGTTTTTGTTTTCTTTCTCAAGAGAAAAGACTATAATAATCTGGAGTTCGGCCCCAAAAAAAATAATCTGATTGTGGATTACTGTGATCTAAAATTTTCAGGTTGAACAAGCATCAGAAAGAATGAAGCAATGGACTGGACAAGATTCAGAGATGAGTGAAATGTAGAAAACAAGAAGATTCAAACCATTCCATGTTTTTGTGTATCCTTATTAGTGACAAAGTTGTGCATTTGTTAGCTAGAGTGAAACTCTATTCTTAATCATGTAATAAAGTGTAATTTTGTATGTATAGAAAATTTTCTTCATCAATGTAATAAAGTGTAACATTTTTTTTCAATGGAAAAATATATATTATATTAAAAAGAGGATTACCCCTTTACAACGGAGTGCTCAATTATATAAAAAAATTACCATCAAAGAAACTAAAAAAAAAAAAAATAGAAACGAAATAGACAAGCTGTGTGACAAAAAAAAAAAACTCTGACCCTAAAAACATGAAGAAAAAAATGAAACTATTACAACCTTAATGAAGAAAAATTAACACAAATCCCCTACAAAATTGTAAATAGAAGTTGGTAGTCAAACCCTAAGCATCTAAAGCTTCAGATATACCACAAATTAAATGACAATCTTAATTGATTAAGTAGTTAAGAGAGGGATGAAGTAAACATGAGAGTTAAAAAAAGCACAAAGGACGAGAGTGTACTTTGAGTGTAAAGTTGAAGAGTGTATAGAGATAATTTTGTTAGTCTTAGGAGAAGATAATTGCTAACATCGGGATAACACAAAGGTAGTGTCGTAGGTTGTCCGATGTTGCGTCCCTGGCCGCCCAGTATTCGTAATAGGTTGCCCATATTGTATTTGGGTTTGCTTGTCTCTCATCCACCTGTTAAAACATGGGGAGTGACATGTGTTTTACGTACTAACGGAATAGCAAAGTCATTTATTGAGGGAAAGCAAGTTTCCCATGATTATAAAGAGAACGGCTCCCCTGCATCCCACGTTTCTGATCTAGACCTTTTCCCTACCATATCATCCATATGTGCCTCATGCTTAGGAGATTGTTTACATTTTGGGATTTTGAAAGTGTCTCAAGACCTCTTCCTTAAATTTCTTGCCCCTGCAGGCCTCATGTTTAGGGGATTATGTATATTTCAAAATTATGAAAGTTTTCCAAGGCCTTTTCCTTAAGCCCTTTGTCCCTATGGACCTCATGCTTGGGGACTTTGTACATTTCAGATATTTAATTTGGGTTGGATCTAGCACCTTCAAATGTTGGGTCGGATTCTAAATCTAGACTCGGTAAGATATCCCTCCATTTAGATAACTTGATTTGGAGAATATATTGGATATTATATTGGACCGATTTGGTAATAGGCCAATCTCCCATCCAGGAGGAGCATTTATGAATGATTACACGTGTCATTAACCTCAAATACGATAATATGGGAAATCAAGTCTAATTCTCAATCGTCATTATGGACAGAATCAATCACATTAAATGCCCATAATTGGGCCTCTGTACAAGCTAGTCAAAATCATTATATAAGGAAATGAGCATCATAGGAACAATTTGCTCACAATTTCACTCAGAGAAACAACTATGACTATTATTGGCTCTTCATTGGTAGGGTTATCAATTAGTGTACCCTGTGCATACAAGTTGTTAAAAGGGTATTTTTTTTCTTTTGAGACAAATGGCCTTATCAATTTTTTTTTTTGCATCACACCTTCTGATTTGTCATTTTTACACACTTTTGTTCCACTACCAAGATTTTGTACCCATATATAAAAAGCCTATTGGCGGACACTTTTGCTACTTTTTAAATCCTTTATGTCATACTTTCTCATATATCATTTCCATTAACAATGTGGTGATAATGGAGGAGTAGGATACATAAACACATAATGAAGGAGTATGATACATAAACATAATAATCAACACATATCCCCAATTTTCTTTCATACCCCCGAATATTCCACAACAACCCTATTGTTTACTATCATATGACATGATACGATAAAACCAACATACCACAAGTTCAATCAGTGCGTCCTTGTTTTCTTCATCATTTTTTCCATCCCAATATGCACCTACCCTATTCACTTTGATTTCAATTTTTGGCTCCTCTTCACCAAATTATTTTCCACCTCTACTTAGTTCCATAAAACCTAAAAACCCCAAAACCTCCCTCTCACACCAATCTTCTTCCCCCATTTTGTTTGAAACAAACCCTCCCAGTAGTCTTTAAAGAGAAACCTTATAGATTTTTAATTTCATGGTTCAATTGTGTAGAGCAAGACAACCACATAACCATGGGAAAATGCTTTTTTCGCTGCTGCCCACAATGTGTTTTGTTCAAATTTCTTAACTAGACATCTTTTATATTGAGTGGGGGATAAGAAAAATTCTACATTATCCATAGTTTATATTCAAATAAGAGATTTAAATTATCCATTTTTGTCATGATGGTAATGATGGGAGTAAGGTTATTTCTTGTATGATGTCTCATCCTAAGACGTTACACATATGTGGTGACGAACGGAAAAATGCAATATGGAATGCAATTGAGAATGATCAGGATTTATTTACGGCATTTAAGGAGTATTTAAGGGTGTTTGAGCAATTGTTATGTGGAAGGAGTATGATCATTCATGCCATGAGTCGAGAATAACATCATCTTGATGGTATGGTTCATTTTACTCATGGGACAAGGGAGGTCGGAAGTCACATTATGGGCATTGTAAAATCATCTACAACATATATCTTCATCGTAAAGAGTATACATCTTAAGTGGTATGTTGATTTCCCTCAAGCATTTAAAGATGCTCTTTATAAGGTGATTGTTGAGTCAATATCAGTAGGTGTTTGGATTTAGTTGTTACTTCTTCCTCATTGTACTTTATAGGTGGTTAAGCCTCAGAATAGGAGGGATATCAGGTCTAGAAATCAGAAGTCCTTGCAAAGTCATCACATTTTAGAGTGTTTAGCAACTTGGAGAGACATTGATGGTATTGCCAACTTAGTTGATAGTGTGTTGGGCAGCTCTAAATAAAATGACTTGGATCATGGGGAGTTCATTTTGAGGATATAGATAAAAAGATGAGCTCTAACATCAAGCAATGTCTCTACAATGTTGTAGACGGCCACTTCACATCAGTTGTAAAAGTGTTAGGTACATCTAGAGTGACCCTCTAAAATGGGCATACAATGAAGGTTGTGGAGGCTACGCACCCGTATAGACCACTTCCCTCCATGTTGGCTACCCTGTTCTCCGAATTTCCTCTAGTGGATGAAGTTGGTACTATCTTCAAGTGCATTAAATCATTTCCCGAAGTGAAGTCATGTGGTAGAGATGGTTTGCGAGCTCAACATATATTAGACGCACTATGTGGAGATGTTTCTGTTGTGGCAAGAGATCTTTTATATGCAATTAATTTAGTTTTTAATTTATGGATAAGAGGAAGATGTCACATGAGTTTGACATAGTTTGTTGCCTATGCACCCTTGATGTAACACCCCAGAATTTGATTAAATTATTTAATCAGATTATTTCATATTTTAAATAATTAATTAATATTTGATATGTTTTAATTAAATATATATGATGATTTGTATGTACATGTAGGACCTTTTTGTGGGGTACAATAAGAGTGTTGGTGGGTGATAGAAAGACTAGAAAGACTAAGTAATTAAATAATTAGAATTCTAATTATTTTGATGTAATAATTAAAATAAAATACAAAAGGAGATTTTTGGTGAAAATAGGAAAGTATATAATTATTACTATTATTAAAATAAAATTAGAATTTAAAAGGGTATGTTGGTAAATAAAAGGATAAATGATGGCATAGTGGGAAACATAATTTTAAGGAGAATAAGGTTACTAATAAAAAGGTTAGTAGAGAGGTTTTGAGACTATTTTTACGTAAAATATAATTTTGGAGACGGAAGAGGCTAGGACTAAGAGAACCCTATTGTTAGTGTTTGAAGGTGCTTTGCTGGAAAATTTAAGGTAGGGGGAATTACTCATAATATGGTGTAGATTGTATGATTGGATAGAGAGAAATCCTTAATCGCATTAGTTTTTTGAAAACTTTTTCCCTTTTAAAGAATGAATGATGAACATGAATTGAATTCTGTAATAGTATGATTATGTCTTGTGTTATATGATTTTCCTGCACTGCTTTACCATGAGAATTATGTGTTCTTGTTGATGAAATTGGTATGAAAGTGTGTTCATGTGTGTGTTGTAATTTTGATGAATAAAACATGTTAAATCCATGATTAATATAACAAAATGAATCTTAATTGATGGATAAATTATGTGTTGTTATTAGATATTGTTTTCTTGATTGTTGTTGTTCGATTTGGGGTTTGGGAAGTGAAAATTGGAGTTCTGAATTAAACTCCAATGGCAAGAAATAGAGTTATGCCTTCTGGTTCAAGGTGACGGGTGTCACCCTAATGACTCCCTGGTCGTCATGGCTTTAGTGGCGCTGACAGGCGTCACCTGCCTCACGGGTAGACCGTCATGGTATCCAAGCACCATTTTGTGGGACAGTTGTCATAGAGACGATGTGTGAGGTGACGCGGGCAGTGACGGGTGTGACCTTGGTGATGGATATCCAGTCATACTACCAGAATGAGCATTGTTTGCCATGTTGCTTGGAATTGAATATCAGTTCCGATTTTTGATGTTGTGATGTGATTAGGCTTCTATTTGGCCACTATTTAGAGGTATTTGATGTTCTTTATCATGTTATGTTGGATTAATTCACTTATTTTGTATGGAGAATGTTGTTTTTGCATAATGGTGATAATTGTATGGTGATACTTTGGTGATATTGCATGTTATTGAGATCATGCATCGTGGTGTATGAACTCCGGTCTAATTTTGGTGTGCTCTAGTCCGATGGTGTAGATTCAGGAACGAGTAGCTGGTTCTATATGGGAGTTGGTGAAGCGTTACTTATGGTGATAGTAACGATTTTGATGTGCTTTGGTCCAATTGTATGGATTCATGAGCGAGTAACTTGTTCCATATGAGAATCAATGAAGTGTTACTTATGGTGATAGTAGCGATTTTGGTGTACTCTAGTCCTTTGATGGGGATTCAGGAGCGAGATGGACTCGTGTTGTCCATAATAGTACCAGATGCATTGTAGAGTTGTGGTGTCAAGTACATTGCATTCATTATTGCATATGTATTGAATGATTATGTTGGTATTTGTGATTGAGAATGCTTTTATGGTGTATGTTAAAAAATTTGATGAATAATTATCGATTTTTGTTTAGGCTACCCTCACATACTTTTGGACAATTATATATTATGAGTGTATTCTCACTCCTTTGTTGTTTGTGTGGTTATGTGCTCATCCTTGGGGTATAAACAAGCATGTGAATAAGTAGCTTCTTAGAAGCTGAAGGATGACATTGAGGTTGTTCTTCTTTTTCCCGTTTTATGCGATATTTAGATTTCGTTACTCTGATCTGTAACACTGTGCGGACGAACATTTTGGTCTCTGTAATTGTTTTTTGTTTTGAAGTTATTGATGTTGAAGGAATTATGCTATAACCATGTTTTTGTTATAAGATTTATTTGGTTGTTAAGTTACTTTAATTGATTTATTTTCGCTGCGATGAGCCTATGTAAAGGCGAGCATGTGATGTCAGGTGTTTAAATTATTGCATGTTTTATATAACCTATGTTACGGAGCAGTGGTTTATGTTGTGTATGAGTGACACCATATGTGTGTAGTTTTTTTATATTCGTGTTATTTGGAGTTTAGGGGTTTATGGTGTTACATAGTGGTATCAGAGCAGGTCGCTCCATCCGGCCAAGTTTTTAACATGTTATTGTTCCCTTGGATGTGAGATATGTGTGTACACTATCGATGCATTGTTTCTTCTAATGTTTGTTTACTGGTGTGAGGAGTAATGGCTGGTAGAAATGATCATGCAATTGTTGATGCTTTAGATTCAGTGGCTCAGGCGTTGCAGGGTCAGCTGAATCATCAAGGTGATGTTGATGAGTTTCGTGGGCTAGACAAATTTCAGAGAAACAGGCCACCGATTTTTAAGGGCATATATGAATTAGAGGGTGCGCATGCATGGCTCAGAGAGATTGAGAAGATTTCTCGAGTGATGGCATGCACTGAAGTTCAGAAGATGCAGTTCGGTATTCATATGTTGTTAGAGGAGGCTGAAGACTGGTGGAATAATATGCGTCAAATACTAGAGGCTTTTGGTATTAAGATTACTTAGGTTATGTTTAGAGTTCATTTCCTGGAGAAGTACTTTCCTGAGGATGTGCACAACAAGAAGGAAATCAAGTTTCTCAAACTACATTAGGGAAATGTGACAATTGCTGAGTATACTGCCAAGTTTGAAGAGTTGGTGAAGTTTTGTCCATAATATAATGGTGTTGTTACTGAAGGGTCGAAGTGCATCAAATTTGAAAGCGGACTGCATTCTGATTTCAAGCAAGGTATTTGTTATCAGGAGATTCGTCGATTTCATATGCTGGTGAATAAGTGTAGAATATACGATGAGGATAACAGGGATCGTTCTACTCAGTATAAGAGTCTTTATAAGAGGAAAGGAAAGAATCAGTACCATGGGAACCCGTATAGTGCTCCAGCTCATAAAGGGAAGTAGAGGATTTTAGATGAGAAAAGGCCAAGTGGGTGAGAAACTCCCGCTTCTATCATGTGATTCAAGTGTGGCGAGTTGAGCCACCGTGCTAATGAATTCCAAAATAATGTTCTAAGGTGCTTCAAATATGGAAAGAAAGGTCACCACATTGTAGATTGCAAGAGTATTGGGACGACTTGTTATAATTGTGGCGAACAAGGTCACATTAGTACTAATTGTCAGAAGCCAAAGAAGGTTCAGTCCACAGGGAAAGTTTTTCTTTGACTAGGTCAGAGACTACTAGCTCAGACAGATTGATTCAAGATACATGTTTTATTAATAGTATTCCTCTAATTGCTATTATTGAAACGGGTGCTACACATTCTTTTATTTCGTTTGATTGTATTATAAGGTTGGGTTTACAATTATTCGATATGGTGGGGACACTACGCCAAATAAGGGAAAAGAGGGCGCTTATTTTGGCCTATAACATCGCTTTTAAGTGCCCTCTAAAGTGGCGCTGGCATAGGTAAAGACAGCGCTTTGTTTTCCTGGAGAAAGCGCTGTCTAAAGTGGCCACATTATAGTGCGCTTTCAGAAAAAAGCGCCCTCTGGAGTGGTCCATAAAGGGACACCTTAGAGGGCGCTTTCTGGAAAAAGCGCCCTCTAAAGTTGTCAATGTAAAGTGTTTAGAGGGCGCTTTCAGGAAAAAACGCCCTCTAAAGTTGTCAATGTAAAGTGTTTAGAGGACGCTTTCAGGAAAAAGCGCCCTCTAAAGTTGTCAATGTAAAGTGTTTAGAGGGCGCTTTCTGGACAAAGCGCCCTCTAAAGTGTTAGTTATTTTAAAAAAATTTGTTTGAAAAACAGTGGATATTTAATTGGTAACCTGTTCGCATGCTGCAAAAGTGTAAAATTCATATTGATTTCATCCTTTAATCCAATGTTATACACCATTAATCCATTGATATATACAACATAAATCCATTTATATACAACATTAATCCTCCATATATACAACATTAATATATGATTCTTTGATCAACAATATACAACAACATATTCATGATTTAGTAAAAGTACAACAACAATATACAACATATATACAACAACAGCATACAACAACAACATTCCATACATATATGTACAACAATATACAACCTAGCTATATGATTCTTTGATCAACAATGAATTGACACAATTCATCCTTCATTTCATCCAAATGAGCTCTTGAGTAAGATTTGTATTCCTCAAAGTACTACAATTAAGAGAATAAAACATATTCATGATTTAGTAACAAATTAGATGAAATATCCGATAATATTAAAATAAACCCTAAGTTATTATTCCATACCATTTTTAGGATGTCTATACGATTCAACGCAATGATATCTCTCATAAATCTCAATACAAAAAATCCGCAATCGACCGAATTATTTTGCTGAGGACACTACACAGAAAAACAAACAATATATATATAGTTAATTTCTTACAAACACTATTATAAGCAAAAAAACAAACACTATTATAAGCAAAAATAAGATACTTAATATATACCTGAACTCTGACCCAGGTAATGTCCTTCCTATTACGATAATTCTTTTTCGATCTAAATTTTATTATTGCCCTAACAAAATAAAAACGTATATTGAGATCAATCTGACAGACATAATTAAATATACAAATACACACGAATATTTAGGGGAATTTCACTTACGCGTCAACCGTCTTCTTCATACTCGGATATTTACTCCAATCACCCGATAACGAATCGAGATAATACACTATTAGTCTCGAAAGATCCATAGTGTTAATACCTCAGGATTGGCATTAATTTTAGAAAACAAATAATGTAATCACCTCTGTTGTTTTAATATGTTGGGTTAAAGAAATTCAACATCTGGACCAACATGTCATGTACGATGTCACGACGTCAGGTCTGTGACATCGCACATGTGTAGGAAACTGAATTAATTAATTCAGTATATGTCATGGGATCAGCAAGGATATCTGGTGAATATCCTAACTCCCTTGTGAAGGCCTTGAAGACTAATTCAGAATATATATAGGCTCTAAATATGGAGATATATATGGAGAGAGATTAGGAACTTGAAGACCTTGTTTGTAGCAGAATTTTTCTGCTGAAGTTGCAACAGCAAAGAACAAGTCTGCTGCAACTTTCTGAAGGCCCAAATCCAGTTGGGTGATTAGGTTATAAATAGCTGATTGTAATCTAGTTTTTGGTAAGCCTCTTAGAATGAATTTTTAAGGGTGTGTGTAAGGTAAACCTCCCAATCTGTGGGAAGGTTACCATGTGTCTCTCAGTGGTAAACCTGAGAGTGTTTGTCACTCAAAGCCTGTAGGCAAGAGTGATTATGTTCTTGAATGAAGTTGTGAAGCAAGTTCAAGGTGTTTGCACATTACATTGTATTTGTAGTGATAGGAATGGAAACTGGAGGTTTCTATCTAGGAGTTCCTAGGTATAGATTGCATTGGGTAGGGATTAAGTGATGAGTTGTAAACGGGGGAGTTTAACTCTGAATTGATACTACTAATAGTGGATCTTCTTCCTGGCTTGGTAGCCCCCAGATGTAGGTCATGTTGGACTGAACTGGGTTAACAATTTCCTGTGTTTGTTTTCCTTCTGTATGATATAATCATGTCTGCCAAACTGAGCATGTAATTCAGTCTGTTCAGCAAGATAATAGCAGACCTGATACATAGCCTTCTGTTGGAATGTCAAGCAGAATGTTTTGACATTCATCAACAACAGCACATACGGTAAGCTGAGGATCTCAGTTCAGTATGTAGTGAAGTCTGGATTTCAAAAGCATCACAGACCTGGCCAAAAGATCATTGTGAAACTGTCAAACTGGGTGTCTTGACAGTTCGTCCAGTAAGCTGATACTGAAGTAAAGACTGGTTGGTCTTTTACAGTACAGCTAATTTAGCACAGTCTGTTTTCAGGAACCAAACAGACTTAGCATATGGTTCTGGACTTGGATGTCAAACGGAATGTTGTGACATTCACTCCTGACAGCATAGGCTAAATTGTTGGATGGTTAGTTTTTCTGTTTCAGGATTTTTCTCAGGCTATTCTTCAGGAATCCACCAGCTGATCTAAAATCTAGGAAACTAACAACTAAGCTACAATTAATGAACCTGGCAAATAATCTATTTGTTAGCTCCTTAATAAGTGGAGATTAGTTTAACTTGTTACAACCTTTAATTTAGGAAATACAAGTACATGACCAACAAACTGGAACAATGTAACAGATGATGTTCAAAACAGGATTGAGACATCGTAGGAAAACAACAGAAGAGAAGGTTATGGTGCACATAACTAAGTGTTCCTCCTTTCTAGGATGACATAGAAGGAGAGGTCGTGACACTGTGAAAAGGTGCTCATTAGTACAGAGTGTAATAACTGTCTTGCTGTAATAGGTACAATGTTAGATCAGATGTCATGACTTGGAGTAGAACATCTGAATACTGACTACGCCAGAATTTCAATTGGTATCAGAGCAGGCATCCTGTTCTGTCTCTGGATGAGATCCATGGGTGATACTTTCTGGTAGCTGGCAAGGAGTTATGTTAGTACTGATGTTGGAACCTGTGTAAGGTTCTGTAATTCCCTGAATGGTCCATTGAAGTAGGTGGATGGACTGTTCATGACAGGAATGGTGTGTACCTGTCTCTGGAGGTTGGCTAATGGCCTGTGTGTGGGACAGCTGTGCCAGTACTAAAACACATTCAAACCTGGTATGGTCTTGGAGGCCAATCTGGTGAAGTGTGTGTTCATAGGTTGAGTTGTATTATGATTTCCGCTGCATAATACATGGCAAAACTCAAACTCTGATGTAGTTTCCCCTCATGTGGATGAAAGGCTGCTGTGTTCAAGATCTCATCATAATCTACTGAAGATGTCAAAGATACTTGAGTCCCCTCAAGTCCACTCATCATGACGTTCTCACTTCAGGATGGTAAGAGTCACTTAATCATGGATTCCCTTACTCTCTTGAGTTGTGTATATGAAGACCTTGAAGACCTTCAAGGAAGGTTTGTTCTAAGGAGGTGGAACCAATGTTCTATGTGATGTTAGAACATGTTGTTCAACAAGTATGCAACTACTGGTTGAAGAGCAGATGTTTTTAGGGTCCAAACAATGGGATAATTCTGTTTGGAACCTACTCCTGACCTGGAAGAGGAGACATCTGTGTGTGCTAAGTTGACAAGAGCAGGGTCAACTGGGTGTGTGCTCAAGAAGGTCATCCCTAGAAGTTGAGCTGGTTGAGATGTGACATTGTGCAATCTCCTGCTGTTTGGCATACTCCTGCAGTCTGATCAGGATTGGATAGTTGTTCCCTGAAGTACTATGGTGTGTTGAAAGACAAGTCCCCTGGATGTTAGCAGTCAATAATGGGGTAACCTGAGTGCTGTATCATCTATGAGGATTGGAACCATGAATCATGTTATTCAAACACCACGTGCAGAAGTGGCAGTTCTGTCAAGGAGTAAGAATATGAAGATTCAGAGGTTGGTTGAAGTAGTATGCCCTGGCAATGCATAACTACTATCGACTGGTTTTGTGTGTCTCACTAGTACTTATGGTCAGCTGGAGTCTGATTGGAGGAGTTAGTTGCCACTGGTAGGGATAGTGTATGTCAAGTTGAGACATATGTGTACAATGCATGGATATTGGTGTGGAGTATCCATGATTGTTAACTTGAGGGGGAGTTTTGGTTAACCTCCTCAAGTCTGGTCAGCCTCGGGTCTGGTTGGCTGTTGACCTGTGTCACATGGGTTCTGGTGGTTGTGTGACACATTTGCAAGGAAGAATTCATCTCTCTCATTCCTAAGGGTGAATTTAATCTGGGAAGACTTTCAAAAATTGTCTAGGTGCTTACAAGCAGAAGATGTTGACACAAGAAGAGTATTTTCAAAGTATTCTTATGGTGGAAGTATCTGAAGGGATGATTGGGAAAGGATTTAAGATCAATGTCTACTTGTGCCAAGTACAAGTGTTTAATTGATTATCCTTGGAGCTCAAGATAACTGATGTTCTTAAAGATGTTGGAACATCACTTCTTCAAGACCATGTGCAGAATCACAGGAAAGATAGTACATTGGCTTATGATCTATCTCCTTGATGGCAGCAAAAGCATATGATCTCTGAAAAGGTTTCCTGGCAAGAAACATGTTCAGCCTTGGTATGTACAAGAAGAAGAAGACATCATAGTCTTGATGGTGGTTACTTGGATCAGTTTATTTCTGATCTAGGTAAGGAAGTGCATTAGCTTATGCACACTGTGAATTCAAGAACAAGTGGCAGCAGTCTTGACATCATGGAAACAGCCTTGCCTTAGGAAGAGGAATCCTTGGCATAGCTGAAGGGATAGTTTCTAACTGTTCCTTCTGAAGACTCATACATCAAAATGTCTGATGTCTTTGGAGAAGAAGCAGGGATTCATCAAGGTGTGAGCTTGGATGACTTAACTGCAAACCTGCAGGATGGAGGTTGTTTATTCAAACTTGGTTCCACAATCAAGTCTATGAGAACATTGAACTCTTCTTCTGTGAAGGGAGGAAGTTCTTTCAAGTGGCAGAAGAAGGAGCTGAATCCAACAGCTGGATGTCAAAACACAATGTTGTGACATTTGGTTCAACATCAGATTCTTAGTTGGTGAAGTGGCACATCAACTTGAGATAGAAAGGTCTACAGGGTTGTAGATTGGATACTTCAAAAAGCTTGAAGTTCAAGTCTCACTTGGTAGGTCAGAATATCTTTGGGAAAAGTCTGATAAACTTGGGGAGGTCAAAAAGCAGCATTTGACCTTTTCATATGAGAATTCATGAAGGAGGTAATCAACCAGTGGCAGTTGGTCTATCTCAGAAGTGAGTTCGAAGAATCAAGATAATCAACATAAGGCAGCTGGTTATTCTTGAGGAAAGTCTGAGACTAATTACTTTTGAGCAGAAAAGTAGCAAGTTGAAGACTAAAGGAGGTGTCTTCTATTCATCCCTTGGAGCTTGTGGTAGGAGTTCTGAGCCATCTATGGAAGATTATCTCATGTAATGGGATGAAAAGGCATATGTCCCAATTTATGTCTGGGTTCTTCTTGATCAAGCTGGTGACTCAGTGATATTTGAAGACTATCAGATGGTGTTCCCTGTTATGTGTGAAGGATGTCCTAACGAATGTTAGAACATTTTGTGAAATGGCTTTCTGTTCTGGTTAGAAGAGAGATTGACACAGAGTGTGGATGTGTTCAACCAAGAGGGTTGAACAGAGGGTGCGCTCTTGAAGACATGAAGATGAGTCTTATGTTTTCCATTCATCAAGTGGGTTGAGTTCTTTTTGAATCAGGAAGAAGGTGAAGGTCCAACCATGTTGGATATGTGTGACCTCCAAGAGAGTAGGTTGTCCATGACAGGGGGAGTTGTGCCTTTGTGCTGCAAGCAATCACAAAGCTTGTGGTCTATGTGTTCCCAGATGACTAGGTAGTTATCAGGATGCTGTGATGTGCAGCAAGGCTGAGTGAGCAGAAGAATGTCTGACCGGATGTCATGACATTGCCCTGGACAGTGCTGTTAATTCCTTCTGAATCTTAAAGTCATTAGGAATTATGAGGGTGATGTGGCCTAGTCTGATAAACCAGAATAAGCTTGATGGCTACAGTTGTGTGGTACAGGGGGAGTAACCATCAACTGAAGTGTGAAAAGTTGGTTGTAGCAGTGCTAGGTGTCAAGACTCTACTGGAGGAATGACAGAGGTCTTGGGAAATGTTGAAGACTGGCTGAATGCAGGAATGTTAAGACATCGAGTGCAACGTGTCTGACTGCATATATGGAATGGTCTCCATGCACTAGAACGGCTGTTTTGGAAAAGAAACAGTCAAGAGCTATAAAAGGCATTCAAAGATAGTCTGAGATTTTGTTGGTGATTCTCTGACTGTTTCTCAGCAAAAATAAATGCATCTTGACCAAGCATTTATTTCTACCGGATATTCCTAAGCACGGGCTGGACTATTTAAAGGATGCAAGAGCCCCCCCTTCTCCCCACAACAGATACACTCCAATCTCAGAATCATGGGGTATGTTAAGGTCTGGGCAAGCTGCGCCTGGATCTGGTTTTGTGAAGGGTGCCTTTATAAATGTTTAGCTAAAAAGGGGGAGAGAAAGAAACGTCCTGGGGTCGAGAAGCAAACAGATCACTGTGGTAACAAACAGAAAGTTGGGGTTGGGGTTAGACACAAAATTCACCAACTGAATTACCACTTGTGTCTTGTGATCTGAGTTAAGAGAACAGTTGTGCCCTGTGATCTGAGTTACATTGTCTATGTACTCAGCATTACATACTCTTCAGGAAGCTCTCCTGTTGAAGGGAAGGGTTCTGGAACAACTGAGCCTTGTTTCTCTACTTCCTCATGTACACCAACATTGGTGTTCATGGTGGGGGAGATAATAACAGAGGATTATTTGTTTTAGCTAAAATTTGCCAAAGGGGGAGATTGTTAATACCTCAGAATTGGCATTAATTTTAGAAAACAAATAATGTAATCACCTCTGTTGTTTTAATATGTTGGGTTAAAGAAATTCAACATCTGGACCAACATGTCATGTACGATGTCACGACGTCAGGTCTGTGACATCGCACATGTGTAGGAAACTGAATTAATTAATTCAGTATATGTCATGGGATCAGCAAGGATATCTGGTGAATATCCTAACTCCCTTGTGAAGGCCTTGAAGACTAATTCAGAATATATATAGGCTCTAAATATGGAGATATATATGGAGAGAGATTAGGAACTTGAAGACCTTGTTTGTAGCAGAATTTTTCTGCTGAAGTTGCAACAGCAAAGAACAAGTCTACTGCAACTTTCTGAAGGCCCAAATCCAGTTGGGTGATTAGGTTATAAATAGCTGATTGTAATCTAGTTTTTGGTAAGCCTCTTAGAATGAATTTTTAAGGGTGTGTGTAAGGTAAACCTCCCAATCTGTGGGAAGGTTACCATGTGTCTCTCAGTGGTAAACCTGAGAGTGTTTGTCACTCAAAGCCTGTAGGCAAGAGTGATTATGTTCTTGAATGAAGCTGTGAAGCAAGTTCAAGGTGTTTGCACATTACATTGTATTTGTAGTGATAGGAATGGAAACTGGAGGTTTCTATCTAGGAGTTCCTAGGTATAGATTGCATTGGGTAGGGATTAAGTGATGAGTTGTAAACGGGGGAGTTTAACTCTGAATTGATACTACTAATAGTGGATCTTCTTCCTGGCTTGGTAGCCCCCAGATGTAGGTCATGTTGGACTGAACTGGGTTAACAATTTCCTGTGTTTGTTTTCCTTCTGTATGATATAATCATGTCTGCCAAACTGAGCATGTAATTCAGTCTGTTCAGCAAGATAATAGCAGACCTGATACATAGCCTTCTGTTGGAATGTCAAGCAGAATGTTTTGACATTCATCAACAACAACACATACTGTAAGCTGAGGATCTCAGTTCAGTATGTAGTGAAGTCTGGATTTCAAAAGCATCACAAACCTGGCCAAAAGATCATTGTGAAACTGTCAAACTGGGTGTCTTGACAGTTCGTCCAGTAAGCTGATACTGAAGTAAAGACTGGTTGGTCTTTTACAGTACAGCTAATTTAGCACAGTCTGTTTTCAGGAACCAAACAGACTTAGCATATGGTTCTGGACTTGGATGTCAAACGGAATGTTGTGACATTCACTCCTGACAGCATAGGCTAAATTGTTGGATGGTTAGTTTTTCTGTTTCAGGATTTTTCTCAGGCTATTCTTCAGGAATCCACCAGCTGATCTAAAATCTAGGAAACTAACAACTAAACTACAATTAATGAACCTGGCAAATAATCTATTTGTTAGCTCCTTAATAAGTGGAGATTAGTTTAACTTGTTACAACCTTTAATTTAGGAAATACAAGTACATGACCAACAAACTGGAACAATGTAACAGATGATGTTCAAAACAGGATTGAGACATCGTAGGAAAACAACAGAAGAGAAGGTTATGGTGCACATAACTAAGTGTTCCTCCTTTCTAGGATGACATAGAAGGAGAGGTCGTGACACTGTGAAAAGGTGCTCATTAGTACAGAGTGTAATAACTGTCTTGCTGTAATAGGTACAATGTTAGATCAGATGTCATGACTTGGAGTAGAACATCTGAATACTGACTACGCCAGAATTTCACATAGCAACCAACACCCAGTGACCACTGTAAAATAAAACAAAAATTTAGATGAATGAAAATTTTCTACGTAAAAGATATACATAGATTAGAATGAAATTATTAGAAAGAAAATCTAACCCGTTGCCAGAATTAAACGGTAAAAAATACAAACTGGGTGTAGTATTATCGCCGGCCGCCATGAATCTATCGACTAGATCATTCTTTACGGATGTTGGATTTTCGTTATTAACGTTGCGTTGATACGGGAAGCAGCAATAAAATTGAAACGGTTACACAATTCAGTTCCCCGCATCAATGTTACATACATATACCTTAAATAGAAACATAATAAACATTAGACTACTCATTGAAATGTGTAAATAAATTGTTCAACTAAGTAAATTATAGATTGATCGGAGTACCATATGTATGTATGAATGACAGCGATGCCCAATTCGTCGTGTTCAAAAAGTTGTTGCATGTCCTCCTTTGCAATTATTTCGAAATGAGCAGCTCCGAAAACACCTTCATCAAAATCTATACTACGAATGGCCCCGTGCATAATATCGGACTCATCCACCATTTTCTCAAGACGCATCATAATTTGAGATTTTGTCCCGGACGTCGTTGGAATATCCTTAGCAGCGCTTTTCAACTTTCGACCGGGAACCTAAAAATTCATATAAAATAAATCATGACTTTTTGTGATGCAACAGAATCGTTGCGTATATAATTCAATGGGTATATATATTTGTACCTCTTTTTGAGATGCAACCGACTCGATGCGTCTTGAAATCCCTTTACCAACTTTATGTGTGGGTCTTGTAGGAGTCTAACATTACCATGTAATAAGGATTGATTAGATATCATAATTGTAGCTGAATTGAAATGTGAATACTAAATATTCATAATCATTTAGAACATATATACCTCGGCATCAGGGAAAATTAGATCTGACGGCCAACCAACAAAGGATCCGACTGCATCTCGCATCAACGTTGTCTCTGAAACAACGTTAGGTAATGGTAGAAGGGCGTTCGTATCTAATACAAGGTCAACCGAAACTTTCATATATCCCACCGGGAGGGGATTATGGTGAAGTAATTCACCCGAAGTATTGTGCACTTTTCCCTTGCCAACTATGCGATAAGTTGGTGACGATAGATACAGCTGACAAGGTGAAATGCCCTAAACCAATAATAAATGTTATTGTTAACGTGTATATGTGTCAAGTAAAAAAGTGCTATTTTAATTTCATAATAACATATATAATTACCTCGGGAAATTTCGGTTGACAATTGATACTAGCTCGGTCACTAGTATCTTTTGCCTCGGAAGCGCACCTTTCCTCTCTATACCTTGCATTCTCGTTTTGCAGTTGGAGTACTTGTGCCCTTAACTCCGCCAAGGTCTCCATCACCTCTTTGTTGGTAGGATTTTTTGTTTTTGGTTTTTTATAAAATGACGACGGAGTCACACCAAAACCCTTACCCCTCACACGACCGGAATACTCAGGAACATTTAGTACTCGACTAAGTACGCTCCTGCAATCCTGGACCTCGGTTGAAGGTAAGGTTTGGGATAAAGTCTCCTGAAATATTATTAGAGGAGATTAAAAATGAATTATATGTCTAACAAAATTTTCGATATAATTAAAGAAATAATGTTACATATACTTACACATTCGTCATAAACATTTTGGACCGCTTCAACGACAGCCCCATCCTTCCCAACCCGAGCAGCCTTCCATAATACGTGCTCCGGAAGAGATGTTGCGTCACTTTTCTCCTCGGCTAGCTACACATTGAATTAGATTATAAGATCATCAATTATAACATATTGTGACAATGTATAAGCTCATAGCATTTGAATATACTCACAATTCTTTGTTGTAACCGTGCATATCCCGTACGCCCTTTTTTGTACGGATACGCGGGTTTTGATGCCCTTTTCCGATTTTTGTCGCTTACTTCCTGGATAAAAAAGTTTAAGGCATATTAGAACCAAGTAACTTAACAATTGTATAATACCATAATTAATAGACATTACATGGAATTTTTCGTTTCTTCGTTTGGCGACAAAGTTATCCCATTCATCGGCTGAAATAATCTCGACATACTTCATTGGCCGTTCTGCTTCAACAAATTTTCCTTCCTCATCCTTGAGAAATTTGTTGGACAAAAAGGATCGAAATCCTCTGAGTCTTTTTCCGTCCAATTGAATACAATATTTTTGCCGGCTTTCATCGATGTGAAAGGATCTCTAAAAAACATACACATGGAGTGTGTTATTATAAAGTAATATTATAACAATATATGGTCAACAAATAGTCAACAAAAAAAACATATAACAATATATGGTAAGTACCTGTATCTCCGACCATATTTTTTCTTTGCCAACCTTCAAGTCCGGACTTCTCCAATTATCACATGTAATCGGAATATGTTGTCGAACAAGGAAACCAATGTAACTTGCCAACATTGAACCGTTAGGCTCAATTAGTTGGTCTTCAGCACTCCAATGTACTTCAAATTTTACACCCTTGTCTCTTGCACGAATGATTGACTTCATAACAGTCAATCCTCGTTTGATTTCTTTTTCAACATTGTTACGTGATCCATTCGCGTCATGGGTATCGTCTTGGTTAGCCATTTTATCTGTAATATAGAAATGATTCAATAAGACCCAAGTAAGACAATGATTCAATACGTGAACACATTCATATACCTTCCATTTCTCTCATGTTACAACAATCTAAACTCTTTTTTTTTATCATTATTGAATACAAACTCACACACACCTACTGCATGCAAAAGACCAATGCAAACTTATGGTGTTTGGAACATGAACAAACTTGCATCCATAATCATCAAACTTCCAAGCACAAGCTCAAACACACTTCAAATGATATCAGTTTTCAATCAGAAATAAAAAACTCGGTTTGCCTTAAACAACATTAATCAACATAATGCACAAAATGTAAAACTAAGTTTAGAAAATGCCCTAATCAAACACATGAAGAAAGTGAACGGTAACGATGGAGAAGAGAAATACCTTCAAGGTGACGGTAACGATGGAGAAGAAAGTGAACAGTGACGGTGGACGCAGATAACTCAGTGAACGTGAACGCAGCAGCAGAAAAAGGCGACGGCGACGATGACGGTGAGGGAGGGAGAACGAACGGAGGACGAGAGTAATCGCAGTAGAGAGAAAACCCAGTTACGTAAACGAAATAGCTTATAGAGAGGGAAAATAAAGAGACATGCAGTATATGTTATAATTTTAATGTTTACTAAAGGGGGTCTTAGAGGGCGCTTTTGTAAAAAAAGCGCCCTCTAAAGGGGGCCTAAGAGGGCGCTTCTGAAAGCGCTCTCTAAGGCTTTCCAAAAGCACCTTCTAAACTGGAAATGTACATGGACTTAGAGAGCGCTTTTTTAAAAGCGCCCTCTAAGGGTAACCTTAGAGGGCGCTTTCACTAAAGCGCCCTCTATTGTTGTCCCTCCATTTCCTCATTATTATTTTTTTGGCTTCACTTTAGAGGGCGCTTTGTTACAAAAGCGCCCTCTAAAGGGGGCCTAAGAGGGCGCTTCTAAAAGCGCTCTCTAAGGCTTTCCAAAAGCGCCTTATAAACTGGAAATGTACATGTACATAGAGAGCGCTTTTTAAAAAGCGCCCTCTAAGGTTACCCTTAGAGGGCGCTTTCAATAAAGCGTCCTCTATTGGTGTCCCTCCATTTCCTCATTATTTTTTCGCTTCACTTTAGAGTGCGCTTTGTTACAAAAGCGCCCTCTAAAGTGTGTTGTCTATTCCAATAGTATGCTCCTTATTTTTTCTCTTCACTTTAGAGTGCGCTTTTGTAATAAAGCGCCCTCTAAGGGGCGCTGTCTATTCCAGTTTTTGGCGTAGTGGGAATATGATTGGCTAATGGTTTGGTGACGACATCATGGGCGTGTTTGAATTGTCCGCTGACTATTTATGCTAAGAGTTTTGAGATGGACTTAGTCTGTCTACCGTTGAATCAAATTGATGTTATCCTTGGAATGAACTAGTTGGAGTTCAACCATGTTCATATCAATTGTTTCGACAAGTTAGTGTCATTTCTAGAGTTTGATGCAAGTGGCGAGTTGTTCGTGTCTGCCAAGCAAGTGGACGAGTTTATGAAGGATGATGTTGAAGTATTTATGATACTAGCTTCTATGAAGATTGAAAGCAAAGCTATGATTGGTCAGTAACCTGTGGCGTGCAAGTTAAATTTGCTATAGACTTAGTACCTGGTACTAGTTCTATTCCAATGGCACCTTATAGAATGTCTGATTCAGAGTTGATTGAGCTGAAGAAGCAATTGGAATAGTTGTGTGAGAAAAAGTTTATTCAATCGAGTGTTTCACCGTGGGGAGCGTTGGTGTTGTTGGTGAAGAAGAAAGATGGTAGCGTGAGATTGTGTGTTGACTATCGATAGCTGAATAAAGTGACAATCAAGAATAAGTATCCTATTTCGAGGATTGATGATTTGATGGATAAGTTGGTGGATGCTTGTGTGTTCAGTAAGATTGATTTGCATTTGGGTTATCATCAGATTCATGTGAAGCCGAAAGATATTCCGAAGACTGCGTTCAAGACGAGGTATGGTCATTATGATTATTTAGTGATGTTGTTTGGTGTGTCTAATGCGCATGGAGTCTTCATGGAGTACATGAATAGAATATTTCATTCGTACTTAGATCAGTTTGTGGTTGTGTTCATCGACAACATCTTGGTATGTTCCAAGTCTGAGGCAGGACATGTGAAGCATCTGAAAGTTGTGTTACAGACCTTGAAAAAGAAGAAGTTGTACACGAAGTTGTCTAAGTGTGAATTTTGGTTGAAGGAGGTGAGTTTTCTTGTTCATGTAATTTCTAGTGGGGGTATTGTTGTTGATCTGTCGAAGATAGATGCAATGTTGGAGTGGGGGACTCTGAAGTCTGTTACAGAGATCAAAAGTTTTCTTGGTTTGACGGGTTATTATAGAAGGTTTATTGAAGGATTTTAAAAGTTAGCGTTACCTTTAACTCAGTTGACTCGAATGGGTCAAGCTTATGTTTGGGATGTGCATTGTGAATAGAGTTTCCAAGAACTCAAGAAGAAGTTGTGACGTCTACGCCAATTTTGATTCTGCCGAATTCGAGCTAATCATTTGTTATGTATTATAATGCTTTAAAGATGGGTCTAAGAGGTGCATTGATGCAAAATAGTCGGATTGTGACTTATGCTTCTAGACAATTGAAATTTTATGAGAGAAATTATCATACATATGATCTGGAATTGGAAGTTGTGGTGTTCATATTAAAGATTTGGAGACATTATTATATGTTTTGGTGCTACTAATATTTTGTGCTACGGATTGGTAGTAATTGTTGTAACATAACTAAATAATTTGTAATAATTGGTAGTAGGTTTTGGTGCTACTAATATTTTGTAATAACGTGTGTACATTTGTTTTAGGGCTTAATTGATAGTAAGTTATGTTGCACTTGCTGCACTTAATTTATAGTTGCATTTCTGAATTGTAGTGGCAACATAAATATTCTGTGAAAGTTATGCCGGCTGTTTCTGTAATTGCTGCACAAAATTGTATGTATATACTGAATAGTTAAACATAGCCTTTCAATTTCATAAACTATCATTTTTTTTTATTTAAAGCAATTTGGTAAAAAAATTAATTGGTCTTTCAATTAGAGCTATGTCAAATCAAATCAACTAGTGTACGTATTAACACACTGTAAATGATACTTTGTCATTAATAATATAACTACTTGATCATTTTGGCATTGGATACCAAAATATTTGAAAGTAATGATATAATATTTAATGTTAGATTTACTTTTTTTTTTTTTACAGTTTTTCTGACACTGGATACCATTGAAATTTCTCCCCTTTATTCGTTTATTTCAAATGTATTAATATACATTATTTCGTATTATTATTTTTAAATTATGTTTATTTATCATTTCTTCGATAAATAAATGTAAAGTTTATCTGATTGTTGTTAGTGATATGCCAAATAAAATCATTAATTATCATATATTAAATATATTAATGCAATTATTTAGATTTATTTTACAAATGTATTTTCTCATTTGGATTATTTTGTTTCCTTACCTTATAACTGATATGCTAAATAAAGTCATTAACTGCCATATATTAAATATATTAGTGATATTATTTGGATTTATTTTACAAATGTATTTTTCTCATTTATAGTATTTTGCTTCTCTATCTGATTGAAATGACTGATATGCTAAATCAAATCATTAACTTCCATATGTTAAATATATTAATGAAAGGATTTGTATTTATCTTGCAAATATATTTTCCTAATTTATAGTATTTTGTTTCGATTGAAATTATGATATGCTAAATAAAATCATTAACTATCATATATTAAATATATTAATGAAATTATCTGGGTTTACTTTTTCCTCATTTGTAGTATTTTGTTTCCCTACCTGATTAAAATTAAATAAAATCATTAACTGCAATATATTAAATATATTAATGAAATTATTTGAATTTATTTTGTTAAAATATTTTCCTCATTTATAGTATTTTGTTCCCTATCCTTTCTGTGTCCTATTTACACCATTGTCTCAACCAAATATAAAATATTAGTTATTTTCATTACATTTTATCCTACTTTCTAACCAAAAGCAAAATAACATATTTTTGTTTTATTAATTATCAAGTAATAAAAATGAACCAAAACAAAAACAACTTTTTATACGGTAAAAATCTAAATATTTTCATAAAGGACATTATTTTTATAAACGAGAAAAACATTTATTATTGTTGTTATAAACAGGATTTAAGACAAAATATTTATTAATGTTTTATAAAGTAAGGACGTGGAATAAATTGAGGATTTGTTGACCTTGTACCTAAATGTCTGGACTAACAATTAGGAAGAATATTTTCCTCTTAAAGACCATGTCTAAGAAAAAAAAGAAAAAAATCTAAAATTCCTAATACATTATTCATTAGCTATAAAATATAATTTTATAATCCTGTCTAATTATATTATCATCCATACCACCACTTACTTTAGGTTGAAAAGTGATAGAAACGTATACTTCAACACATCTTTTCAACATAATCTCTTTGTTTCGTTGAACTTAAAATCCCTCCACAATAACATATAAGCTCTAGATCAAGAAGGTATGTTATCAATCTTAAATATACTTACATCTCAATTTGAAAAGATTGTTCAAAAGATGAGGTTGTCTTTATATATTTATACATTCAACAACCTACAAATTTAAGTAGCGTGAGACTTTAAACAAACTCCAATAACACAAATAAATATTTGACACTCATTCTCACACTTAATGTGGATCTGGGTCAAATGTCGATATTGCATTCTGATTCTATGTTAAGAAATGTGGTTGAGCCTAAGTCAACCTTATAAAATTGGTTGGTAAAGTGAGGACTGCTCCCACTTATAAACACATATTGAAGTCATATATTATCCTATGTAAAACTCTTAATAATGATAAAGATTGGAGGTAGAAATGAATAGTCGAAAAGAGAAATGATAAGGATTTGCAGGGTTCAACCCACACTCTCAACATAATATATTTTATTTTTTAAAGAAAAATTAAGACTTTTTTGAAAAAAATCGTCAATCCACACTCTCAACAAAATATATTTTAATTTTGAAAGAAAATTAAAACTGTATTGAAAAAAATCAAAGCTAAAATTGATTCGTTTGTTATAATTTTACTTTTTCAATTTTTTTATTTTAAATTAAATATTCAATAAAAAAAGGGTTTAAAGAAAATAATATAAAAATATTTTAAATGACAAGCTGCATTGAGTAGTTTTTGTTAAAAAATCATTTTTAATAATTGGTTTTTCAAAAGTGTTTTTCATTCTAGTAACCAAACACTATATAACATACCCATTTTATAAACACAATTTTTAAATTATCAAGCAACAACGTCTTGTTTTCATAAGTGTTTAATGTTCAGTTGATAAGGAAAATAATTTTTGGAACAAGAGAACCTTTTTAATATAGTTGATCAAGAAGCCATCAAAAGAATCCTCATCCTATATCCTACTAAAAATGATAACTTATGTTGGATGGATACTAAGGATAATAGATACAACGTTAGTTCTGTGTACTACTACATTAAAAATTTGGATAAATAGAGGTTTGTAGAAACCTCGGATCGGAACAGGGAGAAAATTCTTTGGAAATTTTTCTAGAGTAGTAAATACTCCAAAAACTCATCAGATGAGGAATTCTTAATAATTGTATCCCTACGAAGGATAAATTACTATGAGATATTAGACCATTGTTTCTATTACTATGAAAATATCAAACACCTTTGATTTGGTCGCATCTAACTATCAATTTACATCAAGCTACCTTTATCAACTTGATAAAGTGGCTCAAAGACTCAATCAACTTGATAATTACAACTTAGCTATAGTTAACAACATCCTTGATAACATTTGGATGACTCACAACAAAAAATTAAAGGAGGATGTGGATATACCTGTGAACGATATCCTTAGAAAAAGCTATCAAAACACCAACTCTTCCATGGATACTCAAAATCATGTAGGAGAAAACAAATATGATGGTAAGCTCAAAAAAGTCAAAGGAGATATCAATGGGATCCTCACCAGACCAAAGGCTATAAGAACAATCAAGATGGTGATATATATACCTCTTCAAGGGAGTTAAAGGATCCAACACTATACACAATAAATGCAATATTAACAATCACCACGGTAGCCTAAAAAGAATAAAAGATCAAATTAGACGTAAGATCAATAGACCTCGTACGGATAAAGATACAACTCACGATATGCTCGAGGCAACCCACAATAAGAACGAGAATATCGCATCTATAGGAGATATCCAACTTGGCATAAGCAGCAAAACCCACATGCATCAATTCAAAAGAGACAACAACAAACACTCAGACAAAAAACAGGAAGATTATAAACCTAACGACAACATGTTAGATTTATCTCACTTTTCTAGGCTACAATCAATTGTTGTTTAGTTTATGAAAAACGGGTTAATCGTGATTCTGAGTATCTGAAACCTGATTGGTGTGGGCAAAAGTGTGGGCTTTAGCCCTGAGCCCATAATGGGTGGGGACTAGGGTTATATATAACATATGGCTAAGTCCCATATGTAATCACAAGAATCAGAAACATAACTGACAATTTCATATTTTGCCCCATTGAGAGTTGTGAACAAGAGTGTGAGATACAGAGGAAGAGGAAGTTCAAGTTATTTATCTTTTCGGGATTCCGAATCATGATTTCAACAAATAAGTATTAATGTTGTGATTTCATATAATCATTGAATATTTTCGCTTATATTTAGTATCAGAGCTTAGGTATGAGTTAAGACTCAATTGTTTATGGTTAATATATGATTATCAATTTAGGGTTCGAGTTATTTTGATCCAATCTTGAACGATTGCTGAAATTAATTTTTAATCAATGAGTATTGTTCACATGATATCCGATTCAACAACTTTAATTTTATTTTTGCGACTTTAATTTTGCGATTGTAAAAATCCAGTTATTGGTATTCTAAAATTTTATTTTACGAAATCAATTTGTTAAATTAAAGATGAAGTTGAAATTGAGTGATTACTCTTTGTTGAACGTTAAAGTTTAAAAGAATCTGTTTGAACATTGAACTCTATTACATTGGAAAAGGGAGGAAATGCTTTAACGTTGTAGGTTATATCATTAACTGTCAATTTTGCAAATGAACTTAACAGAAGCTTTATCATGCAGTTAATTTTATGATTATATTATACTAGTGAAAAATTAAATCTCAGAAATATAATTCAAAATATCAAGACTTTTCCCTCATAATGCATGCTTAGTAGTATAAGTTCAAATTGAACATCCAATTCATGCACATAAGTTTTTTTTAGATGTTCGATTCAAAAAGAAAATAAAATTATTGGTATTCTAAAATTTTATTTTATGAAATCAATTTGTGAAATTATAGTTGAAATTGAATTTGTGAAATCAATTTCAATGTGATGCACTGCACCAGCTAACATTATCAAAAATAGAATGTGATGCTCAAATTGATTTTTTCAACCTCAATATTTTAAGGTATTAATTAAGCTATTGCAATTTTAATTGAATTTAGTAATACAGTACAATAGCTAATAAGCACATATAAAAGTACAAGTCCAAATTTCCGATGACGTTTTCAATTGTGCAACAAGACGATCATTTAGTAGTTAACTTTCGGTGTTTTATGCTAAAATTAGGCATGGCTAATAATATTTAATGTTATCTATATATTAACAAACCTTTATTTATTATATATATGGTTCATGGATGGCTTTAACCTGCTTCAAAATTAAGCACATATTTGTATTGAATAAATTGTATTGTCTTAGACATTTTATTAAATTAATACTGGCCCGTATGATTTTATGATACATTAGGTCAGTCAAATAATTTGAGATAATGTGTAATATTCATTCTTATTGAAATTGACAATGTTAAGGATAAAATTTATTGGGAATGCTATATTGTTTAAATTCATGATTGATTCATGATTTTTTTTTTGAAAAAAGAAATTTGATTCCTATGCAAGAAATTCTATAAATAATTGTGTGTGATTACCACCAAAGTGAAATCACTCATTTTAATTTATAAAAGACTCTTTGTAGTTTGAGGAATATTTTTTTGGTCATTATTATGATTGTCTTCCCAAATGTGAACAATTGTATGTAGAGATCGAGATTAATTAAGGATATAACTATTGAAGATGCTTAGGTCTAATGAAATTATCTACCCAAAGAAGATAAATTTATAAATCTAATGTATGTTCACTGAGTAGCTTATTCTTGAAATTTGTAGATGACGTTGTTAGAGATGTTTTGGTTTAGAGAATTTATCTACCCAAAGGAGATAAATTTTTTGAACCCAATGTATGTTCATTGAGTGACTCATATGAGGTTCTGACCTTGGTTGTAATATGGGTTTTGCGCATTCCACCCAAAGGTGATTGCGTGATAATGTTGGTCTCTTCATGGTAAATTATGTTCATTAAAGTTATATCTTGCCTTTATTATTTGTTCTAATGCATTCATGTTTTGTCTCAATAATGATCTTCTCTATGAACAATTGTTCTACTTTTATTGAGGTACTGAATAGGTCTAGTTCTAAGAAATGAAAGAAAGACTTAGAGTTCTCATTAGGTATTGCTGATCTTGACATGACATTGCGTGAAACCAAACTTGTGATCAATGATCAAAGTACACCTAAAGAAGAATAAAAATTAGCTAAGTGGGAGAGGAGTGACCGACTTAGCTTGTGTGTTATGAAGATAACCATTTCTGAACATTTGATTAGTGGATTGCCTGAGAAAGAGAATGCTAAAGAATATCTTACTGCTATTGGAGAGAGGTTTCATGTATCTAATAATGTTGAATATGGATATTTAATGAAACAACTCACGAACATGAAATATGATAATAATAATAGGGGCGTCAGGAAGTTCATTCTTAAGATGGTTCATGTCTAAACCAAATTGAAATCCCATGATGTTGACCTGAATGAGAATTTCATTGTGTCTCCTATCTTAAACTGCCTACCTGTTGAGTTCACTCAAATCAAAACTGCCTATAATACCTTTGGTGATAAGTGGACTGTCAATAACCTCATTACCAAGTGTGTAGCTGAAGAAGAGAAACTAAAGAAGGAAAAAAGTTATCTAGCCCTCATAACTTTTCATGTTAAACCCCATTTTGGTAAGAATTATTGGAAAAATAAGAAAAACACTCATAATGTTTCTCACAGATATCCTGAATTTAGGAAACCAGGTAATGGGCAACACCATAATATAGGAGGTTATAAGCCTGTTACTTATAAGAAATCCTTTTGGTGCTTTTGGTGTAAGGAAAAGGGGCATAAGAAAACTGATTGTCATACTTTTAAAGCTTGGTTAGACAACAAGAACAAATATGGAGGGGTTCAGAAACCAGCAGAGACCAAATTTGAGGGAAAGAAAACTCAGGGTAGGAAATGATCTTGAAGTCATTGTGGAACTAGTGGGAGATATTAACTTAGTTTTAGGTTTTGAACTTGTTTTGAAAGATACATTTTATGTACCTTCTTTTAGGAGAATTTTTATTTAAGTATATTGTTTGGATAAGTTTGGATTTCAATTTACCTTTTATGATGGAAAAATAAATTTGATGTTGAATTCTCAAGTTGTTGGTAATGGTATCTTGTTGGATGGTTTATATAAGTTGTCTTTGGATTGTGATAATATTTTCTCATCCTTGAATGTTGAGAGCTCCATTGGTAAAAGGTCTAAAGTTAGAGAAAAATCCTATTTGTTGTGGCATAAGCGTTTATGCCATATCTCCAAAGAAAGAGTTGAAAGGTTAATTAAAAATGATATCTTACCTTTCTTAGATTTCATTGATTTAAGGACTTGTGTGGGTTGCATTATAGGAAAATTTACTAAGACCAATAAGAAAGGTTCAACTATAAGTTCAAACCTTTTGGAAATTATTCATACAAATATTAGGGGGGCCCTTTATAACTTTTCCTAGTTGCTTTTCAACCTCAGTTTTAAAGATTTTAAACTTTTCGAGTGCTTCTGATTTTTCCTGAATCATGTATAGATAGATATACCGGGAAAAATCATCAATGAAAGTGATAAAACATTTATTACCACAAATAGTGGGAGAAAATTCATTTTTCTCATGTTGTATGTTGATGATATTTTGCTTTCCAGTGGTGATTTTGGTTTACTTCATGAGACCAAACTTATCCTTACCAAGTTCTTTGATATGAAAGATCTTGGTGAAGCATCCTTTGTGTTGGGAATTGAAATACACGGAGATAGATCACATGGTGTACTTGGCTTGTCACATAAGGCTTATACCAATAGAGTCTTAGAGAGGTTAAATATACAGAAATGTAATCCAGATGATGTTCCAATTACTAAAGGAAACAAATTCAGTAAAGATCAATGTCTTAAAAGTGAGATTGAGCTAGCAGAGATGAAGGGAAAACCCTTTGACAATGCATTGAGAAGCTTGATGTATGCTCAAGTATGCATCAGGCCTGACATTGCTTTCATAGTTGGCGTCTTAAGACGATACCAGTCTAATCCTGGGAATGATCATTGGATTGCTGCTAAGAAAGTGATGAGATATTTGCAGAGAACTAAAGAGTATATGCTTGTTTTTAGGAGAGTTGACAACTTGGAAATAGTTGGGTATACTGACTCTGATCTTGCTGGGTGTGTTGATGATATACAATTTACTTCTGGTTGCATTTTTATGTTAGCTGGAGGTGCAATATCATGGAGGAGTAAAAAGCAAGCTCTTGTCGCCTCTTCTACTATGCAGGCAGAGTTTGTTGCTTGTTATGCTGCTGCCACTGATGCTATTTGGTTGAGAAATTTGGTGACTGGACTTCGTATTGTTGATTCCATTTCCAAGCCACTAAAGCTTTACCATGATAACAACGCAACTGTGTTCTACTCTAAGAATAATAAAACTTTAACGACTCTAAGCATTTGGAATTGAAGTATTTGACAGTCAGAGATATTGTAAAGAAAAATGACATTGTTGTTGAGTACATTGGTACTGATTTCATGCTAGTTGATCCCATAACTAAGGACTTAGGCCCATTGTGTTCAAAAACCATGTTGAGAGCATGAGTATTGTGAGTTCTTTTGATGTACCTGGTGAGTGGGAGTTTGTTCTTTATGCCATTTTCTTATCATGTTATATTTTATTTTGGACACTTTAAGTGTTGGATTGTCTAGTACTTTCTATTTTGAAAAATTGATATTACAATGAATATTGTTATTATTATTTGTCATTGTTTATTTATATGTCAATTGTTAAAATTGGGACTCAATGTCATTGGGACCACCGTGCCTATGGTTGACACTAGTTTCGAGTTCGAGGCATGGTTATAATTTTGAGCTCGACGTCTTCGGGATCACTATACCGGTGGTCGATGCCATATTGGAGCTGAGGTATGATTTTAAGCTCGGCGTTGTCTGGACCACTATGTCGGTGGTCGACGCCATATTGGAGCTGAGGCATTATGGTGATGTAAAACCATGCATTTTATTTGCTTTAATGCATTTGGGAGAAATTGTTAAGGAATGACAAAGAAAATAACAGTTGGCTGTTGGATCACATTAACATATTATTTTCTTGCCACACTCCACATTGATGACTAGTTGACGAAGTCTATAGTAATTGTAACCATAGAAGATTTTATGTCAATGAAGGATATAATGATCGTCGTGATTCCATGTTGCTTGACTTTTGTTGGATGAAGTCAAATTCAGACACTGCACTTGGAATCATGCATTTCCTTAAAATGCGGACGCATTTTAAAGAATTAGTCATTAACCCGGTAGTTGTTTTTAAAATGTATTTAAAAATAAAAATCACACAACTGATTTTGCCCAAGTGGGAGAAATTTAGATTTATCTAACTTTTCTGGGCTACAATCAATTGTTGTTTAGTTTATTAAAAACGGGTTAATCGTGATTCTAATTGGGTGCATATATAAGCCATTTTATTGGTTAAGTGATCTCTTTTAATTAAAGGCTGAGTATCTGAAACCTGATTGGCGTGGGCAAAAGTGTAGGCTTTAACCTTGGGCCCATACGGCTCCATAACTTTCCCCATTGAGAGTTGTGAACGGGAGTGTGAGATACAAAAGAAGATCCATCTATTCATCTTTTCAGTATTCAGAATCATGACTTCAACAAGTAAGTATTGATGTTCTAATTTCATATAATCAATTCAAAAGCGACAACAAAAAAACTCAGACAAAAAAGAGGAAGATTATAAACCTAACAACAACAATGAACAAAAGAGCATTAATCTTAACCTCGATCCCAATGACGGTTAGAAGCCTCCCAAGGAAGGGGGATACAAATGCAACTTAGATGTATGTTTACAGAAAAAGGGTCTCTGGGGTATAAACGTTGTTATTCACACCGAGAAAGAAGAGACCATGCTTGTAGAAGTCGTAGCTTTGATGAATGACACGAAGATAACATAAGAAGCGTGCTTCACCGTTATTGAATTCGAATATGATAGCAAAATCCTAATTGAAGCGATGATCAATGAAGTTGAAGAAAACAACTGGTTTGGTAGGGTTTGCAGACAGATTAGAAAGAATTTGTCTCTGTTCAAGGATGCCAAATGTTCTTTTATTAAAAGGGCCAACAATGATGTAGCCCATCATCTAGCCTATTACGCTATTACAAGCTAAAATACGATTTGACTTGAGGAAGACCCAATATGTATTCATTCTTATATCCAAAATGATATGAAATTCAAATAAAGTTTTTTTTTTTGGTTAAAAAAAGTGCAGACTTTGACGATGTAAAATATTATTTAATTGTAATTTATAATTTATATTTTTATAAAAGATTAATACACATGTATTGATAATATATAATATTTTATAACTGTAATTTGTATTAATCTTTTTTATAATTAAAATTTATATTAAACGAACCCTTAATATTTCTTAAAACCCCTCACTCTTAAAAATAGAATACAAAGATGTTGATTTCCCATAAAATTGCAATAACAATTGAATGAGATGACATACATCTCTTTCAATTTAGTCAAATCTCTTAGATTCATATTTGACTTTGAGAACGTGGTTAAATATCTCTTGAGAGAGCTTTGACGTCTATTGAGATCCTTCCCAGATATTTCGAAGAAAATATTTCTTATTTATTATCGTTTTCCCTAATTCAAACGATTAATCTTCATAGTTGCATGTAGATGATATTCGATTCATATAAAAAATTAAAATTATAATGTACTACATCCGTTCTTAAATATAAGACATTTATAAGTCTCTTTGCTAAGACATATTTTTGAGCTTACAATTTATAACTTATAAGCTCATATGACAATTTAGACCTGTTTGATAACAATCTTTTCATCACGAGCTTATAACTTATTTTACTAGCTTAACTTATTTTTCAGACACTATTTCAAATAACATTTTAGCTTATAACTTATGATTTATTATTTTTTATTCCATTTTTATCCTTATTATTTGATCAAAAATCCAATTTTATGTTTTATAATTTATTTTCATTTAAAATAAAATAATTATGTATTAAATATCTTTTATGTCATTTTACATTTATAAGTTAGAGAAAAATGATGGTGCACTAACAACTTACATTATTTTTACACTATCAACCAATGAAAACCATTTATCCTGCCAAGTCAATTGGTAAATTTTAAATTACTTATATGATTTAACACTTTAAATTATTTAGATTGGATGTATCTGTAAGTACTTTTTTACATTGACAATGCACTATCATTAAACTCTATAAATTAATTGAAACTTAATTTTATCAAACACTTCAATTAACTTATCAATTATCGGCCTCAACCATCAACTTTAAACTACCCGTCATCAACCATCAACCATAAGCTATAAGATATCAACTTATCAACCAACAACTTTTTTTACCAAACAGATCCATAATAAATGTAAATTATTAGTATATGATTCTATCTATGACAGTAATATTTATTTATATTTATGTATTAATGTAAATAAGTGGTTGATATTCATAAATCAATAATTTTTTTAAAAATTATTTCTTTACTAATATATAAATTCATTATTACTTTATATTATTCTAATAAAATATTAATTAATAATATTCTACAAGAATTTAATTGATATACACTGACAATGTAAAGATTTTTTTACACTGTCAGTTAATCACAACCATTGATTTATTTAAAATATTTGACTTTTATTTTAATCACTTGAAAAATAATACAAACGGATGATTGTGATGCATTTGACAGTGTAAATTTTTTTACTCTGACAATGCATATCAATTAATTTCTATTATACAAATAATATCAATTATCCATAAATTTAAGGATTTAATTGAAATACACTGACAGTGTAAAAGGATTTTACACTATCAGTTAATCATAGACGTTGGATATTAAAACAAATTTGATTTTTATTTTAAAAACTTATAAAGTAATGCAAACGAATGATGGTGATGAATCGATAGTGTAAATTTTTTTACTCTGACAGTGTATAGTAATTAATCTCTAAATTTAATACCAGAATCAACCTTCTCAATTCTTTTGTTTTTCTTTACAATATCTTATATCTAAAAACAAATTAAAATATAATTTTGTATCCATATTTTCTAAAAATAAGGATTTTAAATCTTGAAATAAATCCAATAATAATCCTACCTAGATATGATAAATAATTCAACCCCATGAGCCAATTTTGCTTTTCCTTACACTAGTAGTCCTTTACCATATTCCTAACACCAATCCACTACCCACCTATCCAAAAGCTTAACTCAACCATGGTTAAAAAATAATCATGGTTAGTGAATCCTCTAATAAATACCACAATAAAAGGTGATTTTTCTCATTCATCAATCTCTTACAAAAAAATCATATACATCCATCTAAAATTTATATTCTTCTCCTTCCCTATTTCCTAGAGAGAAAATAAAAAAAAACTTGGGGATAGGGTTATAAATAAATACAAAACAATTTGGGAAGTTAGGAGAAAATTTGGATTCCAAATCAAAGGTGACCATAAAATTTACCTTGGACTATTCCATTCTCTCCCATCTCTTTATTCACTCACACAGGTATGTATGTAATGTCTCTTTCTCTCCCCCAATTTTTTCTTTCCATCTCCAATGAAAATTTCATTATATTTTTTTTTACTCCTTCAAAATTTTAGATCTGTTTGGGTAAGATTTTTAATTTTATTTTCTAAATAATTCTTGTACTTTCAGATTTCATAGGTCTTCTTAGATCAAACCTATTTTCTGAAAATCTATTTTCTCAAAAACCCTCAGATTTTTTAAGAATAGCGTCTGCATCTGTTCAAAACTTGAACTTTGGCCCCTCAATTTTTCTCAATTTACACTCGAAAACACCAATTATCGCCGATTTAATAATTTGTTTCAGCATTAGAAACAATGCGCGGGATTCCCAAAATTTTCTCTCGTTCTCCCTCTTCTATATCTATACAAGTTTAGATATATAGAGAGAAAGAGATAGAGAGAGAGAGAGGTTTCTCTCTCCAAAATCTACAACCATTGATTCTCATCCGGTGCCTTTTCACATTCATCACACTGAATCCGCTTGCATAATCGGTTTTGCTTTTGAATTGTTTGTTTATTTTTTTGGGATGTTGTTAGGGTTAGGGTTTGTAATGGAAATTTTTTAGTATGATTTTGTTTTTGATTAATGATTTGGATTTGCATGACAGGCTTGTTGTGGAGCTAGCTAAGAGTTTTGATGGAGCTGATGATGTTGTTTTTGTAGATTTTATTTGGTAAAGTTTAGTGTTGTTTTTTTGATAAGTTCGTTGGTGTTTATAGATCTAGAAAATGCTGGGTAGTGAGCAGCCTTTGGATTTGTATAAGCTGTTCATGGTGGTGAAGGATAAAGGTGGTTATGATCTTGTTTGTAAGAACAGGTTGTGGGATTTGGTTGGGGAAGAATATGGGCTGGGTGTGAATGTTGGTTCTTCTGTTGAACTTGTTTACAGTAAGTATTTGAGTACGTTAGAGACGCCGTTGAAGAATGTAGTTGAAGGTGAGTTTCCTAAGTGTGATTTAGTGGATGATAGAGTTAAGTTTGGTGAGCGGTTAATGGAGTTGCAAGCTGAGTTTTTGCTGGATGATTATGGTGAGGAGGATGTAGGGGATGAACTCAAGAGTGTGCATGAATGTAGGAGGAAGTTTTGTGGTACCAATAGGGTGAAGGGTGTGAACCCTGAGTTGAATGCGGCTGAACTCGAAAGGGTTTATGACTACATAGATGGGAGGAAGTTATGTGATGCTAATAGAGTGAAGGACGCCAATCTTGAGGCTATTGCGGTTAAGAAAGTTAAGAGCGGAGGAGTTATTGATGTGTGTATGCAGGATAGTAGGACGGATGAGATTAGTCTCGGAAAGTTGGGCGACCAAAATGATGCTGTGGAAATAATGGAAGAGTTTGACGAGGGTAAAATAAAAGCAGTGGATGTATCCGACACAGTTAACGACATGCTCCGATTGTCAGATGGAAGTAAGAGGTGTGATAATGACGATGACAATGATTTGTTAATATTGGATACATCTAGTGTTAATAGAGAGAGCTTTGGTCGGAAGAGGAAGAGAGAGTCGATGTCAGAAATGCTATGTTGGGTTACTAGCACTGCAAAGAATATCTGTGATCCTGTTGTAGGTTCAATGCCTGAAAAGTCAAAGTGGAAGTCTTACAGTAATGAAGAGACTTGGAAGAAGGTTTTGTTGTTTCGAGAAGCTGCCTTTTTGAAAAAGGAATTTGGATCAAACTGTGAAAAACTCAGTTGGCTGGTAAGTTAAAACAACTAAATGCTTTATATTTGTCATATATATGATTGGTGATATTAGAAATATAATGTAGAGCGGTGTGTCATTGTTTTGGGGATAACTATTTGTTACTTGACTATGTTAGTACATGTTGTTTTCTGTGTTTTAAATGCGCATGCCTATTTGTGTTGTATCAAAATATTCATATGGCTAATCTTTTCTATTTTTTTGGTTGTTAGAGAGCTATTTTATCTTTTCTTTATTTATTATGGTATACTTTAACAACTAAATCCTGTAATGTAATTATTTCACATGTGATTCAATTTTATTTAGTTCTAGTTCTAGCCACATTTATTTTTGAAGATTATTATTAAATTTGATATTGAATATAACTTTAACTTGTGGCACTAGTTTTTCATCAGAAGCAATGTTTTAAAAACTAGACCAAACTGGCTAGTTCAATCAGGTTAACCGGGAACCAGCTAGTTTTCTGGTTGTACAGAAGTTTGGTTGAATCAGATTGAACTAGAGTTGAACTGGGTTGAATTGTAATTTGGTTGAATCAGATTGAACTAGAGTTGAACTGGGTTGAATTGTAATTGATTCAACCGAGTTTTTCTTTTTTTGTGCTACATGTTAAGCACAATAAACTATTGTGAAAGTTTAAAATTGGAATTTTCTATCCTTATTTCAATTAACTCTGAATTTAAATCTTCATTAATATCCTATTTATGATGAGAATTCATTAAAATCTTGTTACACAGTTCCTATGTTCTCAATAGAGTGCTATATCACTGCTATGTTCTTGTTTTGATTTTGTAGTTCAAAAAATTTATTTTAGTATTGTTGGAATTTCCACCTTCATTGCGTTCCACCCCTAGTCGCCTAAATTGCGACATTTGGCTGCCTTCATTGCAGCCTCCAACACCTTAATTGTATTGGGTTTGAAGGGGGTGGATTTAGTCCCACATTGCTTAGAGATAGCTTAGAGATATGTCTTCTGTTGTGTTTATAAGTGGGGTTGCGGGCATTGCGGTTGCAGGTGTTGCGATTGCGGGCATTGCGGTTGCGATGCGTATTGCGGCGTGAATTTTTATTGAGAAGTGTTTGAAATACATTAATAAAAAATACTTAAATGTTAAGGTTTTTCATTGTAAATTGAGTTTTGGGGTTCTGAAATTTTTAGATTTGATGAAAATACTTGAAAAAACATGGCTGAATTTGTGTAATGTGGTTTCTAATGGGGCTGGAGGTTGATCTTTAAATCACACCGCAACTTCGGTCCGATGCGGTTGTGTAGGCTACCACATCTGCAATATTGCGGCTGCAATTGCGGTTGCGGAGTGCAATTTAAAACCATGATCCTCACCTTACAAGTTAGTTTTAGTTAGGCCCAACTCACACATTCTAAAAAGTATGAATTTGTTGCTATTTTAATATTAGATTCCATATATTGATTTAGAGTCGTGTGCATCATCTATTACATTATTTTATCTAGTTAACCTAGTTTTGTTGAAAACGAAGCTCAACAAACAAACTAGAAAAAATGATGGAAGTTTGGTCAAACCTCGACTTTTATATTCCACAATGACTTTTACTTTCAATTTTGAATGTAACATCAGTTACCTCATTTCAATTGTATCATTTAATTAATATTATGTGCATCACTTCCACTTTGTATTTGTTATAATGATGAATTCACCAATACATGATAAGGTAAGTGTTTGTATAATTATCCTTCACTTTTTATTTTTAGTCCGTTCTTAGTTTGTGCCAAATGAACAAATGCGTAACTCATTGTGGGACAGAGTAATAAATATGTACTTTTTCAACTTGACGGTAGAATATTAAGTTATAGTTTGTAACAGAATTGCATTACAGGTGGCAGTACAAGATTCTCAAAATTTATGTTCCTGTCTTATTTAAGATGTGCATAATATAAACGGATTTATAAACCTCTTTTGGGATGTTATCATTAAGTAATAGAGGGTTCACTTGTTATATTCATTATTTTATGTGTGTCTAGTCTCTAGTAGGTGCTTAACATTTATCGATAGGTTCTTGATAGAAGAATTTGCTTTATTTTTGGATGTGATAGAGATCTTTAATTGCTCTTGAGATAACTTGAATATTTGCCTAAATGTTTTCTTAGTATTGTTGAAAACGAAAGCTGAAGCTATTTTCTGTCATATTTTAGGCTCAGAAGATGCATCCTTGCATGTATGATGATAACCTTGGGGTAAATTACAATCTTAGACAGAGGATCAAATCTGACAATGGAGTTTTAGTTGGAAAATCTGCATCTATCTTTTCAAGGTTGCGAAGAAACTCAAGTGATACTGAAAGCAGTACCAAAAAAAAGTTACGTGACTCCTGTGCTTCTGAATCAGTTCTTGATACACCTCCCACAGTGAACATTCCTCTTGGGCCAAACCATCAAGCTGAGGTGCCTGAATGGACTGGGACTATTCATGAGAGTGATTCTAAGTGGCTGGGAACCCAAATATGGCCACTAAAAACTGTAAAATCCAGACTTTTGGACAGGGAATCTGTTGGAAATGGAAGACGCGATTCATGTAAATGCCGAGTACAAGGTTCTGTTGAGTGCGTTCGATTTCACATTGCCGAGAAAAGGGCTAAACTCAAGCTGGAATTAGGCGTGGCCTTTTATCAGTGGAATTTAGATAAGATAGGTGAAGAAGTTAGGCGATGGTGGACACCACAAGAAGAGAAGAAGTTCAAAGATGTAGTGAAATCGAATCCTGCTTCACTCGATAGACGTTTCTGGGATGATATTTTCAAAGCATTTCCTAAGAAGAGCAGGGAAAGTTTAGTCAACTACTACTTCAATGTCTTTCTTTTGCAGCGCAGAGCATACCAGAATAGGCATACTCCTGATAACATCGACAGCGATGACGATGAATCAGAGTTTACACCATTGAAGGGTGTTTTTGGACATCAGACTAGTAAACCACCCAGCATCACCTTATTATCCCCTAAGAAGCCACAAACAAAGCCACAGTCAAAGGGAAGATAGGTAGTGAATATTAGTCAAATCATGAGCTTCATTAAGAATGATCATTTTGAAAATTTAGCGTCTTTGGTCAGCTATTTTTTGAGATCGAAGGAATTTCACTCCTTGAATATTTATATAAACTGTCATTGCAATTAAGGACTAAAGATTGTTTTGGTGTAGGGTCAGTTATGAGGTAAAAGATGTTGCCTTTGGTGGTGGAAGCAGATAACAAGTAACTATGAAGATCTGACATACTCGAAGTTCAAGTTGCTGCTTTTTGTTCACATGCATTTAGTTGAGACCTACATTCTGTCTGTTCACAGTGATGCATTGCAGCCACAGCTTCGTTTAATTACACATATTTTCACCAGGTTTTGGCAAAGGTTACATCAAAGTTAAAACAACACCATGAATATACCAGCAAAATTTTTATTGTAGATGATAATGAAACAAATGCACCAAAGTTTAACTTAAGTTTCAGCTTATCTAAGTTTCTATATTGATGTTTCTTTCAATACGATTTGAAAATTGTTTTAGGCTAGGGTATTTGGAAGTTTGCCAATTACCTTTCCTATATGCCAACTTCCAAGTAATTCTACTTTTGGAACTATTACATTCTATTGACCCTTCTTAAAGTTATATGGGAGGAGTCAATGATATTTGGTTTGCTTATTTTATAACTTTGAATGGATATTTTCTTCAAAGTGGTTTTTGTAGTAGTTGTGAATAAATTGCCATATCTTTTGGGAACGGGGTCTTGATTCATTGTTGATTTTATTTAGGTTTGTTTGCAGAGTTAGGATGGAAAGATTGTGGGGATGGGAGGGAAATAACTTAAGGTTAAGAGTGATTCTTATTAGACATGGCAATATAACCCGTATCCGCGGGTACTAATCCGAACCCGTCCTGAAGTTCACGGGGAAAACCCACTTTGATTGGGTTTAGGTTTGGGTTTGGGTTTTCCTCCATTTTAAAATATGGGGATGGGTCGGGTAATGGGGACACTAGTACCCATCCCGAACCCGTCCCGTTTATTTTACTATGTACATTATTATTTATTTTTGATAATTTAAAATATTAAATATGTGGTCAATGTTTTGATATTTTAATTTGAATTTATTATTTAAAATATTTGAAATGTATATGTGAAATTTTTTTAGATTGTTTTATTTTGTTATTTGTAATGAAATTTTATTTTGGAAAAAAAAATATTTTTATTAAAAAAATGATTTTATTAAATGAATGATGGCGGGGTGGGGATACCTGAACTCGTTTAAGATGAGTTTGGGTTTTGATTCCCCATCCCCGTTTGGGTTTGGGGCGGGGAATGGGGATTGTATGAGGATTCGGGTTTGGGTTTGGGAGAAGTAAAAACCATCTCTGACCCGCCCCGTTGTCATGCCTAATTCTGATGATATTTTAAAGATTATGTTTTAAAATTGTTTATTTACTAGAATTTTAAAGATGATTGTGGGGAAAAGTAAGTCTTGATACATAGGAATGTCAACATGCATTGGTTGAAATCTCTGCATGGAATGACTGATCCCCACTAGGGATGGAAATGGGCAGGGTTTGAACAGGGTACTATAGTACCCATCTCCATATCTGCGATTTGAAAAAATCCCCTTATTCGAGTCCATACTCGTTTGGATGCCAAAGTTAGCACACGTATCCGTGCCCTATGGGCATGTAAGTATCCATAGTCGTATCCGTGATCCGCATTCCAATTAAAAATAAATAGACCAGTTATAAAATATCATATAATTTTAAGTTTTAAAAAAATTAAAAAGAAATTCAAACAATTTATTGTTGAATTAAACGGACATTTATATTAAATATGTAATGGTTTAACATTGATATACATTTTATAATTGATACATACATTTTTATATAATAATATAAATTAAAAAATATAAATATAAATAAAAATACATGAATATATAGTGTGCGAGTATGAGGTGGGTTGGTACTAAGGTGTCCATACCCACACCCGTACCCGCTTATTTTATAGGTAATTATCCGAGTTCATATCCATTTTTGCGGATTTTTACCCTATCTATTATCGATAATTTTGCGAGTGTCCATTAGGGATGGGTTAAATTGTCATCTCTAATCCCCACCTCTTGAGTTCTGTCTTACTTAAGATACTATTATTTCTGATCTTATTTATAAGATAAAATTTACTTTTCAGATTTATTAAATGATTAATATATCTGTTTTTTTTATAACAAATGTATCAAGCTTAATATGACTCTCCTATAATTCTTCATCTTTTGTTCGTATAATAAAATTTATCGTTGAATTGAAAGTTATTATCATACAGATCACACCTATAAAATTCCACATCAATAAAAAATATTTGATATTTTAATACAAAATATTTGATATATTAAAAAGAATGATAAAAATTAAAGGTTATCATAAAACTTTCTAAGACGTTACTCTTTATAATGGGTAATCCATTTGAAATAATAAAAGAGTTTCTTAAAATGAATGATCTATTTCAATTTCTAAGACATATTTTCTAATTTTACATTCTAATTAATATTATTTTTATTATTTCTAATACATGATAAAGGTAAGGTTACTTTAGTAAAATTATCATTCTCTCTTTTATTTATTATTATTATTATTATTATTATTATTATTATTATTTTTAATATGTGTAAAATAGTCAATTTCATTATTTATTATGGGGCGGAGCAAGTAGTTTTTATGTATCTCGTTGATATGTCAAATAATTTTTTATTGATATTAAATTTTATAGATATAATCTATATGATCATAATTTATAATCTAACGGTGAATTTCGTTATACGATTTACTTTTCAGATTTATTAAATGATTAATATATCTGTTTTGTATAACAAATGTATCAAGCTTAATATGACTCTCCTATAATTCTTCATCTTTTGTTCGTATAATAAAATTTATCGTTAAATTGAAAGTTATTATCATACAGATCACACCTATAAAATTCCACATCAATAAAAAATATTTGATATTTTAATACAAAATATTTGATATATTAAAAAGAATGATAAAAATGAAAGGTTATCATAAAATTTTCTAAGACGTTACTCTTTATAATGAGCAATCCATTTGAAATAATAAAAGAGTTTTTAAAAATGAATGATCCATTTCAATTTCTAAAACATATTTTCTAATTTTACATTCTAATTAATATTATTTTTATTATTCCTAATACATGATAAGGGTAAGGGTACTTTAGTAAAACTATCATTCTCTCTTTTATTTTTTATTATTATTATTATTATTATTATTATTATTATTATTATTTTTAATATTATTTTTAATAGTCAATTTCATTACTTATTATGGGGCGGAGCAAGTAATTTTTATGTATCTCGTTGATATGTCAAATAATTTTTTATTGATATTAAATTTTATAGATATAATCTATATGATAATAATTTTTAATCTAACGGTGAATTTCGTTATACGAATGTGCGGTATCGGAGGTGTTACGTTAATAAGTTTGACACCTTGATGTCATTTGAGCTTAAATATATATATATCACCTAGTTCTTATCTGGCCTATAATATCACTTTATAATTAATTAATATATTAAATATTAAATTTATATATAGATTTATTTTTCTTTAATATAATTTATTTTATAAAAAAGTTTTAAGAATATATGTAATAGAGAGAATTTTAAGTTTGAAAATTTTGTTGTCATAATTCTCACATGTTTAGAAAAAAAGTATCCGAGTCCATATCCTTGTGGGAACAAACATTTCTACTCGTATCCTATAGATATCTAAATACCCATAATCATATCCATTTTACTTGCATTTTTAATAAAAAAAATGATCAATTATAAATCATTTCATTTTAAGTTTTTAACAACATTAAAAAAATTCAAGGATGTTATTGTTGAGTTAGGAAATAAACATAAATTTATATTAAAATGTGTACCAATTTCTCCCGTCAAGTCAATTTAGTTGACATCTATGCAGGGATATCAGATGTTGGGGCACATGTTCGAATCCGCGACATCCCACTTATTCATCTTTACCTGCATTTTTAATAAAATTTTTGATCAATAATAAATCAAGTCATTTTAAATTTTAAACAACATTAAAAAAATTCAAGATATTATTGTTGAGTTAAGAAATAAATGAACATTTATATTAAAATGTGTACAAGTTTGTCTCGTCAAGTCAACTTAGTTGATAGTTATGTAAAGACATCAAATATTGATGCGTGTGTTCAAACCCGCGATATCCCACTTATTCATCTTTAAAAAGGTGAATTCCAACCACTAGACTATTTGACAAAAAATAGTATACGTTTAATAATGATGTATTTAATAAAGTTGATAAACATACATGTCTATATAATAATAATAAAAAATATAAATATATATTATGCGAGTATGAGACGGGGTATGTACTAAGGTATTCATACCTACACCAGTATCTACTTATTTTAGAGCATAATTATATGTACCCATGTCCATATCCATTTAAGAGTTTTTATCCTACATGTTATGGATAATTTTTGGTATCTATTAGAGATAGATTCGATTGTCATTCCTAGTTAGAAAAATGGGTACGTGCTTGAGCATGTTCAACTACCTAATAAAATAAGCAGGTGTGGGCACTGATAGGAGTATCTTAGTACCCACCCGCCTCATACCCGCACAATATATATTTATTATTATTATTATGTACACATGCTAATTTATAAATTTTATTAAATACATCATTATTAAACTTGTACGCATTTTAACATAAATATTTGTTTTTTTCTTAACTCAACAATAATATCCTTAAATTTAATTTTAATTTTGTTATTTTTTTATAAATAATATGATAAATTATAATTGATCAATTATTTTTTATTAGAAATGCATATAAACATGTATGAGTATGGATACTTAGGTATCCATAGAATACGAGTACAAGTACAAACGTTAGTCCCCACACGAGTATGAGCCCAGAGACGAGAATTTTTCAAACCACGGGTATGAGTATGATTACTATAGCACTCTGTCCAAATCTTATCCATTTCCATCCTTATTGCTAACTGTTTTGTCTTGGAACCAGAAATAGTTGAAATAGGCGGTGCAAAATCTTGAACCGGTGGTACTGATCTTTGATGTAGTGACTCAGGTGGATATGCAAGGTTAGCTCTCCAATACCTAAGTCAGTTTAAGATTCAAGGTGAGTGTAATAAAAAATGGATACCAGAAAGTATACATTGCATTCGTCTGAGATGACTTTTATGCCTTTAGTCACGTGGAGTTGATTTGCATTGATTTGGGTCTCAACGATTCGGGCCTATGACCGACCTAGAACTGTTATCCCCAAGGCTTGCCGGGTGCTTAGGGAGCTGGAGAAGTCTTTAGCGATTGTGTCCGGCCTCCAAGGATGTCGTCTGGTTTGATCTAGAAGCGAAACGTTTGGAGTTAGTTGAAAAATTAGTGGAGATTAAGCACATTAAATGCATTATTATCACTGGAACATTTCGCTGCTTCTCTCTGACATGTGGGCTGAAGTGACTAATTATGGCATGATGCTGCTTATAGTGCACTCGAGATTATTACGTTTCCAAAGAAAAAATTCAGCCGTTGATTTTGTATTTTCTTTCACAACTGATTTGGTTAGTTTCATCATCTTCGCATATATATATATATATATATATATATATATAATATATATATATATATATATATATATATATATATATATATATATATATATATATATATATATATATATATATATATATATATATATATATATATATATATATATATATATATATATATATATATATATATATATATATAACTTTTTGCAATTCTTAAGCTGTCAATTTTCATTCATAAGCATTTTTCTAAGAAAGTGTATCCTTCTCTTTCTTTTCTCAAAGCTTCTGCCTTTCCCCATTACTTTATTTATCAACCTCGTCTAACCAAGTATCCTTCTCAACTTAAGCTTTTCTCTTCAACATCTTATGTTTTGTAGTCAAGATGATGTTAGACATATGACTCTATACACAAAATGGGTAAGGGTGGGGTGAATTGTGAGTTTCAGAAAAACTTGAACTTGAGTTTGAAAATAATTAAGGATTATTTCCAGAGTTTAAACGTATTTAAAAAATATTTTAGAAATTCGCAACGAAAAGTAAAAAGTTAAGGGATAAAGAGATAACACCAGAAATTATAGAGGTTCAGTAAAAAAGAAAAGACCTAATCCTCTTCTCAAGATTTTTTCTTAAGAGTATCCGGTAAATCTTAAGAACTTTTAGTAGGTTGAACTCTCTAACCCCCTTATACAAGGAAAATGAAGTTTCTGGCTAACTTCCAACAAAACAATAACCAAATGAGAGATGCGATTAGTCTTTCTTCCAAACGACGAATTTAAGCGGTTAGTCTTCTTTCCAAACTTGAAGCAGTTAGTCCCCAAGTTAAACCGATATTTTACATGGGCTTATCTCGAACCAAGGTGAGCTCTTAAACTAGGATGAACCCACGAACCGAACAAATGTTTTGATATACTGACCACAAACCTGTGAGATTTTATACCGAGCTTATCTCCAACCTTAGCAATATCTTAAACCGGGATGAGCTTACAAATTGAACGGAGGGTTTAAACAAGATCACAACGAACCAAATTAAGATTTTACATGGGTTGGTCTCTAACCGATGAAAGCTTTTGAATAAGCTGAGCTTACGAAACGAACCGACGACTTAGTAACTAAATCCCCAAACCAAAGTTTTTAAAAGGTTTAACTTCGAACCCAAACAATACAATCTCTTATGGACAAATTATTCAACCAAGGTAAGAATATTCCTTGATAAAATTACAATACTACCCTTCCAAAATTACAAATATATCTCCCTAAACAAAATGAATTTCTCGGAAGTGCTATGACTAAATATAAGTGTGAGAAAGGCTATAAGGTTTTCCAAAATGTATAGGGTTATTACCTTTAGACCTTTCTAATTTATCAAAACAGAAAGGCTCTAAGTGCCACAACTTCTTAAAGTAAGAGCATTTATAAATGAGGTGTTTCTTTTTCTTGTTATTTAATCCTTTATTAGGTGTTCTATCTGGTTTGAATCCCAATCCATTTTTATTTAAGGAAGTCCTTTAAATTGATAAGTTCGTGTCAAAGTTTTTTTTTCCCTTAGTAAATTTACTTATGATTCCATGCAAACATGTCACTTCCTTTTTCAATGAGACACAAGTCTCACAAGATTTTGTTGAGTTCCTAATATCGATTATTTCAAATTTAAGCGATTTCTTTCTTTCTTCAAGAAACTCTACATATTCCTTAAGGTCTAAGTTTCATTTTTTAATCCTATTATTTTCTTCAACCAACTTAGTACTAATTTTAAGAAATTTCTTGTAAGATGGTTTAGTTACCTCATAATCATCTTCCTCGTATTATGCCTTTAATCAAATTTCATCTTCTTCGTTTGAGGAGGATTCTTCTATGGTTCTCCACGAGGTTGATGAATTTTATTCATTTCTTATTTCAGAGATTTCACTGGACGATACTTCTTATTTGCAACCTCTTACAATCGAGGTTCCTTTATTTGATGTTAAATCTTCAGAAGATTGTTCAACTACTGAGTACGTTTTTTCAAAGGAAGCCATGTGAGTTGTTTGATAGGATATGGGTGAGGTTGATCATTCTTCCGTCTTTAAGTATGTACCTTCATCTTTAAGTAATTGAACTATTTTGTTCAATTTCTTAGTGATTTAGTCCTTCTTTGATTTTCCCTTAAACTTACAAACATTCCCATCTTTTGATTTAATGATTGGATTATGTTTCTAATTATTAATTCTTAGATGTTAATTATTGACAAACGTTCCAATATAATTTCTAGAAATTCTAAACTTTGAAACACACTGATGAATAATATCTCCATCTTCTTCGCCTCATATATTAATGTTCTCTTGTTTGATACTTGGAGAAACTCCATATATCATTTCAAGAGTATCCTATATTTCCTTGGTGGTTTTATAATTATAGAAATAAAGAATCTTACTATCGTCTAACTTTAATTACTAGAAAGTTCTTAGCTTTGAGATCTATTTCAAAATTTCTCTTTTCTTGTACAGTTTGAAGAGAATCGGGTTTATCTACTACTTCTTCATCTATTTGATGAGAAGGGATAAACGGACCATTGATTATAGTTTCCCATAATCCAAAACTAATACTTTGAATACATATTCTAAATCTACTTTTCCATATTTAAAACTTAGCACCATTAAACGACAGAGGTGTGCTTAGGAAAAAACTTTTGTTTAAACAAGTGTTGGAAGTCATCTTCCTCCTGAGACTATTAGTCTTTCTTTCAAACTACACATATTTTGTAGGTTGAACAACAACTAAAGGAGAGAAACGACTAGTCTTCCTTCCAAACTATGGATTTAAGCGATTAGTCTAATTTCCAAAATTTAAGGGGTTAATCCCCAAGCTAAAATGATATTACGCACATGCTTATCTTGAACCGATGTGATCTTTTAAACCAGAATGAACTCACGAACCGAACTGAAGTTTTGACGGGTTGACCACAAACTTATAAAATTTTATACCAGGACTATCTCTAACCTTAGCAAGATTTTAAACCGGGTTGAGATTGCAAACCTAACCAGGGTTTAGAACATGATCACCATGAACCAAGTTGAGATTTTACACGGGCTGATCTCGAACCAATGAAAGCTTTTGAACTGACTGAGCTTACGAACCGAACTGGCGATTTAGTAACTAAATCCCCAAATCAAATCTTCTTAAGGGTTTAGATTCAAACCAAAACAAAACAATATCTTGTGGATAAATTATTCAACCCAAGTACAAATACTCCTTGGTGAATTTACAATACTACCCTTCGAGAATTACAAAGATGCTTCACTAAACAAAAATACTTTCTCGGAATCGCTACGACTAAATAAAAGTGTGAGAAGAATATATATATATATATACATATATATATATATATATATATATATATATATATATATATATATATATATATATATATATATATATATATATATATATATATATATATATATATATATATATATATATATATAGAGAGAGAGAGAGAGAGAGAGAGAGAGAGAGAGAGAGAGAGAGAGAGAGAGAGAGGTGAGATGGAGTGCTCACGATTCAGGATGTGAAAATATGAAGGAAAAGTCATATATTTATAGGTTATATGGTGGATTACAAATGGAAAATTTCTTGGGCCAAAATTAATGTGCTAATCGATTGTCATCTTGCTCCAATCGATTGGAAGGACTCAAATTAATCGTTTATGATGTTTAAAAGGGAAGGAAATGATATATAACCATTTTCGTTCATTAAGACATTGTCCTAAATGATTAAGGACAATTTTTGTACTGACCTAATCGATATGGTACAGGTGCCAATCGATTTGACAATATAAATTTTGTCCAGAATCATTCAGATAGTTCCTGATTCAACTTAAACGACTTCAAAATATTTTTAGGAATCATTATTTAAGAAAAATAGGCTTGAAAACATGTTTTTAATGTGTGTTTGTATGATTTATCCATATAACTTTATGAAAACGCCCTTTTACTCTTACATTATCCTGTTCACTCATATGCTACAAGGCGATCTTTCACACTCCAAAGCTTCAAGACTTTTCAGGTAGTTCCATCTTATAGACACTTGCTTGAATTATACTTGGAGATGAGACTTGAGTTATATTTCATTTACGTGCCATCATAAGAGGATATTTGTAATGATCATCAAACCCATCAAAACCTAATTAGTATGCTTGCATCTTTAACCAATTGCTATGCTTGCATTTAGTTGTCATCATCAAAAATATATTCATCATCAAAGCTTATTTAACCTGCAAAATATGGTTCCATATTCTCCCACTTTTTGATGATGACAACGCATAGCTGATAAAAGAAATAGACAAATATCTTTGGAGCAATTGAACTCCCCTTCAATTAGATAGAGAGTATACTATACCCCCTAAGAGTATACTTCCCCCCCATGAATTGAGTCACAAAATCCAAAATCATTTTTTTTTCCGAAAAAATAGCCATGAATCGATTTAAGCTTTTCATGACTCAGGTCAAGCTTACCGAAAATCCATGATTCAATTCAAGCTTCTTTTTGTCTCGAGTCAACTGTGTTGACTTTGGTCAAAAGTATGTTATATGTATACAAAGGCCAATTCAACTTAGATTCAAGTGAATGTTTATGGCGAGAGACTCAATTGAAAACAAATAGTAACAAGAAGAAACAAAACACCCTTATTAAATCAGGTTAACTTAGGATAAGTTTCACGTTAGAGTGTTAATCTTGCAATTACCCCATCTCTTTGATCACTAGAGACCCTAAACACCGTATTGGGAACTTTGCCACTATGGTCATTTTCAACCTCTCATCTATTTTTTTCCTGCACAGAATAATGGAGCCATGCATAGGAATCAATTGTTGATTCTATCAAATTCCTCATCACATTTTCCTAGTTTCCGTTGTTGCACCACCACAACCGTCTTCACATCATAGTTCTAGAAACCATAATCGTTCATGATTACTTTTTTTTGCTACATTCTCCAATCGTTACATTTTTTTGCTACATTCTCCAATCGTTGCTATGATAATAGTTTACACTTGCAATATGATCAACAACATTAGATAAACAATAAAAGTTCCTTAAGGATTTGTTTGGGAGTTTGGAGGGGAGGGAGATGAAAGGCTTCCGAAAATGATTTTTTAAAAAAATATAGAAAAATATTTGACATTTTTTGAAAATATGATTTTGTATAGAATGATAAAAGAGTGTTTATCATTACTATATTTTTAATATTCAGAATACTATAACAACATGAAATATATTTGGAAAATTTACATAGTAACAACTCTCCTATACCCCTCCTCATGATTTTGGAGATGAAAGCAGAAACCATACGCAACCAGATGATGATTATCCAAGGAGATCCTCCTCCAATTATTCTTGAAGAAGATACAAGAACGATCACTGTACTGAGCAATGTGTCACACACCATCAACATAACCCAATCACAAAACAAATCATTGGCGGATGTATCACTAAGTATTTGGAAAATCCCCCAAAATTGGAAACTTACGACAACACCGGAGACGCTGATGAACATGTTGAACATGTGAAGATGATATTAGATTACATAGTAGAAGTTCATGTTTCTAATTTTTTGTTCACATGCATTTAATTTTGAGACAAATATTTTTCTGTTCACAGTGATACATTGCAGCCACAACTTATTTTAATTACACATATTTTCACCAAATTCGGTGAAGGATACATCAAAGTTAAAACAACACCACGAATATACTTTTAACTTAAATCTCAGCTTATCTCAGTTTCTATATTGATGTTTCTTTCAATACAATTTAAAAATTGTTCCATTGCTCACTTCATTTAGGTTTGTTTGAGAGTTATGATAGAAGGACTTTGGGGGGATGAGAGGGAAACGACTTAGGGGGAAGAATGAATATGTGGTTTAGCCTAACTCAATCCTGAGACTTTGATACCATATTAAGAATGTGTGGTTTGACCTAACTCAATCCTACGAAACCGGTTGGTAAAGTAAGGACTGCCCCCACTTATAAACACATGTTCATGCCATATATTGTCCAATGTGGGACTCTTAACAATTACTTTAGATAAAGACTTCACATCATAGTGTTGTCATCATCAAAACTACCATAAGCATATAATATATGTAGAGAGATGTACATGAAAGCACATATATCAACATTTCTCCCCATTTGGAATGATGAAAATGCATATCTTAGGGAGGTGGAAAAATAGAAAAACAAAGAAAAAAGATTGAAGTGGTTAAACTTCCAATGAAAAATATATAAAGTATATCTTATCCTTCTGAGAGTATACTTTTATCCCTTTAGAAATATCAAAAAGGTAGAAAGAATAAATAGACAGGGAAATAAATTCAGACCCATAGATCATGAATTTCAAATAAGTAAGGAGAAAAATTACTTACTATTAATTTGAATGAAATAGATCAAAAATATAATAAAGGAGGAAATTGATGGAAATGAACACACTAAACGCAATAAACAAGCAAGGAGCAAGAAAACTACTAATTGTTACTATCATCATCATTATTGGCTATTCCTTTTCCCAAATCACGATTCTTGATGAATGCAACATCCTTGATTAACGTTTGGACGAACTTAACAACCTCTCAGGATATTTCCAGAAGAGTAGTAAACATTCTTTTAGTAGATGGTCCTTGATGCTCCTTGTTATCATTTGCTTCGATTGAAATATCCTTTAAGCCCTTATCACAAACTCAATGCAAAGACAAGCTCAACTCGGAGTATAGTTTTGATGAAGACAAATGACTATCAAATAAAAGAAAAAGGTCTCAATCAAGGTTCAAGATTCAAGTTTCAACAAGCCTCCAAAAATAAGTAACAGGTATACACATGCTTTAGGATGCCATGAAAATAAAAAAGAATTGATCATGAAGTAAGGTATAAAATGTCAATTCTTTTTCTATAAACTTTAGATGTCCAAAAATACCTTATTTCTTTATCTCTAAAGTTTTCTCAACCTTCATACATCATAAACATTCAAGCCATAACTTCTTAAAGTCCAAAAATCAAATTTCACATCAGTGTAACCGGTTGCTCTATATAATTAACCAGTTACGTACATACCCATTATGCCAGATTTTTGTGTGACCGTTATCAAAAGTGGTAACCAGTTACACCATTTATGTAACCGGTTGCACCTTGCGTATTTTTGAATATTTTGAGTCATTGTGTATCCAAAGTAATTCAATTTTTCATGGAACTTTTCCAATGAATTACATCTAATCCAAGAGGTATCCGATGGTGTTTTAAGACAAATACATTAGTTTTTCAAATTACCTCTTTTACACAAATTTTCAAACACTTCCAATTCATTTCAAATGTTCATTCTTAAAATTTATTGAAACTTTTTCTGCATAATTTCATTATCATTACAAACTTTATCCAAACCTTTGAGCACTTAAGTTTTATACACTACGAGTTATATGTTGAAAGAGAAGATTAATTACTCATTCTTGGAATGAAAGATAATTAAGTGTGTTGTATATTGTGCATGACACTATTATATATGATCAAGTGCCTTAATGTGACTGTATCAAATGAAAGAAAAGAGGATGAAATAAATAGGAGAGTAAGACTATGATACAACTACATGGTTTAAATTAGTTTGCAAAAGAGAGAGACTTTTGCCCGTGAAATGCAGTTTGTGTTGTCACAATATCCTTAGTGTCAATATAAGTATGTACTGAGTTTACTATTACCAGATTCAACTTTGTGACCACGTACGATTATTTGTGATGCTATCTTTCTTAACTCCTTTTTCAGCTATGCTGTTGTATTTTACTGTTTTTACATGCAAGCGAAGTTGCTTGAGGACAAACAACGATTTAAGTGTGGGGGAGTTTGATAACATGTAAAATGCATCCTTATTTCATTTGATTTACATATATTTTAGTCTCGATTTTATAGATTTTGGTAGTGTTATACTGGTATTTTGTCTGTATTTTAAATACTTAGCAGTTAGAGGCTTCTGCGCGATAAAACGATAAAAAACAACAAAATTGGATGGAAAATACAAAGTCCTGACTCTCATGACGAGCATAACCCAGTCATGAAGGGCATCATGGACCCTAAGGTATAGACTGTCAGTGCTTGAGTTGAAGGAATAAGGCGGAGGTAATCCAAAGAGCCATGACTGGCAGGCCGTTAGTCCAAATGATGCTTGTCATGACCCACAATCTGGGAATCTGATGGAAATAGTCATGATGAGCAAATCGTCATCCCAACTGACGTCCGTCGTCCTAAAATTTTGCACAGTATCTGCAGATTCTTTTACCACTTCCCAAATTTCCTCCCACTCAATTTTTACGTTTCAAGCAATTTTTCTATGAATCCTAGCCTATAAATAAGCCCTTAGAACTCAGTCTTAGACATCCAAGCCTTGTAAGAGCAATACATTTCACTTGAAAAAAATAAACATTCAACATTAGAGTGTTTATGAAATTTTGCTTTGTTTTATTTTCTCATTTTGGAGTTGTTTATTGTTATTACTACTTTAATTCAAGTTTTTCGACATTATTTTCCGCATTATTTCTAGCTTTGTATCAGATTCAAATCTCCCTTCAGAGCATTTGTTTTATGCAAATATTCATTTTTTCTACACCTTCCAAATTCCTTTATTTCTACTGCTTCTTTATTATGCCTTGTTTAATTGTATGTTTTTTATTTGCTAAATTTTAACATGTAAACTTTATTTTCATGCTTTTTAATTGTTGCTTTTATCATGTCTGAGTAGATTTAGTGAGTCCGGAATATGAGGACTGTCATACCGACGGTACTAAGTAACTTGTACATTTAATAATTTCTAACAAAAATAATTATGGATTTCTAAATATTCTGTTTTTAAACTTAAGATTGTTTGCTACAAAAGTAGAAACACAAAGATAATATTTATGCACCTACGAAAGTAGAAAATTATTATTTTTAATTACTAAATGCGCTAACGATATTTTGAATTAATTATGAAATCACTATTTTCAACTTGTAATTTGTAAGACGTGAAAGTCGGTGATTACGAGCCTAAAACATCGTAATGGATACGCGAAAACGGGTGGTACCTCTAACTAGTTTTTCTCCAAAAATAAAATATTTTCTCGTTATAATAAAATGCTGCAGTTTATGAGAGTAACACAGGTAGTTGGAAACCATGTTCCGTCTCTCGTTATTAGAATTGATTAAAAACCGCCAATTTTCTAATTACACAAACAAACCTAATCGCGCCGCCTTAGATAAATAACATAATAACAGATAACAACACATGTCAATTGGTCTCTATGGGATTCAACATATTTTATACTAAAACCAATAAAGACGTGCATTTGCGGCCGCATCAAGGTTTTGATGCTATTGTATGGGACCAATATAGTTAATATTGTAACTCCGTTGTTATACCGTTTAGACTAAGACATTTTTTGATTTTATTTTTTATTTCTCGTTTCGGTTGTATGAAAAAACCCGAGCCTCCGAGAAATTAGACCAAACGACAGACAAGGTTGAGTGTTGGTTGCATATCTGTTGCCGCTAAGAACAACTTCACGCTCCCTCTTAGGACGAGCCTCATTTGAGTATTGTTAACCCGACAATCCAGGCTAACCATTTTGAACTAAAACCCTCTCTGTTGAAAATCGTGCAACATAGCCAGTTCTCCAGTAGCCCAGCGGAGGACCCATGTCTTCACCTCTTCGTGTTTGTGCAATTCGCTGACACACTGAAAAGTAGTGGCGTCGACCTTGAAGCCATTTGATTACGTCTATTTCCTTTCTCATTTAGAGACAAAGCTCGAGCTTGGCTATAGTCTATCCCGTCAAATTCCATAACAACATGGAATGAGCTAAAAAAGGCGTTCCTTGCTCGATACTTTCCGGCGAGCAAAATAGTGCAACTAAGGAACCAAATCACATGCCTCAGGTAGACTGATGGAGAATCGCTCTTCGATGCATGGGAGCGATATAAGGAAATGATGAGATCCTCCCAATACCACAGGCTAGAAACATGGTTGATTATTCATACATTCTATAATAGCTTTTTCTATAATACGAGAATGACTATTGATGCTACTATGGGAAAAACTCTGATGAATAAATCTTTCTCTGATTCCTACACCCTTATTAAGAGTATAACTTAGAATCACTGCTAATAGGGAATCAAATGCGCTCCTGTTGATAAGATACAACCCAAAGGCGGTATGTACGAAATGAGCTGTTTATATCACTTGAATGCTAAAGTAGATGTCCTTACTCAAAAGATTGACAACTTGATTATAACTCCTGCAACTTCCATTGATGTCGTGACTCCTAACTGCGAGATTTGCGGAGTCCTTGGACATGTTATGGTAGAATGTCAATTATTAGCAGAACCGACTCCTGATCAAGTTAAGTATACTAAAGGTAACCCTTATGCAAATACCTACAACCCAAGATGGAGAAATCACCCTAATTTCTCCTATAAGAACAATAATGCATTGTTTGCACCCAATCCTCCACTCGCTGCTCCTGGAAAGTCAAACCTTGAGGTAATGATGTGATAAGACAACTAGCGACTAAGGTTGATACCAGATTTCACAACCTTTCTCAAATTCCAAAAATCCATACACAAACCCTCACTAATATTAACCTTTCACCTCAAATCCAAATTTATTTTCATCAAATAAAAATCATAACGAGTTGAATCGAGCCAACATAAGTTATGAAACCTAAGCCCAAACTCTTCTATAAACCTCAAATAAAAACTTTAAACACCACATCCCTTCAACGAGTCACAAATAAATAAACATAATACCACAAATCATGCAAAAAATAGAAATCAACCCTCACCCTTCAAAACCCTAATCCCCAAATCCATTAAACATCCATTTTGTGAAGTTTTTTTTAAATATCCAATTTTTTTAAAAAAATTCCAAAAATACCCTATTTTTCAAAAAAATTACATTTTTGGCCATTTTTAGCCCTAAATTGGCCTTAGGCGCCACCCTAGTTGGCGCCTACCCTTAAATTTATGGCAAGTCGCCACTAGGGGTGGCGCATACCCTTAGTTTTTTTTAATTAAATAATTTTTTATTAATTTTTTTAAAAAATTATTTTAAATGTATTAATTTATAGTTATTATAAATTATATTAATTTATATTAATACATATATATATAAATAATGTTATTTACAAGATATATATATATATATATATATATATATATATATATATATATATATATATATATATTAATTTATATATATTAATTTAATTTATAAGTAATTAATATTATTTATAAATTTTTGGAAAAAAAATTAATTTATATACATGTAAATAAATATTTATATACATGTAAATTAATATATATATATATATATATATATATATATATATATATATATAATATATATATATATATATATATATATATATATATATATATATATATATATATATATATATATATATATATATATATATATATATATATATATATATATATATATATATAAAGATATGATACACAATATCTTTAAAGATAAAGATATAAAGATAATAAACACAATATATTTTTATTAAAATAATACACAAGACAAATATTATAAAGATATGATTAAAATGCATTATTAATTTGGGATTTATCACATATGATGCGGTCCCTGGTACGATCCACACGGGGGAGGTCTAACTACTCGCCTAGACGGCTCACGTGGTGGTGGTGCTTCCCTATTACCACCCTTAGTCCTAACGCGTCCCCTTGCCGCTTGCCATTGTGGTTGGGTCGAAGTCCCTTCAATGCTGTAGGAAAGGCGGGTGCCCTCTGCGCCCTCAAAGCTTTGTCTCGGTGGGACAAACTGACTCCTATTGGGTGCGCCCTCGAAATGTGGCCTTTGGTAGTTGAGGGTTGAATCGGGTTGGCTAAAGAACAATGTTTGTTGTGGTGTGTAGTAGTCTTGTTGGTAATCCTCTTGTATACCCGTGTCGGGGCTAGGCGGAGGACTGGAAGAGCTCAGGACATCGTCGTGATGGAAGTGTTGGGATTGGTGGATGTGGGGGGGATTGATATTGTGGTAGGTGTTGGGACTGTTGATGGTGGTGGGAATGTTGAGGTTGGTGTTGGTAATCTTCATGGTATTGGGGTTAAGTTTATGGTATGTAGTGTTGATTTGGTTGGGGGGTGGACATGTGTTGTGGTGGCTGTTGTTGGTAATACGGTGGTGGTTGTTGTTGTTGGTAATAAGGTGGTGGTGGTTGTTGTTGGTAATATGGTGGTGGTTGTTGTTGTTGGTAATACTGTGGTGGTTGTTGTTGTTGGGAATATTGTGGTGGTTGTTGTTGTTGGAAATATGGTTGTTGCATCCGGGGATCGTCCAAATAGAACGGGTCAGACACAATAATTTCTGGATTTGTATTTGCTCTATACCAATCCACATATTCCCTTGTCGGCTTCATTTCGTTGGGCGCCACCGGAAATTGTAGAACATAATGGGCACGGTCTTTCCACATTTTACGGAACTCCTTTGCAAATTCCTTCCAATTTTGGGCATACCACTGGTGGCTGACTTTTTTAAGATGCCAAGGTTCCAAAGACATTGGGGGGGCCTGGGATTTCTTGATGCATTCCGAATTGCAGTTTGACACGGTCACTTTGGTGCATCTCCACAGTGGTGAACCGCATTATAGCCGTTTTTGCTGTCCAAACAGCTGCATCTTCGGGGTTGGGTTGATGTTCCAATCCCAAATATGGCCTCCAAATAAACTGCAAAGAAAAAAGTAAATATGTTATTTATTGAGAATGCTTGATATTAACAAATCAGTTAGAAGATGAGTGATTTAGTGGTAATACATCTTGTGCTCGGAGACGATCCAAGAGTTGACGATAAAATATTATTTTATTCTTCGGGGTAAGACTGTAATCTAGTCCGGTTGTAATGAACCTAAACAAAAAAAGATAAATAATATTATTTACAAATATTTATAGAATAAATATAGAAAATGAAATAACATCATAAATTTACCTAGTTGCGTAGGGGAAGGAGTAGACGTTAGGATTTTCTGGGGCTAGCCTCGGCAATCTCCACCACCCCCATGTTTGGAGCAAAAAAGCAAATCCAGAAAATGTACAGTGGTCATTTTGTGCATTTTTACACAAAGAGTTATATAGGAAAGCCAATACAGCAGAACCCCAACTATACGTGCTTATTCTATCAATGTCCTCGAGCAAACTCAAGTACATAAAGTTTATGCTATTTCCCGTGCCTTCGGGAAATAGCAAGTTTCCAAACAATAACATAATGTAAACCCTTGTTTTTATGATTTTTTCTTGTTCGGACGAATCCTCAGTCAAATTTATAGAGTCGTGGTAGAATTGGAGGCTTGATAGTTTAATACCCTGGCCCCTTGCTTTTGCAGATCCCTCACCCTCGACCAGATCTACGCCCAACATTTGAACACATAGTTCGTTGGACTGTTGAACATTTCCAGTCACAGGCTTACCATCTATTCGAAGACCCAAAAGCATGTACACGTCCTCTAATGTGACGGTACATTCACCGATTGGTAGGTGAAAAGTGTGTGTCTCTGGTCTCCAACGTTCACACAAAGCAAGAATAAATTTGACATCAATTGTGGCATTTACGACATGCATAACATGACCGAACCCCGCATGCTCTATGTAAGGTACGCACCATGGGTCTGGATAAGGCATAGGGTGTGAACGTTGACGAAATTTCTTGGGATCCTTTAAAAACAAACAATATAAACAATCATTAGATTGGACTTTTAAAAAATAAATTGTAAACATACGAAAGATGCAATGTTCAAGAAAAACTTACGAATGAGGCAATGTTTGCCCTAGTGCCTCTGTGTTCTTGGCCCATGGTAAGAAGAGACATGATTGCAATGTAGAACGAAGCTTGGTGGATGAGAAGTTTCGTCGGAGTTCTCTGAATAAAAGTGTTAGTGGTTGATGAAAACTTGCAAGAATGACCTTCTATTTATACCCGTTTTCAAATAGTATGAATATGCAAAAATGTGATACGTGTAAGGCATGCGTGGGAATCTTGCAGGCTAGGTGGATAGGTTGGCATGCATTGGTATAAATTAGGTTGCACTTGTCTTGTCTAGGGGAAGGCTTGGTGGAACCTGATGATGCAAAGATGTGACATGTGTAAGGCATGCGTGGGAATCTTGCAGACTAGGTGCAGGCTAGGTGGATAGGTTGGCATGCATTGGTATAGATTAGGTTGCACTTGTCTTGTCTAGGGGAAGACTTGGTGGAACCTGATGATGCAAAGATGTGACACGTGTAAGGCATGCGTGAGAATCTTGCAGACTAGGTGCAGGCTAGGTGGATAGGTTGGCATGCATTGGTACAGATTAGGTTGCACTTGTCTTGTCTAGGGGAAGACTTGGTGGTAGTGTTGCATTCAAAGATGTGAAACGTGTAAGGCATGCGCGAGAATCTTGCAGACTAGGTGGTGAAGGCATTTGATGGATAGGCATGCGTGGGAATCTTGCAGACTAGGTGGTGAAGACATTTGATGGATAGGCATGCGTGGGAATCTTGCTTTGAATATTATTTTAGTACAACAGTTTTAGAAAGTTTAAATTGGTTTTTAATTCAATTTAGTTAATCAGGTTGTTTAAAATAAATAATTAAGCTTAAATAAGATTGAATATTATTTTAAACACATAATGGAAAAAAGAGATAGTTTAGCTTTTGAATAACATTGTATCCTGCTCCTCTGGCTCACAATTTGTTAAGTAGATGTTTTATTTCATTCATTTGTTATGGCTTCTTCTTGTGAATTCAATTTTTCTTGGAATTACTCAAAAATCTTGAAACAACACATGAGTGGATGAATGTATGAATGTAATTAAAAAGGAATGAAAACATGAATGTAATTGAAATGGAATGAAAACATGAATTATGAAGAATGTATGTGCATGAATAAAGTGATGAATGAAACTAGGGTTATGAACTTCACAATTTAAAATTTAAGCTCATAATTTCAAATTAAAAACTCTAAAGTTTGAGTCAATGTGAATATAATGAGATGAAGACATGAATGAGGTAATAAAAAATTTAGAATTGAAATCATGATACAAATATGCAAATGACTAGATAAATAAGTCAAATTGTTGACTTTTCTTCTTTTGGTTTCTATATATAAGGGTGTTCGCGGTTCGATTTGGATCGGTTTTGAGCTGAAAACTCATACGATCCTGTCACATCCTAAAATTTTCCCCACCTAAATCCATTTCATATGCATCATATTCATCTGCATGGATGCATCTCATTAAGTAATTTGCATTATACTCATCTACAGTCATTCATCTGCATCTCATTATTTAACTTGACTTCTTATGACTATTTTGTTTGGTCGTAGAGTTTTATTTTTCATACATAAGTCAAGATTAACAATTAAAGACAAAAGGCCACTTTTATTGTTTTTTTTGTTTTGACCAAATCCCTACATTCCTCCATACATGTATTACATGTCCATAATTGACATTTGTTTTGAATTTCACCTAGCATTTGTTAGATTGATGCTTAAGGATTTTTCATGAATTTTCATTAGGGTTTTTTGGTTGAGTTTTAATCAACTATAGCCACACATAGTTCGTTCATTCATTCATGCTTACATTGTTGTCAGATTTTAATATAAATTGGATAAACAAGTCAACACCGTCACAATATAAGAGCAATGGTCACTTTGTCACAAAGTTGGGTTTTTCTCATTTATTTTTACTTTAAGTATCACACAAAAAATTGGTCTTTACATTAAGAATTGAATGAATCAAAATTGGACATTTCTCATTTATTTTTACAGGAAGATAACTAAAAAAATTCTTTACAACAAATTTGAGGATTTTTTACAAAAATAATCCACTTTTTCAAGAAAATTCCCAAAATACCCTTGGTTTCAAAAAAAAATCCCAAACTACCCCACTTTTAGGAGGAGTCGCCAATTGGAGACTCCTCTTAAAACTTGAATGGAGGCGCCAATTCAATTGGAGACTCCTCCTAAAATGCAATTTTTTTTGGTAAATGGTATACGTGATAGATAAATTTGATATAGGACCACTTGATATTAATAAAATTTTCCGTTTACACAAAGAAACCTAATGGTGATGACCGAGATCACCTAACCGACCTCCAGTCCCACATCCTCTAGCTACCCTAACCTGTGGCCCTAACCCACGTTGACGATTCTGTACCGGTGTTTGAGCATTTGAGGGGCTAGGAGCGTCACTACCAACTACAGGAGAAGGTATGTTGAGCTCATGATCCATGCCAGAGAAGTTGGGATGTGGTTGACTCATTGATGGGCGACCGGGACGGTTGAAAGGAGACATGGGTGTGAACGATGCGTCGAGGAAAGGTTGGAAAGGTTTTTGGGGTGTTTGGTAGAGATAAGGTTGTTGGATGTTTTGGTTTTGTGAGGTTTGGGCTTCATGGCTACGGTAGGAGGAAGGGCGGTTGGTGTTGAATGATCGTTGGGTGTTTTGGCTTAGGCGACTTTGGTAGGGTGATGGGGTGGGTGCGAAGCGATGTTGAGTCTCAGGTTGATGGTCAATTTGTTGGTGGTGGTATGGGGTATGCTCTTGGTATTGGGGTTGGGTGTATGGAATGTTTTGGTTGTATGTTTGTGTGTTGGTTGAACGGAACATTTGATGGACAGGGGGTTGTGTGTATCCGGTCTGACACTGTTGTTGGGGGTTTGATGTTGAGGTATCAGGTGTGTAAGTCATCTGACGTGGGTCGTACAAGTACATATCCTCGGCGATGAACTGAAAACCAACCGATCTGTACCAAGCCATATAAGTACGACTTGGTTTTTCTTCAGTTGGCATGACTGCGTCACTTAACACATGGTCATGATGGTGCTTCCATTTGCGACACTCCGATCTTGCGAAGCTTTGCCATGGATTGAAGTTCCATTGGTCGTTAACTTTGTGCAAATGCCATTCTCCTAGGCTAGCTGGGGGATTTGGGATATTTTGGGGCATACCGAACTGCAGCTTCACACGATCACTGTTGTGCATCTCCATAGTTGTGAACCGCATTATCGGTGTGCATGCAGTCCATACGGCCGCGTCTTCAGCGTTGACCTCATGGTCATGATCCAAATTAAGGTATGGACGCCAAATAAACTGAAATGTGAAAGAAGATTGGATTATAGTAAAGGTAGAAGAAGTTAACAAAATATAACGAAATAATTAAGTTATTTTCCTTAGGTCTGTCGGTCAAAGGTGATCCAACGGGTTGCGATACTGAGTAATATAGTGTCTTGGACATCTGTTGTAACTCATACCACGTGCTGACCATCTACACCAAAAAGTCAAAAAATATTAGTTAGAGGTAATAATCTTTAAAGAAGTAAGTAAAGATATAGCAATTTAAACAACTTACTTTTGTGCATACGGAAATGTGAAAGGGTTGTTATTGACGGGTGCTAGAGACGGTAGTCTTGACCAACCCCATGCTTGTAGCAAAACAACACATCCAGAAAATGTAGATGTGTCTTTGTGTGAGTTTTTGCACAAGGAGCTATAGAGATAGGCTAGACAAGCAGATTCCCAACTGTAACTTCCTATTCTATCTACATGTCTAAGTAGAGGTAAATACATGATATGCATGCTAGAACCACTACCTTCGGGAAATAAAAATGAGCCAATTAACAGCATAATGTAACACCTAGTTTTTTATTATTCGAGCATCTTCGGTAGAATGCTCATCTAAGTATAAACTATTATAGTACGACTTAAGGCGTGTGAGTAGTATACCTTGACCTCTTGCGTTATCATCTAACAAATCAGTCTCCAAGAGATCCATGCAAATTGAATTTGCATAGTTGGTTTTACCATTAACAACCTTACCTTCAATGGGTAGTCCCAAAAGCATGTAGACGTCTTCTAACGTCATGGTACACTCACCGGTTGGGAACCAAAATGTGTGTGTCTCTGGTCTCCATTTTTTGCATAAAGCTAGAATGAATTTGTTATCTATGGACCAAGACAAAATCTTGCTTATATGACCAAAATCGGCGAGTTCAACATAAGGTTGAATCATCGGATCCATATGGACATATTCGTGGACCCGAGTTCGGAACCTTGATACATCCTATAAAAGAAAGAATAAAAAACTTGTTGGTGTAAGCCCTAGAGGCCAATACTTTTGGTACTTGTATCGAATTATTTATTAATAATAAAAAGTTTTTTCTTTATTATGTTTGTTTAATAAAGTCCATAGGATAACTAGTCCGTTTAATGTATCAAGTATTACTTAATCATGAGATCACATTAGACATAAGGACACTATTCTTAAAGTATCCGTAGTCGAGCTTTATTGTGAAGTGGGATAACATTAAAGCATAAAGACTATTATGTATATAGACTGATGATCACATCTCATGGATCATGGATAAGGAGTTATCAAGTCTTAAACATAAGTATGAATATTAAGAGTAATATTTATACTGGATTGACCCGCTATGAGAATACTATATATAATGTTATGCAAAGTGTCATAAGTTATTCTCATGGTGATAATGGTGTATACCAGCCTTCGACCTGAAACCACTATGGACCCTAGATGTAGAGTCGAGTGCCTTGTTGCTGATCAAACATTGTCCGTAACTGGATGACCATAAAGACAATTGATGGGTACTCCACGAAGCATGTTAAGGGACATAAGTGACCTAGATGGAATTTGCCCATCCTACGTAACATGGTAAATGTCTATGGGCCCAATATTGAACTGAACAAGGATGTCACGATCTATGCCTTGTGTTCAATATAGACATAAGGGCAAAAGGCTAATTATACACATAAGTATTATCACAGAAGGATTTGTCAGATCACATGACATTTTCGTGTCTTGGGTAGAAGTGATGTGTTGCTAGATACCGCTCACTGTTTATTATGTTAAATGTGTGATTTAATATAATTTCCAATGTCGCGAATACCTACAGGGTCACACACAAAAGGACGGATTGATGAGAGATAGAGTAACTAAGGAACACCGTTACAGTGCACTTAAGTGAATTGTAGAACATCGTAAGGTACGGTCTACTTAAGTTGAATACTAAATATGGTAATGTACCACGCGCTTAAGTGATTTTGGCATATTATAAGATATGAGCCACATACACTTAAGTGGACTTTTTTAGCTTGCAGCCCACACAAGTGGTTCTATAAATAGAACCCTTGTGCAGAAGCATTAGAAGAGTTGCAATTTCATTTCTCTCTCTCTCTCTCTCTCTCTCTCTCTGTCACACACACACACACACACACACTCAAAGCCTTCATTCGTAACAGCTAGCATTGAGATTGAAGGAATCTGTTCGTGTGGACTGAGTAGAGGCGTTTTCATCGTTCAACGTTCGTGATCGCTCCGTAGATCTGCATCAAAGGTTTCGATCGTCACAAGAGGTAACGATTCTATCACTGATCATGCCCATTCGTAAGGATCACTAAAGGAGAAAATTTTAAATTCCGCTGCATTTTGGATCGCTATTCTCCTTCAGTGGTATCAGAGCCATTTACGAAACCATGCATCTGATAGCTGTTTATTTTCTGTATTAATATGATTAAAAGAGAATGAATCAAAGAATAAACGAGTAATTAAATTTGGCATCATGTGTGTACGATTTGGATGATTGATGTTGACTATGCTTCGGAATCCGACATTAGTATGATGAAGCAGCGATACATCGATCATCCATAGGTTACGCATTTGAGATCGATCAAGTTATATATATGATATAAGTAATCCTAATGCAAAATACGGTATATATGATATACTGTTTCTGTTTCGTTCATTCAAATACTTAATGGTTGTTTTCCTTTGAGCGATCAATGGTCATTTGCTTTGGAATCCGACATTAGTATGGCGAAGCAATGACCTGTTGATCAATCATACTGAATCAATAATCGAGGTGTGTTTGACGGTCTGAAATTGGTGCATTAGGGTTAGTGACGACACAAGGGTTGTGATGTCAAAGAGTTGTGAATTGAGGGCTTATTGGATCACGTATGTTGACTGTTTCAAAGCGCTGATTTTGGCCGCGTGAAGTTCGTCATGGGCCTGTGACGGTCGTAACAAGCTGTACATGATGGTCGTAACATGCTTTGTGACGGTCGTCACATTCACAGAGTCAGAATTCTCGGCGTTTCTGTTTTGTGACCGGGCAGCGGACCCCGGCTAACTCTGGATAGTGTGATCGGTCGCCGAAATTTAATTTGGTTTTAATTAATTAAAAGAATTAAAATTAATAATAATAATGTGTTTATTATTATTGTCTTGTGATCAGTTATGGCCTTAGTTTTCCTTTATTTTATTTTGGGATTTTAAAATACGACCTGCGTGTCGTGCCTCCTTTTTCTCTTAATGTAACTTCTTTTCTCATCTCACTCCCTCGTATGAAAAATGAGTTTCTTTTATGTAATGTAATGTTATGAAGAAAGAGAAGAATTCAATATCAAAGGAGGACAACCTTGAAGATCTAGCTTGGAGAAGCTTATATCGTTATTAGGTTAGCTTAGGTTCTCTCATTGGCTTGGGAGAACAATTGCGCTAGGGGCCATAACTGTTTCATTATGTATGTTGATGCATGTGAATGTATGTTGATGCATGTGAGAAACGATTTATACGATAAATAAGCCGGTGAGATCAGAATAATTGCAAATTCCCTCAAATTAAATATTAAGTTTATGCTTTCCAAGTTTTAGCACTCATCAAGACTAGTATCAGATAATGTAGGTTTCGCCTACGTGATGTGCATGTTCTATATTGGTAAGGTGCGATGGGATAATTGTAATATCCAATTGCTAAAACAATGGGTCAAACTTAACTAAATAAATTATAATAAGATTATATGTGTTTAGAAGCAAGAGTTGGAAATGATCCATGTGATGGATTGGAATAAGGAGTTATTCACCCAACTACAATATTCGAGAGTTGTATTAGATACAATTGGAAGGAGTTCTTACCTAAATAACCTAGTTTTGTGTAATCCGCCTACGCGGACTTAAAACAAAGTGAAATGTGGCTCTCGACCCACTAGAAAATCTTCCAACGGGATTTTCCGAATCAAATGGTGAGGGTATTTGTTTTGAGTAAAATAGTGGGAGCATATTTAATTAAAGGCCTAATTAAATATGCTATTGATACTTATATTTTCATCAATTTCATGTAGATTACCATGACAACAAACACCTCTAACAACATTTTGCGATCAATCCTTGACAAGGAAAAATTGTCTGGGACAAATTTTCTGGATTTGCACCGAAATCTGAGGATTGTCCTCAAACACGATAGAAAGTTGTATGTCTTGGAGAAACCTGTTCCTGAAGAGGAACCTCCTAGTTCTGCACCTAAGGCAGAAAGAGATGCTTATAAGAAGCATGTCGATGATGCCAATGAAACTGCTTGTCTCATGCTAGCTACCTTGAACTCAGAGTTGCAAAAGCAACATGAGAACATGGCAGCGTTCGATATGATCGAACACCTGAAGATGCTATATCAAGAGCAAGCAAGGCATGAAAGGTTTGAAGTTTCAAAAGCCCTTTTTCAAGGCAAGTTAGCTGAGGGATCCCCTGTAGGTCCCCATGTGCTCAAGATGATTGGGTATGTGGAAAACCTTGAAAGGTTGGGTTTTCCCCTCGGAAAGGAACTTGCGACTGATTTGATCTTGCAATCGTTGCTAGATAGATTCAGTTAATTTGTCATAAATTTCAATATGAATGATATGGACAAATCTCTTCCTGAACTGCTAGCCATGTTAAGAATTGCTGAGCAGAATCTGAAGTCAAAAGGGAAGTCCATTCTGATGATCGGAAATGGAAATAGACAGAACAAAAGACCCACCAAGCAGGGTGATAAAGGGAAAGGCAAGGAAGTTGCCAAACCCAGACCCACTGTTGCTGCTTTGAAGCCTAGTGGAGGCATAACAAAGGCAGGCACCTGCTTCCATTGCGGTAAGACCGGACACTGGAAGAGAAACTACCCAAAGTACCTGGAAGATATGAAGAATGGAGTAGAGACTTCAAATTCAGGTACTGGATGCGGTTCTCACATTTGTACAAATGTGCAGGGGCTAAAAAGGAGTAGAGATTTGGCAAAATGTGAAGTTGACCTACGAGTTGGCAATGAAGCAAAGGTTGTTGCTTTAGCCGTAGGAACTTATGTATTGACTTTACCTATTGGTTTAATAATTCAGTTAGAGAACTGTTATTATGTATCTGCAATTAGCAGGAATATTATTTCCGTTTCTTGTTTGGACAAGTTTGGTTTTTCATTTATAATAAAGAACAATTGTTGCTCAATTTATTTGAATGATATATTCTATGCTACTGCAAAAATGAACAATGGACTATATGTCCTTGATATTGAAATGCCTATCTATAACATTAATACTAAAAGAATGAAACCTAATGAGTTAAATCCAACTTACCTTTGGCATTGTCGATTAGGCCACATAAATGAGAAACACATTTCCAAACTCTATAAAGATGGACTCTTGGAATCTTTTAATTATGAATCATATGAGACATGTAGATCTTGTTTAATTGGAAAGATGACAAAGTCTCCATTCACAAGAAAAGGTGAAAGAGCTAATGATCTTTTAGCTCTCATACATACTGATGTATGTGGAATACTGAACATACCAGCTAGAGGAGGTTTTCAGTACTTCATCACATTTATTGATAATTTCAGTAGATATGGTTATGTGTATTTAATGAAACACAAATCAGAGTCTTTTGAAAAGTTCAAGGAATTCAAGAATGAAGTACAAAACCAACTAGGTAAGAATATTAAAACTCTTCGATCAGATCGAGGTGGTGAGTATTTAAGCCTAGAGTTTGATGACCATTTGAAAGAGTGTGGGATCCTATCCCAAATTACTCCTCCTGGAACACCCCAATGGAATGGTGTATCTGAGAGAAGAAATCGAACCCTGTTAGACATTGTCCGATCCATGATGAGTCACGCCGATCTTCCAAACTCCTTTTGGGGACATGCACTACTGACAACAGCTTACACACTTTACCGTGTTCCATCCAAAAAGGTCGAGAAGACACCATATGAGATATGGAGTGGTAAGAAACCACATATGTCTTACATGAAGATTTGGGGTTGCGAAGTTTATGTGAAACGACAAATTTCAACTAAGCTTGAGCCCAAATCTGACTAATGCTTATTTGTGGGGTATCCTAAAGAAACAAGAGGGTATTACTTCTACAATCCTTCCGAGGGCAAAGTGTTTGTCGCTTGAACTGGAGTTTTCCTAGAAAAGAATTTTATTTCCAAAGGAATCAGTAGGAGGAAAGTAGAGCTTGAAGAAATTCAAGAATCACAAAGCATTGATACATCTATCGAGGAATTAAGGCAGGAAACACAAGTAGTTGTGGAAGAGAAACCTGCTCAAGTAGAACAAGACCAACGTAGGTCAGGAAGGATACGTCACCTACCTGAGAAGTATGAATATCTTATAACTGATCAAGGTGATGTATTACTCATGAACCAAGATGAGCTTGTGACCTACCAAGAGGCCATAACTGGTCCCGAGTCTGAGAAGTGGCTAGAAGCCATGAAATCTGAAATGGATTCCATGTACACAAACCAGGTTTGGACCTTGGTAGAGCCTCCTGTAGGAGTTAACCCTATAGGATGCAAGTGGGTCTTCAAAAAGAAGACTGACATGGATGGTAAGGTACATACCTATAAGGCAAGACTGGTTGCAAAAGGATATAAACAAATTCATGGGGTTGACTATGATGAAACCTTTTCACCAGTTGCAATGCTTAAGTCTGTTCGGATTTTACTTGCTATCGCTGCATATCATGATTATGAAATATGGAAAATGGATGTCAAAACTACTTTCCTTAATGGGAATATTCTTGAGGATGTGTACATGACACGACCTGAAGGATTTGACATACCTGAAGAAGCCCTAAAGATATGTAAGTTACAAAGATCAATCTATAGATTGAAGTAAGCTTCCAGAAGCTGGAATCTTTGTTTTGATGAAACAGTAAAACAATATAGATTCATCAAGAATGAAGATGAGCCTTGTGTCTACAAGAAGGTTAGTGGGAGCATGGTCGTCTTCCTGGTATTATATGTAGATGACATATTACTCATTGGAAACGATGTCCCTACCCTACAACAAGTAAAGTCTTGGTTGGGGAATTGCTTTTCTATGAAGGACCTAGGTGAAGCAACCTATATATTAGGAATCAGAATCTATAGAGATAGATCACAAAAACTGCTTGGCCTAAGTCAGAGTATATACATAGACAAAGTGCTGAGACGCTTTAATATGCATGATTCCAAGAAAGGATTCATACCTATGCAACATGGCCTGTGTCTATGAAAAATACAATCCCCTTCAACTAAGGAAGAAAGGGATCGCATGAATAAGATTCCATATGCATCTGCAATAGGATATATCATGTATGCCATGTTATGTACTCGACCAGATGTCTCGTATGCTTTAAGTGCAATGAGTAGGTACCAATCTGATCCTGGTGATACTCATTGGGTAGTTGTCAAGAATATCCTTAAGTATTTGAGAAAGACTAAAGACTAATTCTTGATATATGGAGGTCAGGAAGAGCTGGATATAATTGGATACACCGATGCTAGCTTCCAGACAGATAAGGATGATTTTAGATCACAATCTGGTTATATGTTTGCTTAAACGGTAGTGTTGTGAGCTGGAAAAGTTCAAAGCAAGATACAGTTGTTGATTCTACAATCGAGGCCGGGTATATTGCTGCCTCAAGTGCAGCAAAGGAAGTTGTTTGGATCAAAAAGTTCATTAGTGAACTTGGCATAGTTCCTATCATTGTGGATCCCATTGGTCTATATTGTGATAACAATGGTGCTATCGCACAAGCTAAGGAACCTAGATCTCACCAACGATCCAAACACATACTTAGGCGTTATCACCTCATTCGAGAGATAATAGATAGAGGAGATGTGAAAATATGTAGAGTACCTGTACTTGACAATATTGTTGACCCACTGACAAAGCCTCTTGCGCAGCAAAAGCATGATGGCCATACTAGATCTATGGGCATTAGGGGTATGCCTGATTGGCTCTAGTGCTAGTGGGAGATTGTTGGTGTAAGCCCTAGAGGCCAATACTTTTGATACTTGTATCGAATTATTTATTAATAATAAAAGGCTTTTTCTTTATTATGTTTGTTTAATAAAGTCCCTAGGATAGCTAGTCCGTTTAATGTATCAAGTATGACTTAATCATGAGATCACATTAGACATAAGGACACTATTCTTAAAATATCCGTAGTCGAGCTTTATTGTGAAGTGGGATAACATTAAAGCATAAAGACTATTATGTATATAGACTGATGATCACATCTCATGGATCATGGATAAGGAGTTATCAAGTCTTAAACATAGGTATGAATATTAAGAGTAATATTTATACTGGATTGACCCGCTATGAGAATACTATATAGAATGTTATGAAAAGTGTCATAAGTTATTCTTATGATGATAATGGTGTATACCACCCTTCGACCTGAAACCACTATGGACCCTAGATGTAGAGTCGAGTGCCTTGTTGCTGATCAAACATTGTCCGTAACTGGATGACCATAAAGACAGTTGATGGGTACTCCACGAAGCATGCTAAGGGACATAAGTGACCTAGATGGAATTTGCCCATCCCGCGTAACAGGATAAATGTCTATGGGCCCAATATTGAACTGAACAAGGATGACATGGTCTATGCCTTGTGTTGAATATAGACATAAGGGCAAAAGGGTAATTATACACATAAGTATTATCATAGAAGGATTTGTCATATCACATGACATTTTCGTGTCTTGGGTAGCAGTGATGTGTTGCTAGATACCACTCACTATTTATTATGTTAAATGCATGATTTAATATAATTGCCAATGCCGCGAAAACCTACAGGGTCACACACAAAAGGACAGATTGATGAGAGATAGAGTAACTAAGGAACACCGTAAGGTATGGTGCACTTAAGTGAACTGTAGAAAATCGTAAGGTACGATGTACTTAAGTAGAATACGAAATATGGTAATGTACCATGCGCTTAAGTGATTTTTGCATATTATAAGATTTGGGCCACATACACTTAAGTGGGCTTTTTTAGCTTGCAGCCCACACAAGTGGTTCTATAAATAGAACCCTTGTGCAGAAGCATTAGAAGAGTTGCAATTTAGTTTCTCTCTCTCTCTCTCTCTCTCTCTCTCTCTCTCACTCACTCACTCAAAGCCTTCATTCGTAGCAGCTAGCACTGAGATTGAAGGAATCCATTCGTGTGGACTGAGTAGAGGCGTTGTCATCGTTCAACTTTCGTGATCGCTCCATAGATCTGCATCAAAGGTTTCAATCGTCACAAGAGGTAACGTTTCTATCACTGATCATGCCCATTAGTAAGGATCACTAAAGGAGAAAATTTTAAATTCTACTGCGTTTTGGATCTCTATTCTCCTTCAAAACTTGAATAAGTTGGTATGTTAAAATAAAAGGGGGTTGGTGAAGATGAAAGATAAAAAGTTAACAAAAGAAAAAACTTACATATGTTCGATGTTTGCAACCGTTCCTCTATGTGATTCGCCCATTGTGAGGATAGACATTTTATCGGGGGGTTGGTGTAGATGGAACTACAAGAAGTTGTTGCAGATGAAATTATAGATGAAGTATTGTAGAAGAAGTAGTGAGAGTGATGGTATGGAAGAAGTGTTGATGGAGTGGATGTATTTATAGGCATATGGATGGGAGCATGAAAAGTTGTGCTTGCATGGTGTCTCCACTTGAATTGGCGACCATGTATAACCTTTAAGAGGGGTCGCCATTCAAATTGGCGCCTCCATAGGGACATGCATGCAAGACCTAGGTTTGGTTGCTTGGTTTCGAGGCCTGAAAGCATGCTTTGACAAGGTGTATCCACTTGAATTGGCGCCCATGTGCAAGGAATGAGTGGGGGCGCCAATTCATTTGGAGTGTGTGTCTGCATGTCTGACACGTGGCTGTCCTTTCTCTTGCATGCTGAACATGTCACTTGTTAGTAGCTTGCATGGTTGACACATCATTTCGGAGTAGCTTGCATGTGCGACACATCACTTCGGAGTGGCTTGCATGTGCGACACGTCACTTCGAACTAGCTAGCATGTGAGACACTTCACTCCTCTATTTAAGTGTCTTACTATCAACATCCAAGACACTTCACTCATATTCATCTGCAGTAAGAAAATAGTTTTCATCTGCACAATGTCATCTTCATCATTATACAGTGTCAACGTTCACTGCAACGGTGAAACATACGAGTCTGAGCTATATGGTTTTTGTTTTCGAAACACCAATACCATTACACTCACGATCAAGAGAAATGCAACCTTCTTGCATTTGAAAAAAAGAATACAATCCTGTATAGGATCGGGTATTGTGTCAAAGATCACATCAAAATCCAATATTTTTTTAGAATAGTCAATGCAAGTATTTCCCCCTTAAGGTATGAGACAATGAAGATGTTGAATACATGTTTGTTAGTCATGAACATTCAGGCTGCAACTGTATTGAGTTGTACATTACTCTTCAACCATGTATACTATCTCAACAGTCTCAACTAACCAGTCAGGATGAATTTGGTGAAGATGATCCACAATGGTTAGATGACGTCAACCCAGAAGCAGAAGCAGAAGTGGACGCCGTTGATGAAGAAGAAGAGGAGACCGAGATACAGGTTGATCACATGCTGAACAACGACGATGAAGATGATGATCAACCACCACCAATACCTCCTAGTCATGTCTACAATCCGCCTCAACATATGATAAATATGGATCTTCACGATGATGAAACATCCAACCGTGTTTTCTATAATCTGTATTCGAGATCAGAAGGTGAATTAAAAGTGGGAGACATGTTTCGTACCAAAGAAGAATGTGTTCTGGCTATCAAAAAATTCCACATGAACAACTCTGCTGATTTTACAGTGAAACACACTGATTCTAGAATGTATGTTATCGAATGTCGTAACATGCTTTGTAAGTTTCGTTTGGCTGCATCTTACAAGAAGAAAAACGAATCTTGGGAGATCGCTTCAATAGACCCATCTCACAGTTGCATTGCAACTAACGTTGAACAAAATCACCGTAAACTAAGCGCAACGTTGATATGTCAAGACATTCTGCCGTTGGTTAATAAAGACCCATCAGTGAAGGTGAGTATAATTATATCCCATATCAGATCAACATATAATTATACTCCATCTTACAAGAAAGCCTGGATTGTGAGGACAAAGGATGTTGAACAAGTTTTCGGCAACTGGGAGGATTCATATAAGGAATTGCCACGGTTTTTATGGGCACTAAAAACATATGTCCCAAGAACTGCGGCAATTATGGAGACATTGCCAGCGATGATGCCATACGGAACCTGTGCTACAGGTAATAGAATCTTTCACCGTATCTTTTGGGCATTTGACCCGTGCATCAAAGGTTTCGCATTCTTCAAACCTATTATTCAAATTGATGGCACTGGGTTATACGGAATATACAAGGGTACTTTGCTCATGGCGGTTGCACAAGACGACAACAACAATGTCTTTCCCATTGCCTTTGCTCTTGTTGAAGGTGAAACGACTGGTGGATGGGGTTTCTTTCTTTGACATCTCAGAACGCATGTGGCTCCACAAGCCAATCTCTGTTTGATTTCTGATAGACATGCTGCCATTGAGAGTGCCTACAACAACTATGACAACGGATGGCATGATCCTTCTTCTACCCATGTCTACTATATCAGACACATTGCACAAAACTTCATGTGTGCTATAAAAGATAAGAATCTTCGCAAGAAGGTGGTGAATATTGGGTATGCTCTAACTCATCCGTCATTTCAATATTATCATGATGAAATTACACTGTCTAATGAAGATGCAGGGAGATGGGGCCACATGACAACAAACATTGGGGAATGCATGAACGGGGTATTCAAAGGAATTCGAAATCTGCCGATAACCACCTTGGTAAGATTAACCTATTATAGGTTGGCTTCTACGTTCGCAACCAGAGGTGAAAGATGGAGTGCGGTGTTAATGTCCGGGAAAATATTCAGTGAGTGTTGCATGAAGGTCATGAAAGAGGAGAGCATCAAAGCTAGCACACACGCTGTAACAGTATTTGACCGTCATAGGCAAAATTTCAGCGTCCAGGAAACAATGGACCACAACGAGGGGAGACCAAATTTAGCCTACGCTGTTAGACTAAATAGAAGTTGGTGCGATTGTGGAAAATTCCAGGCCTTCCGCATACCTTGCTCCCATGTCATTGCAGCATGCGCTTATACTCGTCAAGATGCTTACAGCCATTTATCTGATGTGTACAAGGCCAGCACCATCATGAATGTATATAATCAAAGCTTCTCAGTACTACCAATGGAGGATTATTGGCCTCCATATGAGGGTGATATTGTTTGACACAATGACGAGATGCGTAGAAAGAAAAAAGGAAGGCCAAACAGCACACTGTCGCATCTCAAAAAATACGATTCCTCGCGATGGTCACGGAAAAATTTTACGTTCGAACAGAGTCGCCACCGAACTTTATTTATCCCGATGAAGGAATAGGAAAATATCGATAAAACCTTTAGGAAATAGAATAATGGTTATCGCAACCATATTCGGGTTCGGGAGTGGATTACACAAGAGGAAGGTATTAGCACCCCTTGCATCTGTTGTACTCAACGGGAACCTTTTAGTTCTAATGTGCGTTTCAAGTGTTAATTTATGTTTGTTTGTTATCTTTGGGTTATAAAATATTGAGAATAGAAATGGATGAGAACCTCAGAAAGGGAAAGGGGAGGTTTTTTATTAGTGTGCTTGCGAAGATACAGTAATCTCCTGCCTACGTATCCTTATGGTATAATAAGGAAATCAGAGCATTCGTAGTTCGGGGAACTACAGTTGGTTGGTGTTTTTTAGTGAACGACTGTTTTAGATCGCGTTCTAAAGGCTAAACGTTGGCTTGTCTACTCTCGGTGGAGGCTTAAGCATTTGTTTGTTGTGTGCATCAGAAAGGATTAAATAGTGTTCTTTTTTAAAAGAGTTCTGATCACACGGAGGTGACAAGTTGGATTAATATGTTGGATGTTTTGATTGGTTAAGATGTTTTTGGTTGGATGATGATTACTCGGATAGTCGAGTAAGACAACTCGTATCCTAACAACCGGGAAAGGGAATAGAAGACTCTAGACCACTTTCTTTTTCATCCTTAATTATAGAAAGAATTTGATAATAGTTATGGTGTTTTGAATGAATGACGAATATTCGGATAATCGAGTAAGACAACCCGTATCCTAATAATCGGGAAAAGGAATAGAAGACTCTAGACCGCTTTTTGTTTCATCTGAATATTTATGAAAATAAGGTTGTACATGGTTGACGTATTTTAGAATGAAAGACAAGTACTTGAATGACTGAGTAAAACAACTCATATCCAAGCATTTGAGAAGAGGAGTTGAAAGCTCAAAACCATCTCCCTTTTCGTATAGTTAAGAAAGCGATTTGATTAAGTTGTATTTGCGGAAAAATGTCAATTGTTCGACTGACCGAGTAAGAGAACCCGTATTCGTCCAATTGAGGAGTGAAGTTGAAAACTCAAAGTTAACTCCTTTTTCATTCAACTTATTGTAAAAAATGTTTCGACTTAATCGGGGTATTTCAATTGAGTTTGAGAGAAAATACTCGACGCTGGATCGAGGTTTTAGATTTGTGTCTTGAATGAAGTGAATTTATTTAGTGTATTGCTCTTCTACTCGATAAAAATTGAATAGGTCTCATTGTAAGAAAGCCCAAGAGTAATCTATGTGAGGTTGATGGCGATGCTTTAAAAGTGATCGACTTACAAGGGAATTTTGAATTGATTTGGAAAAGGCGCACTCGATATTAACCGAGGTTTGTATTTATATGTGCATATGAATTGAATTATGAAAATGGTCTCGAAATGAGATTGCTTATGAATTTTAGCTTATGCAACGTGAATGCAAAGTAACCAACAAGAAATTAAAGAGTCTCATTGTAAGGTAGCCCAAGAGAAAGTCTTTTGTGTGCTAAAGTGACCTAAGCTAAACAAAGGATAATGGTCTTACAAACATGTCCCTCTAAGGTGGTGCCATGATGCCATTCTTACAACATGCATGTAAGTTACGGATGAAAATCCAAGTGTTTACAAAGTATCACAAAGAGTAAAGGAAGACTTCCAAGCAAAGGTCCTAAGATGAAATCCTCTAAGTCCAAGTTGATTAAGAGTGGAGTGAATATTTTTGGTCTTACCATTTTATCATGTTTTTGTTATTTTTAATGTATGATGACAATAAAATAAATAACAAGTAAATAAACATGCATGATGAGTTTGTACAATGATGATGATAATGAGTACTTGAATGTAAATTACAAGGTAATGACATAAAAGTAAATCACAAGATAGAGAATGGTAATATCACAATAATAATGGTTAGTGAATGTAAATGAACAATAAAATAAATTGCAAGGAAGTAAAGTGCAATAATGTAAATGTTAGAAGTTAGTAGTTAATGGTTAGTAACAATAAAATAAATTGCAAGGAATTAAAGTGCAATAATATAAACGTTAGTTAGTAGTTAGTAGAATAACAATAAGCAAATGGATTAGCAAGTTAATATAGAGAATATGGTTTCATCTATGCATCAAATGACTCAAATGTGGGTGAAATAGAGGCAATCTATCAATGCCTCAAAGTATTGATCAACCATTAATAGGTTTGAGACATTGAAGATTTAATCAACTCTAAACAACCATGGCCATGATCTAATAGAACTCATCAACCAAATAAATATAACAACAAGTCAACAATAAATATTAAATGATAACACGAAACAAGGTTTAGGAAATGGTTTCATCTATGTATCAAATGACCCAAATATGGTTGAAGTAGAGGCAATCTATCAATGCCTCAAAGTATCATGAAGGATCTATTGATCAACCATTAATAGGTTTGAAGTATTGAAGACTTAATCAACTCTCAACAACCATGGTCATGATCTAATAGAACTCATCAACCAAATAAATGTGAAAAAACAAGTCAACAATAAATATTAAATGATAACAAAGAAACAAGGTTTGATTGAAAATGGTGGATAAAAAGTAGTAAGAGCAAAAAATCCCCAAAAGGGTGTAAACCTAACAAAAAAACACTTGTCTCAAAGTTGACTCAAATCTCTCTCAAAACACAACCCAAGAGTAAAAACTCATTTTTAAACATAAAACAAAACCAAAAAAATGTTAAGGATTTTGAGTCCAAAATATTACCAAGAGTGTGGTGTCAAAACTAGGTTATTGTTGTGTTTGGGTTTGAGAATGAAGCAAAACTAGGCTATGGTTGTTGTGGTAGGAAAATGGAAGAGAAGGAAGGTGTATGTTTATATGGTGATGGTGAATGATTATGTAAGTGAAGGTTAGAAGTTTGTTACTGTTGTTGTTATGTGGAAATGGTGGATTTTTACATGGTGGTTAGGTGGTTCAAAGAAGAAAAGAGGGTTTGGGTGAGTTAGGGTTTAAGTTGAAAAGAGGGAGCTTGAAGGTGATTTAGGAAGAGGTTTTGTGGCTTTCAAACTTGAAAAATGAGTGGGGATGGTGCTCTATTTATGGGGGAAGCAAAGGGGTTGAAGTGGGTGAACCAAATGGTCCTATGTGTAAAAAACAGAGCTATTTCTGCTGTCTGCGCAGGTGTAATCGGTTACCCTGATTAGGGTAATCGGTCACACAATCCCAAAATGGCCAAAAAATCAGTTTTTGGTCTGGGTAATCGGTTACCCTGATTAGGGTAACCGGTTACCCAATTTTTTTTTTGAAATAATGAATGTATGCATGTGCAGTAGGGTCATGGATCAAATGAAAATTGTATCGGGGTAGGGACAAAATTGGGGTATGACACACACGTATCAGAACAGAGATGGATTCCACAGATAAAATGATAAGATTAGGTAGTATCTATCATTAACCAGGACACAACAAGAACAACTGTCCCAATCGAGGAGCATCATCTAGGTCTTAAGCTTTTTGTAACATTGTATTTCTGTAACCTTCAATCATTATATATCATTAAGTTTTTGTTACAATGAGGTTCACAACAAACATCAGTACAAAATAAGCTATCTGAAAACAGAAATATTTCTAACTGATTACAACAATCAAATTGATGTCGTCTCGACCGAACATCATTTCCCTAGCATCCTTATCAGTCTTCATTTGCACCCAACCAAAGATACTGTCAAGTCTCTCAATACTTCTAATTTTTTCCCCTTCTGGTATTTTTCCATCTAACCAACGAACCAGCTCCCTCTTCAGTTGATCGAACGTAGTGATGTTTCAGAACAGCATCAGCATCTGAGGTTTGTCTCTCGCATAAATTACCTTTCCATATCGACGACGAACCCCAAACACGATTGCCAAATAATTATATGAGATGTGGAACAATTACTCACACAACGCATCTATTTATAACACAAAAATTTCATTTTAGAAGGAGTCTCCAATTGAATTGGCGCTTCCTCTTAAACCCTACACAGGGGCACCAATTGGATTGGCTAGGGCACCTGCCCTAGCCAATCCAATTGACGCCTCCATTCAATTTTTAAGAGGAGTCTCCAATTCAATTGGCGACTTCTCCTAAAAGTGGGGTAGTTTGGGATTTTTTTTAAACCAGGGGTATTTTGGGATTTTCCTTGAAAAAGTGGGTTATTTTTGTAAAATATCCAAAATTTGAACAAATCAAAAGAGAGAAATTCTAAGTGTGAATATGCAAGTCTTTGGCTCCATACACCACTTGAATTTGTCCTACACACAAGCAGAAGTGACAATAGTTATTAGCATGATTTAGTATAAAAATCACGAACATAGAATCAAAACCATAAAGTAAAAAATAGAGCATCATTTTTTAGACACAACAGAACTTGCACCAAAATTGCTAAAACAACTCTTGTCATCTTAGAAAGTCATCGAGTTTCACTACCAATTGCATCATTTTTACAGCAAGATAAAAAGTTCTACCTCTGTATAAACCCTAAAAATCAAAATATAAAAACCAGAGGTTTTCCACAGATCAAGGGTAGGGATCAGAGCAACCACCATACACAAAAGAACTCGAAAAAAAAACCTAACATCATCTCTCTTTTTACTGCAAAAAAAACAAGTAAGAATTCAAACAATAAACACCATTCTATCATACACAAAACACTAGCATATCATTTTTGGTTCACATATAAAAAATAAAACCACCAGCCATTGAAACGAAAAAAGTAGTACACATATAAAAAAATTTAAGGTTGTCAATTCAATAGCAGCACACATAAAGGCTAAATAGTGGATGAACAAGGTAGAACCGAGGGAAAGGATAAAGGCAAGGATAAAAACGCTTACCTGAGAGTTTCAGTAGCTTTCTTTATTTCTCTAATTTGTTATGTGCTTCCACGATTTTGTTGAATGCTTTGTCCTACTTTATTTCTTTTCAAACTGAATTTGATTACTTGGATTGATTTGTTGCTTGAAATATTTTGTTGTTCTTTCCATACGCATTGAATTATTGTTGATAACCGTTGTATTTTAATGGTTTAGGGTTGCGGTTGTGAGTTGTTGCAATTAGGGTTTTCGGATTATTCTGATCCCATTGATTGGATAATATTTAAGAGAAATAAAGTTTGGATTTAGAGAGAGGAAGAAAAAAAGTGGGGGTTTGTGTTTAGGCTTTAGGGTTTTACGGTGTTGGGCCGTCGGAGAAGACGGTGGCGCCGCCCCTCTCTAGCGAGGTAGGATGAAGAATATGAGTGGAGTTGTGTGAGAAAGAGAGGGTGGTTGGTGATTAACAGAGAGAGAGAGAGAGAGAGAGAGAGAGAGAGAGAGAGAGAGAGAGACGAGATTCAAATGAATCTCCTATCCTTGTGTTTTCCAATATAATGACCTTTTCTCTTTCTGCCTTGTATGAGTGCCACACAGGCGGCCTCCCAACTCAGTGACGCTTCTGTAGCGGGGTATTCGTTACCATTAGAAATATTGACTAAATCCAAGGTAAACCATACAAGTCGAGTCGCCACCGCACTTCTATTTATTCAAAGGAATGGTTAGAAAGCGAACAAAAACCTAAAAGTTTTATCGAATCAAAAACTAGTAAAAATGTCAGAGATCTGGGTAAGGGGGTTGGTTATGCAATGGGAAGGTTTTAAGCACCCAAAACATCCTAGGTACTCCTAGGGAGCCCTTTTCATAAGTGTTGTTCTAGTCTAAAGGGTGTAGGTATATCTAAAGTACTATTTACTAAAAGGAAAGTTAAAAGAAAATGACTCGCAAGGATGTCGCATCCACTGCCTACGTATCTCATCTGAGTATGAGAATCAGAGTCTTCGTAGCTCGGCTACCTATGGGTTAAAGAGAAGTGTGCTCGGTAAGATGTCGTGTCTTATGCCTACGTATCTCATATGGAATGAGAATCAGAGCAAAACATAGTTCGGCTAACTACGGGAACAAGGGTCTCGATTGCAACTAGGGCAAGGGAAAGGGACGGCCTCGATCACAACGAGGGCGAGAGAAAAGAATCGCAGCAAGGGCGAAAGCAAGCAAGGATTAATTGTTAGTCGTCAGTCAAACTCGGCAAGACATCGCGTCTCGTGCCTACGTATCTCATCTGAACATGAGAATCAGAGTTGCCGTAGTTCGGCTAACTAGGGGTTAAGGATTGCCATCTGAACATAGACTTACAAAAGAGGACACCAGCTGTGTCAAAGGAGGGTGGGCAGTGTGTTCAACGTCCTAGCAGTAGGTGTCGCAGCTCGCTGAATCGAGTCTTAGGCAGTTACCTTTTTGCAATAGAACGGACTGACATGCCACAAGATCGGAGACGCATGGAAGGTCTAAAAGTGGGGAAGCTCTGCTCTAGAGTTGTCATGCAATATGGACCTATGTGTTAGGATTTACAAAGGGGAACATCTACCTAATGTTAGCATGCAAAGAATAGGGGAATTCTACCTATGTTATCATACAAAGGGTTCTACCTAATGGGTGCTACCTAAGTGGAACAAGAGTCGACAGATGGAGCGCGGAGAGGAGTTACGGATAAGGGTAGATGGCGATGCCGGAGGCAATCGACTTACAGGTAGATGGCGATGCTTGAGGCAATCGACTTACAAGAGGATGGATGAATGCGTGTTGGTTCTGTTAAGTTTTGAAAATGATTACTCGATGTTGGATCGAGCTTTTGATCTTATTTTGAAATGGTTATCGGATGTTCGTTTTAATTCTTGTATTAACAGGTGACTAAAGAAATAAAGAAATAAATATTATACACTTTATGGGAGAGGGGTACATTTGTTATGAATGGGGATTGTTCATGGCAAACAAACAATAAGAATATATGCCTCATACATCATACAAGTAGGCAACAATTATCAATCAGATCGAATAAATAAACAATATATAATCAAACCAAAGAATCAAATAATGGAGCATTTAAACAACGCATGGGAGTATGAACATGTTAAATAATCAAGCAATAGAAAGCATGAATGAGAGAAACAAGTATAAAAGATAACAGATGAATCAAATAGATGAAAATATACACACGAAGGGTCCACTGAATAATTTAATCAGGAAATGAGGTAAGGACCAAATAAAATCAAGGTAAAAGGCCTCTAATACATGGCATATGAGATGAACAAGGGAGGATCAAAAGATCTCTTCAATTGCCATAAGCAATCCCTAAGTCAAACATCGATCATAAAGAAGTCAACTGAAAATTCAAGTCAACTTAAAAAATAACAAATAAATATCAAATTAATCAAGAAAATTATGAAAAATTAAACTAAATAAGGTGGGGTCAGGACATCATCATCCCTCAAAAAGATTTTAAAAATAATGAAAATTGGTATGTGAATTAATTAAAACAAAACATAGGTCAAACCAAAAGTCAATTAATAAGACTAGGTTAGAAATAAATCAAGAATAAATAGTAAATTAATCAAGGAAATTATGAAAAATTAAACTAAATAAGGTGGGGTCAAGACATCATCATCCCCCAAAAAGATTTTAAAGATAATGAAAATTGGTACATGAATTAATTAAAATAAAACAGAAGTCAAATTAAAAGTCAATTAATAAGACTAGGTTAGAAATAAATCAAGAATAAATAGTAAATTAATCAAGGAAATTATGAAAAATTAAACTAAATGAGGCGGGGTCAGGACATCATCATCCCCAAAAATATTTTAAAAATAATGAAAATTGGTACGTGAATTAATTAAAATAAAACAGAAGTCAAATTAAAAGTCAACCAACCAAACTAGGTCAAAAATAAATCCAAAATAAATTTAAAATGTGAAATAAAATTCTAAGAAAAGGTCAGGTTAACCATGAGACAGTGGCCAACCTTATTCCCAAAATCTAATGCTAACAATAATTTTAAGTCATAAAAATAAAATCAATAGAAAAAAAGTGTGTTAAAATGGACAATTTAGAATAAATAATTAAATTAAAATAGTAATATTAAAAAAACACGAAAATAAAAATTGTATAAAATTAAATAAAATGTTAAGAAAAGTGAAAAATATTTTTGGGTAATTTTATGGACGAAGAAAATATTTTAAATAAGAAAAAGAAATATGAAAACGGAAGGATTAATGGTGATGAACATGGTAAGCAAGCATAGATATATCAAAACATGACCATGGAAGAGATGACTACCTAATGGAAAATAGAAGTGGAATGGAATCTGATATGTGATGAAGCTTTGCCTCCTTTCCACAAAATTCCAATGCTCCTTTAGGGTTAGGGTTTCAGCTTCTTAAATAGGGTGGATTAGGTGTTCTCATGGGCTTTTTAATAAGTGATTTATCCATAAGAATAAAAATGTGAAGTGAGGTGTAAAATGTTGTTATTTTGGGACAAACTTAAGTGAATGGATGTCCAATGTATGGCCAAAAGAGGTAAAAACGTGACTGGTTTGTGCAGCATGCTTAGAAAATCTGATTGGGTCAGTCAGACCCAAAATCTACCTAGAAAATCAAGTAATGGTGCCCACTTTAAATGAATGTATCTCTCAAACCATGGATCCAAATGAGATGATTCCAAAAGGATGTGAAAGAGGACATGGCAAGGTACAATTGTTGTGAAGAAAGTATTTTCAAATAATGCCTTGAAGTGCAAGAAAACTGGCCAAGAAGTCTTTACAAATTTTGAAGATTTTAGACTTAGAAATTTTTCTAAGTGTCCTAAAAAAATGGCTCACTTTGACTAAGCATAACTTTCTCAATTCTAATCCAAATGGAGCAAACTTTATATCTATAGAAATATTTAAACAAGAGGAACAACTTTCATGTTGGAAAACTTTTCAAATTGAGCTTTTATCTTGATGCAAAATGGGCTTAAAGTGAGTGCAATGATCATGAAAACTTGCCATAAATGGAAAGTCAACCATTTCCAAATTAAGTAACTTTTCCAATTCCTGATTAAATGATGAATCCATGATCCAACCTTGACCAAATTTCACATGTAGGATCCCCTAGGCATGGATTTTGAGATTCCACTATCAAAATGTCAGGAGTTGACTTTTCTGGCCCCACAGTTGACTTTTCCCAAACTGTCTGATTCCCGATTCCATTGATCAATTGAAGCACTTCTAGCTCAAATAAAGAGCTGATTTTTTGTATGTAGACCCTTGTGGACATATGGAGGGCCATGGAAAAGAGTTTCACCCAAAGAATCAAAAATAAACTGATTTTATACCAAACCCTAGTTTTAGGGCAAAATGATCAAGAACTGATTGCACTGATTGCCAATGGATCTTTCTGAGATAATTGTGAATCTTCCTAGGCCAAGATGCCTCTCTAATAATGACATGTATGAGATCCTTTACTTCCAACCAAACATTTCCTGTTGCAGGTAGCCATGAAACCCTAATTTCTGATTAAATCCAGATGAACACTCTGATAGCTTTGAATCCTTCACTGATGAACTAAGGACCATAATAAGATACCTGGACCCCCTTGAGACCCTTGAGACTTGTGTACTTAGAGAATGAAGTCCAATTCTCAATCCTGCTTTGTGCGGGTTCCTTCTGTTAAGGAGTGATCGATCAAAACCTGATCTCCATGTCACTAATGCAGTATGCAATGAGTATGACCTAATATGATGCTAATGAAGTGTAAAACATAATCCCATGCTTCCAGGAAAAATGAAGGGTAAATTTTGGGGTATTACAGCTTCCTTATATTGCCATGTGTGGTTGACCTAAAGTCAATTGGGGGATCCACGTGGATCCCTCCACCCTAACTCTATGTACACGGGTGCCCCTGACAATCTGATGCTCCAATGTGTTTGATCAATGGCCAAGATGGAGTCAACTTTGTTGACTCATGGTAGTGGACTCTCCTTTTTTCTTGGGTTGGACTGATTTCGCTCCCTACACCTCCTGGTTTACTATGTTTTTTGCTTGTGTTGGGCCATTGGGATTTGTTTTGCATCTTTTAACATGTTGTTCTTTTATTTTTTTACTCTATTTAGCATTTTAGTTACTGGTTAATTAATAATAATAATAATAATAATAATAATAATAATAATATAACTATAAAAATGTTTTTTCCCGATTTTATTTAATTGTTTTTTAAAGTCATTTATTTATTTGGTATTTATTGATTAATTAAATAATTGCTACCATTAATAATTGGATAATAAAACTAGTTATAATTTCTAAATAATTAATTCTTTTTATTCATTCTATTATTGATTGTATATTTATTTATTTATTTGTTGCAAAATCAAGTAGATAACTATATGATGGTAACGATTAAATAAATAGAATAAGTGATTTTGGTTCAACACTATATACTTCTTTTTAATCCGACTAAATCATTTTTATCCCAATTCAAACCTTTTTTCTCAAATTTTAATGATTAAACCTTTTTCTTAATAAACTAGAAAAAGGAGGATTGTTGGAATCTAGCATGGCAACAAGAACCCTCGAATGATTGGTCTTAAAGCACATGTTTTGAGATAGTCGTTCATTCTTTTCTTTCACTCTTAAAACTTTGGACTAAAAAGGACCATTGGAATCTAGCATTTTGATGTAACCATGAAACGATTGATTCCAACGCATGGGTCTTGTTCTTATCAAGCGTTCGCAGTCCATCAAACAATTTTTAAAAATAATTCGAATGAAAAAGGACCATTAGAGTCTAGAATTCCGGTGGAATCCGGAATGATTGATTCAGAAGCTTATGTCTTTTCTCATCAAACATCTGTCATTCACTTAAAACGTTCAACCCATCAAACTCTTTTCTAGCCGCAGTGCAATTAATCTTAAAAATCTTTTTCAAAATGAAAGATCTTTCGTCTCTAGATAATGCAAAGCAATGCTTCAGCCACAACCGTTGAGTTGAAGTAAGTGACATTTTCCCGTGAACACTGATATGTAAAAATCTATTCAATGCGATGCAAACGCCCGCTCCTCATTTGTTTTGGGTAAAACAATATTTCCCATCGATTGATACAAACTAACTTTCACTAAAATCGACCAACAAATAAATATTTTCTATCCAGAACTACGTATTCCTTGAGTTCTCCATCGCACCCGAAGATAAATAGGAGCGAGGCCCGCAATCTCGTCAGGCACTCTAATAAAAACTTTTTGTGATCATTTTCTTTTCTCTTTAATCTTTTACTACTCAAAGAAAATAATTAGTATAAGCTAACATTCAATCTCAAGTTTAACTAAAAGGTTCCCGCTGAGTACAACGGACGTGAGGGGTGCTAATACTTTCCCCTTGTGTAATGGACTCCCGAACCCAAATATGGTTGAGAAGACCATGTTCTTTTCAAAAGGTTTTATCGATACTTTACTATTCCTTCATTGAGATAAATAAAGTTCGGTGGCGACTCTGTTCGAACATTTTTTCCGCGAGCATGTGATGCATTTTGCGAAGGATCGTATTTTTCGATGCACGACAGATGGAGACTCTGCTGGGGATATGATGCTCCATGCAAGAGAGAGTCAAGCCTAATTTAGTTAACTTTGCGATAAAACATTGGCTTTTTTTTAATTGTGTCCTTTATGCTTGTTTGCTTATTTGCTTTCTTTTATGCTTTCTCTTATTTCATTATATGTGTTCATCTTGTTTATCTGTGGGATTTGGGATGATATCATGAGTAAAGCTCTACACCCGAGCTTTGGAAAAAATAAGAGAGAACATATAGTTTAGAATTGGAAGTTTTGTAGTGTTAGTCCCCAAGGGCCTTTCCTTGCGTGCCTAGCATGAAGATTTCCCCATAGAGTAGACATATTCGTAGATACTGTTATAAGACAACTAGTCTGTCACATAACATTGATTCGTGAAGGGTCGATGCCTTTAGGACCCCTCTTAGGACCATTTTTTGCTTTGGTGGTTGTGTAGTGTTAGTCTCTAATGGCCACTCCTTATGCGCTCAACATGAAACCCCCACTTAGAATAGACCTTTTCGTCACTCATGTGATAAAGCGGCTAGCCTGTTGCATGACGTTGATATGATTAGAGTCCGTGACTCTGAGAACCTTATCCATCAACATAGAAATTATCATGTGAGTGGGTTTATGGGTATCCAACCTAGAACTATCTGTTAAGAAACCTACCAAGTAAGAAGTTTTGAGTTTACTTATGATATCCCAAGCCCCAAACCATGCATTCATAATCATTTGCATAAGCATCATGACGCTCATGCAAATTTTGTTTTCAGGGAATCTTTGTACGCATAATTGTTAGCATTCAAAGCTTGTAATAGGTTCAGTTAGAAGAAAAACATTGCAACTCAAGGCTAAGATGCCAGACATTGTCAACATATTAAGGCTTCTAAGTGAGCTTCCTCCATGCTTCAGGGGCACTCTAGAAGGGAACTTAGCAAGATTTTAGGTATCCTCTCAGTTAATGTTCAGACATCGGCCATCACTGCCTTAGCCCAATTTTATTAGCCCCCACTTTGAAGTTTCTTGTTTCAAGACTTTCAATTGACTTCAACCTTGGAGGAGTTTGAAGGGCTCTTGAGATTCTCCATGAAGAGAAGGAACCCATACACTAGAATTGGCCAGATACCTGAAGTAGAGAAACTAGCTCTTACACTCCAAATTCCTATCTCTGATGCAATGGCTAATTGGAAGAAAAGGGAGAAACTCTCTGGTTTTTGGAGAGCTTACTTGGAAGGAGAAGCTGAAAAGTTGTTTATGGCACTTCATTAGGACGTATTGGAAAATGTACTAGCTCTTCTCATATATGGGATAGTTTTGTTCCCAACTTTTGAAGGCTTTATAGATTCAGCAGCCATCAGCATCTTTTGGACCATTTGGAAGGAAAAACAAAGTCTAGTACCTTCGCTTCTCGCAAACACTTTTCACACCTTGAATACTCTCCACTAGAAAAAGAGTGGCACGTTGATCTGTTGTCTCCCATTACTTTACAATTGGCTTGTCTCACACGTGTTCAAACTCAATGCTCATATTGGTACAATAGCTGATGGGGATTGGGCCAGAACTTTGGTGTCTTTATCCAGCAAGGATGTCACTTGGTACCGCAACAAACTAAATGTAGAAGAAATCATCGTCAGTTATGGAAGTTTTCTCAATGTACCTTTAATAGGGTCCAAAGGGTGTATAAGTCACAATCTTATGTTGGATTTACGATAGTTTGGATACCCTATGCGTGGGAAACCTGATGATAGGAAATTGAAGGAGATGATTCTGAATAACATGGGAACTAGTGATCCAACCCTACTCCATAAAATCATCTGACTTGTGGGAAAGTTCGCACCCAATGGATAGAATCAGGAAAGACGAATGATGTGTCTAGGGTGCCTTACCAACAATGGGTTATAGAAATAGTCAAAATTGTGAAACTTCTTTCATCTATAGAAGTTCCTCTAAGGTCCGCTTCGCCAGAACTAATACCTGTTTCTCTTGAATAAGTGGAAGAGCTTAGAGCCACAGTGGCTAGGCTTGAAAAATAAAAGGAAGAATTATAGTCTAACCTCTATAAGGAAACCAAAGAGAAAATGGTTCTCAAGAGAAAAAATGACCAAAGGAAGGAAATGCTAGCCAAAATCCGGAAAAAGAACAAGGTTAAGCAAGATCTTAAGGAAAGAGTCTTAGAATGCCCAGATCAAGCCGAAAATGGGTTAAGATCACTCCATAATCAATTTAATAAAGCTAAGAGAGATGGAAAAGAGTGGAAGCATTGTGAAACCTAGCCATCAAGTAAAAGAAGGAGGAAAGGGAGGAACTTACGGCCCAAATATGAGAACTTGAGGAGCAACTCCGAGACTCTTAAGCCAAAGTGGAACGTGAGCGTCACCTTAAGGAAAAAGCACATAAAGTCTCTCAAATTTGTCCTAGGGCATGGAAAGAGAAGTGTGATGAACTGAAGATTAACAAGAAGCTAGCTTGTCATTGGAAAGAACAATATGAGTCTTTGAAGAGCCAAAGCATGGGTTGGCTAAATGAGAGGAAACACTTGAATGGGGTATTAGACACATCTGAATGCACCATCAGCCTTTTGCAACCAATTGTTGTTACATACCATACAAAGTTGGCTAACCTCATAGAGTTCTACAACAGTGTGGCCAGGGATCTACCATGAAGGCTAGATAACTCTTTAGAGGACATGGATGAGAACAATACTCATCCTTCAGTCATACCCCAAAATTTAGCCTCCATTTTTCTAGCTTTTGTTTAAGTTTCCTTTGAATACATGGAATCATATCATGCATCACCATAACATTAGCATGTACATTGCATTTGGTCATTGGTTCACAAGCATGGACACATTCTTTGGTTTGATCTTAACATTAGGGGTTTCACTTTGTTTTGCTTATAAACTAACCAAAGCATTAATAATAGATGGTTCTTGTTTATTACCTTGTTCATGTAGGTGATCAGCCTCAATTCAAGACAAAAAAAAAGTCAATTTGGTCAAGAAAGATGCAAGTGTGGTTCATTAATTCAAGAGTTGTTCATGTGTTTATTTCCATGCCATTTCATCCAATCCCCAAGCCATCCTCAAGATCATTCAAACCTTAATCAAGTTCTATTCAAGGGATGCTCATTCCATCATCATTTTGTCTTGGGATGCTAGAAAACTCCAAGTTGGCACAAGTTTGGTTGACCTAATTTGCAACCTTGAACAGCTAGAAAAACCCTGCCTCACTTGAACCCAATAACACTCCAAAAATAGTTTGTGGTTTCTTCATTCAAGCTCTTTCAACCTCAAATATTTGCTTAGAAAGCTTCATCAGCATCATCTGAAGCTAACTGCATTATCACTTTACCTTGAAACCTCTTGCATCGTGCTTCCCGTTTCTGCCATTGTTGACCTTTGAAGCTTCAACTAGAAAGGTATTTACGAGTTAAATCCTTGAGAAAACAAGTTACCAGTCTCTTCACATTGTTCCACTGATCAAAAACCCTCAATTACCATTCATTTATCTTTTGTATTAAGCATTTAATTTTACTTTGAACACTTAGGATTCTTCGTGTTTTTGAGAAAAATTCTCCCTGCTCAAAGCCAATCAATGGCTCTGATACAGGGATACATGAATGATAAGGTGTTGCAAAGCTAACTCCATGCTTGGGTGTTGCTAAAAACACGAGTTCATGATTTGCAAAAATCTAATTGAAGGTTGAAGACGAAGTTAAACTGCGCGTGTTTTGGTACCAAGATTCAAATTCAACCAATCATATTGTGCCACTGCATTTTTTAAATCTCTTGAGGCGCGCTAATTCTTTTTTCTTTTTATTTTATTTCTTTTCTTTTCTTTTCCATTTAATTTCTCACTCAATTTTAATTCAATTTGATCCAAATTGTTTACAGAAAGATGACAACTCGACACCGGTGCTTCACCAGACCCAACAAACAAAGAATTGTGTCTAAATATGAACAAGAAAATTTTGCAACTAGGGAGGCCTTAGCGCAACTGCAAGGTCATATGGGTACCATCTTGGAATATCACAAATCTCAGAGGGACATTGCTATTGTTGTTAATTTAACCGATGCTACTGTTGTAACTACTTCTGTTGGCACCGCTCTTGTTGTGGTGGATCCCAGTAGGTTTGTTGCATCCTACCCATGAGGAATGCCTCATAACTACACTCCACAGTTTTCTAGTGGGAATCCTTTCGTGTTGTACCAACCCTTCGCTGCTTCCTCTTCCAATATGAATTCTATTTTTGTCCCATGGGGAGTTCCATATCATTTCTCAGCTTAAGGGGTTGAAACTGATGAGGCTCATCAACCTGCTGTGAATGTTAACAATGCTGAGGACTAAGAGCCCGAGTATAGGGGCCCTTCTACCAATTTCCGGATTCTTGCCCAACCAGCTCAGCCGAATCCTTATGTGTCTCTGCTATGGTTCAACCGCTTCTGAACAATGTTGTGCTCCAGTATGCTCACTCTAGGGCACCATTTGCTCATAATGTGCAACTTGGGGGGAAGTTTGTTCGAGAGGGCACTCAAACTGCTCAGACTTTGAACCATGCTTTGTTGTATCAGATGTATCTGCAGTTCATGCCACAACCACCGCCTACTCAAAATGTTGCCCAGCCTCCTCCAAGGGTTGCCACTTAAATGGTCCACGAGTTCAATCAACCCAGGCCCGCAGATTACCGAAATTTAGAGGAAAGGATCCGTGCTATTGAAGGTTTCTCTGCCCATGGGTTGAATGCTAGAGAGTTGTGCTTAGTGCCGAATGTTGTGCTCCCGCAGAAATTGAAGGTACTTAACTTGCCCAAGTACAAAGGTTTGAGTTGTCCTCGTAGTCACATCACTATGCACTGCAGAAGGATGGCTTCTTATATTGATAATGATGAGTTATTGATCCATTGCTTCCAAAATAGCCTATATGGGGCATCATTGGATTGATACATGAATTTGGAACCATGGAAGATAAGGACATGGAAAGATTTGTCTGAGGCATTCTTGAACCAATACAAGTATAATCTAGATATGGCTCCTATAATATTGCAGCTACAAAATCAGTTACAAAGGTCTAATGAGACGTTCAAAGAGTACACACAGAGGTGGCGCGAGATGGCTTCAAGAGTTAGACCTTTTTTGTCTGATATTGAGTTGGTAGATATCTTTATGGGAACTCTCCAGGGTTTGTAGTATGAAAAGATGGTTGGTAGTTCATCTTCCAACTTTGTTGATATAGTCGTGATTGATGAAAGAATAAAAAGTGGGGTCAAATCAGGAAAGATCACCGACAGTTATAGTAATCAATAATCTACAACCAAGAAGCCTCTGAGTGGTTATGCAAAGAAGAAAGAAGTATAGTCAAATGTTGTAACGACAAGTGTTCCTCACTACCAAGCTCTTATGGTCCTTACGTCGTACTTTCCTTATCCATATGTAGCTGTCACTCAGTTCCAACAATAACCTTTCCAATATCAACCACAGTTCCAACAGCCTCCCCAGGCTCCGCAACAACAACAACCTCATCAGGGGAAGGCTCCACAAAGACAATATCAAAACAACAAAAATAAGAATCAGAATCGACGTAATCAGGATTAGAATCAGAATCAAAACCAATGGCGTCTACAATATACAAAGATCTTTGTGACGTACACTAAGTTATTGCTCTACCTGGTGCATGTGGGGGCCGTTGTTCCAAAAGAGATTCCACTGGAAGTGTTTCCTTAACACCCAAAACACAACCCTAATGTCTCATGTGCTTTCCATGCAGGTTATATTATGCATTCAACCGAAGACTGCATTGTGTTCAGGAACAGAGTGCAAGAACTTATTGATCAAGATATTTTGTCTTTCACTGAGGAAAAGCCAAATGTAAAGACCAATCCATTGCCCAATCATAATAGTCTGACAGTTAATGCAGTTCTTGAAGAAGAAGAAACAAAAGTGGTTAGTCTAGTGGATGATTTGAAGTCTCCGTTATCAGTTATCTCAGCAAATTTACAGAAGCATGGTGTTTTGGCCGGTATTATGACAACTATGATATATGCAAGACCGAGCCAAATAAGTGTGAAGAACTCAAAGGGTGTGTCCAAGAGTTGATGAAACAGAGGGTCTTACAATTTGTAAGATCTAGAGCCATATAAGTTTTTGTCATTAAGCCAATCGAGATTGTGTATCGAAAGAAGAAGATTGAGGTTCCAATGAAGAAAATCCAACCCATCAACATCTGTGTTCCCACTCCTTTTCCTTACCAAGATTCCAAGGCGGTGCCCTGGAAATATGATACAACTATCTCTGTTGATGGAAAAGAAATCCAGTTTTCTGATACCAAAATTGTTAACATAGCAGGTACATGTGGGATGACTCGAAGCGGTCATGTGTTTGCGCCAAAGTATAATCCTAAAGTTACACAAGCACCAGTGGTGGTTCCTACTCCTTCTCCTCAGGCAAGGATGTCTGTATTTGTTCCCGCTATTCCCGTTAGGACACCTAGTTCCTTCATGTCAAAAGGTATTTCCACTAGCACAGCTGAAGCAGCCAATTCTAAAGGTAAAGAAGTAGTCAAAGAACACGGGCAGATTGAAAAACTTATTACTGCAGAAGAAGGACAAAAGTTTCTTAAGTTGATTAAGAAGAGTGATTTCAAGAATTTTGACCAGTTGGGTCAAACTCCTTCCAAGATTTCAATCTTATCATTACTACTCAGTTTGGAGGCTCGCCACAAGGCTATGCTAAAGGGAGCAACCATAACAAGGCTTTACACATCTCTGTTACTTATGCAAATACCTTGGTCTCTAGGGTTCTGGTTGGTACAGGCTCTTCACTCAATGTGTTACCAAAGAGCACATTGCGTCAATTGCAATTTGAAGGACCATAGATGCGGGCTAGTGCACTGATTGTGCGAGCTTTTGATGGATCAAGGAGGGAAGCCATTTAAGAGGTGGATTTGCCAGTATGTGTGGGTCCTCGCCAATTTGCTATCACTTTTCAAGTTATGGACATCCATCCCACTTACAGCTTCCTATTGAGGAGGTCGTGGATTCATGTTGTCGGTGCAGTAACATCCATTTTACATCAGAAATTGAAGTTTATGTTTGGAGACAAGCTCGTAATTGTCTGTGGTGAGTAGGACTTTATGATTAGTGAGTTGTCATCTTTTTTATACATTGAAACAGAGGAAGGGATAACTGAGATCCCTTTCCACTGTTTGGATTTTGAGGATGTCAGCTCTGGTTACGTTAATCAAAGCCAGTCAGCAACTGTGGTGTTATCTTCAGCAAGAAGTGCTATGAAGACTCTTGAGAAGGACCATCTCTCTAGTTGGGGACAAATTGTGAAAGTAGCTGAAAAGCACGACCGCTTTGGTCTTGGTTACCATCCTACTTCCCATCATCCAGGTGCAAGGGGGTATAAGAAGTTCAATCCAGTTCGATTTAGCAACACATGCTACCAGTATGATCTTTTTGTGGCAGTGGTGGATGGTGCAAGCTCTAGCAAGCAAACAGTCTTTGGTTTCATCCACAAGTGTCCTCCGGGATTCAAGCTAGACAACTGGATAACTACTATAATCCATGTGGTCTTTTCATAAAAGGTGTAATGCATTTTGTTTTTCTCATCCCTTGCCCTTGCCCGAGGCATGTGGATAGCTTGTAAGGATTTCCATTATTTTAAACACATTATGAAATCAATGAAAGGCAATTTTTTACATTCAAAATCAAGATCCTTTTCTTTCTGTTATTTTTACCCTTTTCACTAAAATAAAATGGCAAAAGTTTTTTTTCTTCTTTGTTACACCTTTTTCAAAAGCTCATTCTAAAATAAGCTCATACACATGCAGAGCAAATAATTCCACTGAAAACAACTTGGCTGAAATTCGATGTAAATATGGGTTTCCTATCAACCAAGTCGAAGACGACGGGGAGGAAGATTATGAAGTACCGACTGAACTTGCAAAGCTTCTTGAGCACGAAGAAAAAGAGATTCATCCATACAAAGAGCCGATAGAAGTGATCAATTTGGGTTCCAATGAAGTCAGAAGAGAAGTCAAGATATGTGCATCCCTTGTAGAGCATGTACACAACGAGTTAGTCAAGCTACTTTATAAAGATATGCTTGGGTTGGATACCAATATTATTGAACATCGCTTACCACTCAAGCCTGAATGTCCCCGGGTTAAACAAAAGCTTCACAAAACCAGACCCGGCATGGAACTGAAGATTAAATAAGAGGTTAAAAAGCAGTTTGATTTTGGCTTCTTATCCATTGTTGAATATCCTCGGTGGGTGGCTAACATCATCCCGGTTTCGAAGAAAGATGGGAAGGTTAGAATGTATGTGGATTACTGAGATATTAACAAAGCGAGTTTGAAGGATGACTTTCCTTTGCCTCATATTGATGTTCTGGTAGACAACACTACTCAACATTCAATATTTTCATTCATGGATGGGTTTTCAAGGTACAACCAAATAAAGATGGCTCTAGATGATATGGAGAAGACAACTTTCATTACACCTTGGGGAACCTGCTGCTGCAAAGTCATGCCATTTGGTTTGAAGAATGCAGGGGCAGCATATCAGCGTGCTATGATAGCTCTCTTTCATGATATGATTCACAAAGATATTGAAGTTTATGTAGACGATATGACTACCAAATCCAAGACCGAAGACGACCACTTGGACCATTTGAGGAAGCTATTTTCAAGACTTCGGAAATTCAAACTAAGGTTAAATCCTGCAAAATGCACCTTTGGGGTTCGATCCGACAAACTGTTGGGTTTCATTGTGAGTTAGAAGGGTATTGAAGTTGATCTCAATAAGGTCATAGCGATTCAAGACATGCCCGCTCCCAAAACAGAAAAAGAAGTCTGAGGATTCCTTGGACGACTTAACTACATTTCAAGGTTCTTGTCTCATTTGACGACTGCTTGTGAACCGATTTTCTAGCTGCTAAGAAAAAATCAAGTGATCATGTGGAATAATGATTGTCAAGAAGCATTTGACAAAATAAAAAGTACTTGCAAAAACTACCGATCTTGAAACCACTTGTTCATGGTAGACCACTAATCATGTATCTTACCATGTTAGATGAATCAATGGGTTGTGTATTGGGTCAACATAATGACACAGACCAAAAAGAGTATGCAATCTACTACTTGAGCAAGAATTTCACCGAGTGTGATACCATATCTCACTATTGGAGAAACTTGTTGTGCTTTAGCTTGGTCAACTCGACGCTTAAGACAATGTATGATTTGTCATGCAACTTTATTGATATCCAAAATGGATCCAATAAAGTACATTTTTGAAAAGCCTGTTATCAGTGGAAGAATTTCCCGTTGGCAAATGCTACTAACCGAGTACGACATCCAATATGTAACCCATAAAGCTATCAAGGGAAGCGTCTTGTCTGACTACGTTGCCGATCAACCCGTGGAAGTTTATCAATCATGTTCATTCGAGATTGCAATATTCCAGGCCCTGACGAAGGACCCAAACCAGGATCACAATGGACACTCATGTTCGACGATGCCTCTAATACAAAAGATCATGGGATAGGGGCAATTATGACATATCCGTCTGGTTTCCATATTCTATTCACCTCTAAATTATGCTTTGACTGCACCAACAACATGGAAGAATATGAGGCATGTATCTGCGGTATTAAAGCAACCATCGATTTGAGAATTAAGATTCTTAAGGTGTACGAGGATTATGCTTTAGTGATCAATCAAGTTCGAGGAGATTGGGAAACTCGGGATAAGAAGCTAATTCCGTACAGAGAACACGTGGTGAAATTGATTCCCTATTTTGATGAAATCACTTTTCATTATATCCCAAAAGAAGAGAATCAGTTAGCCGATGCTCTAGCTACTTTGGCATCCATGTTTAAAAGTCAAATGGAAGAATGAATCACTTGCCATCCATATTGACCACTTGGTGAACCAGCACTCTCTCTAGAAATGGAGGCCGAATATGACAATAAGCCTTGGTTTTATGACATCAAGAGATATCTAGAAAAGAAAGAGTATCCTGAGAAAGCATCAGTCACTGATAATAAGGTTTTGAGAAGATTTTCTTCTAAGTTCTTCCTGGATGGGGATGTGTTATACAAGAGGAATTATGATTTCATGTTTCTCATATGCGTGGATAAACACGAAGCAAGCACGATCATAAGGTCCATCCATGAGGGTTATGAAGGTGTACATGCAAAAAGGCCCGCCATGGCCAAAAAGATCCTTCAGGATGGTTATTACTGGACAACCATGGAGGTCGATTGTTACAACTTCATTAAAAGATGTCACAAAATGTCAGATATTTGGTGACAAGATTCGTGTTCCTCCGACTCCATTGAATGTTTTGACTTGTCCTTGGCCTTTCTCCATGTGGAGTATTGACATGAATTGTATGATCGAACCGAAAGCTTCAAACGATCATCGTTTCATCCTAGTTGCCATTGACTACTTCACAAAGTGAGTTGAAGTTGCTTCCTATGAAAATGTTATAAGACAAGTGGTTACACGATTCATAAAGAAAGAAATAATATGTCACTAAGGTGTTCCTAGCAAGATTATTACTAACAACATTGTTGTATCCCAAAATTTTCCCTCCCCTTTTCACTTTTTATCTAATCCATGACTTAAGATTCATTTGCATTCATATGCATCATGCATTCAGGTTAATACAATCTCACATATTCAAAGCTTGTGGTCAACTAAACTAGGGTTTTGCCTGAGTATCGAAGCTTGGCTCATCATGTAAGGGGAAACATTGATTTCATGCTCTTTCAGACCTTAGTTCAGGAAAGTCATAATCTTGACATTCATTCGTGTATTAGAAACCCTAATTCCTGACTTTACCATCCTTTGACCTCACGGGCTTTCTTTTTGCACCTGAAACCCTAATCAGGCAAGGGATTATCATGTGGCGCCAGGCGATTTAAGTTATCATCCTAGGCTTGGTAGGAACCTTGATTCATCCTTTGTATGTATGCCCATATGTTCGATATTCCATTTGATTCAAACATGACACATGCCTTTGATTTAAGTCTCTTGGTATTGGCAGAAGCACTGACCTAAATGTCCTATTTCATTGTGGATTTTACAACAGTAGGTGTTTCTTGTCTTGCTTGCAATCAAGTGAAAACCATATTTCTCGATCCATTGTTGACTTTTGTGATCAACAAGTTGACCAAAGTCAACCATTATCCATAAATTATCTCCAATCTCATGCTCATTTGATTTTGTCCACGTCATTTCATGGTTTAACAAGCCGAGTCATCCCATTTTTGTTGCTAACTTTTGGATCTAACTTGCATTCATTTTTCATTTCATCTTGTGTTTCATTAAACCACTCAATGGTGAACTAGTCTTTTAAATCTTTTTTTAGAATTAAATTAATTTTCAACCCATCTTAATGGTCTTCCAAAAATTGTTCCAAGTTAATATTAGGAAACTAATTGCAACATAACTTTTGATCCGTCTCAACCTTCTCTTTAAATCTTGTCACTAACTTCTCAAAACCATCTAAATCGATTTCAAATCCATTAACCTTCAAGAGCATTTTATAAAACCATTTCAAAATAGTCTTCAAATCCATTTTAAATTCGTGACTAGGAAATCCATTATTTCCATTATTAGCCAATTCCCAAAACCTCTCAGTAATTCAATACAATTTATCTCATAACTTTTCTATAAAACAATTCCTAATCAAGGTCAGCTGCAACATTAAACAAGGCTTGGCGCATCTCTCTCTGCATAAATCTGCACGATTCCTCTCTAGTATTCCCTGCATCCTGCATCATGACAGTAAAAGTATCATAACACATCCAAATTTCAGTAGAAAGTTCAAAGCACCTACAACTTGTATATCTGCTCCAATAGATTTAACATTACCCTACACTTTTCTCAATAGGGTACCAAGTGAAAGAGCAAGTTAACTATCATAACTCTGTTTTAATACCGGATTAATTTCAATGAAAAAAAGACTAACAACAATGTAAATTTCATTTGCAAAACAAGAATAAAATCCAATTCATCCATTTGAATTTCACTAGTTTATTTCACCAACTGAATTCAGATCGCTAACTAATGTTAACTAAGTTGAATCTGCAACTAACTATTGAAATTGAACTTAAGTTTCATGGGAATTTCATAAACGGATTAGAGAGCTATGTCACAAGTTCCATTCACCTCAGAACATAGATGGAAAACGCATAACAAAAACCAACATGCACACATCTGCAAAGATTCACTTAACACAACATCAAAACAAGTTCACAATAGAATTAACTAGCATTTTAAGGCAACTAATAAAATGATTCACTAACAGAATTTGAAACTCCTCACTAACCAATTCTCAACTAACCAAATGATTTCTGATACTAACTTTTTCATTTCACCTGAATCTCATTAGCATTTGTAACAAACTCTGCAGAATATATAAATTAACCTGATTGTAATTCAGAAGAAAAAATCTTCATTCTTCACTTCAATCTTCATTCTTCCTTTCTTCGATTCTTCACTCTTGATTCTGTTTTCAACCTTGAAAATTCCAGACCGATTCCGCATTCTTCATCCTCTCCTAGTCTCATTTTCATCATTTCATCTTCCACAATCCTTATGTGACGACTCTGCAACTGAACCTTCCTCCTGCACCTGAAATTGTTCTTTCTGCAACCAAGAAGCTTTGCTCTGCAGGGCAAGTTTTCCATTCTGTAGCTGGCAGTTTCAGTTCCGCAGTTTGAATCTTGACACCACAACACGATATCGCTTTCCACCTAACAAACGTGGAAGTCAGAAGAAGTATAACAGGAAGCGGAAAGGAAACAAGATTTTCATACTTACGCAAAGATTGTGTTTAACTTGGTTAGGGAGGTCGAGGTTGAGGAGGATATCAATTTGTCGAAACCGAAGAGGAATCTGAGTAACGGCGATTTCATATTCGGTTGGCCTTTGGTGTTCGAGACAAAAACGAGATCCATTTTCGGCCATGTTCATGAACGGGAACCATTCAACAGAACAAGAAGAACCTCACGCAAGCGGAAAATCGCATCAACAATCATGAATTCATACGCACGCAGTTTCACAATCAGCGTTTGCACACACGGAAGAAGAAGAAGCAATCAATACTGATTTTGTTTCGGTGAGTATTCACCATCTGCTTCCAGTTTCTATTCCAACTATGCACGCGTTCGTGTTTTCGTGATTGGAGATCGAATTCGTCTTGAACCCGCCGTTCCACCATTGCTTCGCCGTGAGACACAGGATTCCGAAAGCGGCTCTACAAAGAGGACTAGAATCCTCGGAGTCCGATCTTTCCACGTATTGCCCTTATTATTTTCCAACCAATTCTTCAATGTAGCATGGGAAAATTCAACTCGGTTAGTTTTTGTATTTTCAAGGTGTCAAACCTGATCGGTCCAAGCACAAACAATCTTCTCCTTCACCTGGTCAAGAATGTGCTGCAAACATATTTCAATAAATCAGGACATTTTTTGCACACTTTTCTGAAATGCATAGCGAAATTGGCATATAATTATTTTATGGAAGAATTTGCTATATGATTTCATGCATCCATTATTTTTTCCACAACCACACCTGTTTTCGCCATTTTTCCATCTCCGGACTCTATCTGTTTCGTCTCAATTGCGTGTTTAACCTAACTTCTCACATTCTTTGTTATATGATATCTACAAAGTAATACATAAGAAATAGGAAATACTTTTGCAACCAAATTCATCAAGGCAAATATCGTGGTCGATAACAATCACTTTAGACATTTCATCTTGGTCCTTCAATATTTCCCAACACACCTCTAAGTCTTAAGTAACATTCTCCTCTTTCTCGCTCTCTAGAAATGCAAACATGATAGAATATGTCTTTTCAATTGAGGTAACATCAACCATCTCCAATAATAGAAGTCTATATTTGTTGGTCTTGTACGTTGAATTAAGTATGAGCACAGTATGAAACGTGTTATAAGTACCTAGACACATAACTGTTATCATCCAACAGTTTCAAGGGTTGTTGCATTTTAGTTCTATCCCCCTAAGCGACTTGTTAGTTTGGTATCAAATATTGTACACTTGTTTGATATTTGAGATATTTTAGGGTCATTTACATTTCAAAGTTGTAAGTTATATTTTTCGGTTGAACAAAATTCAAAGTCATGTCAGCAACGCATTCCTTCTCTTCCGGCATGAGTCGACACGCAATTGGATGATTGACTAACTTTTCACACCAATCATGGTTATGCAAACCACATATGACATTAAATCTTCAGCAGCTAATGTTTGTCAACATAACCACGGACTTTAAAGGAACACTCACATTTTCTTGAACGGGTGTAATCTCGTTTAAAATTCTGGAGATGAGGTTTATATTTACGGCTTCTTTTGCATGTCATTGTCACAAAAACACGTCTTTTTATCCGAACCATTATCGGACCTTCCGAACCATAGGAATCCATTGAAGTATTTGATCACGACATTCAAACTATTTCTCATTTTTAAATTGGTTGTCAGCATCTACCGCTTTCACAATAACACTTTGGACATTCAGAGACACAAAACATAGGATGTACCATATCTAATGAAAATAATTACCACATAACAGTAAATAAGCGCTACTACGGTAAATATAGCTGAAAAATAAAGACAAACTGATATCGAAAATGTATTTTCAGTGAAGATACATATCGGAAATACATCTCAGATATTAAAAAAATTCAATTTATAGGATATCACTCATAATAACTTATATTAAATAAGTATTGAATGCGTTCGAAAATATATCTTCGAAAATTAAAAAAATTATTTTAATATTTTTTTACATGGTACTTGAATAATATATATATATATATATATATATATATATATATATATATATATATATATATATATATATATATATATATATATATATATATATATATATATATAATCTGCATGTGGTATATCCATTTGTATGTTATACTAGAATTTTCCTTCCAAAGATTACTACGTTTTTAGTTTTTATGATAAACATAATTTGAAGTGTATTTTAAATAGTAAGAGTTTATTTTATAAAAAAACTAACTTTTATTAACTGCTAATAAAGTAAATAAATTTTTTAAATTTTACGTAAAAGTCGTTAATTAAATTTAAAATATAAAATATAAATTACTTATTTTAATTTAAGTATGGTTTGTTTCACGTTTTTAAAAACAATGATAATTTTAATAGTTTAATTATATGTTGTGTATAAAATATTTTTGAAAAAAGTATTTTAAAAATTAATTAACCATTTTAATTAATATTTAATTACTACATTAGTATATAATTTTATAGTCAATATTTAAAATTTGTTTAACTATTGTTCATATTAGTTTTTTTTATCAATTCAACGAATAAATCATAGAGAAAAAGACACATGCACATGTAAAATATTTTTATACTGTCAACCAATCACGGACGTCTATCTCATAAAATCACACGTTTAATTTTAAAATAATGGTATGACATGGAAGAATCTTATAATTCTATTAAATGATGATGTAAAACTAGTTTATAGCGTGAGTGCATTACCTTTCATCTCTAAACTCTATAGTCATCTAGAATTCAATTCAATATTTTAGAATTTTTAATTAATAGTTTTATTGATTCATATTAGAATTGTTCATGGGTGCTCGTCGGTCCACGAATCCGCTGACCAAACCAACTCATAATAACCCGTTCATTTACGGGTATACTCAACTCAACCCATAACAATCCGTATAATTTTGATTCGGGTATTGGATTTGAGTTTTGTAACCCGCGAACCTGTTGACCCAATTCATTGATGAGACTTTAATAATTTTTTATTATTTTTTATTATTATTTTAAATAAAAATATAAAATTAATATCTCATTAATAACCATAATTTTTAAAAAAAAAATTATTCTCCAACTAAACCAATGAATTTACGCAATATTTTAAGATTAAATGTTGTTTCTCATTTTCTTTTGTATCATTTCCACTTATATATTTTATGAAAATATCGCGTCTTGTTGAATTTTATACAATTATAAAGTGTTATGTTGAGTTGATAAATTTTATTAAATACTATATGATGTGTTTTATTCAATTTGAGTGTTATAAATAAGTATGATTGTATTGAGTTGTGTTACATTTTTTTTAAAACCGACAAAAAGAAACATAAAAAATATATTTTTTATTTGAAACACAACTCGCGAACTCAACCCAACCAAAAATTCATTAATGAATGGGTCGGTTCGGGTCGGTTTTGATAATGAAATTGCGGATTTGGACGATTGACCTAACCCGTTGAATTTTAAATAGATTGGATAACGGATTCAGATAAACTCGATTCAACTCAACACATGTACACCCTAATTTGTATATGACTTAATACTCAAATAACTTTTTAAATATTAAAACTCCAAAATGTAAATGTAGTAAAAGTAACAAAGAAAAATAATTGGTCATTTAAAATAAAAATCACCTAATATCAAGATAAATTAGGCGCAATCAAATTTGATTCCACACAACTAATTTAAACATGTGTTTGAAACATATAACTTTTGTTAAAAAAATTTTTTTATATTTTTTAATTTTTAAAGGATTTATAATTTTAGTTTGGATCAATTTAAATTTAAATATCTTAATATTACATAATAGTGATAAAAAAAAGTTATGTAAAAACATTTATCAAAAAATATATTAAATTGAAAAGTCTAAAATAATGTTTGCTATAAAAAATTTTTAAAAGTATTCCGGTTAAATTTACCTTAACAAATGGTTTTGGATAAAAAAAAACTATAAAATATCAAAATTAAAAACCCATGTGCGAAACTAGGAATTTGGTTCAATTTGATACGGATCAAATTAAAAAAATTTGACTCTATTCAAGTGTGTCAGTTTTTTTTTCTTTCTAAACTGTTCCATGAACAGCTCTATCCACAGTAAAATAAACTTTAGCCTGGTTCAAATCAAAAGTTCATAGGTTTATTAGTACATATAATAATAATAATCTGGAAGGGTTTTGTTGTCAATGGGGAAAACGGGACCATGTAGAAACTACCTAATTAATTATTGAATGGACTAATATGAACCAGCAAGTTAATATACATACACAAGAGATTCAGCATATATATCTATGGTAAAAGCAGCATATACCCCAATAAAAAAATTTAATCGCCTGTAATATAACCCCATTGAAGGTAGCTCTAAAATACAAAAGAGGACCTAACTCTATATTATTAACAGTTTATGCTGAACAACTCTATCAATGGATAATAAGGGCAGCAACTAAAATTCTTTCCTGAAACTAACATCAATGTCTCCAATTATATACCATCCTTTGTATCACGAAAAAAATCTACATATGGCTTGGTCTTCTCTTCCCAGAATCTGTCCTCATCCGCTTCACGGGATTTGCCCATCCAACTGACCCACCAGACCCATTTGGTTTCTGACCACGGTCGGCCCTAGGGGTAGAACCTGAACCTGAAGTTGGACTTCTCATGGCAAGAACCAGGCTAGGTGGTGAAATAGGACCAGTTGCTCCAATCCTAGACTTCCCCCATGGCTTTTCTCTCTCATTTCTTTTCTTCTTGCATACAACCAGTTCACCTGGGTGAACAAGCAGTGAAGGACTATCATGCTGAAGTTGCTCCCTGGCACTGGAACTGCCACTTCCAGTTTTTGATACCTTCTGCGGCAATTGGACTTTGATCCTGCCACTTTCGCCGTTGGAAGTGGATCCACGTTGTGGCGACTTTTGAGTAGGGAATGGATCAGTCACCATATCATTCTTCCCTCTCTTTCTCTTACTACTTGGACCAGCAGTCACTTGCCTTGGGGATGCTACTGCGCTGGCAGAAACTTGACTAGAAAAAGAAAGTGCACTTCTTGCTTCTCCGAAGTCAATATCAGAAAATGCGACTTTTATTATGTCAAAAAAGAGATCATGAACCTTCCTTGCTTCAGATCTTACCTGTGAATAATGATCACTTGGAACTTTTAACCTTTGCAAAAATATAGATCATATATAAACAATCCTTGTGTCATTATCAACTTATTATTTGACAGCCATCTCAATCATGCAAAATACAATTAATCAGTTTATGTTTTTAATTTGCTAAAGCGATTTTGAACAATGATAAGAAATCTTACCTCATATGAGTACCCATAGAAATGCATTGCACTCTTCAGCATGAATTGCACATCAAACACAAGCTCCATTACTCCATTGTACTCCAGTCTATCAATTCGCTGGTCAATCTTTCTTAAATCCAAGAGTTTGTTCCCAGAACCACCGGAGAACCCAGAATTCTCAATCCTCTTCCATAAATCTGTCAGCAAAGGTACAATTTGATGGCCTTCCTTGTCTATTCTCCTTTGAAGTTTGCTAATTACATTTTTACACTGCAAGTACACAAGTTGTATGAATTCGTATACTTCCACTAAGTGAGCAAGCAAACAAAACAATGACAGGAAACATCCAAATAGATTATTTAACATAAATGTTAACATAAAGGAGGTAAGATTACAATTTGCATATCCAACAGAAAGTTATGGTGAAAACAGAACAAAATAAGAACACTTTCAGGGTTTACATTTGGTAAAGAAACCTATGATCAGACACCCAAAAATTCATTTGCAATATATTACTAGCTTATTAAAATTGTGTAAGATTAGTAAGAGTTACTATTGGAAGTCTCAAGACTTCGGGGTAGACCTAACTCATCCCTACAAAACCGGCTTGTAAGGTGAGGATTGCCCTCACTTATAAACACAACACAGTGAAGGCTGCAATGAAGGCAAGCCAAACGCCTCAATTTAGGCGACTAGGGGCGGATCGCAATGAAGGCGGAAATTCCAACAGAAAGTCCTTACAAAATGCAGTAAGGAAAAAATAAGATAGATGCAGAAAAGTAGACAGAACATTGATTACTTAATGACACATACCCCTCTCTGGATGATTTCAGCCATTTTAGTGCCATGAGCTGCAGATCCACTTAAATTGATAGGCTTCCCCTTCCAACTTTCTCTAGAGTGTTCACCACTATCTTCTGAAGGAGAAGATGTGCAGTTCAAACGACTGGACTTAGGTGGGCCATGTAATTTGGATGCATTGGGTACTTTCCTTGAAGGTAAATTTCGCTTATTTTTAAATAAAGGTTCTTTCTTATCATGCTTACTGGAATCTCCAAGTGATTTTGATTCTGGGCCAACCCTTGTTTGCAATTGATATTTATTGTTTAGCAAAAGAGATGATTCTCCACGTTGAAGAGATGCCATCTCACTGCCAGACTTTTCCCCGGGCCTTTCCATGGTGTGACGAGGCCGAACACGAAGACTACGTTTACGCTTAATCTTGGGTTTCTGCAAAACCTGTTCTTCCTCACCTTCATCACGATCATGAATCCAACTTCCCGACTGTTGATGATACATGTGAGATTCACCAGATACTGCAATTTCCCCTTCCTCTAACTCATGTCCCTGGTAAAAGTTATCAGAAGATATTAATAAGAATGTAATAGAACAAAAACAACCACCTGGCAAATAGTAAAATATTCAAAACACAAAATAAAGTGTGTACCATCCTTTTCGAGACTGAACTTGGCTTGGCATCCAGCGCAGACAGGGAAGCAAATTTCTGAGAAGAAACTGATGGTGACACTGTTTGTGTTGGTCTTTGACCGTCTGCAGACGATGCTGGGGAACCGATTTCTTTAACCACGTGAATATTTCTAGCACCTTCTGAAGACCTAGGAAATTCATATTCAGCATCAGAAGGAGTAACATTTTCCAACTTATGTTTATCCCCGGGTTGAGCTCCATCAGCCCCACAATACCCATCATCTTCATCATGTGCAGAATCTTCATTTCTGTCTTCATAGATTTCTTCAGAGGATTCTTCAATTTCATCTTCCAACTCTTTATAATTAGGATTCTTTTTTCCCTTTGGTCGCCCCCTTCTCCGTTCAGAACCCATTTCACTGGATTCCAAGGCAACATTACCACCCGATAAAGTGTTCTTCTTTGATGGTCTTTTTGATGAAGCGGCAATAGCAGCACTCACTTCTCTTGTATTGGCTCGAAGCCACTTAGGCACCTGATCATACCGAGTCATCTCCTCAAGCCATTCCTCTTCTTCATCCATTTGATCAAACAATTCAACTTCCTCTTCATTCCTAGCAATCATGCGATTTACCTCCTGCAATGAAGGAACATCGTGGACAGTTTCTTGACACCGTTCTTCATCATGCAATAATGTCTCTAAAGTCAAACGCCTCTCTTCATGTGTTGTCCTTTGATCAAAACGTCCAGCATTAATAACCTCATCAGCCATATCAATCTTATATTGTTGAATATTGCTCCTTATGAGGCTCTCGATGGATCCTATATAACGATCCTTACCTGCAAGCTCATCCTCCATATCAATAGTGCCTCTGCTTCTCCGTTCATCCTCCTTCTGATGGCTAGAGATTTTGTCAACAACAGCTTCCATGTAGATAACTTTGACTTCTCTTTTTTGTCCAATGCGATGAGCTCTAGCCACAGCCTGCTCTTCATTTTTAGGGTTTGGGTCAGGATCATATATGACTACTGTGTCAGCAGACTGAAGGTTAAGGCCTCTCCCAGCAGCCCGGATACTAAGCAAGAAGATGAAACAGTCAGAATTAGGGCTATTGAAGTCTACTATAGCTGATTCACGGTCATCCAAAGTTGTTGTCCCATCAATTCTTCTGTACACAAGCCTTCGCCATTGCAAGTACTCTTCCAATATGTCTAGGAGTTTTGTCATGGTACTAAACAGCAAAACTCGATGTCCGGTTCTTTGAAGTTTTACGAGAATCCTATCTAGCATCCACAATTTCCCACAACTTTTTACTATAAACTCTTTGGATAAATCATTAAAAAATGGGTAATTAAGCAATGGATGATTGCAAGTTTTCCGTAGCTCCATGCATCTATTATTTAAAGTTTTATACTGCTTTGCCTGGTATAACGGGCTTTTTTGCATCCGGAGTTTCTCTTCCTCAGGATTAAGACGAAGGGTTCCGGTTGATTTGATCCAGTCATAAATGGCACTCTGGAAGGCTGACATTCTACATCGTAAAACCATGGATACCTGCAGTGCAGCATTGGTATCAGGATTATGTCACAAAGTACAGTAAACGGTTAAGAGTTGTAGTAGTCAAACCTTTGGTGGTAGCGAGCCTTCAACCTCTTCAACACGGCGCCTGAGCATGAAAGGCTCAAGAATCTGATGAAGCCGATGGATAATGATAACTTTCTTCTCTGTCTCAAGCCAATCATCCTCTGCATTTTGGGTGGGATCTTCCTTTTGAAATGGTTTTGAGAACCAATCATTAAAGGCTTTCTTATTGTCAAAAACCTCAGGAAGAAGTAAATTTAAGAGTGACCAAAGTTCCTTCAAATCATTCTGCAGAGAAAATTAAATCATTAACAATTTCATCAACAAGATATGCATTGCACAAGGAACCTCAGATCTATCGCTTGGCAAAATGACATCTACATGAAATTAACATGTAGGAAAAAACATAATAGTCTAAACATTAGCTTACATATTTTATAAAGAAACACTCGTCAAAATTATGAATCACTGGACAGAGAACTTTGCCACATTAAAGTATCCACTGAACATCCACAACTGCCGTTGCCAAAATATGATATGCATATTTGACCCCAAAGTTTCGGTGGCAAAAAGAGACCTATTTTGAGATTATTTATAATTAAACTTCAATAAAAGGCCTTATTAATAGCATTCATTGAGGTAATTTTGGACTGTAAACTAAATGAACCATAATGCTAAAAGCCTCAAACCACATCTTAGCATCAGCATTTACGCAAGCATGTCAAGACTAGAACTTGAGCTTGGCAAAAGCTGAGTCTAGCCTTGTGCGGATATTTTATGTTTTTACTCACACTCAAAAAAGAACCAGCAAACTAAAACTACTCATATAAATGAATAATATATTTCTCCAGCTTCTGAAAAAAGTTGTGATTTGTACATGGTCGGATATAATTTTTAATTTATAGCTCAACAAGTAAAATTTCCTATAAGTATCAGTTCATAGTACCCCCTCTCAGTAATGTCTTCGCAAATATTTTTAAAGTCGAACAAAGAAAATTCCAATAACATCAAGCAAGATGCTGAAAAGTTTAAGCTGCTAGGTGGAAAGCTTATGAATGGTTTTTAAATATCTAATACACCCCCTCATAGAAGAGCTTTTTGGGCATGACATATGGACACTACACAGGCCCATTCAATTTTGTGCTGAAATTTAACTTTATTTAGAAGAACAAGATTAGCAATGCGTGAAGCTTATGACCCCTTGGCAATAGAAGATTCGATACCATGTGTCAGAAGAACTGATTCTCCAAAAAGCTAAAGCTATATGGTGAAAACATGTGAACGATTTAAGTAGCTATATGGTGAAGAGTAAATACATATAAATGGTTTAAATATTGCTATTTACTATTGCTATTAGTTAGCAAGGGAATAACAAGCTGACAACATTACAGAAATCTGGAAGTTTTAAGATATGCTAATGTTTGGTTCAATTGGGGCATAAAATATTCTATGTTTGTAGGAAACCACAGCAATAATGCATTTCATATCAAACCAGAACAGAACAAACCTGTAAAGGTGTTCCTGTCAGAAGCAGGCGTCTGTGACACCGATATCTATCAAGATCACGAGCTAAAACTGACTCTCTATCCTTCATTCTCTGAGCTTCATCAATTACGATATACCTCCAATCAATTTTTGAAAGCTTTGCTCGGTCATACATGATGAACTCATAAGTAGTCACAAGGACATTAAATTTCATAGCCATAACCTCCTGCAAATATAAAATACTTAGGGCTGATTGAATTACTCCTAACAGTATATATTAATAGCTGTGGCACACTTACTTGAGAAAATAATTTTGACCGGTGATCCTTCATTCCAACATAAAAAATGCATGACACAGATGGTAACCAAGTATGCAATTCACTCTGCAGAGTCGATGCATATTTTTGGGTTTAGGCACACTAAATCACAGAGAAAAGGTATATCATTGAAATGAATAAGTTGAAGCACACCTTCCAGTTAACCAAAACGGCGTTTGGAACTATTATAAGATGTGGGCCATAGTTTCCTTTAAATTCCATTAAGTATGCAATTAACGCCATAACCTGGACAAGGAAGAAATATTTTAGTTGACAAGAGGTGCACACAGCTAACAAGTAATTAATTATATATACACTTCAGATAACATTTAAAAACATAAGAATAATCCTCTTACTTACATCTCCCACCTATGACATAATGAATTTCAATATTTAGTGTATAAACACTTGATGGTAAAAACACACAATCGAGGTCACACCCATTTTAAGGGAGGACACTGCAGAGCATTATACTAACCTGGACTGTTTTGCCAAGACCCATCTCATCAGCCAAAATTCCATTTAATTTGTTGTTATACAAAGAAAGCATCCATTGCAATCCAACCTTCATAAATAACATGACAAATACTTGAAAATTTACTCAAAGATGATAAGAAGAAATTGCGAACAATTTCACTAACTGTAGAAACCTACAAGCTGATACTCTCTCAGTGTTCCAGCCCGCAACATTGATGGCTGCCTTAAAACTTTTTCATTCACAGCATGAGCAAGGTTGTAATACCTGGTATGTGGCCAATGAAGGTAATCAGAAGGCATCAGAAATATTATATAACCAATAAAATGTTTAAAAGGTTAATTTAGGTAAACAATAGTGCGTCATTAAAAAAGTTTTATGAAGGTATTTTGGTAAATTTCATGCCAAAAGCCAGTACTACAATACATTCTTGTGCCAAAAGCCCAAAACTAGAGATACACAAAAGTTGAACAAAACTCACTTGCTGACAGAAGATGAGCCATCATTTGGAGCATTCATCTCTGTAAAACGATTTCTAATCATCACTTCTTCTCCAGCACAAGCTGCTGCAGCTCTGACTTCTTCTTCAGAAAGACCCTTTAATCATAAAACAATTATCAATGATAAGTACATGATTTCAAAAAGAAGTTATAAGTGTTACATTAGAAAACATCTAAAACCAAAACTTCAAAAATGAATTATATGGAAAACAAAATCAAAAGGCACACAAAATGTAAAACTTTTCCCTCGGGCCATTAGAGTTTTCCTTTTCTTTTTTTTTAAATTTAGGGAGAGGGGAAAATAATGAATCATGCCTGTAATCGTGCGGCAGCTGCTGCAGCTTTTGCTGCCTCCTCCACTTCCTGATGATTTTTGGCAGAAGTTATCTTACTTCCTAATTTTTGGAGATACTCTTCAGTTTGAGTTAAGAAAGTTGAAAGTACAGTGTATCTCTCCGCAGCATCACCTGGAAGGCTAGTCTGTTGCTCCAGCAACATCTCCCTATATCTGTCAACATCATTGTTTTTTAAGGCCTCCATCCTCTTGTTCCTGTCATCATCCTTATGTTTTGAGAACTCTTTCAACATCTTTTCGTGATATTTGGCCACCCCTCTATTGCGGGCAGTTCGGGCATCACGAATGGCCCAGTGAACTTCAAGAAGCTTCTTGCGCCATTGGAATATAGATTTCAGTTGCTTCTCCCTTACAGCTTTCTGAGATGACTGTACTTGTCTAGCGAGTTCCACACGCTGACGTTCGCACAGCCGAACAAACTTGCGATATGGCCTATCTGGCATTGCCATTATCTCTTGTTGCTGTTGATCAATCTCATCTCTTAAACGTGCCTGAAGATCTATAAGGCGAAGCTTTTTCTCTTCAATTTGCAACCTCAATACAAGATCTGGCCTAATTCTTTTCCTCTCTAAGTTTACCGCAAGTAATCCTTCAATCTTCTTTAAATTCTCTGTCCTTCTCTTGTTAAAAACTTCCATGCCTTCCTCGTAAAGAAGCTCTTTTACATCATATGCCAGTGACAAATTATTGTTGTTGTTGTTTACCATCATTGATGACCCAAAGGAATCATGTTTCCTAGTGAAGAAAGGAAAATCAAATAGGGGCCCATGATATTTTTTGGTGGGTCCTGTATCCTTTGGCTGGCCAACAGTGCTTGACTGTGCAGGTTTATTAATTTGTGCAGTGTCAGTTATGGTAGCCTGGGAGGCGACAGCCTTTCCTTTATCTAATGCTAACTCAGTTCTAACAGGAGCTCTGTTAATCCCACGTTCAGTTTCCTGGTCTGACTTAGCAGAGCATCCAAAGGATTGCTGCTCTTCCTTTCCAACAGAGACCGTTGTCACAGAAGGCATAGCTTGCCTATGAACTGCTGCTCCAGTGGATTTCTGATCTCTTGCGAAAGTTTCCTGCTTTGAAGAATTTCCATCAAGAGATGTGATTGGCTGTGAATCCTTGGTATTGGAATCATTCCTCCTTATTTGTTCTACCACAGTATTTCCCGCAGATTTATCCTGATTCTGGCCTCCTGCAGAGTGAATTGGCTGCTTCACTTGCAAATGAAGAGGTGGTGGAGTAATGGCCTGAAGAAGTTCTTGGGGAAGTGTACTTTCACCTTTCTATCAACCAACAGAAAAAGAATATTAGTGAGCACAATCTTCATTAGAAATTATATAGTTTTTTTTTTGCAAAGAATCAGATATGATATAGTAAATCTTCATAGGGCTTATATAAACACAAAGAGTAGGCAAGCAGAAGCAGACAGCCATAGACAATGAGAAAAAAGGGATATGATCACAAATGAAATGGGCACCAAAGAAAACTCAATTGAGGCAGATGCTAACCTTCAGCCGCCTAAATGCTAGTATCTGTGCTTTAAGAACATGGAGCTGATGTTTGGTAAAACTAACTCGTTTTTGAGCCGTATGAGACGGTCCCCCTTGAGGTTTGGTATAATTTCCGGAGCCTCCTTCCTTTGTCAGCCCTCCAGCCTGGGAAGCATGTTGGGTTAATTGTTGGTTGTACTGCATTTTTGCATGTTCCGAACCAGATCCACATGATGAAGCTTTTGCATTCAAAGAACTATCAGCACCTAAGCTCATGTTTGCAGAAGATTGATGTGGATGCATATAAGGCATTCCATTACCAGCTACAACAGATTGCTTCGAAGATCCTCGAGCATCTCTACTATGAAGACTGAACTGCTGCACTGCCATGTCACTGGAGTTTCCAGCCACACCAGCATTGATGGGTAAGCCCAAATGGCTGGGTGGAGCTGTCTGCCTGGCTTTTGCAGAAACTACCTGTTCAGACACACCACTAGATGAATTAGCACGAGCAGATCCCTCGCTTGCAACTTCCGGAGAAGTAACCTGCTGGTTTGAAACGGGGACAGAGGATGACTGAGCAACAATGCTAGTAATGTTTTCCTTTGGTTGTTGAATCATCCTTGATTGCATCAAGGGAAAGAGCTGAGCCACTAAGTTAGCATTTGCAGGTTGTGATAGATCAATATTCCGTTCATGTGCCCATTCCTGCATAGCTCGGAGTTGAGCAGACATAGCAATCTGGTTGTTCATAGCACTTGGCATGCTCTGCTGAGTTGATAGTGCTTGCACAGGCCTTATAATATTCCCAGGCATCAAATGCCCAATGGCTGGTCCATGAGCTGAAGGCTTTTCTTCATTCTTCTTATCAGGAGCTAGCTGATGTCCATGCTCTATCCTCTTTTCATCATGAGAAAAATGTTCAGATGAATTCCTAGAAGTTGATCCTTGGCCATGATTCGGTGCCTGCATTGCCATAAGCTCCTGCAATTTAAAATTTCCCATTCGCATTTCTTGATCCTTAACAGATGTGGGACCTGACATTTCCATTTTAGATTGCTGTTGTGACTGTATTGCCAAAGCAGACTTTTGTTGAGAACTCTGGAGAGCATATTGATAATATGCTTGTTGGACAGGACTTAGCATCTGCTGCTCAATGCCTTGACCCTGGTTGGGTCCATGTTGAGCTGAATCAAAAAAATTTCGAGGCTGCTGAGGCCGTTGCATGGCCGTAGAAGATGAGAAATTGTTATTCCCAAATACTCCTTGAAGCCCTGCTTGATATGCCAGCACCGCTTCATTCCCTTCAGGTTTTCTACGCAGTTGCTGTTGAAATGACTGCATATATATATTAGTTGAGAAATGTCATCATTCCACGGCATAAATGTTATGATTCAAAATTTCAAAAAAAAAATTGTAACTTAGATCACAGTGAAAATCTCATACATTTCAAGACAAACACGGGTAGACAAATACTTGTCAAGTATAACATTAGCTAATTTGGTTCACAAAACCTACAACACCACTGTTGACTGCATGTCTTAAAAAGAATTACCAAAATTTGAAGGACTTTTGTGCAGGGTGCTATTAATGTTATTATATACATGGCTACAAAGGAAATAAAGAAACTATGGCCTCTCCTGAAGTTATATTATACAACCATGAAAGCATATTCCTTAAGTACGACAAGTACATAACATAAAGAAATCAGTCATATTTAATGATCACACTACTTTGAGATAGATGTAGATATAATGACAATCTTCCCATTAAGACTGCATTTGATAGAAAACTGTAAATCAAATAAGAAACAAACGATCTTAATTATTAACTTCAAACGTCTTTACTTAAAATAACAGAAGAGAGAAGCAGCAAGAACAATTAAGACAAGCTGACAATTCACAAAAGATGACGAAATAACACTTTTTAGAAAGCTGCAAGTTTATCTTCTTTGATTACAACCCACAACTAATAAATGCTTTCCAACTTATTTACTTAAAGATAAATAAAGGGCAAGGGGGATCCAAAATCTAAAATTAATAATATTAAAATTTCAACAATAGCACCTGCAGAGAAAGAAAAATAAAGAGAAAAGAAGGGAGTTCATTTAACACAAAAACAAAATAACATGACATATAAAAGGAAATTCCTTAAAAACTGCAGGAGAAAAAAATATCATAAACAAAAGAGTCATACTTGCCTATATTTGAACATCATATATGAACAAAAATTAAATTCAAAGACCAATTAATTAATAAAAAATTCAAAGTCAACAGAAGGGTGCAAGATGTTAGGTGTGATTAAAAGGAAGCTAGACCAGAACTGACACATCAGCAGTAAAAAATTACAAACCAATCATTTCCAGGTACAATGATTCTATCAGTTTCCATATTATTGACTAATGATTCCATCAGTTTCTATACTATTATTTGAAATGCCTGAAAAACAATTAGTTCAAAAGAAAAGCATAAACCCTGCCAACCAATTAGCTTAAGACATTCTTTTAAATCCCATTACCAATCACCAAGTGTTTTAAATGCAAAGCATTCTCATTTCCAAAGCCAATCATGTGTTCAAAAATCTGACACAACTGAATTATCAGAATAGAACAAGAACTTGCCATGAGATAATACACAATATACTAGTACCAAATTATCACCGAAATTCAGCTAAAACAATTCAAAATACACACCTGTCTAGAAGAACCTATTATCTGCTGTTGCTGCTGCAATGAGTCCAATCCCATGAGAGAGGCCGCCGAAGACGAAGAAGACGGCGATGCAGCCGCTGACGACGTCGACGCTGCCCGCCCTGCCGGATTCCGGCCGGGCCCACTGCTGCCGGCGCCGCCAGATTGCATTCAGTCACCCAAAATTCACCACCTACATTACCACACAATTGAGGTCACTCCCACTGAAAAAAGACAACAAACTCCAAACAAAACAAAAACACCTAGAAAAACGCATTAACCTTAAGAATCCCTCTCAATTTCAACAAAAACACATTATTTTCCCTCCGATCGCAACGTTCAAAAAATCACAACAACCGCCATTTTCTCTCTCTAGCTGCTGATACTGACACAAACTCTTTTTCTCTCTCTAGAATCCGCGACTTTCGGTGCGCAATTGATAAAGGATCTTTCACTGCATAAAACCGAACTTGACGGAATCGATTATTCCACACGCGATTTCGCAATTTCACAGTCAAACCCTAAGCGCAATTTTTTCCCCTTTTTTTCAACTTTCGTTTTCCATTTTGTTTAGAACAAAAATGGTGTTTATATAAAAGCTTTCTCTTCTCTTACTTCAAATTTTCATCACTGATCTGTGTCGTTTATGTAATTAGCCATGAAAATCAGCTACAAAACTACGGTTAAAGATTTACCAAAAGTAGCAATTCAGATTAACCCCTCTTTCCTATCAAAATTACATATCTAAACTTTTATGTAACATTATTAGCACTAAATATTGTGTTATTACAAGTTTTTCTATGCACTTATTGTAATTAAAATCATTTTAAGGTGGTTATTTAGTAGCTATCTAGTGATATCATATGAATTTGTTACATTTCACTCTATAATTTTTATTTTAAAAGTGAGTTTGACAACAGACTAGTTTAAAAAAAATATTTATTTATTCATAATTTTTTTTGGTTAATGAAAAAATATACTGTATTTGATTAGTTTTTATGGTTTTCCTAATACTTGTAAGCCCCTGTCCTACATGATTATATTGGACCTATCAGTTATCACTATCACCAAAGTCTATTCAATGATTATAGTTTAATTGGTTTGATTCAGTTTTCAAGATCATGTTTTAGCAACATTGATTTTGAGCAATGTATGTGATGTGACAATTGACATTACGTCTATAGTTTAAGTTGATTGATATATTAGGTATCAAATCAATGCAAAATAATCAAGATGTAAATTACATATATATTGTTAGAGCCAAATCAATAAAAAGTTATGGTAATTTTGTTGGTAAGAATGAGTCATATTTCACTAGAATCACACATTAGTCATGCTTATGGGAAAAACATGCTTAAGAAGTAGTAAAGGAAAAAAATTAATGGAATTAAAGATGAGACTTAAAAAGTTAATGAAGTCAACACTATGAGCTTGTACAGAGATAAACCTAATAAAGTGATAGTATGAAGTAAAAAAAAGTGAATTTAGAAGAATTATGAATAAAGATCCTCTCTCCACCTTCACCCTCTTTTTTAGAAAAAATGATCGATTTGTTTTGTCAAAATAATTTTGTTTCTTATAGGATTTCTCTACTTTTTATTTTGAGACATTACATGATTCAAACATATAGGAATGTAACTCATTAACTCATTCCACTAACACAACCATTAAGAATCAAAAATCAATTACATTATTTATAAAAATGACTATTATATAATTTCCATGTATTAAACATAATGACTTTTTTTAGAATCAACAAAAATAATTGTTTGAAATGATTCTATGTATAGAAGATTTTCACAATTATACATGTATTTGTAAAAAATATAATAGAGATGGAGATAGTGAGATTGTGAACCCTCTTAGATAAGAAAATGCAAGAGAATGATATATGTTGAATGTGATCAAATTAGTTAATAATCTCTAAATTACGAGGATTGGCATATTTATAGGTCTAACGGCAAATTGTTGGGTGAAGAACTGGTTTCCTCCCAATTATTTGACAAGAGCATATGGGCAGGGAGATTGGTCTCACTAGTATAAATATGAAGACTGGTTTTCCACGTTAGTAGGAAGAAACAACTTCTTATTAGGGAGAGTGACAAATACCGACGCTTTCAAAGGTATGTAGTATGGCACGTGACAATTCAGTTGTTCCCTAATGGATAAGGAAATGGGTCGGGCGGCTAGCCTCATGGGCGTGACGGGTTGGATCAAGCGGTCCATGACCCGTCAAGTTACGCCCACCTGAACGTCCAGTGTCCCTTTATGATGTTTCTTGGGTCGACTGGGTTATGGATTTTTCTCTTCTATGCCTAATCAAAAATATCTCAGTCCACCACCTTAACCATGAGGTCTGAGAAGAGCAAAGTGATTTAAATTCAGTAGATGACGATATATTTTTAGTGCAGTGGGTCCCTCAAGCATAACTTAGAGGTTGAGTCCCTCAAGATTTACTTAGGACGAGTCCCTTAAGCGTTACTTGAGGTAAGTCCCTCAAATGTAGGTTAAAGGATGGGTCCCTCAAACACATATTAGAGAGTGAGTCCCCCGAGTGTTATCCGGGGTGAGCCCTTCAGGCGTAGCTTAGAAGAAAAGTCTCTCAAACGTTACTTGGGATGAGTCCCACAAGCGTTACTTGTGGAAATCACGTGGAGAATTTAATGTCTCGATATGATGAGTTTTGTCTTGGGAAAGCACAACCACCGTGGGTTGTTGATTTATATGCATGCGTCTAATTTGGCATGTAGATGTCCTACGACCTACTAGCAGGCACATCCTTACAACTTGGCAATGATACATACTCGACCTAGAATTTTGCCTTATAAATAAAGGATTAACAATTAATTATCTTACTTTATTATGGAAAGTAAAATATAGATGGTGAGCCCTCTTACGTGAGAGAATGCAAGAGAGTTATGTATAATCAATATGTGAAAATAGTGAATGATCTCTCAATCTTAATGGTTGGGGTATTTATAGGCTTAAATCTTGGTGAAATTGTTGGGTGAAAATTGGTTCTCTTCCAAGTGCTTAGCTGGAGCGTAGGGAGATTGGTTCTCCCCCTAGTAGGAACGAGAAGACCAGTTTTCCACGTTAATAGGAAGAAGTAATTTTTTTCCTTAGAAAAGTGGAAAACAACGACCATTTCAAGGACACATGGTCTGACACATAATAATTTTATCGTCCCATAATGAGTAAGGAAATAGGTTGGACGGATCTTCCTATAGATGTGATGGGTTGGATCGGGCGACCCATGACTCATCGGGTCGCGCCCGCCCTAACATCAAGTGTTCCTTTATGACGTTTCTTGGACCCACTTAGTTATAAAATGTCATCTTGACCCAATCAAAACTATTCTAGTCAAATACATAACATAATTCAAATTCATTCTCGTGTTAACAATATCTAACATATATTAGCATATTAACAATAAAACTATCAAGATTCTGAAATTTAATTTGTATAAATTATTCCTTTTGAAAAATCTATGAGTAATTGAGAGCTATAATATTGTAACTAAACCTTGGTTATCAAATTTCAAAACAAAAGAAATTTTAAATGGAAAATATCAATGTTTTTATTCAACATAACAAACAAAAATATAGAAGACAAAAAAATAATCTAAAGTATAAATACATTTAAAAAAATTAATAAATGAAAATAAGGAATTACCAGATTTGAGAAGACTCGAAAATTTAGATCTTCGATCAACCCACAAAATTATATGATATAATAATCAGTGAGGTATAGATCGATGACGCTTTGGTCTGAAAACGTGAAGCTTCGACACAAGTGTATAGCCAATTATGGTGCAATGCCACGAAAAGGTATTCAATGGGTTCGTGCACGACTACTGCGGCCGGTGTTAGGGGAGACTGGAACCCTAAAATATTTCAAAACAAATCTAAATTTCGAATGGAAAAAATCATTATTTTTACTCAACACAACAAACAAAAGTGTAGAAGACAACAAAATAATCTAAAATTTAAAGATATTCAAAAACTTATTAAATGAAAATAAGGAATTACCAGATCTGAGAAGACTCAAAAACTTAAACCATCGATTGACCCACAAAATTATATGATATAATAATTTGCAAGCTATCGATCGATGACGTTGTGGTCGAGAAACATGAAGCTTTAACACAAGTGTGTAGTCAACTATGGTGCAATGCCACGAAAAAGCTATTTGATGAGCTCGTGCGGCTGGTGTTAGGGGAGACTGAAACCCTAAAATATTTCAAAATAAGTCGAAACTTCAAATGAAAAAAATCATTATTTTTACTCAACACAACAAACAAAAGTGTAGAAGACAACAAAATAATCTAAAATTTAAATATATTCAAAAACTTATTAAATGAAAATAAGGAATTACCAGATCTGAGAAGACTCAAAAACTTAAACCATCGATTGACCCACAAAATTATATGATATAATAATCTGCAAGCTATCGATCGATGACGTTGTGGTCGAGAAATATGAAGCTTCAACACAAGTGTGTAGTCAATTATGGTGCAATGCCACGAAAAGCTATTTGATGAGCTCGTGCGGCTGGTGTTAGAGGAGACTGAAACCCTAAAATATTTCAAAACAAGTCGAAAGTTCAAATGGAAAAAATCATTATTTTTACTCAACACAACAAACAAAAGTGTAGAAGACAACAAAATAATCTAAAATTTAAAGATATTCAAAAACTTATTAAATGAAAATAAGGAATTACCAGATCTGAGAAGACTCGAAAACTTACACCGTCGATTGACCCACAAAATTATATGATATAATAATTTGCAAGCTATCGATTGGTGATGTTATGGTCGAGAAACATGAAGCTTCAACACAAGTGTGTAGTCAACTATGGTGCAATGCCACGAAAAGCTATTTGATGAGCTCGTGCGGCGGGTGCTAGGGGAGACTGAAACCCTAAAAAAAATGAAATAGTTGTAATGAAGAACATATATATATATATATATATATATATATATATATATATATATATATATATATATATATATATATATATATATATATATATATATATATATATATATATATATATATATATATATATATATATATATATATATATATATATATATATATATATATATATATATAACAAAAATTGTAAAATGATATTTTATCCAATGAATACTAAATTATAATTTTTATAGTATATTATACATATAATTCACTTGCTTTTAAATGAATAATAATGATTCCGAAAAAAAAAATCTTAAATTTTAGATTTAATTTTTGAATTATCTATATTATATGAATTGGAATGTAGTAGGTAGATAATAAATATTTATTTTATGTATATATCCAATAAGTGTTCAAAGGGTTAAATATAATTTACCTTTTAATGTGTGTAAGTTTTTGTTTATCCTCCGTAATATATTTATATTCTCCCTTGTAATGTAAAGATTATTTTGTTTTAGTCTCTTAGTTGACAATTTGGACACTGAATCTTCAGTCTTGCTGATGAGGTCTGACTATGTCACTTTTTTTTCTTTATTTAATTTGTGACATGTCAATATTTAGTTAGTTCATAATTTCCATGTCATTATTTAAAATAAAAAGATAATAAATATTTGTATTTGATTTCCCTTAAAAAATGTATTTGAATTAGGGTTTCCATTGTTTTTCCCCATTCCATCAGTTCATCGTCCATCGATTCTTGGGCGAGTTTTGGTGAAGCACATAGGAGGAAGGAAGAAGAATAACGAATAAAAAGCACATAGAAGGAAGACGTCATTAGGAGCTTCTATGGAAGCATTTACTTAAGCAGAAGGGTTGAAATCGTCATTTTCCAATATCTCAGGTTAGGTTTTTAGAACTCTGTTTCTTTAGTGATTGTATTGTTGAATGAATGGAAGATTCCTTGTTGTTATGCAAGATTCTCTATTTTCTGGTTAGACCAGAAACTTTAAGTCACATGCATGAATAATAAAAGATGAATTGTTTATGAAGTTTTTCCTTATTTGTGTATTGATGTGTGGGGTTTAAAAAATGGGAATGTTGACACATGTCTAACCTAAGATGCAAAATCCTTTTACAAAAAATGAATCTCTTTAATATTGTTTTACACCATGAAGATGAATTTGTAAGGGACAAGAACAACAAATTGTTCTACATAGGTGGGATTCAATCCATAGTTTTGGGCAAAATATTGAGAAATGGATTGTATTTGAAATTCATAACTTGGTGAAGGGTTGAGGTTATAAAGAAGGAGTTATAGGGCTTGGACTAAATTTTTTGAAATATATGAAAAAAATTAAGTTAAGTAAGGATGATGGTGCATATGATTTTGCTGTATATTCTTGTGTAAGCAAACTTAATGGTCACATTTATCTAGAACATCAAGTGAATGATATAAAATGAAATAAGGGAACCTCGATTCATTAATGAGATGAAAAATATGGAGGGAAAGGGGGATGAAGGTGTTAAAGGCTTTGATGATAGTGAGGATGAGAGAACTACTGCTTCTATAGATGGATTTCAAGTTAATCCACCCCTAAATGAACCTATCATAGTTACTCAAATTGGACTAATTTGTAGTTCCCAAGAGAACATTGAAGATGATGAATATGTTAGGGATGAATTGGGTAGCTCAGACCTAGATGAACCTGGTGATGGTAATGATAAAGGGCCTAAGTTTAAAATGTTTAGGAAATAACAGCTTAATAAAGACTACCAGTTTAAGTGGGGTATGGATTTAATTATGGAGTTGGTTTTAGAGATGTGATTCGTGAGTGGTTAGTATAAAATAGTAAGGAAATTACCTTTGTGAAAAATGAGAGTTATAGGGTAAGGGTAGAATGCAAGGTTAATTGTGGTTTTTTAGTTCAATGCTCTAGAGTGGGCCACAAGCACACTATGTTATAAAGACATTGGTGGGTACCCACGCATGTGCTAGGATTTTGAACAATAGATCTGTAAACTTAATGTGGGTGGCCAAAGCAGTAGAGAACAAAATGCAAACATCTGAGACTGTGAGAATTTATGATATTATGCAAGATATGAGACAAAACTATTATGCGGGAATTACTATTGCTAGAGCGTGGAAGGCAAAGTTGATTGCAAAGAATGTTATTGAAGGAGATGTTGATAAGAAATATGTAAAATTATAGAGGTATATTATTTAGTTAACAATGGTTAATGTTGGGAATACTGTTAAGATCAATATTGACAGACCAAACCCATCAATACAACCAAGTTTAGATCATTCAACCTTTATTTTGATGGTTGTAAGAAGGGTTTCATACATGGTGTTGGTGTAAGCCCTAGAGGCCAATACTTTTGATACTTGTATCGAATTATTTATTAATAATAAAAGGCTTTTTCTTTATTATATTTGTTTAATAAAGTCCCTAGAATAGCTAGTCCGTTTAATATATCAAGTGTGACTTAATCATGAGATCCCATTAAACATAAGGACATTATTCTTAAAGTATTCGTAGTCGAGCTTTGTTGTGAAGTGGGATAACATTAAAGCATTAAGACTATTATGTATATAGACTGATGATCATATCTCATGGATCATGGATAAGGAGTTATCAAGTCTTAAACATAAGTATGAATATTGAGAGTAATATTTATACTGGATTGACCCGCTATGAGAATACTATATAGAATGTTATGCTAAGTGTCATAAGTTATTCTCATGGTGATAATGGTGTATACCACCCTTTGACCTGAAACCACTATGTACCCTAGATGTAGACTCGAGTGCCTTATTGCTGATCAAACATTGTCCGTAACTGGATGACCATAAAGACAGTTGATGGGTACTCCATGAAGCATGCTGAGGGACATGAGTGACCTAGATGGAATTTTCCCATCCTGCGTAACAGGATAATTGTCTACAGACCCAATATTGAACTGGACAAGGATGACGCGGTTTATGCCTCGTGTTCAATATAGATATAAGGGTAAAAGGGTAATTATACACATAAGTATTATCACAAAAGGATTTGTCAGATCACATGACATTTTCGTGTCTTGGGTAGCAGTGATGTGTTGCTAGATACCGCTCACTGTTTATTATGTTAAATACGTGATTTAATATAATTGCCAATGCCACGAAAACCTACAGGGTCACACACAAAAGGACATATTGATGAGAGATTGAGTAACTAAGGAACACCGTAAGGTACTGTAACACCTCAAAATTTGCCCTCCTCTTCTTGGGACTAGTTCAACATATTGCATTTCATTTTTTAGGATATTAGGCATTTGCATTTTGCATATCATATGAAAATAAGAAGGTCATCCTCCAAAGTCTTTGCAGAAGATGGAGAAGTTAAGTGATTCATGCCTGAGGGTCTTTATGAAATGGTGGTCGACCATCTGAGGGTTTGCAGTGCATTAGGGTTTCCTGATCCTTCAAAAGGTTGAGCACTATCTTGGTTGCAAGGATATATTACCATCATCATGGTTATGTCATCATCCAGGGTTTCATTGTTCATGCTCAGGTTCCTTTGGATTATGGTTTTGACCTCTGGTCAACCCTAATCAATGACTTCTATTCCAGCCAGGGTTTTTCAAGGAGAAGGGGTATTCTGTTGAGATGGAAATCACATGATCATTATATTGAGCTTACATGGGCTAGGGTTTCATTTCTGAGCCATTTTATCAAGTGGTGGAGGTTCAAGCTGATCAGAGCATGTCAAGGTCATCTGAGGACCTATACAATCAACTATGCAAGAGCTGAGGGCTATGAGGTGGGGAGATGAGTTGAGACACCTCATTCATGTTCAAAATAAGTTTATTTGTCATTTCAAACACCTATCTTGAAGAATTTGAAGTCAAATCAAAAGTTTCTAAAAATGGAAAGTGACCTGTAATTGAAAGTTTCCAAAAATGGCAAGTTTTTGGTTCATATTCAACCTGACTTTCCAACACCAAATAAGCTTCAAATGAATTTTTGGTGAACATGAAAGTTGAAGATCTTTCTCTCCTCTTTTCAAAAAGTCCAAGATCATGATCATATGATGAATGGTTGAGGAGTTATGCTCAAATGATCATAAAGTGTACATGGAGGTTCAACATGGCATAACTTTTGATTCAAAACTCCAAATTGAGCCACTCTTTTTGCAAAATACTTCTCATGACCAATACTTTCCAAATAAGTCATTACCTTGCATGGAAAAAGCTCAAATAACCATGTGCTCATACTTGTACATTTTGGAGGGAAAAGTGATCATTCAAAATTGGTGAATCATATGTGCAAAATACCACTTCCATTGTGTTTATGGAATGATTTTAAGTGATTTCAAGCCCTAACATGTTACTGTTCACGTAGGAATTAGCCATGCACCCTCATTTTTCAAATTTTGCATTTCATTCCAATTCTCGTTAATTTTAATTAACCAAGCCTAATGTGGATTAGCATTGTGATTAGTGAACCATATAAATAGATAATCATAACAGAATTTGCTCACAATCACAATTCTAGATCTAGAATTCATCTTTCCCTCTCAAAATTCTCTCACTTCAAACTTCAAAATTCTTCACACAACTCATCAATATTATTGCATATTCTGGTTTATCATGCATGATTGAGTAGGAATCAAGGTTTGGATTGGAGAATTTGAGCAAGAATCAAGCTACACAAGCACATGAACATGAAGATGGAATTTGAAGTTTGAGCTGGATCTAGGTTGTTTCCATTGCCAATTCGTGCATAAAGCTTCAGTAGAAGGTTGAGGAAGAAGATCTGGAAGTGTTGGAGCCTTGAACACCTGGATTTGGACACTGCACATCAAGTAAGCTTGAAATTTGAATCTCTTGTTTTGCTTTTTTATGCACATGATCATGTAGATCTCTCAATGCTGGTGATGCTGATGGTTTTAGTTTTTGATTTGGCTAAGTAATGAACAAGATATGTTGATTTCAAGTTTTGGTTGCAATTATGTTTTCGTTCGATCCATGCGTATCAGTGAGAATTAGGTGAAATGAGTGTGAGATTCGTGTTCCTTGTAGCAAGACGGTTCCAATGATGTGCCTTATGCTAAATTCTGGAAAAAAATGATGCATGTCGCCGGCGTTCAACCGGAGAAGATGACCAGAATTACTATTCTGGCCATCTGGTTCAGCGTTTAGGGCTTGGCAATGAGCGCGCATGTAACCTTCGTATCCTGCGTTCGAATCCAGCGCGTATCATTTTTAATATTCCAATTGATTTTCTTTAGGCGCGCTTTGTAACCATGTAGTCCTCAGTTTGATCCTTCGCTTGGCAATTATTTCTTTCAATTTTCATTTGAGCGCATGTGACCTAACAGACCAGTGTTCGAACCTGAGCGCTTGCATCTTTTCATTTTTTATTGTTTTTCCATGGAGCGCCTTTGATCCCTAAGTACCTAGGTTCGAATCCAGGCAATGTATGTTGTGAAATTAATTTCTGAGCGCACATTTTGACCTTGTGAACGTGAGTTCAATCCCTGGCTGCTACACATTGTGAATTTCCATTCAAATTTGCTTCCCTCCTATCTTCATGCATTATTCCATTGTATTTGTTCATTTTCTAAAATTCATAAAAAATAGAAAACATGTCCAAATTAATTCAATTTTTTTTCCACATGCTTGTGTTGATGTCTATTATTTTTTTGATGTTAATTTCCTGATTTTTGTGCTGCTGGATTTTTAATTGTGATTGGTTGATTGAACATGATGCTCAAATGATATGTTGCATTCCTTTGCTTGTAAAATGCTCATGTTTAATCCATGTGACTTGAAATTTGGCATGCCTGACCATAACATATGACATGATTTTTTGGCTTTTGTTTGGCATTTTTATCATTTGATACCACTATTTTAGACACATGAACATATGGTGTGACAATTTGTGTCACACATTTGATGTTGCATTTATGTATTTTCATTCATATGTCATGTGATCTCTTCTGGACTTGAATTTTAGTATGATACTTGTCCATAACATGTTGAATTCACATAAAAAATTTCATGATCATTGGATTCATTTCTGTTTTAATGTGGATTTTCTCATTTGGATGTCCAATTGTGTGCATTGTGATTGCCTTTGCCTTATCTTGATCATTTGATGGCTTTGCCTTTTGAATTGGCTTTGGTCCTTTTGAGGCCATGTTCTTTTTTGATTGAATGTGCTTCATGTGAAGTATTGACTTCTGTTTTGGTTGTTTGCTTTGCCTTTGACCCTAGTCTTTGTACTAGTGGTTTGTACTCACCATTTGTGTTTTGTATTTCAGGTATTGAGCACTTAGCACTAATGTTTGGTTTGATCTCATTACTTGAGAGGCCCTTTGCTTTAATCACTAACTCTTGTTGTGTTGTAGGTCCATTGGTGTGATGGACTCTCTTGAGTGATTGCATTCATGACTTGCATTGTGTACATATTGGAAATGTCTTATTGTTGTTGTCTGTTTGATTTGTCTGAATACAATACTGACTGGTTAGCTTTTGTACAGGTACATTAGCCGCTTTTAGCTCTTGCTTGAGCTTTGCTTTGGAGTGTGGTTGATACACCACTGAGGTAGCTTAGCCTTCTAACTCCATGTAGTCTGGAAGTCCTGCCACTTTTTTGGCAGGCGTTTTGGCTGAAGTTCTCCTTAAGAGGCAATGACTGTGATTGTTTATATTTGTGCTAAAGACCTCCTTGTCGAGGCATGTTACTTGTTAAGTCTTCCTAAGTGAAGAGGCAATTGATAGATAGAAGGGACTAGCAATCAGTCCCCTGTTAGTCGTTGAGTCGTTCATTATGCTCGCACTACGTGCTGATGCTCTTGAACCTAACCCAAGATCTTGTACAGTGTCAGTCAAGTGGAATAGGGTCCCTCTTTCTGGACCCCCACGCTTTCTTTGATTTAAGCTCACCCAGGCCAGGGTTAAGAGCTATGAGGTCTAACCCTCATTACCTTTCATCTGCTCACCCTGACGGTCAATGTCAGTGGTTAAGAGCTTCAGAACCCCTACAGTTTTGGCTTGTTTGTCGAGGTTGATATGACCCCTTGACTAAAGCCCAGCCGTGTCTGAGCCTCTTGTTTGTATATAGAGTGTGATGAATGCTTGTGTGTTTGCTTTTGGCATGTTTATTTGCTGTTTGTTTGACTTGCTGCTTGTGCGAGTTAGGTTCTGTTTAGATACCTCAACCTAGGGCTATTGTGGATTCCATGACAACTATTAGGCTCGAGTCAGTCTCCCTTTTAGTTTGTTGTTTCCCTGGTCTCTGGTTAGGAGAGAGTTTCTCCCCTGTTAAGGGGAACTACGTCGCCCTGATTCTCATACCAGATGAGATACGTAGGCAGGAGATCGAGCGAGATCTCTCCGGGCAACCTTTTTTCTTTTTGTGTGTGTTTGCATGACAGCTATTAGGCTCGAGTTCCAGACTCCCTATTAGCCTGTTTGTTCAACCTTTTAGTTTCTTTTGACGTCTCAGCGTCTCTCTTTGTTTCGGTTCGCATAGAGAACCTTTTTCTTTGGTGATTCGTTGGTTAGCGATTGTTTGTGTGTGTTTGGAGTTGGATGTAAGACCATCTATTGTCATTCTGTTTCATCTTTGTGTGTGTTTGGAGTCGGATGTAAGACCATCTATTGGCATTCCGTTTCCTTGTTTATATTTGTTGTTTGGAGTCGGATGTAAGACCATCTATTGGCATTCTATTTCCGTTTGTGTGTTTCCTTTAACGTCTCAGCATCTCTTTTCGGTGTTTTGTTTCGGCGTGCGTTAGCCGAGCTACGAGTGCTCTGATTCTTCCTCTGGATAGAGAAGATACGTAGGCATAGGATGTGATGTCCTAGCGAGCATGTCCCCCATTTCCCCGAACTATGTCGACTCTGATGTTTGTTTCTGACAAACTATGTAGGCCCAGAATGCGATATCCTGCCGAGTCCCCTTCCTCCGTCTTCTTCCACCTGTTTATTATTCCAGTGTGTGCATTCCTTTGAGCAGTTTATTAGCAACCTTTTCCTATTCTTTTGAGCGTGGATCCCGTCGAGTACGATGGACGTGAGGGGTGCTAATACCTTCCCCTTGCGTAACCGACTCCCGTACCTTGCAATCTCTGGCCGTAAGACCATTTCCTTCCTTTCCAGGTTTACTTCGAGCGTTTCCTTTCCCTTCTTTGGGACAAATAACGCACGGTGGCGGCTCTGTGTCTTTTCCCGCTGGTTGTTTTCGCGATGCGACAGCTGGCGACTCTGCTGGAGACTAAGTTGACCTCTTGCTGGTCCATCTTCCCTAAGTGAGTCAATCCTAGCGCTCTCTAGGATAATTTTGGTTGCTTTTGCTGCTTTATTTATGGCATTTATGATTATTATATTGTGATTGTATATATTTGCATATATGTTTGCATGCATCATGTTATCATTGTGCTGGATTCTGTACAGGTTGGTTCCTCTGATTTGGGGTGGGTGTTCTGAGTGGGGCTAAAACCCAGGCCCGAGTATACACCTAGGATTAGCGTGGTCTCATGTTTCTTCACATGTTGTCATGACATGATGGGGAGACGTGACCTACCACAGCCTGACGAGGTTCTTTTGAGAGAGTTCTTCCGGGTGGAGTATTCCACTTTGGTTGGGTTACCTCTTTTGAGTTGTTGACTTCGGTGACCGTTCTTTCCCGGATCTTTGGTTTAGACGATTTTATGAGAGCTGCAACAGCACACCCGAAAGGATAAACCCGTTGAGTATCTTGCCCGATTGTCGAGACCATTGTCCGCCTTAGGATGACCTGATTAGAATTCACCTGTGAGGATAGGGTTTGATTCCTACAGATGCATGTTCTGATGGTGACTTTCTGATGGTGACTAATGGTTCAGTTATTGATCTGGGTCCTATTTATGAGTCAGATTTATGGATATTTATTTCTGAGATGCCGGAGTTCTGTCCGCGGTATTTATCAGCGGGTTCCGTTTATTTCGGATCCCCGGGTTGAATTTGAGGGTACTTGTTCAGAGGATCTTGTTGTCATCTGTTCAGTGGATGTTCCTGTGATGATGGTGGTATATCCTCCGTTTCGTTTATTTCGGAACCCTGAGTTGGATTTGTGGTTACTTGGTCCCTCAGATGGTTGTGATCAGTTCAGAGACCGTAATCCAGTACCGTTGATGTTCAGATGACTTGGAGGATGGCACCATGACCTGTATTCATGCATTTGCATCATTCCCATTTTGTATTCATCCACATCTAATTCATGTCTATCCATACTCAGGGAACATTCTCGATTGAGATTCTGGTTGAGAGACATCCTGATGTCAGAATGTTATTGTCGAATTATTATCCGTCTCGATGAAGCCAGGATCGAAGGGCAGAATGTTCCTCATACGGATAGACATTGCATTCATGTGTGAGTCATATTAACCTGTTTTCTGTTTTGTAGGTGTCAGTTTCTCACCTGTTTGATTGGCCTAGGAATCATTGCTCGCGCACGCCGAGTCATTCCTCTACACATAGCTCGTCCGCACAGATACCTTACCAGGCGCAACAAATCCAAGCTGATGGATCCACCCAACTCTGACATTCTCGGGCTGAAAGAGAAGATGGGTGAGTTAATCAACGCTAGGCAAAGGTTTGCCCTGGGGCAGCAAGCGATCACCGAAAAGGTGTATAAGGCCGAGGCTTTAGCCAGGGCAAAAGGAAAACAGACGGTGAAGGAGGATAAATTTGGGGTTTGCTATCAGTCGGGCCAAGGCTCGTCGGGGCAGAACAGAGGACGTCGTCAACCGTTCACGTTCACCAGTGCTGGAATGCTATATCCATATCACGCCTGTATGGTGGGTGAAGAGATTGACAGTGACTGCGAGCTCGAATCGTGGATAAAATCGTGCGTACCAGGGATGGAAGTCCAGAACTGGAAGGCCTAAAAGATCATCATTGTCACTTTGCGTGAAGAGTAATATTTCTGTTTTTCAATTCTGTTTGCATGAAAGCCATACGTTTTGTCCGAAACGTAATGGTCCATTGTAAGGGTCACCTCATGTGTTTCATTTTGCAACATTTTGCATCATTAATAAAAGGATGTTTTTCATTAAAAGCGGTGTTCCCCGTCTTTCATTTATTTTTGCAGTTTTAAAAAATAAAAATGGTAATGTTTGTTTTCATTTTCCTTCCTTTTGATTTGTTTCGTTCCGACCTCAAAAGCAATGCATGAATCAACATTCATGCAGATGCGATCATGCTCCGGATCTCATTGATAACAATCCTGTTACACCCCTATATGACTTCGACAATCCGATCTATCATGCCGAAGAAGAAGGCGAAGAAGATTGTGAACTGCCGGAGGAATTAACCAGGTTGTTAAAACAAGAGGAGAAGGTGATTCAACCGCACGAGGAGCGAGTTGAGATTGTTAATCCAGGCACCGAGGAGGTCAGAAAGGAAGTGAAAGTTAGGGTCGCTTTGGAGGTGAATGTCAAGAGCAGAATGGTAGGACTGTTGAAAGAACATGTTGATATCTTCGCCTGGTCTTATCAAAGTATGCCAGGGTTGGATACCAACATTATTGTGCACAGGTTGCCATTGAGAGAAGACTGTCCAGTGAAGCAGAAGTTACGCAGAACTCGACCCGAGATGACCATGAAAATCAAAGAGGAAGTACAAAAGCAGTTGGATGCTGGTTTCCTAACTGTCACTAATTATCCGCCTTGGGTCACGAATATTGTGCCGGTGCCGAAGAAGGATGGAAAGGTGAGGATGCGTGTGGACTATCGGGATTTGAACAGAGCTAGCCCGAAAGATGATTTCCCATTACCTCACATCGATGTGTTGGTAGATAATACAGCTCAATTCTCGGTGTTTTCCTTCATGGATGGCTTATCTGGTTATAATCAAATTAAAATGTCGCTAGATGGTATGGAGAAAACAACGTTCATCACACCGTGGGGCTCTTTTTGTTATAAGGTGATGCCATTCGGTCTCAAGAATGTCGGTGCCACGTATCAGAGGGCTATGGTGACTTTGTTTCATGATATGATTCATCATGAAATCGAATGCTATGTTGATGACATGATAGCAAAGTCCCAGACAGAAGAGGGGCATTTGGTAGACTTGGCCAAGTTGTTTGACCGGTTGAGACAATTCAGACTGAGGTTGAATCCGAATAAATGCACTTTTGGAGTGCGGTTCGGTAAGTTGCTGGGGTTTATTGTGAGCGAAAAAGGAATCGAGGTTGATCCTGCTAAAGTAAAAGCAATACAAGAAATGCCTGAACCGAGAACAGAAAAAGAGGTTAGTGGTTTCTTAGGTAGATTGAACTGCATTTCACGGTTCATATCTCATCTAAGAGCCACGTGTGAACCCATATTCAAGTTGTTAAGAAAAGATCAAACGTTCAGGTGGAATGATGATTGCCAATTGGCATTTGAAAAGATAAAAGAATATTTGCAGGAGCCTCCGATTCTGATGCCTCCTGTGGAGGGACGACCGTTAATTCTGTACTTGACGGTCCTCGAGGGGTCTATGGGGTGTGTACTGGGGCAACATGACGAGTCTGGTCGAAAAGAGCATGCAATTTACTACCTTAGCAAAAAGTTTACCGACTGTGAAACAAGATATTCACTGCTCGAGAAAACTTGTTGTGCTTTGGCATGGGCTGCTCGCCGACTGAGACAGTATATGCTGGTTCATACCACTTTGTTGATTTCCAAGATGGATCCGATCAAGTATACATTTGAGAAGCTAGCATTGACCGGACGGGTTGCGAGATGGAAAATGATTTTGACTGAATGAGATAGTCAGTACACCTCTCAAAAAGCAATAAAGGGGAGTGTATTGTCTGATTACCTCACCCAGCAACCCATTGAGGATTATCAACCGATGAAGTTTGAATTCCCTGATGAGGACATCATGTTTCTCAGATCGAAAGATTGTGAGGAACCGATCCCGGAGGAGGGGCCTGACCCTGAATCCGAATGGATTCTGATGTTTGATGGGGCTGTTAACGTGAATGGTAGTGGAGTTGGTGCTGTTTTGGTTATGCCGAAAGGATCCCACATTCCTTTTGCTGCCCGGCTAACATTTGAATGCACCAACAATGTGGCTGAATATGAAGCTTGTATCCTGGGTATCGAACCTCGGTGCGTACATCTACTGGGGCACCGCTTTTCTCACTGGTGTATGGGATGGAAGTTATGCTACCGGTTGAGGTCCAGATCCCATCATTGAGAGTCCTGATGGATGTGAAATTGGAAGAGGTTGAATGGATAAGGACTCGGTATAAAGAGTTGAGCTTGATTGAGGAAAAGAGGCTAGCGGCCATTTGTCATGGGCAGTTGTACCAGCAGCGAATGAAGCGTGCTTTTGACCGAAAGGTGCGACCTCGTGTGTACCATGTGGGAGATCTGGTGTTGAAAAGGATCCTTCCTCCTCAGAACGATCGTAGGGGCAAGTGGACACCCAATTATGAGGGTCCATTCGTGGTCAAGAAGGTTTTCTCTGACGGAGCCTTGTTGTTGACGACCATGGATGGCGAGGATTTTCCATCCCCTGTGAATGCGGACGCAGTTAAAAAATACTTCGTATAAGAGACCCGCTGGACGAAAAGAATAAAATAGTCCAGGCAAAAATGGGCATCCCGGCGAACCAAGAAAAAAAATGAAAAAGGTTCGGGCAAAAATTAGGGATAAAAGGAAAAAAACTATACACCCGGCAAGTCGAAAACCCCACAAGGGCGGCTTGGGCAAAAAAGGGTATCCCGGTGGACTGAAAACCCGAAAGGGCGGTCCAGGCAAAAGAGGGAATGAAACGAACAACTGCGTCCAGCATGATCGTTTGTACTTTGGTTAAGACACCTGGATAATTCTCGGCAGAGATCGGTCGGAAGCGTCTTGTTCAGAAGGCAGAAAGTGCGGAGAGTCTTAAGGACATATTGGGTGTAACTGAGTTGGAACTCGATGAGATTACGGTTTCACATTGCCATTAGGATAGATTTTTCCTTTTGTGCGCAATTACCTCTTTTCAGGGATTGCTTCCTGTATTGCTCAGTTATGGGCCACATTTTTCAATCAATAAAATGCATATTCAGTCAAATAATGTTGTTTTTGTTTTCATTACCGCTTTGATTGCAAAAACATCCGTTTATTTTGATAAGAATCTTTGCATTTTGAGACATGGAGGTCCCTTCCAATGCATGTTTATAGGATTGAGAACTTGAAATCTTATTCGGAAGGTTAAGTGACCTAGGTGTTGAAACTTTGGCACGCATGGGTCACGTTTTTATCTAACGATCTCTTTTGCAGGTGATGTTAGATATTTTCACTCACTTGCAGGTTGTGATGTGAAGCTTTTGACAAAAGATCCCCGTGGAGTCCAATCAGGGACAAGGGATTGAAGAATGGCGAAAAGACGGTGAAAGACGTGCGACGATCCTAGAGGGTTAATCAAGAAGACTCTTCAAAGTCTGAGGATTAGAGAGTTGGCCCGGATCTGAGGAGATCGATTGTCTCGAAGTAGAGAAAAGTCGAGAATACAAGGTGATGAATCAGAAGAGACCAGATGAGTCTGGGGAGCCCTCAAAAGTGAAAAATTGACACTGTGATTAGATGGTGAATGCCAGTGTTCGACGAGTCGACAGGTGTTCCATGTCAAAATTTCGTACCTCCCAAGCGGTTTGAGATTGTTATCTCCCCAGTGGGTTCGAGATCAGTGTTTCCTCAGCAGCCAGGCCTGAAGTTTGTTGTTTCCCCTAGTAGGGTTGAGAGTGTTATTTCCCCAGCAAGTTTGAAGGTTGCTGTTTCCCCAGCGGATGTGTGCGTTGGTGGTTTCTTCCCCAGCGAAGTCCCCAAGCGGATCGGAGTTCAGTGGAGGTCATCCCCAGTGAAGATTATCCTTTCCTCAGCAGCAGTGCTTTTCCCCAGCGGGGTTGGAGATTGGAGCGATATCGAGTTCCTCGAGCTCCCCAGTAGAGTCCCTTGAGGGGGATACTTTTTATGCATTCATCATTTAGAGAAGCATAGCATATTGCATTGCATAACTCGTTGCGTAGCATTTCCATGGTTATGGAGCATTACGCTGTAAAAAAAATCATCATGCATCAGCATTGCAAGCATAAGCTAGTCTCAAGCCGTGGTTACCGTTTGAGAATTGGTTTAGCTGGTTGGTGAAGATGTTACTCAAGTCGTGGTTACCGTTTGAGAGTTGGTTTCGTCGGATGGTGAAGATGTTACTCGGAGGAGTTCGGCATCGTGATTCTGGATCAACAGTATTCCCTAGTAGTGCGATATTGGAGGAAGATTCCGTCGAGCGGAGATGGAAGTTGGAAGGAGTTTAGCATCATGACGTCAGATCAACAATGTTCCCCAGTAGCGCGATATTGGAGGAAAATTTTCCGTCGGGCGGAGATGGAAATAAAGATCGGAGAATGTTATGTGATCAGCGCGACTCAAGCCGTGGTTACCGTTTGAGGAGTGGTTTAGCTGGTTGGTGAAGATGTTACTCTGAAGAGTTTGGCATCGTGTTGTTAAATCAACAATGTTCCCCAGTAGCGCGATATTGGAGGAAAATTTTCCGTCGGGCGGAGATGGAAATGAAGATCAGAGAACGTTACGCGATCAGCGCGAAAATCGGAGAGTGGAGAAAAGGAAGTGTTGTGCATTTTCTGGAGAAAAGGAAGTGCTGGGCATTTTCTGGAGAACGGGGTTCAAATGAAGATTGGAGTTGAAGATGGTATCTGGGATGAGGTCCTCAGGATTGTCTTCTGATCATGTGTCACCTTAGACTTTGGCGAGGCCAAGAGAAGTCGTTATGGGTGTCTTCGGAGGAAGAAATGCACATGTTACCTTCCTTTCGTGAAGGTGTACCCTCTGATATGTCGCCATCAGAGTGGTGTTTGGTGTTATTTCCGACGTTGCCAGCGGAATTATCACAAGAGAATGGAGAATGGGGTTCATTGCTTGGCAGCAAGAGTGACATGAAGTTGTTGGGGTTCAAATGCGGTGATCAGGGATCATCCACGCGAAAGGAAAATATTTGTTTTGGGGTTCAAAAAAAAAAATCCCCAGCTGAGCGCAAATTGTTCGTTCACAGTGGATTAAGTAGGGATAGCATGTCCATGACTTATTATCCCCAGCATAGGTCGTTGGCCCGCGTGCCGCCTCATTTATCATTTTCCCTATTTTTGCCGATGCTGACATACATGAAAGTTTTTCCGGTATTCAGACCGAGGTGGCATTCCGGCCAGTTTTCCGATGTTCAGATCGAAGAAGTTTCCGACGTTCAAGTCGAAGCACTTGTGGCACTCAGGCTAGTTTTCCGATGTTTAGATCGAAGAAGTTTCCGACGTTCAGGTTGAAGCACTTGTGGCACTCAGGCCAGTTTTCCGATGTTCAGATCGAAGAAGTTTCCGTCGTTCAGGTTGAAGCACTTGTGGCACTCAGGCCAGTTTTCCGATGTTCAGATCGAAGAAGTTTCCGACGTTCAGGTTGAAGCACTTGTGGCACTCAGGCCAGTTTTCCGATGTTCAGATCGAAGAAGTTTCCGACGTTCAGGTTGAAGCACTTATGGCACTCAATGTTCAGATCGAAGAAGTTTCCGACGTTCAGGTTTAAGCACTTGTGGCACTCAGGCCAGTTTTCCGATGTTCAGATCGAAGAAGTTTCCGACGTTCAGGTTGAAGCACTTGTGGCACTCAGGCCAGTTTTCCGATGTTCAGATCGAAGAAGTTTCCGACGTTCAGGTTGAAGCACTTGTGGCACTCAGGCCAGTTTTCCGATGTTCAGATCGAAGAAGTTTCCGACGTTCAGGTTGAAGCACTTGTGGCACTCAGGCCAGTTTTCCGGTGTTCAGATCGAAGAAGTTTCCGACGTTCAGGTTGAAGCACTTGTGGCACTCAGGCCAGTTTTCCGATGTTCATATCGAAGAAGTTTCCGACGTTCAGGTTGAAGCACTTGTGGCATTCAGACCAGTTTTTCCGATGTTCAGATCGAAGAAGTTTCCGACGTTCAGGTTGAAACACTTGTGGAACTCAGGCCAGTTTTCCGATGTTCAGATCGAAGAAGTTTCCGACGTTCAGGTCGAAGCACTTGCGGCGTTCAGGTCTACTTTCCAGTATTCAGATTGAAGTGGCGTTCAGGCCAATCTCTCGGTGTTCAAACCAATGTTGATAATCTCATATCCTCCGATACTCAGATCGAAGTCCTTTCTAGTATTCAAACTGACGAGCGGCATTCTGGCCATGGTTATTCCTGTGCTACCATTTATTTTGGTATCCAGGTCAACATTCTATTTCGGTATTCAAGCCGACTTTCTCCGTACCAGACGGATTCTTCTTTTAAGATCACCTATTTGCCGATACTGACAGGCATTGTTACTTGATTCCCAGCGGAGCGCAAATTGTTCGTCTGTTCTTTTTATTCAACCACTCTTCACTCTGATCATCTGAAAGCCGAGGTTATTCATATCGACAGGTTCACAGTGGATTGAATAGGGGCAGCTGTAACACCTAAAAATTTGCCCTCCTCTTCTTGGGACTAGTTCAGCACATTGCATTTCATTTTTTAGGACATTAGGCATTTGCATTTTGCATATCATATGAAAATAAGAAGGTCATCCTCCAAAGTCTTTGCAGAAGATGGAGAAGTTAAGTGATTCATGCCTGAGGGTCTTTATGAAGTGGTGGTCGACCATCTGAAGGTTTGTAGTGCATTAGGGTTTCCTGATCCTTCAAAAGGTTGAGCACTATCTTGGTTGCAAGGATATATTACCATCATCATGGTTATGTCATCATCCATGGTTTCATTGTTCATGCTCAGGTTCCTTTGGATTATGGTTTTGACCTCTGGTCAACCCTAATCAATGACTTCTATTCCAGCCAGGGTTTTTCAAGGAGAAGGGGTATTCTGTTGAGATGGAAATCACATGATCATTATATTGAGCTTACATGGGCTAGGGTTTCATTTCTGAGCCATTTTATCAAGTGGTGGAGGTTCAAGCTGATCAGAGCATGTCAAGGTCATTTGAGGACCTATACAATCAACTGTGCAAGAGCTGAGGGCTATGAGGTGGGGAGATGAGTTGAGACACCTCATTCATGTTCAAAATAAGTTCATTTGTCATTTCAAACACCTATCTTGAAGAATTTGAAGTCAAATCAAAAGTTTCTAAAAATGGAAAGTGACCTGTAATTGAAAGTTTCCAAAAATGGCAAGTTTTTGGTTCATATTCAACCTGACTTTACAACATCAAAGAAGCTTCAAATGAATTTTTGGTGAACATGAAAGTTGAAGATCTTTCTCTCCTCTTTTCAAAAAGTCCAAGATCATGATCATATGATGAATGGTTGAGGAGTTATGCTCAAATGATCATAAAGTGTACATGGAGGTTCAACATGGCATAACTTTTGATTCAAAACTCCAAATTGAGCCACTCTTTTTGCAAAATACTTCTCATGACCAATACTTTCCAAATAAGTCATTGCCTTGCATGGAAAAAGCTCAAATAACCATGTGCTCATACTTGTACATTTTGGAGGGAAAAGTGATAATTCAAAATTGGTGAATCATATGTGCAAAATGCCACTTCCATTGTGTTTATGGAATGATTTTAAGTGATTTCAAGCCCTAACATGTTACTGTTCACGTAGGAATTAGCCATGCACCCTCATTTTGCAAATTTTGCATTTCATTCCAATTCTCGTTAATTTTAATTAACCAAGCCTAATGTGGATTAGCATTGTGATTAGTGAACCATATAAATAGATAATCATAACAGAATTTGCTCACAATCACAATTCTAGATCTAGAATTCATCTTTCCCTCTCAAAATTCTCTCACTTCAAACTTCAAAATTCTTCACACAACTCATCAATATTCTTGCATATTCTGGTTTATCATGCATGATTGAGTAGGAATCAAGGTTTGGATTGGAGAATTTGAGCAAGAATCAAGCTACACAAGCACATGAACATGAAGATGGAATTGGAAGTTTGAGATGGATCTAGGTTGTTTCCATTGCCAATTCATGCATAAAGCTTCAGTAGAAGGTTGAGGAAGAAGATCTGGAAGTGCTGGAGCCTTGAACAAGTGGATTTGGACACTGCACATCAAGTAAGTTTGAATTTCAAATCTCTTGTTTTGCTTTTTTTAGGCACATGATCATGTAGATCTCTCAATGCTGGTGATGCTGATGGTTTTAGTTTTTGATTTGGTTAAGTAATGAACAAGATATGTTGATTTCAAGTTTTGGTTGCAATTATGTTTTCGTTCGATCCATGCGTATCAGTGAGAATTAGGTGAAATGAGTGTGAGATTCGTGTTCCTTGTAGCAAGACGGTTCCAATGATGTGCCTTATGCTAAATTCTGGAAAAAAATGATGCATGTCGCCGGCGTTCAACCGGAGAAGATGACCGGAATTACTATTCTGGCCATCTGGTTCAGCGTTTAGGGCTTGGGAATGAGCGCGCATGTAACCTTCGTATCCTGCGTTCGAATCCAGCGCGTATCATTTTTAATATTCCAATTGATTTTCTTTAGGCGTGCTTTGTAACCATGTAGTCCTCAGTTCGATCCTTCGCTTGGCAATTATTTCTTTCAATTTTCATTTGAGCGCCTGTGACCTAACAGACCAGTGTTCGAACCTGAGCGCTTGCATCTTTTCATTTTTTATTGTTTTTCCATGGAGCGCCTTTGATCCCTAAGTACCTAGGTTCGAATCCAGGCAATGTATGTTGTGAAATTAATTTCTGAGCGCACATTTTGACCTTGTGAACGTAAGTTTAATCCCTGGCTGCTACACATTGTGAATTTCCATTCAAATTTGTTTCCCTCCTATCTTTATGCATTATTCCATTTTATTTGTTCATTTTCTAAAATTCATAAAAAATAGAAAACATGTCCAAATTAATTCAATTTTTTTTCCACATGCTTGTGTTGATGTCTATTATTTTTTGGGTTAAATACACTTTACCCCCCTGTAATGTTAGCGAGTTTAGGGTTACCCCCCTGGTAAAGTTATTTTTTCAATACCCCCCTTATGTTATGTAGATTCCTTCATAGAACCCCCTAATATCCAGGTGGCATGGAATCTTGGTTTTTTATTTCAGACGTGGCTTTTTAATTTTTTTATTTTCACATGTGAATCTTCATTAGGTCTCCAGCATGGCATAAACTAGAAATTAGGGTTCCAAATCCATCCCTCTCTCTCTTCGTGAAATCCATCCCTATCCCAAATCCATCCCTCTCTCTCTTCGTGAAATCCATCCCTACCCCAAATCCATCCCTCTCTTCATCTTCGTCCGTGTCCCCTTCATCTGGGTTATGGGTGGCAGCAAGGCATCTTCCACGAGTGAAGTTGGAAACGGCTTACCAAGATGTGGATGCAATGAAACCATGAAGTTGTTGGTCTCCAAGTCAATTGAAAACCCCGGTCGCAAATTTTGGAAATGCAGGAATTATACGGTGAGCAATTTTGAAGCATTTTATTATTTTGAGTTTGATTTCGAAATTAATTGTTGGTGGTGTTTGTCTCAAATTGCAGAATGGGTGCGGTTTATTTTTGTGGGATGATTTGGTCAGTGAGTTTGCAGTGAAAGAAACCAATCCGTCCGGATGCCGCCAATGTGAAGTCAACAAGGCTTATTTGATTGAATTTGCTAAAGAGATTGTTGAGGAGATAGATTGCAGAGTCGGAAAGCTTAACAAGTTAGAAAAACTGAAGAAAAAGATTGCAATGGAAAAGAGGAAAAATTTATGGTTAATGTTTGTAATTGGTCTGTCATGGATGTTGATAGCAGCTATGGTTAAGTTAGTCTAATGAGTCTGTCATGTAATTGTTATGTCATTAGTGTTTTTCAGCAATGTAATGTTGAACTTGTAATGTGTTCATCAATGAAATGTAATCTGTTCATCAATCTTAAACTGTCAGTGCAGCATCATTATTTGATTAAACTTTCAGCATTCAATCTACCAATAATGACAGAAAAAAGTTATATCATAATGAAAGAGCAAAATTGCAAAATCATCAGAAAACTACAGAACAATTTTATAGTCAGTAATTCTAAAGAAAATATGACATAGTAAACATATAAATAAATTGAAATATATTAATGTAGTCTATCTCTTAAACTTTTTCAGTGCAGAATTCAAGGTGAATGTAATTAAATACTTTGGCTTTTTCTTTAGGTCCTGCAGAATTCATGGTTTTGTTGTAAGATTAGTGCACAGACTAGCCATGGCTCTCTGCAGAATTCATGGTTTATGAAAAACAAGAAAAAAATGTGACAGACTAGCCATTGTGTTTTATAGACAATACACACCAATAATGTTAAACTGATACATTAGAATTGATCATCACAGTAAGTGCATATGTTTGTTACAAAAGGATTACAAAATACATGTCTTCAAAGATCAGTTGGCATTACAAAAGAGTTTTCCAAAAGGATTACAAAATACATAGCAGAAACATAATAATCAGTCCCTCATTTTGAAGTGGGTATGTCTTCATTTTCTGGTAGGGTAATTGGTTTGTCACTAGATATTCCTTCACCTGTTATGGGTCTTTTAAACCAACTCAACTTGATCCTCTCACTTTGCCTTCTTTTGATGATAGGTTTTTTTTCAACCCTTTTTCTGGATTGTTTTGTGATTGAGGAAGCCACACTAGATCCTGTTTGACTCATAATAGTTGGAACAGGCATATCAGTTGCACTAAAGTATAGAGCAAAATCATCAACAGCATCATCATCTTTCCTAATCAGAAAAAAACCATCTTGAATTTCTAAAACTTTTGTCCATACCCTAACACAATCAGCCTTATACCCTAACCTACTCAACAACTTCTCAATGTTATCCATGTTCCAATTTGAAACATGTATCCCATTAACTGTCGTATCCGTACCCCCTCTGTATATAATTTCTTCTTCAAAAACCCTGTAAAATTCACCCCCATGGTGGAGTGTAACACTAAAGTGTTGTGAATCCTGTCAATATATTATACCCACATGTCAAAGATTGTTGATTTCAAAATTTTACCCTACGACATTGATGAACTTCAAATTTTTACTAACCTCGGACTTTGGACACTTCACTGAGCTGGATCGCTTCTTCGTATTCGCTGAGGTTGTCTTCATCTTCGTCTTCACTGCGGTCGTCTTTCTCGTTTGCTTCGTTCCCTGCATTCTTCTTCTTCGTCTTCGTCTTCCCCTGGAAATTTCGTCTTTGTCTTCCCTGCTATGTTCAGAACCCTAATTTTCTAAGGGGGTATTTGAAATTAAAAAGTGTAAAATGACACATAATCACTTTAACAAAATTAAAAATATGTCAGGTGTAGGACCTCTTATTAGATTCCATGCCACCTGGATATTAGGGGGTTCTATGAAGGAATCTACATGACATAAGGGGGGGTTTACAAAAAATATTTTTACAGGGGGGTAACCCTAAACTCGCTAACATCACAGGGGGGAAAAGTGTATTTAACCCTTATTTTTTTGATGTTAATTTCCTGATTTTTGTGCTGCTGGATTTTTAATTGTGATTGGTTGATTGAACATGATGCTCAAATGATATGTTGCATTCCTTTGCTTGTAAAATGCTCATGTTTAATCCATGTGACTTGAAATTTGGCATGCCTGACCATAACATATGACATGATTTTTTGGCTTTTGTTTGGCATTTTTATCATTTGATACCATTGTTTTAGACACATGAACATATGGTGTGACAATTTGTGTCACACATTTGATGTTGCATTTATGTATTTTCATTCATATGTCATGTGATCTCTTCTGGACTTGAATTTTGGTATGATGCTTGTCCATAACATGTTGAATTCACATAAAAAATTTCATGATCATTGGATTCATTTCTGTTTTAATGTGGATTTTCTCATTTGGATGTCCAATTGTGTGCATTGTGATTGCCTTTGCCTTATCTTGATCATTTGATGGCTTTGCCTTTTGAATTGGCTTTGGTCCTTTTGAGGCCATGTTCTTGTTTGATTGAATGTGTTTCATGTGAAGTATTGACTTCTGTTTTGGTTGTTTGCTTTGCCTTTGACCCTAGTCTTTGTACTAGTGGTTTGTACTCACCATTTGTGTTTTGTATTTCAGGTATTGAGCACTTAGCACTAATGTTTGGTTTGATCTCATTACTTGAGAGGCCCTTTGCTTTAATCACTAACTCTTGTTGTGTTGTAGGTCCATTGGTGTGATGGACTCTCTTGAGTGATTGCATTCATGACTTGCATTGTGTACATATTGGAAATGTCTCACTGTTGTTGTCTGTTTGATTTGTCTGAATACAATACTGACTGGTTAGCTTTTGTACAGGTACATTAGCCGCTTTTAGCTCTTGCTTGAGCTTTGCTTTGGAGTGTGGTTGATACACCACTGAGGTAGCTTAGCCTTCTAATTCCATGTAGTCTGGAAGTCCTGCCACTTTTTTGGCAGGCGTTTTGGCTGAAGTCCTCCTTAAGAGGCAATGACTGTGATTGTTTATATTTGTGCTAAAGACCTCCTTGTCGAGGCATGTTACTTGTTAAGTCCTCCTAAGTGAAGAGGAAATTGACAAATAGAAGGGACTAGCAATCAGTCCCTTGTTAGTCGTTGAGTCGTTCATTATGCTCGCACTACGTGCTGATGCTCTTGAACCTAACCCAAGATCTTGTACAATGTCAGTCAAGTGGAATAGGGTCCCTCTTTCTGGACCCCCATGCTTTCTTTGATTTAAGCTCACCCAGGCCAGGGTTAAGAGCTATGAGGTCTAACCCTCATTACCTTTCATCTGCTCACCCTAACGGTCAATGTCAGTGGTTAAGAGCTTCAGAACCCCTACAGTTTTGGCTTGTTTGTCGAGGTTGATATGACCTCTTGACTAAAGCCCAACCGTGTCTGAACCTCTTGTTTGTATATAGAGTGTGATGATTGCTTGTGTGTTTGCTTTTGGCATGTTTATTTGCTGTTTGTTTGACTTGCTGCCTATGCGAGTTGGGTTCTGTTTAGATACCTCAACCTAGGGCTATTGTGGATTGCATGACAACTATTAGGCTCGAGTCAGTCTCCCTTTTAGTTTGTTGTTTCCCTGGTCTCTGGTTAGGAGAGAGTTTCTCCCCTGTTAAGGGGAACTACGTCACCCTGATTCTCATACCAGATGAGATACGTAGGCAGGAGATCGAGCGAGATCTTTCCGGGCAACCTTTTTTCTTTTTATGTGTGTTTGCATGACAGCTATTAGGCTCGAGTTCCAGACTCCCTATTAGCCTGTTTGTTCAACCTTTTGGTTTCTTTTGACGTCTCAGCGTCTCTCTTTGTTTCGGTTCGCACGGAGAACCTTTTTCTTTGGTGATTCGCTGGTTAGCGATTGTTTGTGTGTGTTTGGAGTCGGATGTAAGACCATCTATTGGCATTCTGTTTCCTCTTTGTGTGTGTTTGGAGTCGGATGTAAGACCATCTATTGGCATTCCTTTTCCTTGTTTGTATTTGTTGTTTGGAGTCGGATGTAAGACCATCTATTGGCATTCTGTTTCCGTTTGTGTGTTTCCTTTGACGTCTCAGCGTCTCTTTTCGGTGTTTTGTTTCGGCGTGCGTTAGCCGAGCTACGAGTGCTCTGATTCTTCCTCTGGATAGAGAAGATACGTAGGCATAGGATGCGATGTCCTAGCGAGCATGTCCCCCATTTCCCCGAACTACGTCGACTCTGATGTTTGTTTCTGACAAACTATGTAGGCCCAGGATGCGATATCCTGCCGAGTCCCCTTCCTCCGTCTTCTTCCACCTATTTATTATTCCAGTGTGTGCATTCCTCTGAGTAGTTTATTAGCAACCTTTTCCTATTCTTTTGAGCATGGATCCCGTCGAGTACGATGGACGTGAGGGGTGCTAATACCTTCTCTTTGCTTAACCGACTCCCGTACCTTGCAATCTCTGGTCGTAAGACCATTTCCTTCCTTTCCAGGTTTACTTCGAGCGTTTCCTTTCCCTCCTTTGGGATAAATAATGCACGGTGGCGGCTCTGTGTCTTTTCCTGCCGGTTGTTTTTCTTCGATGCGACAGGTACGGTGCACTTAAGTGAATTGTAGAACATCGTAAGGTACAATGTACTTAAGTAGAATACGAAATATGGTAAGGTACCACGCGCTTAAGTGATTTTGGCATATTATAAGATATGGGCCACATACACTTAAGTGAGATTTTTAGCTTGCATCCCACACAAGTGGTTCTATAAATAGAACCCTTGTGCATAAGCATTTGTGCAGTTGCAATTTTGTTTCTCTCTCTCTCTCTCTCTCACTCAAAGCCTTCATTCGTAGTAGTTAGCACTGAGATTGAAGGAATTCGTTCGTGTGGACTGAGTAGAGGCATTGTCACCATTCAACGCTCGTGATCGCTCCGTAGATCTGCATCAAAGGTTTCAATCGCCACAAGAGGTAACGATTCTATCACTGATCATGCCCATTCGTAAGGATCACTAAAGGAGAATTTTTTTAAAATTCTGTTGCATTTTGGATCGCTCTTCTCCTTCACATGGTTGTAGACCATTTGTTGGAGTTGATGGTTGTCGTCTAAAGACAAAATATGGTGGACAACTTCTAATAGTTGTGGGTAGGGACCCAATTGATCAATATTTCCCATTGGTTTTTGGTCTTATTGAAACAGAAATAAAGGAAAGTTGGAGGTGGTTTTTACAGTTATTAATGGAAGATATTGGATAAGATAGAAGATATGTTTTCATTTCAGATCAGCAAAAGGTATGTACATAAGTAATGTGTTTGATTATGTTTGAATTTCAATGTGTTTGTCAATTTTAATTTGTTTGAATTTGTTTATTTTTTTACTGGGATTGGTGGTTGTGTTTGAAGAAATGTTTGAGAGAATTGAGCATAGGTTATGCCTTAGACATTTGTATGCAAATTTTAAGAAGAAGTTTGGAGGTGGCACACTTATAAGGGATTTTATGATGGGAGCTACCAAGGCAACCTTGGGAGGACAATCCTAGCAACGTTAGATGCAATAGCCTTTGTGGTCCACCTAAAGATGAAATGTCATAATGATTTAGGAAAGCTAGTCATCACCGTTTTCGACCAAATCAGAGTAGGTCATATCTAGAAACTGATACTCAAAAGCCTCAACACTACCTTAGTGACACCAGAGATTATCTTGGAAGAAGTCAGCATAGCCAACCTCGATGTTCGAGAAGATGAGATTCTGCAAGACGATTAACTTTCTTCACTCATTAGATTTATAATAAAGGCTTTAAAAACTATTTATAGACGGAGAATTTGAAAATTTCAAACTCGACAAATATCCTTCCCCGTTAGTGAAGACAGGTGTCGATCTCCCACCATAGGCGAGGAAATGACTTCTCAAATGCTTGAGGGAAAACATTGATCTTTTCGCCATCTCACCTCATGAGATGCCCAACATCGATTTGAGGGTGTCTTATCACAATTTGAACGTCGACTCTAAGGCTCGATATGTATCCTAACGAAGGAAAAACCAATACCCTAATGGTTTCTAATTGTGTAGCTTTAACAACCAGTTCTGATTCTGATCATCTGATGTGCAATATCATTATTTTTTGAACTTTACGTTCCAAATTCGCTTTTGCACTGCAATTAGAAGTTCTGAAAGACGTCAATATTATTGCTGCAATGTTCTTTCTACTTCTGTGTTATTTTACCCATCAAAAGCTTCTGAAGAGACTATATATTGCTGTTGCAATATTCTCTCAGTTTTTGCTTCTGGATGTGACTTTGATCAACAAACTTTTGAAGAATGGCAAACTTCTGAAGTTGTGTTATGTAGCTGAAGATTCTGAAGATCTCGAGACAGACGATTGAAGTTATCAAGGTTCTGACTGAGGATTCTGAAGACTCTGAAGATTCTGAAAACTCTGAAGATTCTGAAGACTCTGAAGATTCTGAAGATACTGAAGAACTCAAGTCAGACTACTGACGCTGCCAAGGTTCTGACCCAAGGTTTTGAAGTTTTTGAATCCAGCTCTTTACTTCTTCACTTCATGCTTTAGTCATATTTTATCAGAAGCCAATGAATCTGAATATAAGATCAAATGGGAATATGATCAAATAGTACATAGTTCGAATCGAACAACCTTTCCACTACCTGATTTTATGGGCAAGGAATGTACTATTCATCACACATATCATTGAATATGTGGGCGAAAGGACAATACGTGGTATCATTCCTTTCTCATCCAACAGTGGACAACTGCTCAAGGAGCTTTCCCCATTTTCCCTCCAACAGTCACATGCTTACCTATATAAGCATACATTGGAGACTTGAAGAAAATGTTGATCTACACAAGTATTCTGACAAGCTATTTTTCTTTGTGAAAAGCTATCATCTTTTGTATATAGTGTTCTTTAAGTATTTATTATTCATTTGTGTAAATATTCTTTTGTAGAAGCATCTTGTAACACATTAAATATTCTTCAAACTATTTGTTTGAATTCTTAAGGAGGTTATCCTTGAGAAGACAAATAAAGTTGCTATTTGTGAGTCCTTGAGGAGACTAAGGTTTAGTTGGATCCTTGAGAAGACAAATAAGGTTATTCTTTATGTTTATTGTAATTTGTTGATTATAGTGGATTAAGTCCTTGTGTATAAGGAAAATCACCTTGGCGGGTGGACTAGATTAGCTTTGAGTTTCAAGCGAGCCAGGATAAAATCTTTATGTTTTTATCTCTTTATTGTTTAACTTGTCAATGGTGTTTTTGTTTTGGAAAAAGCTTTTTCTTGTAAAATCCAATTCAAACCCCCATTTCTTGTGTTTTTCACACCTTCAATTGGCATCGGAGCTTCGGTTATAATTGTGATAAAAAAGTTTTATCAACACCTCACAGTGTTCAGTACCGATCCAGTTGTGTGAGAAACAATATCTGCTGCTAACATTGTTAATAATAATGATAGAGATCATTACAATGCAAAACCATATATTTTTTATGGTGAAAAATTTGACTACTGGAAAGACATAATAGAAAGTTTCTTTCTTGGTTACGATGTTGATCACTGGGATCTCGTAGTTGATGGCCATGATGACCCAGTAAATGTTGAAGGAAATATTTTGTCAAGAAGTGTTATGTTTGATCAACAAAAGAAAGAATTCAAAAATCATTGTAAGGCCAGAACCATATTGCTTAATGATACCTCTTATACGGAGTATGAGAAGATAACAAACAGAGATTCTACCAAATCCATTTTTAACTCTCTGAGAATGACTCATGAGGGAAACACTCAAGTAAAAGAGACAAAGGATCTGGCCTTAATCTAGAAATATGAGGCTTTCAAAATGGAAGATGATGAAAATGTTGAAACCATGCTCTCAAGGTTTCAAATGCTTGTTGAAGGACTTAAGGTTCTGTACAAATGGTATTCTATAGCGGATCATGTCAAGAAAACTATCATAAGTATTCCAAAAAAATGGAGACCTATGGTAACTGCAAAAAAGATGGCTAAGGATCTCAACAGCACCAGTCTTGAAGAACTTGTTAGTTCTTTAAGAAGTCATGAGATTGAGCTAGAAGAAGATGAACCTCAAAAGAGAGGTCATATGTAGCTCTAAAATCTAAGCCTGAGAAGACTGAAGCATATCAAGCTGAGGAAGAATCAGAAGGATCTGATAAATACTCAGAAGATAATGATGAGTTGTCTCTAATTTCAAGAAGACTTAACAGACTCTGAAAACACAGGCAAATTGTTCAAGGGAAATTCAGAGGAGTCAGAAGGACTGTTGGTCGCTTCAAATCCTCATCTGGTCAAAAGAAGTAAACTTCTGGAAAAAAAGATATATGTTTCGAGTGCTAGGAGCCAGGCCACTACCAGAATGACTATCCTAAACTAAAGAAGGACAGAAGGCCCAAGAAGAACTTCTCTAAAGTCAAGAAATGGTTGATCGCTACCTGGATGACTCAGAATCTGAAGAAGGAGATCTTGCAACCCTCATGCACTACCATGTGCAGCTTCATGCTTTGGAAACCCTCATGCATTGCACTGTAAGCTTCATTCTTAGGAAAATTATTCATGCCTTATAAGCTTCATGCTTAGGAAACTCATTTATGTCATGTAAGCTCCATGTTTAGGCAACTCATGCATGCCATGTAAACTTTATACTTAGGCAACTCATGCTTGCCCTGTAAGTTATATGCTTAGGCAAATCATTCATGCCCTGTAATCTCTGTGCTTAGGGAACACCCTTTCTTGTAGGTCTTGATCTCCCAGATCTATTAGTTAAACGCCGTACTCTTTTCAGACACACATGTCTTATGGGTTCAAATAACACAACCTTAGTCCAAAAAATGCTTTCACACAACACTCTTTCAATTCAAATAACATTTTCCTTATTTCACAACCCTTTTGTAATTCAAGCAAATCTTTGTTTTTAATTCAATTCAAACAACTCTTTCCTTTTAATTCAATTCAAGCAACTTTTTTTTTCTTTTTATCACAAAAAGCTTTTTTAAAATAATTTTCTTTCTTTTCATTAAAGAATTGTTATAATATGTTCCTTAGCAGTCAGACTAAAAGCTTAGGGCATCTAAACAAGGATCAAAATTAGCTAACATCCATATACTTCTAAGATAGATTATAATTGTTCCCTAAAATCAACCAACAAATTTGTATTTTCCACCATGAACAATGAAGCTCTGATTTTCTTATTGCACTATGATAATACGTAGGCACGAGGGTTCGAATCCTTGGCAAGCACATTAATTAATAAATTATTTCCACATTTATTAAAATCAATTGCAAGTAACCTTTAGATAATAACACCCATTTGCACAAATAAACATTGCTCTCTGACTCCTCTCGGCCTTGCATTTCCTCACCTAGGCCTCAAGGCGCCCAAGCCCAAGGCCTTGCTACATACACTATCCATTTTACTTAGCACTCACCCTTATGGACTCACAACAACAACATTGGGCTTTATGATTGGGCCCAACACCAATTCATTCATGCCCCCCCCCCCCCCCCCTCATTCTGTCCAATACACCTTGCAGACTTGTTCTTTAGTTTTTAAAGTGTTTCTTTTTTTTAATTCTTTTAATTCATAAGAAATACACAAAGTACCTACTAATACACTTTTAAATTAAAATAGCTTAATACATGTTAGTATTATATTTTAATTAGGAATTAATTATATTTTGTTCTTAGAATGAATTTTCATTTTAAATTCATTAGAAATTAAGGTATTCATGTTAATTCCTTTTTTTTTAATGTTTTTAGGTTTTGAATAAATCCATGTGATTAAAATGGCTTTAACATGATCTTTGCCACTTAATTAGTTGATCAAGTTCATGCTTGATCAATTGATTACACTTGATATTGGACCTTGTCTTAGACTTGTCCTAACTATTGTATGCTTACATTGTCCAGTCAAGTGATCATCAGTCTCTAGGGTTAGACTTTTCTATTTTCATTACACTGGATATCTCGAGTTCAATACTCTACATGCAAGACTCATTCTGGACATCAAGACCTTGATAACTATTGAGCTTCATCATTCAAGTACATCACCTTACCCCTTTGTAAAACAACAAATAGACTCTGCTATTCCTTTAGACACTTGTCAGTTATGATGAGAAATGTGTGTCATGAGCCTTAAGCAATAGTGAAGAATAGGAGGGATTTTTCCCATCCGTGTTCTGAGTATCTTTGAATATAAGATGCATGCTCAAGCTATTCAAAGCATTTACCTCCGTTCATAGACTTTAGTGCAATTTAAATCAAACAACTTTCCAGCTTTCTTCCCCACATCAACACCTCAACACCTCAACACCTCAATACTTCAATACTCACAATACTTTCTCTTTGGACCAAACACAATTCTCTTTGGATATCCATACACTTCATGGGTTAATAACCTTCTCATGGTTAAGCACCCATCTCTGAACCAAACCCTGCTCTTTGGGTAAATCACCTTTTATGGTTAAAACCCTTTTTTATGCATTACCCTGTGGAGCTCCATGCTCTGGAAACCCACATGCATTTCCCTGTAGAGCTCCATACTCTAGCAACTCTCATGCATTTCTTTGTGGATCTCCATGCTCTAGAGACCCCCATGCATTACCCTGTGGAGCTCCATACTCTGGAAATCCTCATGCATTGCCCTGTAAGCTCCATGCTTAGGCAAATCATTCATGCCCGGTAAGCTCCATGCTTAGGAAACACATGCATGCCATGTAAGCTTTATGCTTAGGCAACTCATGCATTCCCTGTAAGCTCCATGCTTAGACAAATCATCTATTCCCTATAATCCCCGTGCTTAGGCAACACCCTTTCTTATAGGACTTGATCTCCCGGATCTAGGCAAAACCATACAACTTTTCATTGGCTAATCATTATCTATTGGTTAAATGTTGTACTCTTTGGTTCAGACACACATGTCCTATGGGTTCAAACAACACAACCTTAGTCTAAGCGATTCTTTCACCATAACACTCTTTTAACTTAAACAACATTTTCCTTATTTCACAACCCTTTTGTAATTCAAACAACTTTTTCCTTTTAATTCAATTCAAGAAACTCTTTCTTTTCTTTTTATCAGACAAAGCTTTTTCAAAACATTTTTATTTCTTTTTATTAAATAATTATTATAATTTTTTCCTTAGCAGTCAGACTAAAAGCTTAGAGCATCTGAACAAAGATCAGAATCAACTAACGTCTACACACTTCTAGGATATGATTATAATTGTTCCCTAAAATCAACCAACAAATATGTATTTTCTACCACAAACTATGTAGCTCTGATTTTCTCATTGCATTATGAGAACACGTAGGCACGAGGGTTCGAATCCTCGGCAAGCACATTAACTAATAAATTATTTCCCCCCTTTATTAAAATCAATCATAAGTAACCTTTAGATAATAACACTCATTCGCGCAAATAACAATCAAAATGGTTCTCGTTGAGTACAATGAGTGTGAGCGGTGATAATACCTTCCCCTTGCATAATCGAATTTAGGGTTTTATAGCTATTTTCCACCGGAAGTCGGTTATGCAAGGGAAATGTATTAGCACCCTTCACATCCATCGTACTCGATGGGAACCACTAGCCTGTATCAATGTGTATGAATTTTGTTTTTTAAATGTTATTATCTATCGGGAAATGAGAATAATAAGAATAAGATGGGAAGAGAAAATAAGCTTTAAATTAGTGTGGTCACCAAGGTTTCAAACCCTTGTGCCTACGTATCCTCATTTATGCAATAAGGAAGTCAGAGCTCTGTAGTTCCGCTCACAAAATAGAGTATTTGTATGGTTGTTTTTATGAATAGTGTTGATATCCGCATTCTATAATCAACTTGCCTGTATGCTTAAGAATGGGAGCATTAAGTGTTTGATTGTTCACGATAGAATGGATGCGATTGGATCATATTCTAGTAGTTAAACATTACTTGCTCACGCATTGAGGTTTAAGCTTTGTTCACGGTAGAATGAAAGTAACACGCCCTTTCTGAAAAGGTTTTGAAGGATTCCCTAAGGCATAAAAATGATTTGATTTTTTAGGGTTGATTTTAGTATGAAGACAAGTATCAAGCCATTGGCTAGGTACGATTAACAATCCAAATACTTGGGAGTTGAGAGGACAGTGGCATCCTAACCACTATTTTTCATCCAAAATAGATTTGATTTGTGAAAGGATTTGGCAAGTTTAATAATTGGTTATTAGAGGGAGACAAATATTTAACCTTTGGCTAAGTACAACCAACAATCAGAATACTCGGGAGTTGAGAGCACAATGGCATCATAACCACCCTTTTTCTCTCTTAATGCACCAGATTGAACTTGTTTTATTGTTAGATGTTTTGAGGAGGAAGTCAAGCATCGGGCCACAAGCTAGGTACGACTGACAACCCAAGTACTTGGATGTTGTGTACAAGTATGTACACCCCATTATCTCATTCCAGTTTATAGAGAAATGATTTTGAAAAAGGCATTTGATATTGGATCAAGTGTTTGGAATTTATTGTGAAAAAAGTGTGTGTGAAGAATGAAGGCAGAAATGGAATGAGATAGATTGATAAGAGAATGGAGAATGATAATGGAATGAGATACTTGACGTTGGATCAAACACTTGTGTTGCTATGAAGTGAGTTTATTTGGAAAACACTTAACGTTGGATCAAGTGTACTTTTTGTCTTTTGAAAAGTTTTGTTTTTTATCATTTGGTTTTATCTTTTTAGTTAGCATGCATGGAAATCTATAAAAGAATGTAAACATAAACTATTACACTTGGATGGGATGGGGGGACATATGATCCACAATGGGGGATGAAACCATACAATACAAAAGGTAAAGTAACAGAAACATACAAGTTATGATCCAAGCATCATGCCTAAAACAATCAAGTGACATGGTGTCCTCAAACAATACAAGGCTAATGATAAGCAATAGTCATAATAGGAATGTGAATTCGATCAAACTTGAAGTCTCAAAGTCATGTAATCACACAAACACATGGAGTTAATATGAAATAAAGTAAATGAAATCAATGCATCAAAATGGAAATATGTTTAATGACACTTTGTTAATTCATGTGGAAATGAATCATGAACAATTAAAAGGTGGATTAATCACATGATCATGGAAAATGGAATGACATACACAAGCCATATATCATATAAATTGAAATGGCATTTTCGATATCCATGAGATGATCACAAACCAAAGAATCGATTAAATGGACAATTTAAGCGGACATTAAATCTAATGATCAAGAATCGACCAAAACATGAATTATGGATCAAATTAATAAAAGGGAAATTGACAATCTAAATCAAGATTGAATCTCATGAACATGGTAATCACAAATTGAATGAGGAATTAACCTAATAGAGAATCATGATAAAAATCAACAATTAAGCATATTAATCAATCATGAATAAAATGAAAAAATAGGGTTAATCAAACCTAATGGAAAATCATACTACTCATGACATGATTAAACTACAATTTGAATTAACTTCTGAAAAGTCAAAAATCAAAAGATCTAATCAACATGATTAAACCTAAATCAAACTAACAAATTTACATTAATTCTTAATTAACCCTAATCACCCTAATATTTCTAAAACTATGAATTAACATAACCAAAATCTAAGAAGTCTTAATTTTAACAATGAGAAGAAAATCAGAAGTTAATCAAACAATCAAAATTAACATAAATTAAATAAGGATCAAAAGGTTATTAGTGGAGGTTAACAAGAACAAATTATGGGCCATGGGGGTTGAATTGGGAGTGTGGAGAGAAACACTTTGTTGGGCCAAGAAGGCCCATTTTTTAACCCAAGACCAAGTCTCACACATGAGAAAAACCACTATGTTAATCCCCTAATATCAGCAATGTACCAAGAAACACTCTTCACGTTCATAACAAGAAAGAGAAAAAACGCGTTCATGTCCAAAATTGAATGCTCTCACCGTCGGCCCCGGAATCCCCCTCGCGAGCAACTTGAATCCCTTCGTGTAAGAATCACGCGTCGATAATGAAGAAAATTCGCGTCTCTGTTTCGAAGAATGGAGATGATTGTTGTTGAATATGATGATGAGCATTGCGTCGTTGTTGTTCAATTCGTTTGTGTATTCGCTGTTGATTCGAGAGGAAGAGTGAAGATGTTATTGACGCGTGGTGAGTTGAATTGGAAGCTGGTGAATGATGAAGGTCATTGGACTTGATTTCTCGAAGCTCTCCGGTGAGTCCCAAGTGTTGAAGATGAATCCTTTTCCAAATCTTGATTTTCCCCTGATTTTTCTGTTCTATTATTATGCTTCTGTTTCCTGTTATCTCCTTGAAGTTGTGAAGTTTTTCTCTGATTTTCACCTCTCTTCTTTCTTCTATTTCTTCGAGCTTTTTTTATGGTTGAGAGAGTTTTTTTGGTGAATTTCTGTTGAAGGTTGTTAGAGGAAGTTTGAAGTTCTAAGGTGGTGTTCAGTGATGAGTTTTTTTTCAAGGGTTTTGTGGATTGAAGACTTATAGGTTTTATGGAGGGTGCTTGAAGGGTGCAGTTAGAGGGAGTGAGGTTTGAGTTTTGTCATGAAAAATGTGAGGAGTCTTGAGTTTTTTTTGGTAGCGAGAGGGGGATAGAAGGTGGTTATCAGTTGGTGTGTTAGAGTGAAAATGAAGAGAAGGTTGGAAGTTTTTTTGAGAGTTTGTTTTGAAATTTTGTTTGTGTTCTTGAAAGGTTGTTGAGAATCTTCTGTTACAAGCTTCTGTTGGAAGTGAAGAGGCTAGTTTGTTGAATGTTTTTACAGGTTATGGCTTTGAACTATTGTTTGTGTGTGTATTGATACATTGCACTTCTGATATGCTATCTGCTGATTTTCTTGTTGTTTTGTTGTGATGCAATGTTGTATGCCATATGGTTTGCACATGCTATAATGTATTGTGATGTTAAGTTTCTATCGTGGGTTGTTGATGGTTTAAACTTGTGTTTATGCAAGTTTGGTTTTGACATGGAGAGCAAAAGGATAACCCACAAATGAATGGAAGGCCAAGTTTGGAGGAAGGTGGAGCTTGATCCCGTTGAGCTAGGGTCGGACGCCGTGGAGGTTTTGGCCATTCGTTTCGAAATCGTGAGTGTTTGGCCATTTCGAAATTGTGAGAGTGTGGCCGTTTCAAAATCCTTAGGGTAGAACCGAGTTTGTTTGAACGGTCACGGCAGGAGAGGGTTCATCATTGGACAGAGAGATGGGTTTGGCCATGGTGTTTGGTTTTTGTCTCCTTTGACAGAAGAAGAAGAAGCGTTAAGGAGGCTAGGGTTTCGTCCCAAGTGACAACTTTTTTTATTTTATTATCTTGGTCGGCCGGGTCAGTTGAGGTTCGACCCGAATCTTCTGACCCGGGTCTGAAGCCCAGCCGAGACTCCCCTTTGGGCCTTTTTTTTCTATCCAGGACCCAATTATTATTATTTTATTTAGAAATTCCATTTGAATCATATTTTATATCGTTGGGTGAACTTATCTTACAATTAACTGCTCCTGGCCTGGTGGGAGGTGGTTGATATTTCTTTTATTTCCCACCAGGTCCTTAGTTCAATTCTTGGTCTGGGTAGTTTTTGGCTTCATTAATTTACTTTTTAGAATAGTCATTCTTTATTTTCTTTTCTTTTCGTAACTATTTGATTTATATTAATTTTTTTCGTATCCCCTATTTAATCTAAAAAATATTGATGTTTTATTCTATTTTCGTTTATTTTGATTTTGATTTTTAAATACATAAAAAAAGGGGAAACTTATTTATTTATTTATATATTTATTTATTTATTTATAATCGACTTATTATGAGTCCTTTTATGTCAAGTCTTTGTGAGGGTATCCATTCAACTTCCTTTGATTTCAAACTTCCATACTTCGATCATTTAATCTCAAACGTTCATATTAACCTTTTCTTTTAAATCTTTTCTCAATAAAATCTGAAGAAAAAGATTACCCTGGATGGAATATTCAGTCGTAATCCTGAATATTAGGCCCAAGTTGTAAGAGCTTGTAAGCCCTATGTATTCGTCTTCCCTCCAAAACACTTGTAAGTATTCAAACGTATTTTTCTCAATAAAGTCTGAAGAAAAAGATTATCCTGGATGAAATATCCAGTCGTAATCTCGAATATTATGCCCAAGTTGTAAGAGCTTGTAATCCCTATGTATTCGTTTTCTCTTCAATCTCAGCAACAGACTTAGGAGCTTCCCACTGAGATACAACTTCGATCTTTGTAGGATCCACAGAAATCCCACCGCTCGAAATCACATGTCCAAGAAAACTTACTTCACTCAACCAAAATTCGCATTTAGAGAGTTTAGCAAACAACTTCCTCTCTTTCAACACCGATAACACAACATTTAAATGCTCTGCATGATCCTCTTCGCCCTTGGAATAAATCAATATATCATCGATGAACACAACTACAAACTTATCCAGATAGTCATGAAAGATTCTATTCATATACTCCATAAACACACCAGGTGCATTCGTCACCCCAAAAGGCATCACGGAGTACTCGTAGTGACCGTACCTTGTCCTAAAAGCAGTCTTCTGAATATCCTCAGCCTTTACACGAATCTGATGATACCCAGACCTCAAATCAATTTTGCTAAACACACAAGCTCCAACCAACTGCTCCATCAGATCGTCAATCCTTGGGAGTGGATACTTGTTCTTAATCGTCACTTTATTCAGTTGTCTATAATCAACACATAATCTCATAGAACCCTCTTTCTTCTTGACCAATAGCACAGGTGCACCCCACGGCGACACACTAGGACGAATAAACTTCTTCTCGAGTAAGTCTTCAAGTTGACTCTTCAACTCTTTCAACTCAGAAGCGGACATTCGATAGGGAGCCATCGATACAGGACTAGTTCCAGGAACTAAATCAATCGAAAACTCGACCTCTCGTTCCGGCGGTAAATCACTTATATCTTCCTGAAATACCTCCGCAAATTCACAAACTATTGGCAGTTCTTCGATCGTCCTCTTCTCCCGAATATCCAAAGTTGCCAACGACATAAACAACTCGGCACCATCTTGCACCGATTCATCAACTTGCTTAGCAGACACACACCAGTCTTCCTTAGCATCCACCTCAGGAAAATTAACCGTCTTATCGAAACAGTTGATATACACCCGATTAATTTTTAACCAATTCATACCCAAAATCACGTCGAGTTGCTCTAACGGAAGACAAACTAAATCAATTCCGAAATCCCTACCAAATATACTCAACGGACAATTCAAACACACATAGGAAGTAGAAACAGAACCCATAGCAGGTGTATCAATAATCATACTTCTACGCATATTAGATAATATGAGATTCAGCCTCTTAGCACAATCCAAAGAAATGAAAGAGTGTGTTGCACCGGTATCAATAATGGCAATCAAAGGTGTACCATTAATAAAGCACGTACCTTGGATGAGTCTATCATCGGTAGTGGTCTCCGCACCAGACAATGCAAACACCTTTCCCTTCACTTGCTCCTTCTTCGGCTTATCACATTGCGAACTAATGTGACCTTTCTCACCACAGTTGAAACAAGTTACGTTCGAACCAACTCTACACTGGCTTGCCCTGTGACCCATCCTGCCACAATTGAAACACTTCCCAGAATCTCTACTACACTCCGTAGCACGATGGCCTTCCACACCACATTTGAAGCACTTAAGTGGAATAGGAGATACTCCCCCACTTGGCTTCTTGCCAACACTAGATTGTCTCCTCTTGTCATCATATGGTTTTCCCCGATCTTGGTTTTTCCCCTTCAGACTCTTGTAGACAGAAGCACTCTCCCTACTATCCTCGTCATAAATTCTGCTCTTATTAACCAATTCTGTAAAACGAGTAATTTGTTGGTAACCAATGGCCTTCTTGATATCATGTCTCAAGCCATTCACAAACTTCAAACATTTAGATCTCTCAGCATTAGCAGTATTGTAATGAGGGCAATACTTGATAAGCTCCTTAAATCTAGCCGCATAATCAGCAACGGTACCATTTCCTTGCTTCAATTCAAGGAACTCCACCTCCTTCTTCCCACGACAATCTTCTGGGAAGTAGTTCTCCAAGAAGGTATCACGGAAAAGAGTCCAAGTAACTTCAATGTTGTCTTCTTCGAACCTCTGAAGAGTGTTATTCCACCAATCTTCAGCTTCCTTTTCAAGCATATGGGTACCAAACTGCACTTTCTGAGCATCAGTACAGTTCATGACTCTGAAGATCTTCTCAATTGCTTTCAGCCAAGCTTGAGCTTTCTCAGGTGCATGCTCACCCTCAAAGATAGGGGGATTGTTCCGCTGGAATCTCCCCAAAGCACGAAACTCATCATCATCTTCCTTGTGGTTACCGGCATTCGCATTCGCTTGATGGGCATTCGCTTGATGGATCTGACCTATGGATTCAGCCAGCATCCTCAGCGCCTCAGCAATGGCATCGTCATTCCTGCCTGCAACCATTGTCCTGAACAACCCGAAACATCAAACAAACAGTATCGATCGTGTCAGATACACAAATCAAATACTACGGAAGACCTACTACTATTGACCAACTGGTCGACCATGCTCTGATACCACTTATGTAACACCCTTTTTTCTACCCCAAATTATTTAGCATATAATCAGAGTAAATAAGCACGCATATAAAGAAAATGGCGTCACATCGACGTTTTCGAAACTTAAAACTTTCAAAAACCAACAATACACCTGGTCATTCAAAATAACACATTTTACTCATCGTGAATATTCAAGCAATATGCGTTCGCAGCGGAAAATAAAGAATACTCATGTATTTCATAATATGATCCATGTCCCATACCATGATCATTTCTCAATAATCTCTTCAAATAAAATAAAACAATTAATGACATAAAGCATATCAAAATAAGGTACGAGTTCAATACCACTAATCTACCCAGTGTTACATGACCAGAGCATTGACTCATTACCTAATTTCAAACTAGATACGGAAACTCTCCAGCTATTCTTGAGCGAGCTACCGTCCACCTACTCCAGCAATAGAATTCCAAATCATTATGAAATAGCATAATAAGGCACAATGGATTAAAACACAATTAAAGAATTCATCACACTTTGTATTATTATATCAATGATATTAACAGACAATCATTCCACATATTTCAAATGTACATCACACTCACATCAATACATGCATTCAATGATCACATAACTATATACGACTCTATGCAAGACAATGTGACTCCATGCATGTGGTACCTCAATGTGAACTCGAAGTTTCACCGCTTTCCGATTCAATATCTAGAATCCAAGCCACGCTTCCGATCCGGACAAGACCAAAGCCCTACGTCTGTTTCCAATGAAGGATCACCGCTTAAAACTACGCCTAATCCCAATTAAGGATTAACGTCTGCTACGTCTGTTTCCAATGAAGGATCACCGCTTAATACTACGCCTGATTCCAAGTAAGAATCAACGTATACTCATGTGAACCAACAGTTTCACCACTTCCACAATGAAGTCAACCATGCTATGAATGAATTCACACATACCAACACATATGCAATTAAGATCTATATCATCTTAACATACCACATACCACCATAACTCACACTTGGTACGTATACACATTCATCACCACGCATCATCTATGATTACATATACGCATCCATAACCAGAAATCATTCACAATCCAATAATGGTATACATACACATTCATACAATATTTTATTCACCAATATAGGCCAACCATCAAATAGGTACACATAGATTTTATTCCAAAACGCACACAACAATTAAATATCAATTTTTCAATAATATAACAGTGTTAACCGGTTAACGCCATGGGTTAATCGGTTAACGCAAAACAGAATGCGCTTCTTGGCAATTTTTAACAGTGTTAACCGGTTAACGCCCTGAGTTAACCGGTTAACGCAAACAGAATGCAATTTTTCATAAATCGTAACAGTGTTAACCGGTTAACGCCCTGGGTTAACCGGTTAACGCAAAACAGAAAGCTGTACCTGCGCTAACACGAAACAGAATGCAGATGTCCCCGCATTTTTCATCGTTGGAGGACTTCCGGACCTCCGATTTCGATTCCGTAAAAAGTTACACGTTCAGAAAATTATGACTCATCCAAATATATATTCATTCATAGTTTTAGCATACTTTAATCATCACAATTCAAGAGTATTTATCAAGACCTAATAATTCCAAATCACGCCAATTAAGGATTTCAACCTAAAACATGTTCCTACCCATTGACCCAATCATACTAACCCATAATAATAAGGATTTCCCCCCTTACCTTGTCAATTTGATGGAAACCTTGACTCCTCTCGTTTTTCCTCTCTTCTTTCTCTATTGCTTTCAGTGCTCAAGTGAATTATAATTCTCACTTCCTCCACTCTTACTATTTATAATCGTATTCTAGTTGGGCTTAAATCGTCTAATTTTATCACTAGACCCAATAATACCTAATATTTAAATACCTCTATTTAAATTAAATAATTAACCACTCACTATGCAACCAAGTTAATTAATTAATTATATTATTTAATTATTTCTCATATCCACTAGACAATAAATTAATACACCAATTAATTAATTAACACTCCACATAATTAAATTAAAATTATAATAATAATAGTATAATAATTCAATACTAAAAAAATAAATTGGGTTGTTACAACTCTCCCCCACTTAAAAGATTTTCGTCCTCGAAAATTTACCTCAAACGAACAACTCCGGATATGATTCCCTCATCTTATCCTCGTGTTCCCACGTAATATTTCCATTGGCGACTCCGCCCCATATCACTTTTACCAACGCAATCTCCTTACCACGAAGCTTCTTCACTTCTCGATCTTCAATCCGCACAGGTGATGTATCAACCGTCAGATTATCCCGTACTTGCACATCATCTAATGGAACAACATGCGATGGATCCGCAATGTACTTCCTCAATTGAGACACATGGAATACATCATGAAGATTAGAAAGTGATGGTGGTAATGCAATCCGATATGCCACTTCACCTATCCTCTCGGAAATCTGATAAGGACCAATGAAACGCGGCGTCAACTTACGCGACTTCAAAGCTCTACCAACACCCGTTATTGGCGTAACTCGAAGAAACACATGCTCGTCCTTCTCAAACTCAAGAGCTTTCCTTCTCTTATCATGGTAACTCTTTTGACGACTCTGAGAAGCCTTCATCTTCCCTTGAATCATCTTAATCTTATCTGTAGTCTCTTGAATCAACTCGGGTCCAACCACAACACTCTCTCCCGATTCGTACCAACATAAAGGAGTTCTACACTTTCTACCATAAAGGGCCTCAAACGGTGCCATTCCAATACTCGAATGGAAACTGTTATTATATGTAAACTCGATTAAAGGCAAGAAACTATCCCAATTTCCTCCTTGTTCCAAAACACAAGACCTCAAAAGATCTTCAAGTGACTGAATAGTCCTCTCCGTTTGACCATCAGTTTGCGGATGATATGCTGAACTCAAACGCAACTTCGTACCCAAAGCACTTTGCAAACCTTCCCAAAATCTCGAAGTGAACCTCGGATCCCTATCCGAAACAATACTCGACGATATACCATGCAAACACACAATCATCTCGATGTACAACTTAGCAAGTCTCTCCATCGAATAATCCATCCTCATCGGAATAAAATGAGCACACTTCGTCAGTCTGTCCACCACGACCCAAATCGCCTTACAATTACTCGATGTCCTTGGTAAGCCCGAAACAAAATCCGTAGAGATACTATCCCACTTCCACTCGGGAATAGGTAACGATTGCATCAAACCAGACGGCTTTTGATGTTCAATCTTTGACTTTTGACAAGTTAAACATGAATACACAAATTCCGCTACATCCTTCTTCATACCTTGCCACCAAAACATCTTCCTCAAGTCTTGATACATCTTAGTAGCACCAGGATGAATACTCAGGCCACTTCTATGCCCTTCCTCAAGGATCCTCTTTCTCAAATCCATACCATCCGGAACACAAACTCGGTCACGACACCTCATGATACCATTCTCATCAATCCGAAAGTCACCACCTTTACCTTGGTTAATCAATGTCATAACATCGACTAACTTCAAATCTGACCTCTAACCTTCTCTAATCTCGTCAAGAATGTCACACGTAAGCTTCAACATCCCAAGCTTAACACACGAAGACGTCGCTTCACAAACCAAACTCAAATCTCTAAATTGCTCCAACAATTCAAACTCTCGCATCATCAACATAGACATATGCAATGACTTCCTACTCAATGCATCGGCTACAACATTCGCCTTCCCAGGATGATAATTCAAACCAAAATCATAATCCTTCAAGAATTCCAACCATCTCCTTTGCCTCATATTCAATTCTTTCTGATCGAACAAGTACTTCAAACTCTTGTGATCACTAAACACATCAAACCTCGATCCAAACAAGTAATGTCTCCAAAGCTTCAACACAAACACAACGGCGGCCAACTCTAAATCATGCGTCGGATAATTCTTCTCATGAACCTTGAGTTGCCTTGAAGCATATGCTACCACTTGCCCCTTTTGCATCAGAACACCTCCCAAACCCAACAAAGAAGCATCGCAATACACTACGAAGGTTTCTAACGGATCCGGTAAAATCAAAATAGGAGCCGTAGTCAATCTTCTCTTAAGCTCTTGAAAATTCGCTTCACACTGCGAAGTCCAAATGAAAGTTTGACCCTTCCTAGTCAACTGCGTCAACGGTAACGACAACTTAGAAAATCCCTCAATGAACTTCCTATAATAACCAGCCAAACCAAGGAAACTTCGAATCTCAGCAACAGACTTAGGAGCTTCCCACTGAGATACAGCTTCGATCTTCGTAGGATCCACAGAAATCCCACCACTTGAAATCACATGTCCAAGAAAACTTACTTCACTCAACCAAAATTCGCATTTAGAGAGTTTAGCAAACAACTTCCTCTCTTTCAACACCGATAACACAACATTTAAATGCTCTGCATGATCCTCTTCGCCCTTGGAATAAATCAATATATCATCGATGAACACAACTACAAACTTATCCAGATAGTCATGAAAGATTCTATTCATATACTCCATAAACACACCAGGTGCATTCGTCACCCCAAAAGGCATCACGGAGTACTCGTAGTGACCGTACCTTGTCCTAAAAGCAGTCTTCTGAATATCCTCAGCCTTTACACGAATCTGATGATACCCAGACCTCAAATCAATTTTGCTAAACACACAAGCTCCAACCAACTGCTCCATCAGATCGTCAATCCTTGGGAGTGGATACTTGTTCTTAATCGTCACTTTATTCAGTTGTCTATAATCAACACATAATCTCATAGAACCCTCTTTCTTCTTGACCAATAGCACAGGTGCACCCCACGGCGACACACTAGGACGAATAAACTTCTTCTCGAGTAAGTCTTCAAGTTGACTCTTCAACTCTTTCAACTCAGAAGCGGACATTCGATAGGGAGCCATCGATACAGGACTAGTTCCAGGAACTAAATCAATCGAAAACTCGACCTCTCGTTCCGGCGGTAAATCACTTATATCTTCCTGAAATACCTCCGCAAATTCACAAACTATTGGCAGTTCTTCGATCGTCCTCTTCTCCCGAATATCCAAAGTTGCCAACGACATAAACAACTCGGCACCATCTTGCACCGATTCATCAACTTGCTTAGCAGACACACACCAGTCTTCCTTAGCATCCACCTCAGGAAAATTAACCGTCTTCTCGAAACAGTTGATATACACCCGATTAATTTTTAACCAATTCATACCCAAAATCACGTCGAGTTGCTCTAACGGAAGACAAACTAAATCAATTCCGAAATCCCTACCAAATATACTCAACGGACAATTCAAACACACATAGGAAGTAGAAACAGAACCCATAGCAGGTGTATCAATAATCATACTTCTACGCATATTAGATAATATGAGATTCAGCCTCTTAGCACAATCCAAAGAAATGAAAGAGTGTGTTGCACCGGTATCAATAATGGCAATCAAAGGTGTACCATTAATAAAGCACGTACCTTGGATGAGTCTATCATCGGTAGTGGTCTCCGCACCAGACAATGCAAACACCTTTCCCTTCACTTGCTCCTTCTTCGGCTTATCACATTGCGAACTAATGTGACCTTTCTCACCACAGTTGAAACAAGTTACGTTCGAACCAACTCTACACTGGCTTGCCCTGTGACCCATCCTGCCACAATTGAAACACTTCCCAGAATCTCTACTACACTCCGTAGCACGATGGCCTTCCACACCACATTTGAAGCACTTAAGTGGAATAGGAGATACTCCCCCACTTGGCTTCTTGCCAACACTAGATTGTCTCCTCTTGTCATCATATGGTTTTCCCCGATCTTGGTTTTTCCCCTTCAGACTCTTGTAGACAGAAGCACTCTCCCTACTATCCTCGTCATAAATTCTGCTCTTATTAACCAATTCTGTAAAACGAGTAATCTGTTGGTAACCAATGGCCTTCTTGATATCATGTCTCAAGCCATTCACAAACTTCAAACATTTAGATCTCTCAGCATTAGCAGTATTGTAATGAGGGCAATACTTGATAAGCTCCTGAAATCTAGCCGCATAATCAGCAACGGTACCATTTCCTTGCTTCAATTCAAGGAACTCCACCTCCTTCTTCCCACGACAATCTTCTGGGAAGTAGTTCTCCAAGAAGGTATCACGGAAAAGAGTCCAAGTAACTTCAATGTTGTCTTCTTCGAACCTCTGAAGAGTGTTATTCCACCAATCTTCAGCTTCCTTTTCAAGCATATGGGTACCAAACTGCACTTTCTGAGCATCAGTACAGTTCATGACTCTGAAGATCTTCTCAATTGCTTTCAGCCAAGCTTGAGCTTTCTCAGGTGCATGCTCACCCTCAAAGATAGGGGGATTGTTCCGCTGGAATCTCCCCAAAGCACGAAACTCATCATCATCTTCCTTGTGGTTACCGGCATTCGCATTCGCTTGATGGGCATTCGCTTGATGGATCTGACCTATGGATTCAGCCAGCATCCTCAGCGCCTCAGCAATGGCATCGTCATTCCTGCCTGCAACCATTGTCCTGAACAACCCGAAACATCAAACAAACAGTATCGATCGTGTCAGATACACAAATCAAATACTACGGAAGACCTACTACTATTGACCAACTGGTCGACCATGCTCTGATACCACTTATGTAACACCCTTTTTTCTACCCCAAATTATTTAGCATATAATCAGAGTAAATAAGCACGCATATAAAGAAAATGGCGTCACATCGACGTTTTCGAAACTTAAAACTTTCAAAAACCAACAATACACCTGGTCATTCAAAATAACACATTTTACTCATCGTGAATATTCAAGCAATATGCGTTCGCAGCGGAAAATAAAGAATACTCATGTATTTCATAATATGATCCATGTCCCATACCATGATCATTTCTCAATAATCTCTTCAAATAAAATAAAACAATTAATGACATAAAGCATATCAAAATAAGGTACGAGTTCAATACCACTAATCTACCCAGTGTTACATGACCAGAGCATTGACTCATTACCTAATTTCAAACTAGATACGGAAACTCTCCAGCTATTCTTGAGCGAGCTACCGTCCACCTACTCCAGCAATAGAATTCCAAATCATTATGAAATAGCATAATAAGGCACAATGGATTAAAACACAATTAAAGAATTCATCACACTTTGTATTATTATATCAATGATATTAACAGACAATCATTCCACATATTTCAAATGTACATCACACTCACATCAATACATGCATTCAATGATCACATAACTATATACGACTCTATGCAAGACAATGTGACTCCATGCATGTGGTACCTCAATGTGAACTCGAAGTTTCACCGCTTTCCGATTCAATATCTAAAATCCAAGCCACGCTTCCGATCCGGACAAGACCAAAGCCCTACGTCTGTTTCCAATGAAGGATCACCGCTTAAAACTACGCCTAATCCCAATTAAGGATTAACGTCTGCTACGTCTGTTTCCAATGAAGGATCACCGCTTAATACTACGCCTGATTCCAAGTAAGAATCAACGTATACTCATGTGAACCCACAGTTTCACCACTTCCACAATGAAGTCAACCATGCTATGAATGAATGCACACATACCAACACATATGCAATTAAGATCTATATCATCTTAACATACCACATACCACCATAACTCACACTTGGTACGTATACACATTCATCACCACGCATCATCTATGATTACATATACGCATCCATAACCAGAAATCATTCACAATCCAATAATGGTATACATACACATTCATACAATATTTTATTCACCAATATAGGCCAACCATCAAATAGGTACACATAGATTTCATTCCAAAACGCACACAACAATTAAATATCAATTTTTCAATAATATAACAGTGTTAACCGGTTAACGCCATGGGTTAATCGGTTAACGCAAAACAGAATGCGCTTCTTGGCAATTTTTAACAGTGTTAACCGGTTAACGCCCTGGGTTAACCGGTTAACGCAAGACAGAATGCAATTTTTCATAAATCATAACAGTGTTAACCGGTTAACGCCCTGGGTTAACCGGTTAACGCAAAACAGAAAGTTGTTCCCGCGCTAACATGAAACAGAATGCAGATGTCCCCGCATTTTTCATCGTTGGAGGACTTCCGGACCTCCGATTTCGATTCCGTAAAAAGTTACACGTTCAGAAAATTATGACTCATCCAAATATATATTCATTCATAGTTTTAGCATACTTTAATCATCACAATTCAAGAGTATTTATCAAGACCTAATAATTCCAAATCACGCCAATTAAGGATTTCAACCTAAAACATGTTCCTACCCATTGACCCAATCATACTAACCCATAATAATAAGGATTTCCCCCCTTACCTTGTCAATTTGATGGAAACCTTGACTCCTCTCGTTTTTCCTCTCTTCTTTCTCTATTGCTTTCAGTGCTCAAGTGAATTCTAATTCTCACTTCCTCCACTCTTACTATTTATAATCGTATTATAGTTGGGCTTAAATCGTCTAATTTTATCACTAGGCCCAATAATACCTAATATTTAAATACCTCTATTTAAATTAAATAATTAACCACTCACTATGCAACCAAGTTAATTAATTAATTATATTATTTAATTATTTCTCATATCCACTAGACAATGAATTAATACACCAATTAATTAATTAACACTCCACATAATTAAATTAAAATTATAATAATAATAGTATAATAATTCAATACTAAAAAAATAAATTGGGTTGTTACACAAAGCAGGGTTGTAATTAATTCCTCCTTGTGTACCAATGAGAGACACATTAGAGAATTCACCACAACAATCAATAATCTCCAAACTGCTCAAAGAAGGATCATACCAAACTATATCATCATTAGTGAGAGACATAAGTCTCTGAGACCACCGTAGACATTGTTTGTTCTCCAGAAAAGCAGGTGTCTGAGGCAAGTGTGAAATAAGCCACTTGTACAAAAGAGGAACGCAACAGACAATAGTTCCACCACCCTTAGAATTCCTTAAATGCAAAGAGAAATACATATCACCCAACAAAGTAGGCACATGATTCCCAATCAAGAAAAGTCTAATGGCGTTAACATCAACAAAACCGTCAATGTTAAAGAACAAAGCTAATCCATAAATGAGAAACACAAAGATAGCTTCAAAAGCGTCCACACTATCGGCTTGAGCAAAAACAATAACTTCCTTGATGGGGAAATTAGATGGAAACCCAAATAAACCTCCTTTCTTCACCCAATGAGCCTCTATCTCAGACTTCTTCAAGTGAAGAGCTTCAACAATAAGATGAGATCTGGGAATCTCTTCCAATCCACTAAAAGGCACTCTACTAGAAACAGGTATCCCCACGAGATGGGCATACTCCTCCAACGTAGGCACAATATGATAATCTGGGAAAGTGAAGCAACAGTAGAAAGGATCATAGAACTGCACTAATACACTCAAAAGTCCTTCAACCACATCAGCAGATAAGATAGACAATAACTTCCTATGACGTTGTTTGAAGTCCAATGGATCTAATACAAAAGATGCTAGCTTCCTTAACTCTTTCAAGTCGGGACATCTGAAACTGTACTTCTTAGTGTTCCTTCGTCCAGAATCCATGGTCTGAAAATATTTGCAAATAATACCTCAATTCCTTGAAATTTTCGTGTGATGAATGTTATGATGCGCATGAATGCATGAAATGCAACAATAACAAATAAGGGATCACACACAAGGCAAACAAACAAAGGTCAAGGGATAAATCAAGTCATTATTAAGATCAATCATCCATTTTGGTGGATTATGGTTTACACCTTATCAACACCCAAGTTCCATTGATATTGATAAGACTTGATTGGATCAACCAAGAATCAAGGGTTTGTTGCAAGTCACGAGCATGGAGTCTGGGTAAGAACCATCCCAAAGGAGTGAACTAAGGATAAAAACCTGTAGATCATGTTCTAAAAAGTTCCCAGAGTCTTAATTCCATCTATCCGATATTATAGGTTAAGATGACTGACTCATCGACCCATAATATTCTCAAGAGAAACTCGTCTGAGTGTAGTATCGCGTAACAACTGTTATCAAGTCTACACTTGAACAGTCTCCGCACTACGTCCTAAACAGGCCAAGAGGGGGTAATTGTTCTACGGTCCTCAGCTTCTCGGACCCAAATTAGAGATAGTAATGCCTAACCACAAATACTTGTGTGACATTTCCAAATCCAAAAGAGTCTCCACTGAGCAGATGGATCTCAAGCCAACTTGTTAAGGACTACTCCACACAAGTCGAACATGATTATACCATCCTCCTATCTTAATTTCACTCAAGTTCGGGTTAGAACTTATCTCACCACTCAGAGATCACCAAGCACAACAAGCAGATTATATCATACAAATAAATATTCACATATCACATATATACAATTATATACACCCAAAAAAGTAGGCTAAACCCACTTGAGACTACTCCCCAACAGAGTCACCACTTAATTTCTGTAGCGGTAAATTCATGATCATCAAGCTATGGATATGCAAGACGTCAAATAACAAGAGTCGCCACTGCGTTTTTATTGTTTCCAAGGGAAAAGGGAAAAGTACGAACAAAACCCAAAAAGTAAGAAGTTTTCAAATCAAAACTAATAAAATGTCAGAGATTACAAGTAAGGGGGTTGGTTACACAAAGGGAAGATGTTAGCACCCAAAGTGTCCTAGGTACTCCTAGGGAGCCCTTTTTTGTGTGCATTTGTATTTTGTACAAAGTGATGTTTACAAACAAATAGAATGGGGGATGAGAAAAGAATTCATTAATTATATTTTTTTTTGACAAGACCTTCGGACTTGTGCCTACGTACCAACATAAAAATGAGGGATCAAAATCTCGTAGTTCGTGATACAAATTTCAAAGTGGATGCATTGCTTTTAATCAAAAAATTAAGTTTGAAAGACACAAGGGTCAAGAAAATGGTTTGAATGAGTTAGATCTTTTTGGCTTTTGAAAATTTTAAGTCAAGTATAGTTAAGTTTATTTACAAGTTTGATTTAAGAAAAGAAGTTTAAAAATGCAATGGCATAAGGCCAAAGTTTCTAGTTTGCAAAGTGGTCAAAGTTTAGAACAAAACTAGTTCAAACAAAGAAGGTTTTTTAAAAGGAGGGAGAAATTTTGAAATTAAAGAGATGGGGAGGAGATGAAGAGACTAATCCTAAGCACAAATTTAAAAGTTAAGGGTTGAAAAGATCTTACCGATTGGTAGCAATCCAATAGGCAAGAATGCCATATAGAAACCCCAACTTCCCTTGGATATTAGAATCAAGCAACAAACAATGCATACAAAATTATCTTGAAGAGCAAGGCATCAAATAAAGATAGCCTCATCCAAGCCTTTTGCCACTCCATGATCTCCTTCAAATTTGCTCATGTAACAGACGAATTCCACAAGTCACAGGTTCAAAATAACAGCTTCACAATGATCATGTTGCAAATGAACTCAAATGGATCTTCAATGATGTATCAGACGAAGTTTCAAATTGCAAGCACTGGGTTCCACAACAGTTGGCATTGGCCAAGTCCTTTAACATAGGGATGTTGCCTAGATTCTAAGTCCAATTGCCCAAGATCAAACCAACAGTCCACACAATAGTTTTTTAGGGTTTTTGTTTCTTATTATGTACATTAATGGTCAAAGACCACACAAACAAACAATATATACACAAACAAGATATATCACACAATATGGTCCAAATGGACAAAGTGAAAAGGCATTAATATAAACAATTAAAATGGTATGAATAATGGCAAATGAATAGAACTTAAAAATTAAAGTGCATTAAAATAAAAGACTTGAAATTAAATGTTAGTTGTTAATGAGTTAGAAGTTAGTGTCGTTTTTGCTTTTGCTTTTTAAGTCATTCTTTGGAGAACACTCAACCCACTTATCACAAGCATGAATCCTTGAGCCAAGACATCTTTCAAAGGAAGGAAAAAAGGCCAAGTTTCCACACAATACCATGAAAGAGGGGAAACTTACAATCTCACTAACTAGAATGCTATGCCTTTTTGTGTCAAAAATTTAGTGTTATGTTAAGCAATCGTAATTGGACTTATGTAGAAGTCACAACTATTTGAGGTCGGGCAATAGAATTTTGGTGTTAATGCATGTTAGAGACATAATATAATGGACTATGCTCATGAAACATACCACACACAAAAAGAATATGCAAAAGAGGTGACCTAATCTCATCCATACTCATGTTGATTTTTCAATCAACTAGCTTTAGGACTTTGAGATATCATAGTCCAAATGATATGGATGCATAAAGAAGGGGAATTAGATGAAGAGGGAGGGAAATGGATCAAAACTCAAATTGATCAAAGGAAGACTTTTACCAAATTAATATCATTCATTCATTTTGGGAGGTGGAATGTATATTCCATCAATCCCCTAAATCCAATGATATTAACCTAGCAAAGTCAAATCAACCTTGACCAAGGCCCAACAATACAAGTCAAACTTACACAAACCATCACAAGAGGTCAACACAATTATTTGGCATTTATTCAATTTAAAAATACTAAAATAATGCATTTAAATTAAATATGGTTTGTCAAATTCCTAAAACCTCATCAAAACACCAAAGAAATGGCCATGAGATTTATCATAGGTCAACACAAGGTCAAAGGACCTTGGAGAAAAAAATCCAGAATTTTTAAAGACTTAAAAGTATTTTTAAACAATTAAAAATAATCACAAAATCAATTAAATCATGAAAAGTATTAATAATGATCCAAAAAATAATTTTAATTCAAAATATGAAAGAGGAAATTATTTTATAAGTTTTTGGTGAAACTCTCATATTTTTTGGATCAATATTAAAATTAATATGAATTAATGAAAATCAAATGAATTAAAACAAAAATAAAAAAATCAAAAAAACGTGAGCCACTTGATCTCCCTCATTAATTGAGGTGGCAGATCAAGTGGATGGAAACACGCGTTCCATGGTGGAACCTAGTCAGCGCGCCACACGCGTGGTAATCAAAGCCAACGCCTAAGATTAAAACATTCTAAATGGATCCTATGGTCTGGAGACGTGCCAACACACCGCCAGAGCCAGAGCTTCGGTCTTCTTCTCCGGTGGATCTCACCGGGTTTGTGCACCCCCAACCATCACCAAAATAAAAAAGGAGGACATGATCTGAAAGAAAAAATGGCATGGAGCACGAATATGACCTCAATTTCAACTAACTCCAAATATATAAAAATATATGAGGAATTGAATTTTGAGGTGTGACAACTGAGTTGCTTCGATTTGACCTCAAAGCAACTCAATCTTCTTGCCTACATTGGTAGGACTTCAAATAACCAAAGATTCAAGAGAATTGATGAGAATTAAGTGAGAATCGAAGAGAAGAAGTTTTCTGAAATTTACCTTCAATGCTGCGCAGAAGTGAATCTTGCTTGCTTCAACCTTGATCTGATCACACTTGAGAAGCCTGCAGGAGAGGTTTGGCAATGATACAAAGTTGTGGATCCTGGAGTTTCTGAATCTCCAAACAATGAGATTCAAACTCAATTTTCAAGTTGAAAATTCTCAGGTTTTCCTTTGAATGGTGAGGGTCAAAGCTGGCGCGCAAGGTGTGTTTGAATTGAGCTCCAAGGGCCTGTATTTATAGCAATTGAGACTGATATTTGCACACTTGAAAAATTGTTAAATTTGGACATTTCATGCACAAACTTGCATGGGCGTGTACAGGCCCATGAAGCAATCCAATTTGATCCATGTACAATCATTCTGAAGTTCAAATGAGGCTTGGATGGCAAGACAATGTGAAATGGGATTTTTGGCATTTGATTTCTTCCAATCATGAAGACCTATTAAAGCCATGTGCAGCCCTAGCAAACTTTATCCAAAATGCATAAACTAGGGTTCTTTGGAAAGCTTAGATCAAGGGGAACAACTTTGATGTTGGACACTTTTTCATTCGGAACTTGGATCATGGTGAATTTTGAGGTGGAATTTTGGAAATTTCAACATGTTGAAATTTTTTCTAAGTGTCAAGCCATATATCTCAATATTCCACCTTACTTAACTTTTTATGTGAGCTTAAAATGAGAAAAGTGTCTTCATCAAAGTTGTAGCTCTTTTAAATACCTTTAAAATGGTCACCCATTTAATGTCATTTGGATTTAGAATGATATAGTTATGCATTTTTGAAGTTGAGGAAAATCACTTGTTCAATGGTATAAGTAAAAAATGACCTATAATGTATCCTCATATCACATGCTTTTAAAAGTTGAATTATCTCTCACTCCAAACATAAAAGTTGAATTAGACATCTTGAATTTTATTTTTCAACTTGGAAATATTTCATCTCATAAACATTGAGCAAGTTATGGCCTTGGGAAGTTGACTTTCAAATTAGGATTTAGACAAAATGACCTATAATGTTTCAACATAGTAAATTATTTTCCAAGCAAAACTAGATCTAGGTATCAACATGAAATTTGTTTGGAATGTTCTTTAGAGTAACTTTGCTCTTGGAATCATTTTCATATGGTGAAAATTGTAGGAGATAGGGTCTAGGGAGACCCAACTTTGATCAGATGAATTCATTTGGCCAACCACCATCAACCAACTTGCTAACCTTCAATTCTCTTGACTTTTTAGGCTCATGGTAGATCATATATGCATAAGATGATGAATTTTTAAGTGTCCCTTGAGAAATTTGATCAATTGGTGAGATAGCTTGTTGGAGAAGTTACTTAAGATACCCAGTCAAACTAGGGTTTCCAAGGCAAATCACATCCAAACTATTGAAGAATACTTGATCAATATGACATGTAGAGATCATTGGGACTCATATATGATGATTTTAGACCTTGTGGATCAATCTTTGATTGTGCTCTTAGCCATGAGGATCTCAAACCCTAGGTGTGAACTTGATGAATTTTGATGATCATGACCTACCTACAAAAGAGTTAGGCAAATACAAAGACATATTTTTGGTATTTTGGTTAGTAAAATGATAAAATACAAGTATGATACAATTACATGGTGCTTGGTGATCTTTCCCAAAACAAACCCAATGAGAGAGGGGTAAGGAGGATGCCAAGGTATGATCCCAATGCTAATGCATATGATGAAATTGCATGAGGGATCTTAGGGTCAAAATTGGAGTCTTACACAAGTAACCTTTTTTTCAAATAAACTCTGCCCGTGAACTATTTCTTTTTTTTTTTTCATTTTTTTTTCAAAACATGCAACAAAAGATTTCACCGGTATACCACTATTTGCTAGCACTGCAATCACCGAACAAGCTACAAATTGAAACGGCGTCGACAATCCGGATCGAACAAGCTACTCGTTGCAATCACCGAACAATAATCGATCATCGATTCCAACCATAATCTGCTAGTACTGCACAACAATCAGCAACCGTAGAAAGAACTAGAATCTACTGCAACTGAAAACTAAACGACCAAGAATCGATCAACCGAAAACCAAACGAACAAGAATCGGTCTGTAGAATCTAGATTGCAGAACAACAACGAAAATCGCAATGATGAAATTGGGAGACGGCAACCGAAAACTCAGGATCACCAGCGGCTTCAGGGTTTCTATTGCCGGAAGAAATTGTTTCCAAATTAGGTTTGAGAGCGACCAAGAAAACAAGGTTTCATAGGTTTGATTGAACACCTACTGATACCATGTCATGTAAATTTTGGCTTTTCTACCTTTCTCTATTGTTTTCCATACTATATATAATCGTATCAATAATTACCGATAATTACAGCTTATAATGACAAATATTCTATTGTCTAATTTATGTAATCTATTATAGGAAAGTAGATAATTTACAATAAAGTACAATAAGGATTAAGATGAATTCCTATTAACATTAAGTAACCCATAATGAGGAAGAAGCACATGCCTAATTGATGCTGGTTCATCTTGCCAGCAAAAAAATGCATTGCTGCGGTACAATGAACATGCATAGAAACAAAGATTAAAGGTGATAAAAAGATGTGTGCAATCACTTACTTGAGGGAGAATCAATAGTTATTTCAACCTGTTAATTGGAGAAATTTTTTGGCATTTATGAAGAAGATGAAAGAAAGAAAAAGTAATGCCTGAGTCCTCCTTCTGTGGATAGCTTGACAGAAGACAATTCATGCCATTGTGCTGGTGACATGTTTGTTAAGACTTAAATACAAAAACAGGAAAACTAAAACAATTACAAGGCTAACTAATTTCAGTTAAGTAGTTAACTCAATAACTAATCAAAAACTGACAACTAACTATCTAATCTAATTTATTTAGCACATCTATAACAAGATGTTTAGAACTTTTAACTAGTTCCCAAGTTTTATTGATGTCCAAATTCTATTACTTTTAAAAGGACATTATGTAGGGCATGTGAGCAATGTGACAGAAAGTACAAACACATGAAATGTTGAACATGCTATACTAGGCTTACATAGGAAAGTTCCTTACGTATAGAGGTGAATGAGCTACATTTACAACAATTTTTATTATCATGTGTTAAATGCAGATCAATGCATCAAAACCAAAATGCCTTATACTTTGGATTGGTCTGCTTTAGATAACTGAATGCACACATCATGTGCCAAAAGAAAACACAATGTACCTCATATTACAATTTCATACTTTCATTTTAGAACATATTACAATGTTCATCATATCAAACAAAACATTACAAAGCATTAAGACAAGAAGTTTATAAGATATGTAAAAACCATAGCTTTGGCTGACATTTATTACTATGGCAGAATTGTAAGCTGAACATGAATTTTTTTGCTACAACATCAACAACCAATTGATCCATGTAACTCCACAACAAATCTTTCTAGATGAATCGGAGCCCATGGAAGGAATTAATCGACGGACACAGGCTGCATGTTTTCAGCTTCTGTCCTAAGGTCTTGGTACAAGACAGATGACAAGTATCGTTCCCCGAAACTTGGATGAACAGTCTGAAATTCAAGTCATCAACAATTTTGACAATATTAGAAACAAGTTTTAGGCCTAAAATCACAGTTCGGAGCATATTTTTCCAGAATCTTTAATTAGATTGTGATGAAAAAAGTGAGAAGTTTCATTGCTTGCATAATGAGGTTGATGAATGAAAGTTAACCTTACACATTTAGCTTCATGCTCTTTTAAAGAAAATTGTTCTTACCACAATAAGTTTGCCTTTATTCTCAGGAAGACTAGCCAATCTAAGTGCTGCAACTGTGTTAGCTCCGGACGATATGCCAACCTAGAAAAATTAGAAAGAAAAAAGTTAAAATATGAAACTTCCATTTGCAATTGCAAACAGTTCATTGCCGATATTTAAGAATCATATGTAAGTGAATAAAGCTTGAAGTTTTATCATGAAATTCTTTTTTCAAAAAGTGAACAAAATTGACATTTTAAGATTACCATGAGTCCTTCTTTCAAGGCCAATGTCCTAGCCATGTTAACTGCATCTTCACTGCTAACCTACGACAACATAAGTTTGTGACAGTTAGAAAAAACACGGTTTTCAAGTAAATCTCTTATGTAAAAGAAAGTAATAATATGTACTTACTTCAAGAACTTTGTCCATTACATCCATGTCCAATATATCTGGTTTGAATCCAACACCATTTCCAGTTATATGATGAGGACCTGTAAATATGGACAACATCAGAGTTTGCAATAACTATATTTCACTTTACCGATGTGAAAAGTGACTAAGAAATGTACAATGATTAGAGACTTGTACAAAATGTATCACATAAAAAAGAAAATAGTTCAAAGAAACAACAATGATATATACCTGGTTTACCACCATTGAGCACATTGCTTTCAGATGGCTCCACTCCATATATCTAACAATAATGAAAACATTTCAAAGGATTCATGAAGAGTATCTAACAGAACACTCTTTAGTTTGTAATTTAATTGTGATATGAAGAAAATCACCTTAACGTTGGGGTTTCGGGATTTAAGATATTGTCCGACCCCGGAAACTGTGCCGCCGCTACCTATTCCCATAACAAATATGTCCACTTGTCCATTTGTATCCTCCCATATCTCAGGACCTGTTGTTTCAAAATGCACCTGTTTTCCAATTTTATAGAAAGTTAGATATAAACTAGGCAAATATCAAAGATTTCAGAACTGTATTTAACCAAACATTACACAAGTAAAATAGCACAAGCATAGTTTTACATATGATTTTTCCAGCGATAGATTTCAAACATGTATTGCCAACTGTAGATTGCGAAAAATAGCAATTGGTTTGAACTCTGCTACATAAAGTGCCATAGAGGCGCTATAACCTCTATATGAAAAAACTTGTACTGAAGGCATATCGCAGAATAGTAGTGATTTTATCAAATCGAAATAGTAATTTAAGTTCTGTTAACCTTACCCGAGTATTTGCTGGATTGGAAAATTGTTGCAGCATGAAAGCATCTGGTGTGGATTCCAAAAGGTCATATGCCTTTTTAACTGTTCCACCCATTCCTTTAGTTGGATCAGTGAGGACCAACTCAGCTCCAAATGCTCTCATACAAACCCTTCTTTCCAAGCTTGTGTAAGAAGGCATAGTCAAAACCATCTTATATCCCTTCATGGCAGCCATAAATGCCAAACTGATCCCCATGTTTCCCGATGTCGGCTCTATCAGAACAGTCTACATAGTCAATCATGTCAAACATTCAGCATCAAACGTAAACAACCGAGCAAAATCGGTGTTATGATTTAATTCAACTAACCTTTCCAGGAGATATCAGATTTTTTTTCTCAGCATCTTCCATCATAGCAAATGCCGGTCTGTCAAAATTCAAGAAAATCACAAAAGCTATGTTAATAACTTGAACTATATGACTTTTTTTTCAAAACTTGGTATCCGGCCTTGCGACCAACTAATTCAAGGAAACCAATCCCTTTAAACCCAGAGCTAGGCTCTATATGGATTGGCCCAACCCAGGGGTTATTAGCACCTAGAGGAATTCAAACGTAAGACTTTGAGAGGAGAACTATACAATATGATTATTGATTACTATAAAGCAGAATCAAGAAAAGGAAATTGAAATAGAGGGAGGTAAGGTGAACCTGTCTTTGATGCTTGCAGTAGGTTGCATCATCTCTTGCTTAACAGCAATATAAGCTCCACATCCCTCAGTAACTTTGTTAAGATAAACCAGTGGAGTCCTCCCAATTAACTGAAAAATCAATTGTTCTTCAGATCAGATTACACATTCATCAAATCAACTTTAAATAATATGTAACCAGTTTTTGAAGGCTCTGTACAAATTAATCGCACTGTACCAATGACAAAATAAATAAAGACCCTATTTAATCATGGTTTAGCCCGTGACAAATTTTGGGTAATGTGTGATAGTCTGCTTTGCAGATTGATATAAATCAGACAATCACAATCACTCTGCACAAAATCTGATTTCAAAGAAGTAAAAGCTGAAAATTATTTCTCTCTTAATTTTTTTTGTTTACATCTTGTGATTCTATTAATTAACAACATATGGCAGAAACATCAACAAAATTGAATACTGAAATTATAACTGAGTTTTTCCATGAGAATGATGATGATTTTGCTAAAACAAAATTAAGCTATAGAACCATAAAGATACATCCACACAGCACGAGAAGAAAAACAGCTAAAAACAAAAATTGGGATAGAGTGAAATTTTGGCCGTACACGTGGCATGATATGAGTGAACACTGAACAGAAACAGAAAAACAAATTTGGGCGATGATACTTGAGTTACTGCATCAGCGTGAGCAATTATGAAACAAAGTTGCACGGTATGTTGCTGAAATGAAAAATCAGAGAGAGTGAGAGAGTTATAATTTACCTGAGAAACATGTTTTTTGATGTTGGTACCAGGAAGATCTTTAGGCAAATCTCTGATTCTCTGAGCAAAGGATGAAGAATCAACAGTAGCTGCTGCTGCTGTTGTTGTCGTTAAGGATCTTCTCATGATGATAGAATGGTGGCATGCAACTGCAAAAGATGATGATGATGATGAAGAGGTTCGCTTGAGGAAGGTGATGAGAGAAGCCATTGAAGAAGGAAAGCGAGTTGAATTGAATGTGTGTGATTATTTTTCATTTATATAGACATGTTAGCATGGTTAGAGTTTACAGTTCAGTGCATTTGGTTTGGCGATGGCTACCGAATCTAGGCAGAGTCAAACCTGTTGGCTCATTGCATATGGTATTTACTGATTAGCCCTCTCGAGGGCCCAATTAATTGTTTTAAAATGGCAATTATTGTCTGAATAATTTTTCACGGGCATCTCCTTTTTCATCAAAACAAGGAAAATAATTTGGTTGAAATATTAGAAGAAAATCTATTAAAGTATCTGGATCTAAACCATTTAATTAATCCAACTATTAAAATATAAGAAAGAGAAAAAAAATTATTTAAAGAAGAGAAAAAAATTATTTATTTTATTTTATTTATTAAATAACTTAATTTAAGAAAACAAAAGTCATAAAAAAGACCATGTCACCCCATATAATTTGTTGCTAAAAACATTTATTTTAATATTTTTTATCAAATAAATATTTTATACATTTTTATTTGGTAATAATTAAATTATTTAAACTATATGTACCAAATAAATATTTTATATATTTTTATTTGATGATAATTAAATTATTTAAACTATTTGTACCAAATAAATATTTTATACATTTTTATTTGATGATACTTAAATTACTTAAATACGCTTCACAAAATAAATATTTTATACATTTTTATTTGATAAATTATTTTTTAGGATTAGATCATCTCCCATTTTTTCTCTTATCACTTCTCTCTTATCACTTCTCTCATGTGCAATTATGAATGGTTGGATTAGTCCAACAGTTGACAACAACAAAAAGATATCATTTAAAAGAGAGAGAAAAATAAATGTTAAAGTTAATTTTTTTATTAATATAATATTTAAAAGCGAAAAATAAGTACAAATGAGAACAAATATGTTGTTATTTTCTTTAATTTTTGTGATACTCCTTGTCTATAATATTGTTAGAACAATCAACTCACATTGATTAAATGAAAAACATTTCAAAATTAATTATAAAAATTATAAAAAAGATTAAAAGTCTCATAAAAAAATAAAATATATTTTCAATACGATAAAAAGATTATGGTGACTCATTTCAATGTTATGTTATTTAAAAATAATTATTTTAATTAATTCTTTAGTCACAACATTTATTTTATGTATATTTTTATAATACATTATGATAAATATATTATAACTCTTCTCATTTTCAACTAAAAAATATATAATAATAAGTTAATTAAATAATCATGATTTATAAAAAAAACAAAAAAAAATTAATGTAAAAGTTATATGCTTCAACAATTTATATAATGACTCATTTTTAAAATCAAACAGCTTCAAAATTTAAAGTTTGAAAAATAATAGTTGATATATTATATATTTTATTCATTTTCATATTGACAATATAAAAAATAATTTTATTCTTTAACCACAAATATATATTTCAAATATAATTTTTATAATATATTAAAATAAAAATAGTTAAAATTGATTAATTAAATTAATTACAAATAGTTTAAATAATTTAATTATTATCAAATAAAAATGTATAAATTATTTATTTGATAAATAATATATAAAAAAAACATGCTTTTAGCAACAAATTATATGGGGTGATGGGGTCTATTTTATAGTCTTTTATTTTCTTAAATTAAGTTATTTAGTAGATGGAAAAATAAAATAAAACTAAAAATGATATATTTCTCTCTCTTCTTTAAGTGATATTTTTTTTCTTCTCTTTCTTGTATTTAACCATTGAATTAATCATGTGATTTAAAATTGCACATGAGAGAGAGAGAAAATTGAAGAGAGTCTAATTTCCATTTTTTCTCTTATTCCTTGTCTGAGGTACAATTATGAATTGTTGGATTAGTCCAAAAGTTGACAACAAACAAAAAAAATGTTATTTAAAAAGAGAGAAAATATATATATTGATTTTAATTTTTTTATTAATCTTATATTTAAGAGGAAAAAATAAGTACAAATGAGAATATTCATATGTATGTTGTTACTTTCTTTAATTTTTGTGATACTCCTTGTCTATAATATTGTTAGAACAATCAACTCACGTTGATTATGGATAAATGAAAAACATTTCAAAATTAATTAAAGAAAATTATAAAAAAGATTAAAAGTTTCATAAAAAATAAAATATATATTCAATACAATAAAAAGATAACGAAGTATCATTTCAATGTTATGTTATTTAAAAACAATTATTTTAACTAATTCTTTAGTCATAACATTTATTCATGTATATTATTATAATACATTATGATAAATATATAATAACTATTCTTATTTTTAACTAAAAAGTATATAATAATAAGTTAATTAAATAATCATGATTTATAAAAAACAAAAAAAAAAAGTCAATGTTAAAGTTATATGCTTCAATAATTTATATAATAACTCATTTTTAAAATAAAACAGCTTTAAAAACTTAAAGTTTGAAAAATAATAGTTGATAAATTATATATTTTATTCATTTTTATATTGACAATATAAAAAATAATTTTATTCTTTAACCACAAATATGCATTTCAAATATAATTTTTATAATATATTAAAATAAAAATAGTTAAAAATGATTAATAAAATTAATTACATATAGTTTAAATAATTTAATTATTATCGAATAAAAATATATAAAATATTTATTTGATAAAGAATATTAAAATAAAAAGAACAACGTGCTTTAAACAACAAATTATATGGGGGAGTGGTCTTTTTATAGTCTTTTGTTTTCTTAAATTAATTTATTTAATAGATGAAACAATAAATGAAAATTAAAAATGATATACTTCTCTCTTCTTTAAATGATATTTTTTTCTTCTCTTTCTTGTATTTAACCGTTGGATTAATCAAATAGTTTAAAATTGCACATGAGAGAAGACATCATATAAAGAAGAAAGAATTCGAGAGGATCCAATTCTTATTTTTTCTCTTATTCCTTCTCTCATGTGTAATTATTAATTGTTGGATTAGTCCAAATATTCACAACAAATAAAAAAATATCATTTAAAAAAGAGAGAGAAAATATATATTAATTTTAATTTTTTATTAATCTAATATTTAATAGGAAAAAATAAGCACAAATGACAACACTTCATATGTATGTCGTTATTTTCTTTAATTTATATGATACTCCTTATCTATAATACTTTTAGAACAATCAACTCACATTTATTATGGCTAAATGAAAAATATTTCAAAACTAATTAAAGAAAATTATAAAAAAGATTAAAAGATTCATAAAAAAATAAAATATATTTTCAATATAATAAAAAGATTATGATGTCTCATTTCAATGTTATGTTATTTAAAAATAATTATTTTAATTAATTCTTTAGTCACAACATTTATTTTATGTATATTTTTATAATACACTATGATAATTATATTATAACTATTCTCATTTTTAACTAAAAAGTATATAATAATAAGTTAATATAATCATCATGATTTATAAAAAACAAAAAAAAAGTCAATGTAAAAGTTATATGCTTCAACAATTTATATAATGACTTATTTTTAAAATAAAACAATTTTAAAAATTTAAAGTTTGAAAAATAATAGTTGATATATCAATATTATATATTTTATTCATTTTTATATTGATAATATAAAAAATAATTTTATTCTTTAACCACAAATTTCAAATATAATTTTTATAATATATTAAAATAAAAATAGTTAAAATTGATTAATTAAATTAATTACATATAGTTTAAATAATTTAATTATTGCCAAATAAAAATGTTGAAATATTTATTTGATAAAGAATATTAAAATAAAAAGAATAATGTGCTTTTAGCATCAAATTATATGGGGTAATGTGGTCTTTTTTACGGTCTTTTGTTTTCTTAAATTAAGTTATTTAATAGATGAAAAAATAAAATAAAATTAAAAATGATATATTTATCTCTCTTCTTTAAATGATATTTTTTTCTTCTCTTTCTTATATTTAACCGTTGGATTAATCAAATGGTTTAAAATTGCACATGAGAAAGGGCATCAAATAAAAAATTGGAGAGAATCCAATTCCTATTTTTTTCTCATATTCCTTCTTTCATGTGCAATTATGAATAGTTGGATTAGTCCTATCGTTGACAAAAAAAAATGTCATTTAAAAAGACAGAAAAATATATATTGAATTTAGTTTTTTTATTAATCTAATATTTAAAAGGGAAAAATAAGTACAAATGAGAACACTTCATATGTATGTTGCTATTTTCTTTAATTTATGTGATACTCCTTCTCTATAATATTGTTAGAACAATCAACTCACTTTGATTATGGATAAATGAAAAACATTTCAAACTTAATTAAAGAAAATTATAAAAAAAGACTAAAAGTTTCATAAAAAATAAAAAATATATTCAATACAATAAAAAGATTATGGTGTCTCGTTTCAATATTATGTTATTTAAAAAAAATTATTTTAACTAATTATTTAGTCACAATATTTATTTTATGTATATTTTTATAATACATTATGATAAATATATTATAACTATTCTCATTTTTAACTAAAAAGTATATAATAATAAGTTAATTAAATAATCATGCTTTATAAAAAAAAATCAATGTAAAAGTTATATGCTTCAAGAATTTATATAATGACCCGTTTTTAAAATAAAATAGATTTAAAAATTTATAGTTTGAAAAATAATAGTTGATATATTATATATTTTATTCATTTTTATATTGACAATATAAAAACAATTTTATTCTTTAACCACAAATATGCATTTCAAATATTATTTTTATAATATATTAAAATAAAAATAGTTAAAATTGATTAATTAAATTAATTACATATAATTTAAATAATTTAATTATTATCAAATAAAAATATATAAAATATTTATTTGATAAAGAATATTAAATTAAAAAGAACAACGTGCTTTTAGCAACGAATTAGATGGGGTGATGGAGTCTTTTCTATAGTCTTTTGTTTTGTTAAATTAAGTTATTTAGTAGATGGAAAAATAAAACAAAATTAAAAAGGATATATTTCTCTCTCTTCTTTAAATGATATTTTTTTTCTTCTCTTTCTTGTATTTAAGTGTTGGATTAATCAAATGGCTTGAAATGTCATTTAAAAAAGAAAGAAAAATATATATTGAGTTTATTTTTTTATCAATCTAATATTTAAGAGGGCAAAATAAGTACAAATGAGAACACTTCATATTTATGTTGTTACTTTCTTTAATTTCTGTGATACTCCTTGTCTATAATATTGTTAGAACAATCAGCTCACTTTGGTTATGGATTAATGAAAAACATTTCAAAATTAATTAAAGAAAATTATAAAAAAGATTAAAAGTTTCATAAAAAATAAAATATATGTTCAATATAATAAAAAGATTACGGTGTCTCATTTCAATGTTATGTTATTTAAAAACAACTATTTTAATTAATTCTTTAGTCATAACATTTATTCATGAATATTCTTATAATACATTATGATAAATATATAATAACTATTCTCATTTTTAACTAAAAAGTATATAATAATAAGTTAATTAAATAATCATGATTTATAAAAAATAAAAAAAGTCAATGTAAAAGTTGTTGGAAATTGTTTTGCAATAGTAGTTCCAAAATGACAAAAGAGTTAAATAGCATTTAATGCTTTGCTTTAAGTCCCACATAGAAAGTGGAGACATCCTTTAAAGCATTTATAAATGCTTTGGAACTTTAACTCACCAAAGGAACAAAGAGAATAAGGTGCCACATGGACATGTGGTGGTCCCAAGCATTATGCCACGTGACACAACCAATGGATCCTCGCCGGTACACCGGCTCCGGGACCGGGGGCGTGGGCGTAGAGGCGGCTTGTAGGCGGCACTTAGGCACGTCGCATCGGAGCGATTGGGCTATTCGCGGCATTAATGAGGCGGCTCTCCGGAGGCCGGCATGCTGCGTTTTTATTAGTGCTCAGAATTTTAGTTATTGTTTTGTTTGAATTTTGAATTCAATTTTCATATCTTTTCATGAAATAGTGTGTCATATATGAAACATTGTGTTTTATGGTGAAATGATGTTGTTTCATCAAAGGTTGCAAACTTGCATTTCGGGTTCTTCACTTGTCTTGTGCAGACTCGAAATTAAGGCTAATATTATTTTGAGTGTTCTTGCATTTTCCAACTCTAAGACATAATAAAAGAGTGCTTGAAATACTTTTAAGGAAATTGATTCTCAATCACGATTCAGTCCTAGATCCATTTAATTTTACCGAATTTTCTAACAAAAGTTATATGCTTCAACAGTTTATATAGTGACTTATTTTTAAAATAAAACATCTTTAAAAATTTAATGTTTGAAAAATAATAGTTGATAAATTATATATTTTATTCATTTTATATTGACAATATAAAAAATAATTTTATTCCTTAATCATATTTAACTCACTTTGATTATGGATAAATGAAAAACATTTCAAACTTAATTAAAGAAAATTATAAAAAAGATTAAAAGTTTCATAAAAAATAAAAAATATATTCAATACAATAAAAAGATTATGGTGTCTCATTTTAATATTATGTTATTTAAAAACAATTATTTTAATTAATTTTTTAGTCACAATATTTATTTTATGTATATTTTTATAATACATTATGATAAATATATAATAACTATTCTCATTTTTAACTAAAAAGTATATAATAATAAGTTAATTAAATAATCATGATTTATAAAAAGCAAAAAAAAAGTCAATGTAAAAGTTATATGCTTCCTCAATTTATATAGTGACTTATTTTTAAAATAAAACAGCTTTAAAAATTTAATGTTTGAAAAATAATAGTTGATATATTATATATTTTATTCATTTTTATATTGATAATATAAAAAATAATTTTATTCTTTAACCATAAATATGCATTTCAAATATAATTTTTATAATATATTAAAATAAAAATAGTTAAAATTTATTAATTAAATTAATTACATATAGTTTAAATAATTTAATTATTATCAAATAAAAATGTATAAAATATTTATTTGACAACGTGCTTTTAGCAACAAATTATATGGGGATATGCAGTCTTTTTTATAGTATTTTGTTTTCTTAAATTAAGTTATTTAGTAGATGAAAAAATAAAAGAAAATTAAAAATGATATATTTCTCTCTCTTCTTTAAATGATATTTTTTTCTTCTCTTTCTTGTATTTAACCATTGAAATAATCAAATGGTTTAAAATTGCACATGAGAGAGTACATTCGAGAAAAAATTGGAAAGGATCAAATTCTAGATCTTTTTACACCATCATGTGAATTTCCACAAATGTCCTATGTTTTTAAAAATGCATCTTTGGACGCATTTCTTGTACACTCAAGTAAGGTCATTATGATAAAGCGTCTTATATGTTGGATAATTTTTTTTTAGATGCATTTTTGAAACATTTTAAGAGACACCTTAATTATTTAACAATTCAGTAGATATTTCGAAGATACATCTCTGGAATTATGGACGACATTTTGAAATTTACATCACTTTTGCATGTCAGATATTTTCGGAGATGCATCTCCAAAAATATATGATAAAATACATGATCATACAATCATTGTTGACATAGTTGGTTTTCATCAAAATCCTTCTCCCTAAAAACTCTTCATTCTCAATCCATTTTTTCACTCTAAATCTCCATCCTTTTGGTTCATCACATCATAAGGAGGAAAAGAAGATGGAATTTTAGGTAAAGGTTTTTCTTTTCCCTCTGCATTGCTCACGTTAATCTTTCATTCTTAATGAAAAAAATTACGTTGTGTCCCAAAATGTATCTCTGGAATGTATAGGAAATTGCTCGGAGATGCATCTCCGGAATTTGTCTTTGTTCATTTTTGAAGTCATTCTGCAACGGTAGTAACGCTTATGTTCTGTTATGGTTTTAATTGTTTTCATTAGATATGGTGCACCCCGATGTTTTCTCAAAACAAGTTGTTTATTTGAATGTCCAAGGTGTGGTTGTTTCTCCGAATATTCAAGGTGTTGTTGTGAAGGCGGTAGATGTTGACAACAACTTTAAAAACAAGCAAAAGTTTGAATCTCATGATAAAATGCTTCAATAGATTCCTATGTAGACCTCTAAACTTGGATTTGGTGTGGTTATCGAAATGTCCGATAATGGTCCGGATAGAAGATGCGTCTTTGTGACAATGATTTGCGAAATAAACGAAAAATATATAACTCATCTCCGAAATTTTAAAAGAGGCGACATCGGTACAAGAAAATGTGATTGTCTGTTTGAGGTGTGTGGTTACATGTTGGAAAACAAAAATTGGAGATGTAATGTGATATGTGGTTTTCATAACCATGATTTGTGTTTAAAATTAGTCAGTCATCCTAGTGTCTGTCGGCTCAAACCGGAATAGAAGGAATGTGTTGCTGACATGACCTTGAATCTTGTTCAACCGAAAAATATACTTGCGACATTGAAACGAAAACGACCCGAAAATATATCTAATATTAAGCAAGTGTATGATATTTTGTATCTCACTAACAAAGCGCTTAGGGGGGATAGAACTGAGATGCAACACTTTTGAAACTATTGGATGATAACAGTTATGTGTCTAGGTACCGAACGTGCGATGATCGAGTTACTGTTAGAGATATTTTTAGGAATCATCCCATAAGTTATTCAACACGTTACTTACGGTGCTCATACTTGATTCAACCTATAAGACCAACAAGTATAAACTTCCATTATTGGATATGGTTTGTGTGATCTCAACTGAGAAGACATATTTTATTGGTTTCACATTTCTTGAGTGTGAAAAAGAGGACAGTTTTACTTGGGCATTAGAGGTGCGTCGGACACTGTTGAAGGTACAAGGTGAGATGCCTAAAGTGATTGTTATCGACCGTGATACCGCATTGATGAATTCGGGTTAAACCCGGGTAGGGACGAAACAGATAGAGTCCGAAGATGGAAAATGGTAAAGGCGAGTGTGGTTGTGGAAAAAATAATGGATGCATGGAATCGTATAATAAATTATTCCACAAAAGAACTATATGTAGATTCCGTTATTGATTTTGGGAAAGTGTGTGAAAAGTATTCAGATTTATTGAAATATGTTAAGAGCGCAATTTTTGACCAAGTGAAGGAGAAGATAGTTTGTGCATGAACTGATAATGTTAGACACCTTGGAAATGCAACAACTAACAAAGTTGAATCTGCCCATGCTACATTAAAAAATTGGTTGGGAAATAGTAAAGGGGATTTGTGTAGAGACTAGGACTCTGTGAATCACATGATTCAAAACCAGCATAATGAGATACAAACAACATTTGGTCAGAGAATCACAGTTTTGGAACACAAATTTAAAGACAACACTTTATATTCTCAGTTGGTTGGTAATATTTCTTGAGCGGGTTTGAACTATATTTTTCACGAGGAAAAATAAGCTGATAATGTAGGCTCTGATAACGCAAAGTGTGGATGCACAATTGTGAAAATATATGGTCTCCCATGTGCTTGTGTTATTTCTAAAAAGGTGAAACTTAGTGATCCAATAAGAATGAATGGGGTTTACACTCATTGGAAGAGACTTTTGATGATGATGGATGCATGGATGACGGTAAATCGAATATCTCTATTTTGACCGAATGGGAAGTAATACAAGAGATATTATTGAAAGCCGATGACGACATGAAACTCCACATCAAAGAACAATTGAGGAATATTGCATATCCAGAAACCACCAACATGAAACCTCCCTCTCAATCCGTAAAAAAAAAGGTGCTCCAAAGAAAATGAAGCCTACAAATGACAATTCGACTACACAATCTCCTTCATATTTTGAACATGTTGACAAATTTTTTCCCGACTCACTGACTCCAAAATCTCAAAAAGTATTTTCAAAGGCACTCGCATTAGTAAACCACCTTTGACGCCGCTTCCACCGAAGATTCCATTCATCAATGAGATGTCGGTTTTTATGCACAAATATATTGAGCAGATCGTCAATGTTGAGGGGGACGATAATTGCAGTTACCGAGTCGTTTCTACTTTACTCGGTAATGGAGAAGATAGTCATACACTTGTCCGTCATCAAGTTTTCCAAGAGTTGAAGATACATCAAGAATCATACACATTGTTGTATGGAAAGAAAGAATACTCCGACAATGTTTATAAGTCTCTTGTTTCTTGCCTTAGAGGTCCGACACCAGAGGAAAAATGGATGCGCTTCCCTGACATGGGTCACCTAATAGCATGTGCGTATGGTAGGGTGTGTATTGATCTGACACGATACGGATTTTGGGAAACCTTTTTCCCACTGCACACTGCCCCACCTCAAAATCCAAATGATTGTATTATGTGTATTATGTAACACCCCTTTTTCTACCCCAAAATACTTAACATATAATCATAGTAAATAAGCACGCATATAAACAAAAGGGCGTCACATCGACGTTTTCAAAAACTAAAAGCTTTCAAAAACCAACATCATTCATCATCAATATCCAATACACCTGGTCATTTAAAATAACACATTTCAATTATTATGAATATTCAAGAATATGCGTTCACAGCGGAAAATAATGAATACTCATGCATTTCATAAAATGATCCATGTCCCATACCATGATCATCTCTCAATAATCTCTTCAAGATAAAATAAAACCATATCAAGAATATTTGGCACTATTGTCTCTCAAACAACAATTGCAAATAAACATGTTCATAAGTAATAACATAATGCATATCCAAATAAGACATGAGTTCAATACTACTAATCTACCCCGTGTTACATGACTAGAGCATTGACTCACTACCTAGTCTCCAAACTAGAATACGGAAGCTCTCCGACTAAATTTCGAATGAGCTACCTTCCACTTACTTCAGCAATACTACTCCTGAGTATCTGCACGATACCCATGTAAAGGCAACATTCAAACAGAAAGGGTGAGAATTCAAATCATTATGAAAAAGTATAATAAGGCACAATGATTAAATCAACAATTAAAGGAATTCATCACACTTCATATAACCATGTAAATAGTATTAACCAACATTTATTTCACATGTTTCAAACATCCATCAAAACTCAAGGAGTATATTATTAAAATCCAATACTATATTCCCAAATATATACATAACTACAATTATCACATAATCACATATTTTATCAAGTTATGTATCCAAACATCACCAAATTCAATTACCATATCTCGTACACACATCACAATCACAACACTGCATACACTCAATTATCACATAACTCTAATGTGACTCAATGCAAGACATGTGACTCTATGCATGTGGTACCGCAATGTGAACCCAACATTTCATCGTTTTCCGATTCAATATCTAGAATCCAAGCCACGCTTCCGATCCGGACAAGATCAAAGCCACTACGTCTATTTCCAATTAAGGATCAACGTTTATGTGAACCCACAGTTTCACTGCTTTCCGATTAAATATCTAGAATCCAAGCCACTACGTCTATTTCCAATTAAGGATCAACGTCTGCTACGCCTATTTCCATTCAAGGATCAACGTCTATTACCATGTGAACCCACAGTTTCACCGCTTCCACCATGAAGCCGACCATGCCATGAATGAATGTACAAATACCAACACATATGCAATTAAGATCATCTCTACCATCTTAACATTCCACATATCACCATAATTCAACTCTATGAATTATCCACCAATGGTACATATACACATTCACAACAATTACACCATTCACATAATATGCAATTAAGATCATCTCTACTATCTTAACATTCCACATATCACCATAATTCAACTCTATGAATTATCCACCAATGGTACATATACACATTCATAACAATATATTATTCACAAATATAGGTTAATTATCAAATACACACACTAGATTTCATTTCAATTGAATACAACTTTTAAAATCTCAATTTTTTTATTTTTCAACAGTGGTAACCGGTTAACGCTCGGAGGGTAACCGGTTAACATAAAATAGAATCAACTTCCTGCGCAGATTTTCAAGCAAGTAACCGATTAACGCTCGGTGGGTAACCGGTTAACACAAAACAGAATCAATTTCCTGCGCATATTTTTAAGCAAGTAACCGGTTAACGCTCGGTGGGTAACCGGTTAACACAAAACAGAATCAACTTCCTGCGCAGATTTTCAAGCAAGTAACCGGTTAACGCCCTGTGGGTAACCGGTTAACACAAAACAGAATGCAGAATTTTCTGCGTTTTTCATCGTTGGAGGACTTTCGGACCTTCGATTTCGATTCCGTAAAAAGCCAAACGTTTATAAAATTATAACTCATACAATACTCTAAGTATATAACGTTAATTTGCAGTTTTAACACAATTGAATCACCACAATCAAGAATACTCATCAAACCTAACAATTCCAAAAACCATGAAATTTAGGGATTTTAACCTAAACATACATCTACCCATTGGTCCAATCATACTAACCCATAATAATAAGGATTCCCCCCTTAACTTTTCAATTTTCTGGAAACCTTAGCTTCTCTCTTGTTCTTCCCCTCTTCTCCTTACTTTTCCTATTTTCTTTCTCTATTGTCGTCAATGATCAAATGAATCCTACTTCTCACTCTCCTACCTTTTATATTCTAGTATTATACTTGGGCTTAAAGAATGATACCCCTAATTTAATTATTAGGCCCAATACGACCTAGTATTAAAATATCTCTAATTAGTTCAATTAAATTAAACTAACACAATATACCCACCAAGTTAATTAATTCAATTATTCAATTATAACTCATATCAACTAAATAATTAATTAACACCCCCAAATTAATTAATATAATCAATTATTATACTACCTAACAACCAATTAATTAATTAACACTCCAAATAAATAAAATAAAATATAATAATAATAATATAAGAAATAATTACTAAAATTGGATTGTTACAACTCTCCCCCACTTAAAAGATTTTCGGCCTCGAAAATTTACCTCAAACGAACAACTCCGGATACGATTCCTTCATCTTATCCTCGAGTTCCCAAGTAATATTGCCATTGGCGGCTCCGCCCCATATCACTTTCACCAAAGTAATTTCCTTACCACGAAGCTTCTTCACTTCTCGATCTTCAATTCGCATAGGTGATGTATCAATCGTCAAATTGTCCCTCACTTGAACATCATCTACTGGAACAACATGCGATGGATCCGCAATGTACCTCCTCAATTGAGACACATGGAACACATCATGAAGATTAGAAAGTGACGGTGACAATGCAATCCGATATGCCACTTCACCTACCCTCTCGGAAATCTGATAAGGACCAATGAAACGCGGCGTCAACTTACGCGACTTCAAAGCTCTACCAACCCCCGTTATTGGCGTAACTCGAAGAAACACATGCTCATCTTTCTCAAACTCAAGAGCCTTCCTCCTCTTATCATGATAACTCTTTTGACGACTCTGAGAAGCCTTCATCTTCTCTTGAATCATCTTAATCTTATCCGTAGTCTCTTGAATCAACTCGGGTCCAACCACAACACTCTCTCCCGATTTGTACCAACACAAAGGAGTTCTACACCTTCTACCATAAAGAGCCTCAAAAGGTGCCATTCCAATACTCGAATGGAAACTGTTGTTATACGTAAACTCGATCAAAGGCAAGAAACTATCCCAATTTCCTCCTTGTTCCAAAACACAAGACCTCAAAAGATCTTCAAGTGACTGAATAGTCCTCTCCATTTGACCATCAATTTGCAGATGATATGCCGAACTCAAACGCAACTTCGTACCCAAAGCACTTTGCAAACCTTCCCAAAATCTCGAAGTGAACCTCGGATCTCTATCCGAAACAATGCTCGACAGAATACCATGCAAACACACAATCCTTTCGATGTACAACTTAGCAAGTCTCTCCATCGAATAATCCATCCTCATCGGAATAAAATGAGCACATTTCGTCAACCTGTCCACAACGACCCAAATCGCCTCACAATTACTTGATGTTCTCGGCAAACCCGAAACAAAACCCATAGAGATATTATCCCACTTCCACTCGGGAATAGATAACGGTTGCATCAAACCAGACGGCTTTTGATGTTCAATCTTTGACTTTTGACAAGTCAAACATGAATACACAAATTCCGCTACATCCTTCTTCATACCTTGCCACCAAAACATCTTTCTCAAGTCTTGATACATTTTAGTAGCACCAGGATGAATACTCAGACCACTTCTATGCCCTTCCTCAAGAATCCTCTTTCTCAAGTCCGCAACATCCGGAACACAAACTCGATCACGACACCTCATGATACCATTCTCATCAATCAGAAAGTCACCACCTTTGTCTTGATTAATCAATGTCATAACATCGACTAATTTCAAATCTGACTTCTGACCTTCCCTAATCTCGTCAAGAATGCCACACGTAACTTCAACATACCAAGCTTAACACACGAAGGCGTCGCTTCACAAACCAAACTCAAATCTCTAAATTGTTCCAACAATTCAAACTCTCGAATCATCAACATAGACATGTGCAATGACTTCCTACTCAATGCATCAGCTACAACATTCGCCTTTCCAGGATGATAATTCAAACCAAAATCATAATCTTTCAAGAATTCCAACCATCTTCTTTGCCTCATGTTCAATTCTTTCTGGTCGAACAAGTACTTCAAACTCTTGTGATCACTAAACACATCAAATCTCGATCCAAACAAATGATGCCTCCAAAGCTTTAACACAAACACAACGACGGCCAACTCTAAATCATGCGTCGGATAATTCCTCTCATGAACTTTAAGTTGCCTTGAAGCATAAGCTCATCCATAAATGACACAAAGTTCTTGTTTCCTCCAAGTGAAGGTACTTCAAATGGTCCACACACATCAGAATGCACTACTCCCAAAGCATGTTTTGCTCTTTGAGCCACTTCTTATGCAAGTGGAAATCTAGGGTGCTTTCCTTTCATGCATATCTCACATGACTAATCAGGCTTCACAATCTTAGGAATTCCATGTACTAGCTTCTTAGAACTCAGATGCCCTAAGATTCTGAAGTTCAGATTCCCCAATCTCTTGTGCCACAACTCATTGTCACCTTCAGTACCTTCTGTACTAAAGCATTTAGTTTTAGTTGTTTCCACATTCACCTTGAATATTTTGTTGCTTCCCTGTTCAGACTGCATAATCATCTTCTGATCAGAATCATATAACTTCAAGAGATTATCCTTCATAGTAACTGAGAAACCTTTATCAATTAGCTGACCTACACTCATCAGATTGCTCTTCATGCCAGGAACATACCAAATATCCTTGATCATAACAATTTTTCCATTCTTCATTATGACCTTGACATTTCCTATTCCTTCAATATTCAAATACTTATCATCAGCACATCTGTTTCCAGTTAGGTTATTTGAGAAAGATTGTCCATATACCACCAGTCTACGAAATATCCACCATCATGTTCAGAAGCCATCAATAACACAAGTTCATCATCAGACTCTCCTATAGTTATGTTTGCTTCTTCTAATTTCCTTTCCTTGTTTGACCAACAGTCAACAGGAAAATGAACAAACTTCTTACAATAGTAGCATTGAAACTTCTTCTTGTCAAACTTCTCCTTTCCCTTTTTATGTTTCTTATCATCAGAGTTGGAGACTTCTGACTTCTGATAACCACCACCATGTCTCTCCTTGGCCTCTAGACAAGGCTGATTCTAATTCCTTTTACCAGAAGATGCTTTAAGATCCTGCTCTACCTCTCTTTCAGAGTTTCTCTTAATCAGACGCAACTCTTGTGCCTCTATACTGCTTTGTAGATCTTTAATTTTTATGGTGCTAAGGTCCTTAGAATGTTCAATTGCTGCAATAGTGTAATCAAAATGAGGAGTAAATGATCTCAGTATCTTTTCAATGATTATTTGTTCAGAGAGAGCCTATCCACAAGATTTCCTCTTATTTGTGATCAGAATCACTCTATAGATGTAATCAGGTACCTTCTTATTGTTCTTCATGTTGAGATTCTCATACTGCTTTCGTAGAGACTAAAGTTTCACCTTCTTCACTAATGCATCACCTCCATAGCAACGTACCGGTATGTCCCACACAACCTTCGCCGTTGTTGAATCAACAATCTTCTCAAACACGTTCAGATCCACACACTGATGGATGTAAAACATAGCCTTATGATCCTTCTTCCTCGTCTCTCTATGCATGTTCCTCTGTGCTTCAGTTGCATCTGCTGCAACATCTGCATAACCTTCATTGACGAGATCAAGAACATCTTAAGGGTCAAACAACATATCATCTGAATCACCATCAATTCTAATTTTTTCCATCAAAGACTATAAGCTTTGTGTTCAAGCTATCGTTTTCACCGTTCATCTTCAATATTGTGCAAATTCACTCAAATCTCACTAACACTCATGTTTTTCGATCCCTCATAATCAATAAATGTGATATTGTTACGATTTCAAACTTCAATTCATTATGAATTTTCGTAACAAAATCAATCACACATGTCTCACGTACACTCGTGTTTCCATATTTGAATATGAACTGGAGGTCTAGATACCAATCGTTGATGCACAAGAAGGAAGAAGATGAAGATGATCAGGATGGACGAGAAAGAATGTAAATTTGTAACTAACTTCTACTACTAAAATTGAAATTCTGTTACAATTGATTCACACACTTTAACTGAACAAAAATTCGGTATTTATACACACTTGGAAGCTGAGCTGTCAAACTAAAATGCATCTCAAATTAAACTCTTAAATGTCACTTAAATAAAATGTTAACTGAATTAGGATTACAATTCAATATTGGTTTCATATTTTATTTGATTCATAAAATTAGTATTATGTTTCAAATTTATACCATTTAGTCTCTCTCATTTTTTTGAATTAAATCAAATTAATATATATAATTCAAAAAAACCAATGAAACACGGCGATCGCAAGGATCCAACCCACTATACAGACAAAAGGACAACCAAAATACCCTAAGATACATCATCATATTAGCAATATGACCTCTAAGCTTAGGCGACATCCAACCCCTATAAACAATATTGTCTATAATTTTGCTAACTATATTTGTGTTATATTTTTACCGAAACAAGTATCATTCCTATATTGCCATATTCCATAAATGGTCTTTGCAATGGCAAACTTTATGATGGAAGCTTTCCAAATTTTTCCTTTCGTGTATCTCGATATCCACTTGATTTCCTCCATCCAGTCTTGTGGGTTGTGTTGCACCTCCATCCAATGGAGGATACCATACCAAATCCCAAATGTGGTCCTGCACTCAAATAGAAGATGATGTATTGATTCATCACCATTACAACAGAAATTGCAGCTGCTGTTTTGAATCATCCCAAACCTAATTAATCTATCTTTTGTAGCAAGTTTTCTATGAAAGGTAAGCCATAGAACCAACACATCTCTAGGGCACGCATAATTGAATCTCAACATGTGACTCCCACCAACTCTAGTGTTGTCTTCAATCAACTCAGAATACACTTTCTTCATGGAGAAACTTTGCTTACTTATCATATCATCCAACAAATGTTACATATGGTTTATACAAGCTCTCTTCTGCATGATGTGCTTCATAATCCAGGATCTACCGCTACTAATACGAGCATTCATCACATCCTTACCTTTGAGGTAGTATATATGGATCCATTTAACCCACATATTATCAACCTTCCTACATAAATTCCAAAGGCACTTCAAAAGGGTCATAGTATTCTAAACTTCCAAATTAATCACATTAAAGCCACCTTGTTTGATGGGACTAGAAGTCTTTTTCCAAGCCACTGGACTTTTTCTACTGATCTCAGAATTACCAATTCAGATGAAAGATCTGTAAATGGAGTTAATCTTCTGGATAACCATCTTAGGTATTGGGAAGAATTGCATCCAACACTAAGTTATGGCATGAGATATGCTATTGACAAGTTGAACCCTACCAGCAATACTTAGCAGCTTCGTTGTCCAACGCTTTACTCTTCTCACCATCCTTTCCCTTAGTACTATCATCAATACTACCATATTATACATTTTTTGGGGTTAACGATAAGACCAGTAGACTCATAGAACTTCTTTAAAGCATCAAGCATCATCTCCATTGAATTCTGGTCCCCTCTACTGAAGAGCAAAACATCATCTGCAAACGTGAGGTTTATGAGGGACAACTTCTCACACTTAGCATGGTGATTGAAGTTATGATCCTTCTACATCTTTGTCAAGGATCTATTAATATATTCCATCATAATGACAAAAAGCAAGGGGGATATGGGGTCCTCTTGCCTGATGCCCCTTCTAGCATGTCAAACATAATAAAAAAACACCATTAATGTTAAATCTATATGAGACAGTTGAGGTGATAGTCATAATCCAATTTATGAACTGCCTAGGCAAATCAATTTCTTGTAACACACACTTAAGAGCTTGGCAATCCATCATGTCATATGCTTTCTGCAAGTCAATTTGCATCATACACCTTGGGGTTCACCCCTTCCTAGTATACCCTTTCATCAATTCAAAACCCGAAAGAATATGAATATGAATGTCCTGACCTGGGACAAAAGTTGCTTGGTAGTGATGAATTACTCCATGAAGCACCTTTCCCAATCTACTAGTCAAATTTTTTGAAATGATTTTGTAGAAAGTAGGACATCCAACAATTGGCCTATAATCTTTAATAGATTTAGCATTCTCATTCTTAGAGATTAAAGTAACCACAATACTATTAAAAGCCTTGTACATTCTACCCTTCTCAAAAAAATTCCATAATTGCTGCAATATCATCACCTTTTATGATGTGCTAACTAGCCTTAAAGAATTTTGCTCCAAATCCATCAACTCCAGGGGCCTTCAAATCACCAATGCCCTATAACGCTTTAGAAATTTCCTCCTTAGTTACTATGCCTACTGGGAACTCTCTTTGCTCCATATTAATCTGCCTACCACTTCTCATGGCTTCAACATCCACATGATTCAAATTATTAGCAACCTTCCCCATTAAACTACCATAAAAATCCATTAATTCCTTTTCAATATCCTTTTGGTCATTGAGGATAACACCATCATCCCTATGTAGGACCCTCACACTCTTTGCACTCTGCTTTATTTTTAAGGTTGCATATTAGTAGGAATTATTCCTATCCCCAAACCTAAGCCACTCAATTTTTTAATCTTTGCATCAACATCTTTTCCTCCAATTAATTCCCCTTGATAACATCCTCTATGAACTTAACTAACTAAATCTTTTGACTATCCATTTTATTATGCATGATATCTTGTTGAGCAACCTCAAGATCCTTTCTAATTTTCACCATATTATGCTTCACATTTGAGATAGACTTGGTAAAATCCTTCAACTTAAGTTGCAACCTTTTGATTTTATGCCACATAACATACATATGGATACCTCTTAAGGGTTGTCTCTAACTACTGCTAACCACATTTTCATAGCCAACCATAGCAACCATACAATTGTAGAATTTGAGTTTACCTTTGTAACTCCCCATTTTAGCCAATCTTGCCACATAGAGAAGTGCATGATTAGAAACACTACGGGGAAGGATATTTAGAGTGGTGTCCATATTAGCTTGAAACCACTCCACATTCCCCAGAACTCTGTCAATTCTAGAGTAAATGGTGCCTAGAACATGCTTATTAGACCATGTGAAATAGGTCTATGTTGATTCCTATACATGATCTCAATATCTTTCCAAAGCAATCTTCTATAATCCAACTGATTTTTGGCATATATAGTTGTTATCCACTACTTAAACACTCAAGATGTGTCAAAAACTCCATAATGAATAAACGGATAAGTACTCTTTATGTGGTTTATATCCATCTTGGTATTACCCCATTCAATCCAAATCCTACCATTATCACTATAATGGTAATTGTCTAGATATCTACCTGTGAGACTAAGCTTATCTCTAACCAACTTGGCCTTAGAATGCTTAACTCTAGTCTGAATCAAAATATCAATCTTAGCTTTCAAATTTAGGAGACGAAAGCTAATCTCCCTAAGTTTGCTTTCCTTATTCAACCTCCTTACATTCCATGAGACTAACATGGTCCCCTATCAAAGGCCACTAGTGGATCATTCAAAACCCCTAGTGCCTCAAATCCATTTTCACAATTAACCATAGATGTTAAACCAACATAAGTTATGCTTTTACCTTTGTCTCTAGTGGCTTTATTCACCTTTGTCCATTTCTCCCCACTATCACCATTATCCTACTTTGGATCCTCCTTTGGTGTCATGGCAGTTGGAGTTGTATCCTGGTTGATTTCAGGTGGCTTAGGCTCTGGCTTCCACTGTTTCCCTTTTGTATTTGCACCACGTTGATGGTCCATTTTTTTGACACTTATCACGATAAAGTGGCTCCCACTCATATTCAACAGCTTGTTTCATTTTCCTTCCTTCACAATCTTTGATGGTTATTTCCTTAACCAATGTCTGTGTAATATCAACCTCAACCAAAATGTGTGCATAATATACTCTCAACTTATTTGCCGTACATTCATATGTGACCATGGATTCTCTAATTGCACTACCTATTTTGCTCAGAATCCTTGCCCCCCAAAGGTGCAGAGGCAGTTGGGGGAGTTAAAACCAAAGAGGAAGTGTGCTCAATAAGTTCCTTTTTAGGTTAAACTTAGGCCTTCATTCCTTCAACAACATCGACATGTTTCTTATTGTATACGGTCCCTTCATCATAACAACATCCATATCTGAATGAGATTTGAATCTGAGAAGAAAGTAACTCTCATCGTAGTAATACATGTTCGACAATTTGACAAAGTTCCACGTCTTCATCATGTAATTATTCACCGTATTCATGCTTATATCCTCACCTAGCACATACATGATCAAAGCAGTTTCCTAGAATTTAATCTCCGTCGCGATGTCATCTTCCTCAATTTCAATTTCTACTTCCCCATTCGCCAAGGTTGCCGCAACATACTCTATCACCAATTCCTTTGTCGAATTTCGATTCTCACTGAGCACATCAACCCACAGCTTACGCGCCTCAGGATCCATCTTAATTTCGGGTTTTAGGGTTTCATCCTTCAACAATCCTTCATCTGTTGATTTCTCATTCCTGTTACTACTATCCCCTCCTACCATATCCTGATTTGCATTCTCCTTATCCAATTGCTTCAACGGAGAAGGATGATTTACCGGTGATGGTGGCACCGCAGATTTCAGTCGCCCGTGTCCCCGTTTCTCCACGAGAGAGAGGTGTAATTATTTGATATTCATAAAAAATTTACAATGATTTTATATTCGTAAAGTTTCAAAAAAAAAATTATTATAAATATTTCTAAATTTTATATTAATACATAAACAGATTAGATGATTATTTAAATTAATAAAAAAATGGCCAGTCAAACTTAAAATTGATACTACTACTAATTGTATTTTGTATTATTTTAAACTTCCTGGCTGTATGTATTTGTTTTCTTCACTCTCTCCAAGGACTTTAAAAGGACCTTAATGTTTTTAAGGTCACAATCGTTGCATGCATAAATCAGTTGTTGTTTTCATGACGAAATATCAGCTATTGTTATTGGTAGATACTGGATAGTAAGCAGTAGTATATCAGAATTCAGTTTGTTTGCCGGCTGATATAAGCTATTTCCTCTTGTCTTATTATAGGAAAATACAGTTGATTTGACATGTAAAACGCTGACATCTAAAGTTGAATTTAGTAGGTAGGATTCGATCTTCTGTAACTATTACAGAGAAGAGATTGAAATTATTTGATACTAAAACTAATTTTTAAATTGAATTAATTGATTCAATGAATCAGACATTAATGATAAAAATAAAAAATAAAAATTGAAAAATATTAATGACATCTTATTCAATTATCATTCGTTCAATCCACAATTTATTTTGAAAAGTAAAAAATCAATCAATATTAATGGATTGAATTAGATTTGTAGATTGTATATAAAATAAAAAACATTTTATTAATTTTTTCAATTTAAAAAAAAATTATAAAACAATTTAATACAATTTATATACTATTTTTAATATTTAAATTGAATAAAATATATTATATAATATTTAATAAAATTTATTTATAATATATTTTAGTACTTAATAACGGTGGTAAGTTTCGCAAAACACATTTGTTATTAACGAGTGAAAAAGGCAAGGAAAGAAAAGAAAAAAATATCATATATAATCTATAAAAAATTTAATCATTCTAGTGAAATAGAAAAGAAAAAATATCATATACAATGTATAAAAAATTTAATCATTCTAGTGAAATATAATGTATATACTTCTTTACAATAAAATATATTAAATAATATATTTAGATAAGAGTAATAAAAAATCTTTATATTATCGATATATATCAATTAAATTAATAAAACAATTATATTTTATTTTCATCAATCTGAAACAGAACTTGTTTCCTTTGGTTCTTTTTTTCTAAACAATGAGATAAAAAATTCTTTTTCATTTTTTCAAAGACTAACAAAAAAAAAGGTTAACATATGCCACAATGTATTGATGGTTTATCAAAAAAAAGTATTAATTATTTTTATTTAAAGCGTGTTTGCTTTGGCTTTTAAAAAAACAATTGTTTTAGTTTTAAAAAAATGTACTTATTTTTTATTTAAGTTGTATTTGTTTTAGAATTTTCTTTTTAAAACAAATTTGTATAAAAAATAAAATTAGAGATTATTATAAACAATCTAAAATTAATTTTCTCTAAAAACATATAAATTATTTTTAAAAAGTTTGAAGCTCCTAAACTTAATTTTTTTTGTTTAAATTTTTTTAAGAACTAACATAATTAAACTTTCATTTTAATGTTAAAATGACTTTTCTAACAAAATAACTTTAAAAAGTCTTAACAAACAGTATTAAATGATAAAAGTGATTTTTTCTTTAATAATTAGATTTAAAAAAAATCAATAACAAAAACATCCTTTTAAATTTAAAAGAGTGAATATATCTATGTAATTTCAAAATTATGAGAACTTTTTCAAAAATACTAGAAATTATTTGTTATAACAGTAATTTTGACATCCCACAATTTAAACATTAATTATTTTGTTTGCAAAGAGAAATCATTAAAGAAATTTAATATGATAAAAATTATATATATATATATATTATATATATATATATATATATATATATATATATATATATATATATATTATATATATATATATATATATATATATATATATATATAATAATTTCAAATTTTAATATTTAGAAAAATGGATGAAATATTTAAAATATTTTTTATGAGAAGTTATTTTAATAAATTTTTCATTTTCTTTAAAAGTTATTGATTTAAAAATATCAAATGACTTCTTTAAATTAAGTTTATTAACACTACTATAAATATACACATAATTAACTTAATTAAAACATAATTAACCTAAATCAACAATATACACTTATTTAACTTAATTAATACTATTATAAATATCCCTATTTTTATATCTGACGCGAAGGGGATTTTACCTAGCTTAGACAAATGAGTATCAAAGGGCGACATAAAAATCTGTTTTTTTACCATCGATTTATGAATAACCGTGAGAATAGTTGAAATGGTCATTGGTTCAATCCCTAGCAACAACATTTTTTTTATTTTCAAAACTATGTTGCGTGCACCACATACCTCTCAATTTTTGTTAATAATCGAGAGAAAAATGTCATTATTTAGGTTGGTTTTGATATAATAACTTAGGGGTATAACCTATTTTTTTTATCATTTATAATTTGTTTTAAGTCTCATTTTGACTGACATGTATTATTTTTTAACACATAAACTACAAATTATGTGACAAAATCAAACATTTTATTTTATACATAATATAAACACAAAATATCAAATTTACATTGTTTACAAAATCAAATGTACAATGCTTACAATACCTATAATATTTGGGATACACAAAAGCTCTGCCAAGAGAACCTATACATATTTTAAACAATACATATTTGAACCTATAATGAAAACCTCTATACAATGCTTAAAACAACCCATAAAAACTAGTTTTATTGAGATTCATAATAAGATAGGAAAACGTCGGTCCAACATAATCGAATGTCATTTATCCTCTTGTGAGAATGATGCTTCATTGCTAAATGCTTATAGTTTGAGCAAAATTTAAATTATGATAAGCTAACAACAACAATATTAACTTAATAAATATAAATAAATTGCATGTATATGGATAAAGTTAATTCATTAACCCATGAATTCACAGTGCCTTTGGGGACAATATTTAACATATATCACATAACATAATTTCTACACAAAAAGTTGTTGGGATGTATTTGCGTCTACAAATAATTTTCATATAATTACTAATTAATATACACAAAAGCACGAGTAATACATTAACGAAACATAAAATAATGTAAAAAGGCATCAGTAATACTTACTTTTAGGGAATAGAACTTTGACTTTTTACCAAGTATATTACGTTTCACAAAATTTTACCCCTCCATGACTCTACATGTTGACAAAAATTAAACTTGAATAAAAGTTATTCAAAACTAAAGGTAAAATTTGAGTATTACAAATAATACCACTTACCAACTCAAAACGTTATGCATATAGTCTAACGAGTATAACATAACTACAATATTTTGGTTGCGACTTATAATAACTAGTTTCCAATGGTTCTTTACCGTGATATGGTGCACCAAGAAATAACACCTCAATTGTTGGGTCGTCGTTATGAGGACCAAACTTATTTTATACATCTCATGGTATCGTGCCTCTGGTACTTGCAATTAGGGGTGTTCAAAACCAACTCAACCCAATAGAAAATCGCAAACTAAACCAAACCAAACCGAAATAGCAAAAAATCGCATTTGGTTCGGATGCGTTTGGTTCATTTTTTAACAAAACCGCACGGTTTGGTTTTGTTTGCGGTTTGTATTTTTCAAACCGAACTAAACTAAACCAAACCGCATTATGTTAAAACTCAAACTTCAATTATTCCGCATCCAACCCAAAGCTCAAACTTAGTATGCTTTAACCTTACAATTACAAACAATTTTCTCTTACTCAGACTTAGGGTTTCAATTTCAACCTTCTTAAATCTCTTTTAATGAAGTACATTGGATTATGGGATGTCTCATCTTCCTATTCCAGAACGACTCCAATGAATTTTTTCAAAAATAAATAAATATACAAATAAGGACCCGCCTTTTTTGGGTCGTATAAGAATGAGAAGTTGTGATAAAACCTCTTTAAAATTAGAGAATGTGGTTATGCATTCAGATGTCTAGTGAAAGGCCGCATTTTTCCTGTAATGGACAAATTTTAATATGAACTTTGAAAAGGAGATTAACATATTGTTTAGACCTTGAATCCCTCTTTCAGTGTTTTGGGTCATCATGTCGATAACAACGTAACAATCATATAGATTAACTTCTATTCTTCTTTTGATGAGGTAATACCCCCAAGAAGTTTTTAATCTTCATGTCAGATGTGCACTTCTCTAGATGTAAGTGCATGTTCTATGTTTCTGACTTCCTTGAAGATGGCGTCCAATTAGTCCTTATAACCTATTTCTTTGTTGAAATTTACATCCATGAATAACTCCATCATATTTTCTATCTAGTCTTTAAATACCTTGGCCATCATTATACAAAGAATATTATTTCATTACAATCGCTGTGGTTCATTGGGATTTAGTTGTAGCATGAATACACTTCCATGAATGGTAGAAGTTGAATCTCAACTAAATCATCTACAACATTGTTTATGTTTGGTAAGAGTTAGGGTCAGTGTCGACCCAACATGTTGAGGCCCGAGGCAAATGAACCATTTATATATTATTTTATTAAAATTATTACTATATTTTTGTTGAATTTTATTTTTCAATATATAATTATTTATTTTACAACAGTAATTGTTTTCATTTATTATTTTCTAAAACAGTTATAAATCTAATTCATTTTTCTAAACATGATCTCAAAATTTCAACCATTTTTTTAAATTTAATTTTTCAATTAAAAATTTTAAGTTAAAACTACTCTAAAATAAAAAGAAATAGAAACACAGTAAAATAATTATAAATTAAGATTAAATGAAAAAATATCAAAATAATAAAACTTAATTGTTATGTATATTGGATAGTGCTAACATGTGTCATTAGAGTGCAAGGTAAGAGTTAAATATAATTCTTAAAATTATGCTTTATTTTAATTAAAATTTGATAATTAAAATTTTCATTGTCTTTTTCAATATAAAATTTTCATTTTTAGATTTCTTAACAGACATTACCCTAATATATTATTTAACATTTACTCTTCCCGAATAAAATTGCTGATTGAAATAAAATCTTTAAAATACAAATAAGAAAATAATATATTTTTAAATATAATTAATTACTAAAAACAAAATGAAATATTACATTTAAGATAAAACGTTAAAATTGATAGGGTCACTGAAACAAATTAAATGAATTGGCAAGCGCATTTATTAGTTGTTTTCTATTTGAAAAGAAATAAAATTAGAAATGGAATACAATTAAACAACTCGCACATAAATAGGAACAATTGTACAATTGTCGAAAATGTAATTCCAAATATATACACGTTAAGCTACAATAATACAAACAATAAAAGAAAATACTCTTGAAACTTATGAAATGGCAATAGCTATTACTCCTATTATCATAGGCCTGAAACAAAAGAAAAGTTAGAGGCCATAGGGAAAGGCCTCTACTGCCTTACCTAGGGCCGGGCCTGAGACATTTCTTTACAAAACCAATGAATGACAGGCCACCTCGGGGTTAATGCTAGACATTTCTTCGATGGGCTAGACAATAAATTGCCATTGGCCTATGCATATTAGATAAGGCAATCTCGTACGAATTTAGGAAAATCATACTCTATTTTGAAAACTTTCGCGGATCATGGTAAAAAAGAAAATTTTACCTTGTATCCCTACAATTAACCCCATATCCCTAAAAAAATTTAAAAATTTCCATTTTACCCTTAATTGGTTTTAACCAATTTACCATTTCATTTTTACCATTCAGTTAAAAATTGTAAAAATTACACTTTCACACCCCTCGCACCGGAACTCCTGCAAAAAGACTTCCGGTATGTATTTTTACAAACCGGAAGACTTTAGGAAAGACTTCCGGAACACACAAAAAAGCAAATCGGAACACTTAAGGAAAGAGTTCCGGTTCATATAAAAAAAAATTCAAAAAAATTTGCATACCGGAACTCTTTGGAGAAGTGTTCCGGAAGTCTTTCCTAAAGTCTTCCGGTACGTTTTTTTTTAAATTTTTTTTTTTTTTTTTACAGAAATGGAAAATCTTCCCAAAATATGTGTAGATACTACTGATGCATTTATGACGACGGAAAGATTTGGTACACGAGAAGAGGTTATCAGATGGATTAAAAAGGTTGGAATCGACAATAAAGTAACTGTTATTATCAGTCGTTCAGATACTGAAACGGGGAAGAGAGGGAGAAGTAACAAAATAATATTTGGTTGTGATAAAGGTGGGAAACACAAGATTAGTGATAGTGGTACCCAAAGTGCGTCCAAGAAATGTGGATGTCCATTTAAAATCAGGTCGACTCCGGCGAAAGATGGATCTGGTTGGAAGATTGATGTAAAATGTGGGTTACATAATCATGGTTTACCTGATAGATTAGAAGGTCATTCGTTTATTGGTAGGTTGACCACAAATGAGAAGCAACATGTCGCTGATTTGGCAAAGAGACATGTAACACCTAAAAACATTTTGCTTTCCTTGCAAGACAAGTTTCCTGAGAATGTCACTCGGATTACGCAAGTATACAAGCATGAGAGTGTGATAGAAAAAGAGATAAGAGGTCCAAGGAGTGATATACAACATTTGTTTAAGCTTATTGAGGATGCAGGATATGTGTATTGGAGTAGAAAACAGGATGACTCGGAAGTGGTGAGAGAGATATTTTGGGCACATCCTGATTCAGTTAAGTTGTTGAATATATTTCCGATTGTGTTAGTTATGGATAGCACCTACAAGACAAACAAATATAGACAACCTTTGTTTGAAATTGTTGGCATGACATCGACTGAGTTGACTTTTGCTGTTGGATTTGCGTATATGGAGTCTGAGCAAACAGAGAATTTTTGCTGGGTATTGGAGAAATTAAAAGAGTTGTTTGTGAAGAAAGATATGTGTTCACAAGTGATTTTGACAGATAGAGATCTTGCTTTGATGAAAGCAGTTGAAGTTGTGTTTCCCAACTCGATTAATTTGCTATGTAGATTTCACATTAACAAAAACGTTGGTGCCAAATGCAAACAACATGTGGTGAATGACCTGCAAAAGACGATAGACACATTATGGATGGAAGTTGTCTGGGCTAGTGATGAGGTTGAGTATGGTCAGCGGTTGCATCAACTTGAGCAAGCATGTGTTGATTATAGTGGATTTATTAATTATGTGAAAGACACATGGTTGGCTCCACATAGGCATAGATTTGTTGGAGCATGGATTAATCGAGTCCTACATTTGGGTAACACAACGACTAATCGGTACGTCTTATAATTTTGTATGTGTTATTTTTATATCTGATATTATTTTTATGTTTTTTTATGTGTTATTTTGAATATCTAATGGTATTTTTTATATCTGTAATTTTTAGGGTTGAATCTGCTCATTGGAAGTTAAAGCAGATGTTAGGAAACAGTATAGGTGACATGGTCAAATGTTGGGAAGCCATGAATAACAACTTGAGGTTACAACTGGGAAACATTAGAGCTTCATTTCAAAAGAGTTTTTACGAAGTTGAGCACGCGCACGTAAGTCCCTTTTATGGTTATTTGCGTGGTTCCGTATCTCGAGCTGCTTTGAGACGTATTGCTGAAGAGTTATTGAGAGTTGATTATGTTGGAACTAACAGGCAAATATGTGGTTGTACTCTTAGAACATCTTATGGGTTACCTTGTGCTTGTGAGTTAGGAAGATACAGAGTAGGTGGTATACCGATACCCATTGATGTTGTTCATGTTCATTGGAGGAAACTAACTATGGAAGTTGAGTTAGAGATAGGTGAAGATGATGGATCAGAGGTGGATATGACGGCTGCAATGGATGAGTTGTGGAGACGATTTAGGTCATTAGTTTTGTTAACCATAATCATTGGGTTCAGGTACGTATTTATATGTCTAAATATTTTAATTATTTCAGTTAATATTTTATGTTATATGACTTAATCTTTTAATTATTTTACTTTATCAGGTTAACATGAAAGAGGGGTTTCCATTGCCACCGGTCACATTAGATTGGAAGAAATTTCGTTCTCATATAGCAACTACTTGGATGCTAGGATTTGCAGGACGTATGCAACATTGGCAATTACTTACACCTGTATTAGCATGATTATGTAATCAAAACATAAATATGTAATCAAAACATGAAATCTATATTATTATGTCTATTATATTCAAAGCTTAATACATATAATCAATGTGAACGAGAAATATGCAAAGCTTCAAATAAATCAGAAAACTGTGGATCTTCCTCTTCAGCATTAACCTGTCTCAGATAGCGACGAATCAATGTAGATACACGAGCCCAATCAGGATCAGATGGCCTGGCGTCATATACAGGAACGGGTACGTCTCTAGGAGCGTCACGATGGGGAGGGACCAACCGTGGATGGGAAACACGATAATACCACTCCAGATAACTGTCTTCTACCTCAGATGGAGTGGTGGCCACGGTAGATGAACCGATCACATCGACAACACTCTGATGGTAACTGATCCAATCAACATCAATATCCGTCGCCATCATACAATCCAGAGGTGGGGATGGAACATACTGCCTATACCCGAACTGACGTAAACATCTATCAGGCAAGTATGGAACAACTGTTTCACCCCACTTCAAGCAGCCCCTGTAAAGACATATCTCATCAAATACACGCCATGCTCTATGATCCTCAAATGGTCGCCAGATGACGTCGGTAGGTGTCAGCTCGTCCAAAATAGGTCGTAAACCATCGACCTTCAAGACTCCCTGTCTATACGACCATCTCATCGCTCGGGGAAGACCACAGTTTCCAGCAGGATTCCAATTCTCCCATCTTTTTCCAACAGTTGGAAAATACTCGTGAATCCAACACTGTTACAAAATAAAAACATAATAAATAAAACAAATTAAGTTACAATATTTTATAAAATGAATCCAACACTTAATTAACAAAATTAAATTATATACCTGTAGGAGAGTAGGATATCCACCGAGCTGTTTGCAACTGTACATGGACGCATCTCTAAGATATCGGTAGAGGGTAACTAGTGCAGCTGCTCCCCAACTATATTCTGAACATCCATCCAAGTCCCTAAACAGGAGGAGGTATCGTGCCTCTACAAGTGTAAAGGTCTTATCAGCAAATATGGTGGAACCCACCAACATCAATAGATATGCTCTAGTCGCATATGCCCAGCTGGAAGCAGCCCTATGATGTACGAATATATCATATAACCACTCCAACTTGTAATACGACCCCCTGCAGCTCCGAACATGTGATTGTGCCTGACCCTGTGACACTCCTAGGTAGTCAACAGCAAGTTCAACAGTTAGCTCTTCAGTCACATCCTGAGGACTCCAAAAGATACCCCTAATGGGCAAGTGAAGTAGACATGCGACATCATCTAAAGTAATGCTCATTTCACCAAACGGCATGTGAAATGAAGATGTCTCTAGATGCCATCTTTCCAGAAATGCAGAGACAAGATTTGTGTCTATCTTGTTCAGACTCGTTCTCTGCAGTGAAACTAAACCGGATCTAGATACCCAACTCTCCATCTGTGGTGGAAGAGCCAATGGAACCCTAGAAGTCAACTTCAGTCCATGTCCGGCAACCTTCAACTCTTTCTTTGGTCCTCTTTCCTAAAAACAATTAAAACACATATTAGAAAACAAATTATAAAATATTCAACTATTATTCATTTTCAAATATAGCCCGTTTACTTACCTCACCGAACCATATATGTCGAGCAACATGATGCTCGTACTTCACCAAAAGAGACGTATCGTACGGCCCTCCTGGATATCCAGTCGGCTCAGCTGCAGCTGCAGATGAAGATGCACCCCGGTCTAACGTGCAGACTGGAATCCGGCCATCTGCACCTCTTCTTCGAACCACTGCAAAAATAATGTTAAAAAAAATAATTAAAATAAAAAAATAAAAAAATAAAAAAATAAAATAAAATTACGTACCGGAACACTTCAAAGAAGAGTTCCGGTTAGCAAAAAAAACAAAAAGCCTTCCGGAACACTTTCTTAAAGAGTTCCGGTATACATCATCCAAACCGGAAGTCTTGAAGAAAGTGTTCCGGTATACAAGTATACAAACCGGAAGACTTTCTAAAAGACTTCCGGTTCAGTGTCCCTTAAAGACAACAAACCAGAACTCTTTAGAGAAGTGTTCCGGTATACAATTATCCAAACCGGAAGACTTACTCTTAAGTGTTCCGGTATACAATGCAAAAACGCCAAATATTTGTCTTCTCCGGAAGTCTTCAACGAAAATGGTAAAAAAAAATTGAAAGGCAAAATATACCCTATTTATATGAGGGTATTTTGGTCCAAAAAAATTAATGTAGGGGTATGGGTACAATTGTAGGGGTATAGGGTAAAATTTTCTGAATCATATGTTGGCATGCCGCTCAAACTTTTCATTGCCACCAAAGAAAATATTTTTTATTGTTGCCTTCATCTTTAAAGGGTTGTTTTTCTATATGGGCTTCCACTTAAAGCGACTCCTTGGTGATCTGTTTGACATTCGTTGGCTCCCTGGATAATTGGGACTCTTCCAACAAGGTTAAAAACAAGTGTGAGATTCTTCCAAGACTATTTTGAGCATGTCTACTTTATTGACATTGGTGTAAAACTTTTAGATGGATCATTGATGATACTGCACACAACCCTGCTAGTGATGGTCTTCCCATAATATAGTTGTAGATGGATTTACATCCAATGTCTAGAAACTTTACTATGATTACCCTTATTTGTTGTCTTGTACCAAAAGTAGTTGGCAACTCTATATACACCCAAGGTTTGGTGTCAGAACCATCAAACACCTGGAAGTTTCCATCGTGATAAGACTGCAAGATTAACTCAAGTCATAATGTGTTGTACATCTTTAGACGCATGATGTCACAATAAATTTCTTGGTCCACTAACACACGAGGAACATTGAAATAAACGGCCTCCTTTATCAAAAATGGGATGTGGTGGTTAGGTACTCTGTTAGTTAATTATTTGTCATAAAAAGACAAAAGATACTTGCCCCTTCCATAATTTTGCATTACTTCTTATTTTACGGAAGTTTACTATTCATGCCTCCCCCTAAGAGAATAAGATATGTCTCCTTTTGGACAATAAAGACCCCATGAAATGATTAGGTGGCTAAAATTGACTATTTTTTTTATACTTTGTAGGAGCATTTATTAGAAGATCCTCCTAAAACGTGTAACTTTGTTTTGTGACGCAATCCACAGTGTTAGTGTCTTCCCACCAGTTTAATACTCAATAGAAAAGTGAAAGTTTCAAAGAGATAAGTGTCATTCTCCTTTTCTTTCACCATTGCCATTATGTGTGGTCGTCTTTGAAGTTGTCTTTGTCTTCTAGATTACCCTTTTATTTTTTTTGTAGCTTCTCAATTTAGTTTTTGGTTTATTTTTGTCGTAATTGAGTTTCCTCACATAGTTGTGCATTCTAGGATAGAGTGCTTAATCGTTTTACACATGCATAAATCATACTATTTGATTAAAGTTATAACAACATGTTTCTATCCAGAATAGAACTTCATTTTGATGAAACTTCAGAATAGAACTTCATTTTGACGAAACTTTGAAAATATTGAAGTATGAAGAACTATACACTAAAATCGAGTCCAACAAAGAATTAGAGTCAAATGGTAGACAACAATTCTAAAAGCGTGGAAACTTTGAAAGAATGATCAAACCCTAATCTTTCTACGCATCTATCCATATGTGGTACGTACATCCATGTTAAGATACTTATATCATTAATTAACTTATGATTTCTGACGTAAAGATTCATATAATTACATTACATCAAAATCGTCCAGGTAAAGGGGGGGGGGGGGGTAAGAATATCCCCTATGATAATAGATTTAGTTCCCTCACTTAGACTTTTGAATGGGATGAAAGGACAAAGAGGTACTGGACAATCCATTTGTTGGGTGTGAATATGGAATTAGAAAGACCCATATTAAAATTCAACCGTTGTTTTCAAAATCAGAGTGTTTTCAAAAATAATTGCGAGCAAAAGGTTTGATACGAAAATGAGAAAAATTATACTGTTTGAATTTTGATCAAATTAACACAGATCGTTTAACAAATACCAAAGATGAATATGATGAAAAACTAAGTGTGGAATGGTTCAATTGTGTAATTCACAAGAAGGGTTTATCCAATGAGTCAATGAATGGAATTCTAATTTCAATTAGTTTATCCAATTGAGAATTGAAGGAGTTGTGATCATTGATATGATCTTTAAACTTTTGACGATCTTTGATATGATTTCAACAAATTGGAAGAAGAATGGGATCAAAAAACCTCCTGAGCAAGATGCCTCATTGAGTTAAATATGGTGACTTGAAACTGAAGAAATCACCATGGTCAGGATTGTGAACTTCACTAATCCTCAATTGCAAGCCAAATTACCATGCCTTTTGGACCTAAACATGTTTAATCAAGTCTCTAGAAGTTAAATGACTCATGAAACACATGGTTTGGCTGAGTTTTGATGGTTTGCAAGTCACACTTTTCACACATCATGAGAAAATTTGTTTTGCATAAATTGAGCATCATTTGGCAAGTATAAGATCACCATTAAATTAATAAGCTTTATCGCTCAACTTCTTGACTTTGACGAAAAGAGCCATGACACTTTTTATTCCAAAAAAAAGACATCAAACACTTTAGCTTGGTTAAATTAACTTTCAATTCCATGAAGTAGTAACAGAAAAGTTTGTTACCTTTCATTTTGTTTTTGTATTATCACAGGAGACAGCAAGATAACTCTTTCTCGAGGCCATTATGGGAAGGAAAAAGAGACATATACTCGACCAACATGGATTTATATCGAACCAAATTAATCAATCAAAATACTTCATAGAATTTAACTCCCAATTAGAGAATAAATTTATAGTCATATTGACTAACATTTTTTATATCTAGAATTGGTACATATTTCTATTGTGTCAGATCACAAGCATGATCCCCCCTCCAAGATCCTGTGCTTGGATGAGTGAGAATATAAACCCTTAGCTTTAACAAGACGACTTTCCTCTAAGCTCCTATGCTTAGTTGAGTGAGAATCTCAATTCTCAACTTCAACAAGCCATATTTTTTCTCCAAGCTCATAATCTTAATTGAGTGAGAACCTTAGCACTCTATAATACACATATTTCTCAGCTAGCCACTGAGTCATTTGGTAATGACTTCACTTCCACCTCAATTGAGGGTTTCTCCTTGGGGACAAGTACGACAACATTTACATTTTTGCTAATGTGTTGTTCTCAAGGATGGTGAGATATCAATAACACCAGACACAACAAAATCATAATGGAAGCACAATCTTAAAAAGTCACACATACTTTACGACACCGATACATAGTAAAAAATGCATTAAAGCCAAAATGATTATAGTCAACTCCATCTTTGAACCAATCATCAATGTATATAACTTTAAGAAAACAAAGACTTAAAAATCATGTTTTTTTTATTATTCAATTAGTCTATTTTAGTAATAGGCTAAATATTAAAATAAAATAAAAACTAAATTTTATAGAGTAATAAGTTGAGTCAAACTAAAAACAAAGACAAACTTAAAATAAAATCTTTAATAAATATTTATAAATTAGATTCATATTTTAGTTTTAAAATTACACCTGATCTATTTAAATAAAGTGTGGGTCAATTTAGAAGTGTTTAAAATCGAACCGGTCTAATAGAAAATCACTAATCGAATCAAACCAAATTAAAAATCACAAAAAAATATATTTAATTCGGATGTATTTGAGTCATTTTCTAACAAAACTGCACAGTTTTGTTCGGTTTGCGGTTTGTATTTTGCAAACTAAATCCAATCAAACTGAATCACATTATGGTATAAAATCTTACATAACGTTATATATATATATATATATATAATATATATATATATATATATATATATATATATATATATATATATATATATTGATTCTTTAGATAAATCAATATATGATATTTATTTTATTTACATATCAACAAAAATAAAATATTATTTATTTTATATATACTATTATTTTTTATTTGAAACGATATTTTTTTTTGTTTTAATTTTTAATTTTTTGACATTGATAATGATAAGATTAAAAAAAAGTTAATTTACATTATTTTATATCTTTTTATATATAAAATAATGATAATAAAAAAGAAATTATGTGCATTTATTTATAACTACACAATATAGTAATTCAAAGTTATTTAAGAATACAATTTTATGTATATTATCTTTTAAAAATAAGATAAAATTGTAAGACACAATTCATATTTATGCATTAAATTATAACATTATTTTGACTATTGTAAACTTATTTTATGGTTATGTATGAATGACTAAACATAAAATTATATTGTTCTCTATATCTGTCAATGAATTTATGCTTTAGTAAAAATCTTTAAAAAATCAAATTAATCAAAATCAAAATGATTTAGTTTGATTTTATTTTTGTTAAGAATAATAAGTTGAAGTCCCATATTGATTATAAATATGGAGACTTGAGCATTTATAAGTGGGAGAATCCACACACCTATCACCTTAAGGTTTTGAGTGAATATGTGGTGTTTCTCTCACTTGTGTGTTGCTCTTAGTCCAATGTTGATTATCCTTCTCATGACCCAACAAATGGTATCATAGTCTGGTTCGAATAAAGAGATCGACTTATTTGTATCGAAATGCACAAGAAGAGGTGTCAACAACGGTATAAGTGTAAAGTGTATGTGGACAAAAGAGCATTATTTGTGGCCTCACACTTGAAGGGGGTGTTAAGAAGATGATTTCTTAATGCACCATTTATGTTTCTTAGGCACCACACAAAATGATTTATATGCCCTTAGTTTTCAGAGATGCATCTCCGGGTGCACCAAATTCTGAATGAACTTTAAAATATTCCGAAGATGCATCTCCGTAACAATTTAAAACATACTATACATCCCACTCAGAAGCCATTAATGTCTCAGAAATTAGTCTTTTGTGTTATATTTTGTTTATATGTATTTAAATGAAGATTTAAACCATACCATATGATCGAAAAACAAAAATCTACGTACATAATTCTATATGGTCAAAATATGCCATACATAAATAAAATATCAATAAATGTCAAAGTATCATACAATCGAGACCAATAAAGTAGTAAGACCGTCAAAATAAAATATAAATCATATTACCACTACTATATACTAAGACACTACTGTGTATGTCTGACTACCTCTCATCTACCTCATATGCCTCCTCTTTCATCTCTGCCTCCTCGATAATCAATCCCTCTTATCCCCCGACGCTGTCTTCGGTACTTCAATGCCCCCCGTGCCTCCGTCATGATGGCATCTATAGGACCTGCCTCACATCGGACCCATCAAGAAATATACCTTTGTCAATGCTTGCCTTCACAATCTCCATCATGCGATGACACCTAGGCAAGACATCCTTAACATGATCTAGTCGTGCTTGCTCCTCCTCTAGTATCTCCTGATGAGCTGGTCTCGGTGGGTCTCCTAGAGCGTCCTGCACCATGTACAAATGTGAAACCTTGAAGAACCATCTGACGTACCCTTCGTGTAGCTCCAGTCACTCTCAACTATGGTAGCATATGCCTCCTCTGGTACCAGATGACTCTCATAATCATCAAACATGTCCTTTATCTGTATACGCGTCAAGGAAGGAGGAGTTGAGGCAATAAGGTGTCTGAGAATGGTACGAGTGTATCCTAACTGCCCCATGACGCGTTCGGGCAGATGAGGAGCAATGAGACGCGATCCGCATGTCAACCATCCAGAGTATAACAATATCTTGTCAAATGGCCACGTCTCACGGTGATCAACATAGTTGTTGAACTGCATGTCCTCAGCAACCAGATGGTCAAGATAGACTCTATTAGACTCGATCATCTAGTTCCCTCTGAGAGGGATAAAAGTAGTAGCAAGCGGCATATCATCAGTGTAATTAGGTACACTTACCCGACTAGAGATGCACAGGAAGTGTTGGAGGATCCAACCCTGAACTTAAAAGTTTGGAAGACGCGAATCATCAGTAATGGCTTTGCAAAGATGAAATGAAAATGACAAAAGAAACATTCAAAGACCAATAATTATTACCGTCAATAGTGTGACGCTGCGTGTGACCTGCTTTGTCTTCCACGTACAGTCTTCTCTCAACTTCGAATACTGGTAGACCAAACAAGTTGCCCCTCAGTTGTACTCATGGATCCACTTGAAATCCATGAAGTAATGTAGGTAGACAACGTTTGTATATGTGGCACTCTTGTCCATAAAAATCGATTTGCCAACCAAATAAAACAGGTATGCTCTCAATGCATGCGATATGTAGAGCACCACCTGCTCATCATCACCATCATCCTGTTGTGCACATCAGGAGCACATCCTCATATACCTTATTCAGGTATACAAATCTAGCATGAGCACCCCTGGTATTATCCAACTCGTCCATCACCTCCCCTGGATCAGTCCCTAGATACTCTACTATCATCTCGAGTACCTCGTCTTTGGTCATCCTCCCATGATCTAGGAATCTCCCCCTGATCAGAAGATATAGCAAACACGAGACATTACCAAGTGTGATAGACATCTCACCATGCGAGAGATGAAACAACGAGGTCTCTGAGTGTCATCTCTTCATGAATGCATTAAGCATCCCGTGGTTGACCATAATATAATCGGTCATGCATAAGATCTTCAGGCCAGATAAGGACAAAACGGATTGAAATCATTCCTCATTCGGCTTAGGCAATGCAGTAATCTTCCTCCCGTGGTTAAGCAACTTTTGTGGATCACGCTCCTGAAATTTGTTAGAAATAATCAATGTCATAAATTTGTCAATTAAAATTAATGTAAAAAAAATAATGAATCTAACTAATGTTACCTCTCCATCCCATATATGTCTGGCATTATGATCCGGATACAGAGACAGTAATGACAAATCAACTAGGGCCTTCTCCAAATGCCTCTAGCTCAACATGCGCAATAGCCTCACCCTCTGGAGGTGGAACTGGATCAGCGTGTGCAGTAGTAGAATGTAGGAGTGAATCAGTAACATCAGCAGTAGAAGGTGGGAGTAGATCAACAACATTTACAGTAGAAGGTGGTACTGGTGAAATCTGATGCCTGCGGGAGGATGAAGGGAGTGATGCATCAGATGGTGAATCTCGTCTCCTACGTGAAAAAGAAGATGAAGTGGTGTGAGGAGAAGCATGAGCCCTAAAAGTAGACGGTTATGCCTGATCAGAGGGACCAGAAGCCTCTGGAACCTGCTGACTCTTCTCCCGCTACACATATATATGTTGAGTAACCCTCTCATGCCTCAATTTATCCTATCTATCAGCCATTATACCTATAAGTTAAAGTAAGGCTGACCAATAGTGCAGGCAAACAACACAAGTAAGAAAATCAAAACATAAAAAGGCTGAGGAAATTCCAAAGATGCATCTCCAGTTACTAAGAAACTAAACCGCTGGAAAATTTTGGAGATGCATCTCTGGAATTTCCTACAACTCAGAAGTTGCGTCAATGGTGTCAATGTACCCCATACAATGTCAAAAAAACTTGTTTTGATCATCATTTTCAGCAACAAACATCTAATACAATATATCTAAACTATCTTAAATGTTATTTCTACTCATTTTAACTCTAATTATTGATTTCTACTCATTTATACTAAAACTAAAAAATTTATCGAAAATTCGGGAAACTTACAAGAAATTGATGTTTATGATGTTAGAGATGATTGAAGTTCCGTTAAGCCTTGATGATTGAGTTTTGAGTTGGTGCAGAGAAAAATTTGAGAGAGCTTGAAGAATGGTTTGAAAAAAATGAGAAACGAGGAAGGAGAAGGATCTGACTCGATTTAATCTCAAAAAATTTCCAGAGATGCATCTCCGATTTTTTTTAACGTTAACTGACCTTTAGGTACGCCCGGAGATGCATTTCCAAAATCTATGGGCATTTATGTATTTTTGCGTGGTGCTTAAGAAGCATATGGGGTGCGTTAAGAAATCGTTAAGAATAATAAATCAAATGTGAGTTAGAGTTTCATATTAGTTATAAATGTGAAGACTTAAGTATTTATAAATGAGAAAATCAACACATTTGTATTGTTCTTAGCCCAATGTTGATGCTCCTTCTCATAATCCAACAAATTTTTAAAATCAATCGAATAAAATCACAATACATTTTTTTCTCTTGTAACTCAAATAAATTTTAACGTTAAAATAACTCAAACCGCATTGCGAATATCCTAGATTGATCCGACCTATTTCCATCTAACTTTTGTCCCTATTAAATGCTGAAACAAATAATTTACTTAGTTTTTGTTTGTTTTTATTTTGGAGGTTTTGTCCCATCTTCTCTTTTGTCAAACTTGTTTACTCTTTCCTAGATACAATATTCATTTTTATTTTAAATTATATTATTGATTCTCTGTCTAGCAAATTACGTTAAAAGGATGTGACTTTTGCATGTTGTCTTTTAAGTTCTTTATGTTATTAGTTTGTTTTTAAATTTTATCTTATTAGTTTTTATTACATCGTCTGACTGCAACCAGAAGACATGAATGAAATAAATAGATGAATAATATAGATGATTAACATAAATAGTGTGATAATAGTAGAATTTGTCATATATGTCATGTACATAAATATAAAAGATTAAATAAAGAAAATTTAAAAATATATAATTATTTATAAAAATATTTTAACTCTGACTTCTTGATAATTCAAGTTTTTTTAAATAAATTATAATTATATTTTTTGGGGTTTAATTTCCGCTTGCTGACCCAAATTTATTTATTTTTATTTTTTAAAAAAATTAAAATCATTTTTAGGGTTAATTTGACCCTAACAATTCAACTTACTAATCCTATCCTATGATATTCATGAAAAGTCATTTCATCCTTCATATCTTGATAATTCGAGTTTTTTAAATTTCCATTTATTAAATTAATTTGACCGTAATGGTCTTATAATATTTTGAATTTTTCATTAAATTTTACAATAAATAAACTTTAGTTACAATGGAGTATTTTGAAGAAGAGTTGAATGAGGCAGTGAGTCCCAATGGACAATGTTTTGACCACACTTGTCTATCTTTGTATATTCTTGCATTCTTAGAATTTCAAGTTCCAATCCATGATTTGCCAATTCTCTCTTTGCTTCACGATGCTTTTCTCTCCATCCCTCACTTCACCTCTATAATGGTTCTCCCTTCCCCCTCTCTCTAATTCATAATACCAGTCTAGGGTTTTTCTGAGAGTAGAGACTAAATTTAATGCTGTTAAAGGGTAGATAAAAAGCACTTTATAAATAGTTTGAAGCATTTTTATGGTTTTATAAACTTTTTGGTGTTTGAAATGAAAGCAGGTTGATGATGAAAGAGGAGTGAAAAGATGGAAACAAGTTGAAGTGAAGTTGGAGGAACATATCATTGAACCCAAATTCATTGGTGCTGGAATTTCAGATGATTCATATGACAATCATTTTGCTGAATATATATCAAAGATATTAATGGAGAATATATCACCCACAAAGCCTTTGTGGCAAGTGCATGTAATCAAATACCCTACAAGAAACGCTGCAGGAACTTTGGTGTTCAAATTTCATCATGCAATTGGTGATGGTTATAGTCTCATGGGTGTTATTCTTTCTAGCCTCCAAAGAGCTGATGATACTTCTCTCCCTTTGTCCTTTCCATCACTTAAATCATCTTCTAAACCGAAAAATATTAGCAGATTCATGAAGAGAATGTCTCGGCTTCTCTCCACGCCTTTCAGTTTCGTGTCTGAGTTTGGATGGAGTCTTTTAAAAAGTACATTGGTTGAAGATGATGAAACTCCAATAAGGTCAGGAGTTGAAGCGGTTGAGTTTCGGCCGGTCAAGTTATCAAATGTCGCGTTTTCGATGGATCATATCAAAGAAATTAAGTCTAATCTTGGAGTGGTAAGATTATTTTAGGCTTCAATATATTGTTTACTCCTACAAATATAATGAACTTTGTGTATATATTGCAGACGATAAATGACGCGATTAGTGGAATAATCTTCTACGGGATTAGGCTTTACATGCAAAATATGGACTATAGATCAAGAGCATTGAATTCAACTGCATTGGTGATAGCAAACACAAGGAAAGTTAAAGATTACAAGAGAGTGCAAGATATGTTCAAGACTGGAAAGGGTGATTGGGGTAACCAGATTACATACTATCATGTATCAGTACCGAAATTACAAGACATTCCGATTTCGAATCCACTTCAATTTGTTAGAAAAGCACACATTTCAATCAATAGGAAGAAAAGTTCTTATGCTCCTCGTTTGATTACCAAGCTTCTCCGGATGAAGAATAAGCTTGAAGGACCTGAGGTGAGTTGCAAATAGCAGATAAGGATTTGGTTATGTACTTATTTTTCATAAATTTTTTGTTTTGATGATGTTGTAGGCTTTGGCGAAATATATACACGGAACAATGAGAAAATCAAGCTTGCTGATCTCAAATGTGGCTGGACCAATTGAGCAAATGGCTTGGGCAAATCATCCTATAGAAGGCTTCTTCTTTACGTTGGCCGGTATTCCTCAGGTAACTTATCTCCCTTACTTTGTTTGTCTATTGGTGAAGACTAGGACCAGAGAGTAGAGAGTGTGTTTCTCTCAAGATCTCAGATTTAAATCTTAATATGTGTCAAGAATCCTTATCTTAACACAAAGTATATGAATTGTTAAGAGAATACTCTACTTTGATTATTGCAGAGTATGGTCATTACAATCATCAGTTATATGGGAATGTTAAGAGTGACTATTGCAACAGAAGAAGGGTTCATAGATGAGCAAAAGTTAATGCAGTATCTGAATAATGCATTTGAGATAATACATCATGAATCAATTGCTAAGGAGAATATTTCAAAATGGAACAAATTTTGTAAGTGTAATTTGTAATACTCATTTTGTAAGGACATGGAAGTGGGATCTTATATGTTTCTAGTATGACATATTCTTTGTTTCACTTAAGAGTAAAAAAAAAATAGTTCATGTTATGTCTTACATATGTACAATTTATATACACTATATAATTGTCACTAAAAAATGGTAAACAAGGAAAATCTCTTTTTCTTTCTCTTTCTCTTGTGTGCTTAAGACTTAAAAGACTACAAAAGATGTTTGGGGTAACCACTTGTCACATCTTAATTTTGTCCAACTTTTTTTTTTTCATATGATTATGGACACTTGAAATTCATGTGATGCTAGAATGAAAGGTCCTTAGTCATGGCTTCACTCATCAGTCATTTTTTATTTCTTATCATAAACATGCATCATATCATGTTCATTGGATCATTTCCTTATCTATTAAAGTCAAAGTCAAACACAAAGATTATAAGTCAACATTTGACTTGAAAGACTGTTTTTTCTAGTTGTATTTTATTCTCTTTCATTCATGTTCACTTCACCCATTTTGATTTACATCTTCATGATCATTATCATCATAAAAAAAATAAAAAATAACATTCAGGTTAAGATTAAAACCAATTGAGGAATAGGTTTGAAGTTCATTAAGCTTGGTACATGTTTCCAAATCCAATTTCAAAAGGCCAACATGCATTTGCATCAATACCTTGCCACGGTTTTGTACATCATCACCATTTCAATTCAAATAATTAACAACACAAAATGCACAGAAAAAATTGTTTTGAAAAAGATCTCAAGTTAAAAACAAGTTTACAAAAATTGTTTTGAAAAAGTTTAACGGCAAGCGGAAATGATTCAGATCGAACCGTCTAAACCAAACCGCTATTGAAAAGTTCGAATATGCGTATATAGAATCAAAGTGATGATAATGAAAACAAATTAATCACAACACTTACAATCGCAATCACTTGAATGCTACTCTAATAGTAGAGACTATTCCTAATGATAAAATACACACACAAAAATTATAGAGACAAATTATCGAACACCTTGTGTGCAATCGATTTTGTTTAGAATTTTGTATGATTTTGTTGATCTTCAAATCCAACCACAATCTAATAGATTGTAATCAATTCAACAAAACCTTTTTCAAATGGTTATCAAAAGGTTTAACTAAACGTATTAATCGCATAATCAATGAATTCAACTATTTGCAAATAAAACGTAATATATATATATATATATATATATATATATATATATATATATAATATATATATATATATATATATATATATATATATATATATATATATATATATAGAGAGAGAGAGAGAGAGAGAGAGAGAGAGAGAGAGAGAGAGAGAGAGAGAGAGAGAGAGAGAGAGAGAGAGAGAGAGAGAGAGAGAGAGAGAGAGAGAGAGAGAGAGAGAGAGAGAGAGAGAGAGAGAGAGAGAGAGAGAGAGAGAGAGAGAGAGAGAGAGAGAGAGAGAGAGAGAGAGAGAGAGAGAGAGAGAGAGAAGAGAGAGAGAGAGAGAGAGAGAGAGAGAGAGAGGATTTGTTTAGGCAGTTCCTCAATCGGCCTCGTTATGGGTATGTTTGCCCTCAATTCGAACTTGAATTGAGATAATGAAATTAACCTTACTTTGCAAAAGTAGAATACAAGATAAATATAACAATCCAACCCTATAAGTCATATGTTTGATGTTGATTATAACACTTTCTCTTCCCTTGATCTGAGCTTGATCAAGTCATCAAACAATACCAATTTGATCCAACGTCTCACGCTACTCCTTTGCAAGAACCTTTCGTTCTTCAAAGTTTTCACTCGATCGAGTCCAAATTGCAAATTGTTGTAACCCAATATTTATCAATATGATCCACCGTCACAAGTTACTCATTTGCAAGAAACTCTCATTCTTCAAAGCTTTCACTTGATCAAATCCAAATTACGTAATCGTGTCCAAAACCTTTAAATCCCTAATTGATCTTGAAGGAAAACTCCAACTTAGTTTTCTTATTTGAACCCCTCAAAGATCTCAACCCAATTTATAATTCAACAACCTAAATTGGATGTTATCAACACTGATTCTAGATGGCACCCAAACAAATAATGATTATGTGTAGTTTATTTGTGTGTATGCATAGAACGTAGGTTGAAGATGATGAACACTCTTTGAAATTTCGGTTTCGTTTATGATTTTCTCAAAATCACTTGAAACAAATGATGCATGAATGAAGTATATATTATTGGTGTAAGCCCTAGAGGTCAATACTTTTGTTACTTGTATCGAATTATTTATTAATAATAAAAGGTTTTTTGTTTATTATGTTTGTTTAATAAAGTCCCTAGAATAGCTAGTCCGTTTAATGTATCAAGTGTGACTTAATCATGAGATCCCATTAAACATAAGGACATTATTCTTAAAATATCCATAGTCGAGCTTTATTGTGAAGTGAGATAACATTAAAGCATTAAGACTATTATGTATATAGATTGATGATCACATCTCATGGATCATGGATAAGGAGTTATCAAGTCTTAAACATAGGTATGAATATTAGGAGTAATATTTATACTGGATTGACCCGCTATGAGAATACTATATAGAATGTTATGCAAAGTGTCATAAGTTATTCTCATGGTGATAGTGGTGTATACCACCCTTCGATCTGAAACCACTATGGATCCTAGATGTAGAGTCGAGTGCTTTCTTGCTGATCAAAAATTGTCTGTAACTGGATGACTATAAAGATAGTTAATGGGTACTCAACAAAGCATGCTGAGGGACATGAGTGACCTAGATGGAATTTATCCATCCTGCGTAACATGATGAATGTCTAAGGGCCCAATATTGAACTGGACAAGGATGACACGGTCTATGCCTTGTGTTCAATATAGACATAAGGGCAAAAGGGTAATTATACACATAAGTGATGTGTTGCTAGATACTGCTCACTGTTTATTATGTTAAATACGTGATTTAATATAATTGTCAATGTCACGAAAACCTACAGGTCACACACAAAAGGACGGATTGATGAGAGATAGAGTAAATAAGGAACATTGTAAGGTACAGTGCACTTAAGTGAATTGTAGAACATCGTAAGGTAAAATGCACTTAAGTAGAATATGAAATATGGTAAGGTACCACACGCTTAAGTGATTTTGGTATTATCATAAGATATGGGTCACATACACTTAAATGGGCTTTTAGCTTACAACCCACACAAGTAGTTCTATAAATAGAACCATTATGCAGAAGCATTTATTCAGATGAAATTACGTTTCTCTCTCTCTCTCTCTCTCTCTCTCTCTCTCTCTCTCTCACTCACTCACTCACTCACACACACACACACACACACATACAAAGCCTTCATTTGTAGCAGCTAGTACTGAGACTGAAGGAATCCGTTCGTGTGGACTGAGTAAAGGCGTTGTCACCATTCAACGTCGTGATCGCTCCTTAGATCTGCATCAAAGGTTCCAATTGCCACAAGAGGTAACGATTCTATCACTGATCATGCTCATTCGTAAGGATCACTAAAGGAGAAAATTTTTAATTTCCGCTGCATTTTGGATCGCTATTCTCCTTCATATATAAGTGTGCAAGATATAAGCAAAAGGAATGCAAGAGGTTTAGAAAACAATGCAGATTTTCAAGATTTCGTATGCATGTGTCGACTTATGTAAGTCATGTGTCGGCACATACGATGCACGTGTCAACCTGTAGAGGTGGCACATAAAACAGAAGCTACATTCTTTAAAAATGACTTACATGTTCCGACCTGTAACTCGTATGTGTCGATACATAGAAAATGTTTATTCTATGTGTCGACTCATAATATGTATGTGTCGATACATAAACCTGTTCTTCATATAAAAATCAGTTTGTAATGCATGAAATCTTTTCAAACCTTTTCTAAACTATTTCCAAAATGTTGTTATGCTTCATAATGCTAAGATGCACATTTAGACTCAGAAGATACCATCCAATATACGTAAAGGCTAAAGTATCCTAGTTTTGACATCATACAAAACAATTCTAATAGGAAGGACACTCATAGTTTCTTATGCTAAATTCAAGTTTAGAAGGATGACTCATGTAGGGTTTGTGTTTGAATGTTTATGATTTGAGCAATTTTTATGGATTCTGGGTAGAGAACTCAAGAACACTCATCATGTTCTTGAGTTGTTCTACATTTTGTTCATAGGTTCCTAAAGGAGTTTGTGTGTTTGATTCAAGAGAGAATGTAGAGATTTTTGTCTAAGTGTTAGGAGGGGGGAGAGAGAGAGAGAGAGGAGTGAATTAGAGATGGGCTTTGAACTACCCTATTTTGTTCAAATCATTTCTCTGCCTTCCAGTGGCCACATGGTTGCATCCATGGCCATCTGATACATGATCAAGGGACTCATGTACATGAGTCCCCATGATACGCCTTCCTCTCTCACCCTTAGATCTTAACCAAAATCATCTAACGTGTGGGGTTCGCTTGTGATTTGAACCTTTAGATGATCTTAAGGCTACGCGCTTTATGTTCATTTTTGTGTTTGGCTTATTTCCTGGAAAAAAATGGTAGGCCTTGTAGCATGGGCCTTTTCCCTTTTACTTTTTTACCACACGTTTTTCTTCCTCACACTCCTTGATAGTGTGAGGGAAGAAAGTTGAGCTTTCCTCTTAGGTCTAGGCACCCCATTGTGGGCGCCACCTCCCTAATTCAGAGTGTACTCCCTTATTTTATTTTATTTTACCTTTTTTTATTCGTTGCATTTGGGCTGAAAGCCCATCATTTGTTTGTTTATACCTCATTTGCATGCTTATTTTCCGTCATTGTTTATTTTCTTTTTTGTTTAATTTATTTATTTGGTTATTATTTTATTTAAATTTATTTAATTTAATCAACCAAAATAAGAAAATAATAATGTTAATAAATTTCAAAAACTATAAAACCAAAATTTTGATCAACATCGAGTCTTTTTTTTTATATAAATTATAACCCTTTCAAAATCAAAAATCAATCAAACACTTGATCAACATCAAGTATTTTTTCAAACTCAATCAAGAACGCTTCAAATTCTTTTCTAAGCACATTTTCTTTTCTTCCTTTTGTTTTATTTCAATTCCTACAAATTTCCCGCTTTTTGTAATTTTAAACTTCATTAAAATTTGAATCGATGAAGTGTGTTTGTTTTTCCCTTTTCTAAATGCTTATGTGACTATGTGTTTGCATATTTATATTTTTATATTGCATCTTTTACCTGCCTTTTTGATTATGACAAATGGTAGAAGTATACTCTCAGTGGAGTAGAGTATACTCTCTACTTAATTGAGGCGGATTTTAACCACTCCAAATTTATCCACTATCTTTTCTTTTACCACCTCCTTGAAAGATGCGTTGTCATCATCAAAAAGGGAGAGAATGTGGAACAGTGTTTTATAAGTCACTCAAGAAGTGATTAAAGCTAAAGACTATCATGATTTACTTTTGATGATGACAACTTGGTTTCACTGATGACGACTTGTGAAGACGCGAGCATAAAGTTAAGCAGTCAAATATGCACACGATAGTTTTATTCAAAGCTTTTCCTCCTAATCAAGTAGATAAAATTAGGATTGTCTGATGATCTCTATCCTCTGATGATGTCATTTAACTTGAAGATATCTCAAGTCTTATCTTTAAGAAAATTTAAGCAAGTGCTTAGATGATTGGTTTATTCTATGAAGTCTTGAAGTTTTAGAGTGTAGAAAAGAGGAAGTGTGAAGTTGATGGAGGTGACAAAGCAAGTCCCAAACACGGGACAATTTACATAGTCGACTCTCATTCAATGTGAGTTTCACAAACAACTTCCTCTTCTTGAATATCACCCTCATCCATAGCACATTGATTATTTTCATCTGCCTGACTTGTTGTCGGTTCAAAATGCAGAATGTTGTAAGTTTGATGATCTCCAAAACCAATTTTACTAGGGGAATGATGAAGGTGTATTTAACAGTGTTAGGTACATCCTTTTGTGCTAGGAAGGAATTAAAAGTTGGGCCAGTTTTTTGCGAAGGCCCATTCATAGCAAGATGTAGTTCCAAAATGGTAGACGTGACTTTGGCACTTGGGTCCCCACTACGTGCTGGCTGACGCGTGTCTGGGATGGTTTCACTCTTATCAAATCATTATTTCTTGAAAATCGCTTCAAGTTGATTAGGTCCCGTAGTTTTTCTATCCGCGCTTATTCCTTTTAATGGAAACATCACTCCCGTTGATTTTAGAATATAAAGATTTCCGTTGACCGTATCTGACTCTTTTATTGCGTTTTTTCCTTTGCACCACCAACCAATCACCATGAACTGCATTTATTTTTTCATATTCTTTTGCTACAATTTCAATGTGTTCTTCTCCCATTTCCTAATGTAATTTCGTTGGTCTTTACTCACGGACAACATCATTTTCTGACGAACCTCTTGGTTGCGGCACCGTTGCAACGGTCGACTGCGTCAGATTATCTTGTGTTTTTTTGCAATCACGGGTGTGATGTCCATAACAAACACAACTGGAGCAAATAATGTGAATATCTTCATGCTGCACGTTGTATTAATGGCCATTAACATTGACATTTCCGACAACCAGTAAGGTTAGATCAATCTCCACGTAAATTCTCGCAAATCTTCCCCTCTACGCCAAGGGTGTTAGTATTTACCTTAACATGAGTACCCTCGAGAGATAGCAAATCAAGGACCCTTTCTTCATAATATAATAAGTAACGTCATGAAAATCAAATTCAAACTAATATTTTCTCCACCTTTGCGAGTGGAGATGCAAAATCTGAAATCCATCGAATCAATGTCTAACAACATCACCAAAGTTACCGTAAAATTAAAAATGATTTTTTTTTTAAAATTTTCTCATAAATGTGACATTTATTATAAACCTAATAAGGGATTAATAAATTTTCTTACAAATTTTCCTAAAGAGACGATATCTTAAATGATTGCAAATTCAGCTAACAAGTTCATGCAAAGACGAACCACCAAAGCCATGATTGTATGAAGTGAACACATTATCAACACTTCTTTCTCTCTTTCTTCTATCGGATTCATTCATTCTTCTTTGCACACTGCATTTCATCATGAACCTCACCACTCTCTTTCTCCTTTTTCTTCTTCTCATCTCGCTAAATTCCCATTTTGCCCTCGCCGGCAAACGCAAGGTCCACATCACCGACGAATTGGACGACGTGTTCGACGATGAGGAAGATGATGATTGGAAACAATGGGGCAAGAAACCTGCTCCCTCTTTCGCTCCCTCCGATATAACCAAGATGGATACTTCGCAGATCCAAGAGGAGATGATGAAACGCCACACCGGACCTGTTATCGGATTCGTCAAGCTCCGATTAGGTGTTCGCCGGACTCCGGTAACCACATTTTCCTCATACCCCCTTTTTATTTTATTTTTCTAATTTGGTCTTAGAAATTTTGTTTATTACTTGTTTTGTTGGATTTTGATGAGAAAAATCTCTATTTTTTTTAATATAAGCTCGAGTTTGAGTTAAATTAGTGATTTTTTCCTGTTATGCATGATGGGTTTGAGTTAAAGTTGTGATTCTTATCTGTTATGATGGCTTTGAGTTAAAGTTGTGATTTTTACCTGTATTGCTTAAAGGGGGATAATGCAACTTTTCTACATAGTTTTTACTTTGTACTATTTGTTGATTTTGATTTACATTGTGTTGTCAAAGAAAGATTCTAGGATACTCTTTTCAGTATTGGGTGCAATTTATGTGAATCTCGTTAAATAACAAATGCATTAATCTCGCGCAACGGTATAATAAAGAGTGTGTTGCTAACGATTCTCGTTGAAAGACTAAGAGCAGTATGAGAGGTTTCTGGTTTGAACTTTTGAATTTTTCATGTTTAATTTTAGGACATGGTAGCTGAACTTGCCATGAAATGGACACGTGTTCTGAGAACTGGAGCTATTGGAATAAGGTTTACAGGTGTTGATCTGAATACAATCATGTTCAACATGGACAGCATCAAAGACTTAGAGGAGGTATGGCATTTTACCTTTTTTTTCTTTCGAACATAAAGAACTATTAGTTTATATTGCTTGCTGTCGATGCTGTCTCATACTCTACGGTGTAAACAGTTGAAGGAATTTGTTTTGGACCAATCAGAAGCATATGAGATTAAAATGGGGGAGCAATTTTTTAGAAGACCTGGAGATCTACCCCTTGACGAACTCATTCAGAAGCAACATAGAGAGAAAGGCGAAGCAGATAATGCTGGTCAAGAGGATGGGAATTTGAAAACAGAATTGTAGTTAAAAATGGTACAGATAAAATCCTCTAGAAGTTGAGATACCGCAATTGTATCCCTTGTTTAGATTATTTGTTGCTCCAAGTATTGTTATTTTTATAGTCCTGATATACAACTCTTCATCTCTTTCTTCGATTTTAACTAAATCTAAACGATAAAAGTAAAAAGTAGGGGTGGCAAAATGGATCCGGCCCTCCGGGCATGCCCGCACTTTAGTGCGGGGCGGGCCAAGGGTTTAGGCTCTCACCCTCTAATGTGTCCGTCCCGCCCCGTCCCATTTTTTTGTGGATTTTTGCGGGCACATGTATTTACATAAATTTTTGTATTTTTAGGTTTAAAGAGTGCAGTGCCCGCGGGCTTTCCCCGTCCCGCCTTCACTTTTTTGCGGGGCGGACCTAAGTTTTAGACCCACATCCTCAACTATGACCGTCCCGCCCCGTTTTTTTGCGGGCTTTTGCGGGGAGGACATGCCCGTTTATCACCCCTAGTAAAAAGAGGTTTTGAATCTCATAACAGTTGCAGTTGTAATAATAGAAATTCACAAGGAAGTCGTTATTGTTTATACATGAATAAGATGGAAGAAAACATTCAACTAAACCATTGACGATTCAATTGAAACTATTATTTCAGCTTGCTGCTGAAATCAGAGAGCCCAAGAAGCTGAACCCTTGGGTTGGCTGCTGCTTCATCCCTCTCTTTCTGAGTGTTGAACCCCCAATCCACTAATCCAAGCATCCAAGTTTAAGAATTATTATGCAATTCCAAAAAGCACAAATAATGCAAAACATAGAAACTTAAAGAGATGAAAATTGAGAGTGCAGAAGGGAGAAAATAATTTTACCTAGATACAAATTCCAATTATCTAACTCTGGCTCTTTGATGACATTTTTAAGCGTTGCAAGCCTATCTTCCACAAAGCTGTTTAAAATTAACTACAGTTAATTTCTCTTAAATCATCTTAAAAGCTTGTAACAATCAAAATATCTTCTGAATTCACAAAAATCTTAACTGTAGTGTCAGTCCTTGGTGTTCTGGCATTTTTTGAAGCTTCTTCAGCACTTCTACCTTAGGACTGGAGAGAGAATATAAGATAGTTTGAGAAACAAATGTATCTATGAAATGAAGTATTAGCATAATGCACCGGTTCACCTGAATTTGTATAAATATATGAAATAGCAATACTAACCCAGTTCCCAGACCATATATTCTTTCTGGTGGTATAGTTATTGCAGCAAGTTCTCTAAGTAAAGCATCGGCAAAGCGGCTCTGAAACCGTAGAAAGGATAGGAAAGTGTGTATAAGATGCAAAGGTTTTCTGTTTTCATGCTATGAGCAGAGAGAGAAATCAGACCTGTTTTGTGGTGACAATGTAGACTCTTGAGCTTGCAAATCTTAATGCATCGGTAACACCGGGATAGAATCTAGCGGCAAATAATCCACAAATTAAAATGTTGAACTTTAAAATTCATACCGAGAATATGTTTGTTCATACAGAGAACACAATTTATAACATTTGATCGGAGTACCTGTTGGCTTGAATCCAACCAGTGAAATCCTTCTCCAACCAATCATCTCTAACCTTTCCGAATAAATCTATCAGATCATCCTTATTCTCGTTCCACTCTTCCATGACAATAGGCTTCAATTCGAACCAGCTCTCTAATATGCCCTCAACTGTGAGGCCCTCTGCCACCTTTCAGAAGAACTATGACATCAGTCAAATGGCATCATCATAGATCACAAAGTTCCTTAGAATCTGATGATAATGTTATGACTTCCACTTGTTAATCCATGATAATAAAAAATAAAAAATAAAAAAAATAAAAGGAAAAGACTTGCACCAAAAGAAAAAACTTAAGCCAGAGTTTAGTTTTATACTCACCGAAGATTTTCTTATGGAAGGAACTCTTGTCTCGAGCAATAACCTCACAAGTAAAAGAGTTTCGTATCCAGTTTCCACCACTGGTCTCACCTGATATGAAAAAACTGTGCATCTCATATCTAGAACTAGAAAGAGAAGTAATCAAACTTGAACTTAAACTAAACTATTTACTCTAATCATCTGTTCAACAATCCAATCTTCTGTGGCAGAATCCACACTTTCAAACAGGGCTGGCCATCTCAACTTGGCAGCCTACAAATCATCAAACAACAAAACCAGAAAGTTCCAAAGATCATCAGAAACTATGTACACTTTTCAGTTATTTTCTTGGTAACCAAATGGTAGAATAGACAAGATGAGCGAGCAAGAACCTTGAGAGCAGAGATAGCTGTCTCTTCACAGGTATCACAGAGAACTCCATCAAAGTCCAATGCATAGAGATGGCCCATTTGCTTCTCTTCCTTTCAATGTTACCAAAACCAATCCAAATATGATATATAAGACTGCATTGCATGGTATATAATTACCCTCTATTCTAATAAGATTGAAATCATTGGTGCCAGCTATCAATGAAATCATGACACGTGTCTACGTAGCAATATATCCTTCTTTTTAGTCTTTTTTTATTTATCAATCAATAAATGTGACTCCTATAAGTTTATAGCCAAATAGATATTTTCTTTGTTTAGTTTAGACATGGTTTGTATGTCTCCTGTGCGAGCGCATGTCTGAATCAAGATGCGATGACATAGAACGTCCAAATTTGCACATTACAACTTAAATGACTTTTCCTAAAACTGAGTTTTACTAATTCAAACGCTTGATATAGCTATTTTAAAGATTCCAAATTTTTTTTACAATACATAATTTAAGTCTTTGAACAAGTCATTTGATATGAACCAATTGAGGATATTCGTATTAAGTTACATCCAAGTTATTTCAATACAACAGCAAGCATTTTGTATCTGCAAAAAAACAGTACACTGCATGTAACAACTTAACAAGGCCAAACTTGAGGATAAAACAAGGTCACTTCATTTAATAGAGTTGCAAATTACAGCATTTTAATAAAAAGAGGAGGAAGTTTCTAAGTAGAAAGAGTGTGTACATTATAATTTTTTTATTGTTTATAAAGGAGTTGGAAGAAAATGTTTAGTGTTGAAAATTCAATGAAAAACCCTATTTCAACTTCTTGCTGAAGTCTGAGAGTTGAAGAACACGAATTCTGGCAATAGCTGCAGCTTCCTCTTTCTCTTGTGCAGTGTTGTAACCCCAATTCCCTGATCCAAATAGTCATCATTAATAAAGCAAACTCAACATCATACAAAGAAAAGAAAAAGAAAGTGATAATACATTAAATACACAATGGGAACCGAGACAAAAATGAAGGAGGGTGCAGAAATTATAAACAGAAAAAAGAACTACCTAGATACAAATTCCAATTGTCTAACTCGGGCTCTTTGATCACATTTTTTAACGTAGCTAGCCGGTCCTCAACAAAGCTGGTTAAAATAACTGGAATTAATTTCTTGAAGACCATCTTTGCAAATTCAAATAACTAGTCATAACCAAAATGACATTGATTTACTGCTAATAGCTCAGTATCTTACTGCAGTTTCAGCCCTTGATGCTCTGGTCTCTTTTGAAGCTGCTTTAGAATTTCTACCTTAGGACTTTAGGGCAAATGAAAAACAAATTCTTATTAAAAGAAAACAATAGAATTGAAATATAAATATTTCAATGCATGACTACAATTAAAGTTATCAAATACTAACCCAGTTCGGAGACCGTATATCCTTTCAGGTGGTATGGTTACTCCAGCAAGCTCTCGAAGTAAAGCATCGGCAAAGCGGCTCTGAAATAATGAACCAATTACTTCGTCCCATCTTATTTTTCTTAATACTGAAAGCAAAACTCTCTATTGTGAGAGGATTATTGTCCCCTTGCGAGGGTAAAGAGAAAAATTTACCTGTTTTGTGGTGACAATGTAAACCCTTGAGCTTGCAAATTTTAATGCTTCAGAAACACCAGGATATATTCTATAGGCAAAACATCACTAATTAATAATTGGAAATCTCATTCATGACATGTGCAAAGAAATCCGGTTTATATGATGCATAAAATGATTTACATGATGCAACAAATATCCAGTTGGAATTTGGAAGCCACAAATAAAACGTATCCGAAACCCGGTTTTTGGAAATCCAGGTTTGGGGGAAAAAATCCGGTTTCGCTATCAAATCCAATCCATTCTATTGGTTTTTATTTAACATGGTTTGGATATTAATAAGTCCTAACCATGAACATGCCTAAATAGGAGTACAACAATATCTTAATATGTTTAATGTAACAAACCAATGACAATATTTACTCTGAAGCATAGCTAGAATAAAAAGTCGAATACAAATTGATTCCTTCTACAATAAGACTTCCTTGAACAGAAAGGAAAATAATTGTTCTACCAAAATCCAAAAGAATTACACACATGTCCTACTTCCCCAATCTAAAGGATCTCCCAGTTTCAGGTTAGGAAACTGGTTGAACTGGAATGATAACATACATTCAGCGTTGCACTGGAAATTTTCGTAAACTGAATGTCCGTGGCTTCATTTTAAAAAGATATGTCTACATAATGCCTTAGGTTTCTCATCATACATCTAGTATAAGTTATAGCCAGTGATTTAAAAACTGAACTGGACTACTCAACTAGTTGAACCAAGAAACAACATTGCCTAAAGTTCGGTTATTTGAAAGGTTCAATCACGGTTTTGTGTCCGGTTTAAAGCAGATGAACCATCACTTATAGGTCTCTCCAGTTTGATGTATGTTTTGACTTCTAAAACATTGGTTATATAACAACTATAAAAAAATATCCCCTCTTAAAAGATGATTGTAATACCTGTTTGCTCCAATCCAAGTAGCAAAATCCTGCTCCAACCAGTCATCTCTGACCTTTCCAAAAAGATCTATCAAAGCCTCCCTATCCTCACCCCATTCTTCCATAATAATAGGCTTCAACTTGGACCAATTCTCCAATATACCCTCAACTGCAAGCCCTTCTGCAACCTTGCACAAGAACAATGACATCACTCAACAGATTTCAGAAGCAGATTCAAGGAAATAAGAACCATCATAAATTATAAACCTAGTATCAATTTTCTGAGGTAATCAATGAGAAAATTTGAGAGGCATGGGCATTTTACCCACCGAAGATTTCCTGATGGAAGGTGTTCTGGTCTCTAGCAACAATCTCACAAGTAAAAGGTTTTCATATCCAGTTTCCACTACTGGTCGCACCTGACATGAACAACTGTATAAATCTATCTATAAAACATCGAAATCAAGTCAAGCCATTTGCCAATAATTTTTTTAAAATGGACACACATAGAACAACTATGAAGCACGGACACCAGAAACACGACACCGACACAATATTGATACGTCGAGATTAATAGTAAATTGAAAAAGGAATAAATTAAACATAATCACAAGTGTCGTGTCGATTTCAGTTGGTTTCAGAAGCTGACACTTTTTTTCCAGAGGTGTCAGTGCTACATAGTAGAATAATTACACAAATATTTCATAAAATTCATCCAGAGATTATTTACAATATGCATTTGGTCAACAATCCAATCTTCAGTGGTTGAATCCACACCATCAAACAAGCCAGGCCATCTCACTTTAGCAGCCTGCAAATTCGTCAAACAAAATAAATCATGAGCTGAACTCAGTACACTATATGAATTGCAAGAAGAATTAAGACAAAAAAATAAATTGAAAATTTAGAAAATTGAAAACAAAAACCCAAAAATTGCTATGACTTTGAATGGTCAAAATTGTGGTTTATGCGTAATTGAATAGAACCTTGAGAGCAGAGAGAGAGCTTTCACCGCAGCTATCACAGATGACTCCATCGAAGTCCAAAGCGTAAAGGTCCCCCATTTCAGTTACCTCCTTTTGAGTTTCGCAGCAAATGGATTATTTCTGTGGCATCCAAACAGTGCCTTATTTTTTCTTCATTCTACAGAATCAGCCACGTGTCTATGTAGATAGAGAATGGTTCGGCTCGGTTCAAAATACTCGAACCATTTCAGAACCAATAAGACCGCTATTTATAGGACTGTTAAAAATATATAACTAAACCGAATGCAGTTAAAATAATTAAATAAAAGTAATGCTAACTTGTGCCCTAAAGGCACATGTTAAGAAACCCACAAATAGAAAATTTGTTTTGAAAAAATAAATAAAATTATTAATGGTAAGTTTCTAATAAATTCAATACATAATTTTCAAAAAATTGTTTCTATATTTATCTCTTAACTTGTGCCCTTGGGGCACAAGTTAGCATTATCCATTAAATAATTATGTTTGCTGAGTAAACCAAATCATATTATAAATAGTTCTAGAATTGAATTGAAAATCAAATTAAAATTGGAATCGAAATAAAAAATATTAAAAATATATTTTATTTTTATTTTTTAAAATTTAAAATAATTTAATTCTTTAATAAATAATTAGGTTTGGAAAAAATTAACTTATAATTCGGTAGGAATTGAAATTTCAAATCGGTAATATTAAACTAAGGGTAATGCTAACTTGTGCCCCAAGGGCACAAGTTAAGAGATAAATATAGAAACAAATTCCTGAAAATTATGTATTGAATTTATTACAAATTTATAATTAATAATTTTATTTATTTTTTTAAAACAAATTTTCTATTTGTGGGTTTCTTAACATGTGCCCTTGGGGCACAAGTTAGCTTTATCCTTAAACTAATGACTATGATTCGGTTCGATTTGATTCTAAGGTAAACTAAAATGGTTTGGTTCAGTTCAACATTTTTTTACTATAATTTAGTTTGATTCGGTTCGATTTTCTCCCTAAACCATAACATGAGCAACCCTATTTATATAATCTCCTCCCCTTAATTATAAAATCTTTTTTGGAAAGTTTTGTTTTAAGTTATTTATTTACATATTTTTAATTATATTCATTTTGTGAAATACATTATTTATTAATATTGCAGTATCAACTTGTTTTTTAAAATAAAAACTAATTTAAATATATTTACAAATAAATAATTATACATGTTTTTTTCGAAACTAGAATCGGATGTTTCGGCTTCAGTGCCATTCATCTTGGGCCGGTATGGTGAAGAGTTGTGGTGCTCGATCTTAAACTCTTCACACAACTCCTTCATCATATTGTTGTTGAGATTACTGGCATTGTCAGTGATGATCTTGCTAGAAATTCCATAGCGACAAATCATCTCTTTCTTGATAAATCGAGTAACCACCTGTTGAGTGACATTGGCATATGAAGCAGCTTCAACCTATTTTGTGAAGTAATCAATGGCAACTAGGATGAATCGATGACCATTGGAGGCTTTAGGCTCTATCATCCCAATCATATCAATACCCCACATAGAAAAGGGCCATGGAGACGTCAAAATGTTCAATGGAGTCGGTCGCAAAAAGATATTGTCACCATATATTTGACATTTATGGAATCTCCTAATGAAGTTGTGTCAGTCAATCTCCATTGTCATTCAGTAATACCTAGCCCGGAGGATCTTCTTGGCCATAGCAGGACTTTTCGCATGTACACCATCGCAACATTCATGTATGGAATTTATGATTGTACTAGCTTCATGTCTATCCATGCATCTGAGCAGTACGAAATCATAATTTCGCTTGTATAACACATCACCGTTTAAGAAAAACTTGGAAGAGAGTCTTCTCAAGGCCTTCTTATCAGAAATAGACATACCCTCGGGATATTGTTGTTTCTCAAAAAATCTCTTTATGTCATAGAATCAGGGCTTATCATCAGGATCTGCCTCGATTGTTAGACAATGTGTTGGGTCATCTAAATGGTCAATATGGATAGCAAGTGCTTCATTCTTCCATCTGACTTTGAACATATATATCAATGTAGCTAGAGCATCTGCCAACTGATTTTCTTCCCTAGGAATATGATGAAAAGAGACTTCATCAAAATAGGATATCAGTTTTCTGATGTGCTCTTTGTAGGGTATCAACTTGCTATCCCTAGTTTCCCAATCACCTTTTACCTGACTTATTACCAGAGATGAATCTCCATATACCTCAAGAATTTTGATCCTTAAGTCGATGGTCGCCTCCATATCATATATACATGCCTCATATTCTGCCATATTGTTGGTGCATGTCATACGGTGAACTGACTTTGGTGTGATTTGCTTTGGAAAGCAAATGTCGCGGTTAGCAAGAGTCGCCACCGACTTTTCTTTTATCCAATAAGGAAAGGTGGAAAAGAACAGGAAAGACCTTAATTAGATTTTGGGTTCGGGAGGTACATTATACAAAGGGAAGGTGTTAGCACCCTTTGTATCCATGGTTATCCATGGGCTCTTAATTGCTTGATCACTTATGTTATTTTTTCTTGTCTGAAAAAGTGTTTGTGAATTGTTTAGAAAATGTTTTGAAAAAGAGAATTTAACTTTGTAATGATTCTCGTATGAATGTATACAAAGTGGTTATCTCGTTTAGTTTTGAAAATGGTTTAGAAAAATATAACTCAGTAATGATTCTAGTATGAATGTATACCAAGTGGTGATTTTCTAGTATTTGTGAAGTGTGAAAAGTATTTTTAAATTGTGAGTAAGCAATTAAGAGTTATACCTACCCAATGTCTTGATGGGCATTTCCTATCCTTGTGAGGGTAAAACCGTCCTTATTATTGAGAAATAAGTAGTTTTATCCTTTGGATGTAAAAGGGTCATCGTAGGGTCATCGATTGGTCATTGAAAGCAACGGTTGTAAGGATACCTTAGCATTCGAAGGGACTATCATCATTTAACCGTAGGCTACACCGAAGGGTCATCGAGGGACAAAATCATATATTCGAAGGCAACATCCGAGGGGCTATGATTTATTTTAGAGGGACATGATGATTTAATCGAAGGGTCTTGGCTAAGGGTATCCCCACATTCGCGGGACATGACCGTAATACCGTAAGGCAACAAAGAGAGGTCCAAGATCACATATTCAAAGGCAATATTTTGCAATTAAGTATTTAAGATGAATTTCCACATTATGATCAATTAGGATGAATCTCCACATTAAAATTAACTAAGTAATTAGGATGAATCTCCACATTAAAATTAATTAAGCAATTAGGATGAATCTCCACATTAAAATTAAGTAATTCAGAATCCATCTCCATAAGGGTATCCCACAAATAAAGTGGAATACCTAGTCGGCCGTTTCTTCGGGAATATGTAAGCCTTTACACAATTCAGCACGCGGGTTAGAACATCGAGATAAAGTACAATTGAAAATTGCACCACAACATAAACACAACAGTCATAAGGTCAGGCCAAATAATGCAGAATTATAATAAATCTTGATTAGATAAACATAAGGCAGAACAGAAAAGAAACAAAACAGCCACTGTCCCGTTCGCTCCTGCTTCGCCTAGCGAAGGCTTAGCGAGTGCTCGCTACAGGCTCGCTTAGCGATGTGCTAGCGAGCGGCTACGGGTTTTGAGTTTGATAGCAGCATGATCTCCGGAACCCTGAACTTTATGGCATTTAATTACAGGAATAGCATGGACAAACATTCAGGATATTCAGGCATACTTAAATTCACATGTGAAATCAAATTACATATCCGAAAATTTAATCATGATGCCTTATGTATGTAGAGATTACCGATTAAAAACATAAAACAGTAGTTGTCATACGGTGAACTGGACTTTTTGTGTTTTTTATCGCAATGTCGCGGTTAGCAAGAGTCGCCACCGACTTTTCTTTTATCCAATAAGGAAAGGTGGAAAAGAACAGGAAAGACCTTAATTTAGATTTTGGGTTCGGGAGGTACATTATACAAAGGGAAGGTGTTAGCACCCTTTGTATCCATGGTTATCCATGGGCTCTTAATTGCTCGATCACTTATATTATTTTTAAAAAAAAAGTGTTTGTGAATTGTTTAGAAAAATTGTTTTGAAAAGAGAATTTAACTTTGTAATGATTCTTGTATGAATATATACAAAGTAGTTATCTCGTTTAGTTTTGGAAATTGTTTAGAAAAATATAACTCGGTAATGATTCTAGTATGAGTATATACCAAGTGGTGATTTTCTAAAGATATTTTGAAAGGTGTGAGGTGTGAAAATTGTTTTTAGATTGTGAGCCAACAATTAAGAGTTATACCGACCCAAGGTCTTTATGAGCATTTCCTATCCTTATGAGGGTAAAACTGTCCTTATTATTGAGAAATAAGTAGTTTTATCCTTTGGATGTTTAAGGGTCATCGTAGGGTCATCGATAGGTCATTGAAGGCAACAGTTACGAGGATATCTTAGCATTCGAAGGGACTATCATCTTTTAACCGTAGGCAACATCGGAGGGTCATCGAGGGACAAAGTTGTATATTCGAAGGCAACATCCGAGGGACTATAATTTATTTTATGATGATTTAACCGAAGGGTCTTTGCTAAGGGTATCCCCACGTTCGCGGGACATGACCGTAATATCGTAATCGTAAGGCAACAAAGAGAGGTCCAAGATCACTTATTCAAAGGCAAAGTTTTACAATTAATTATATAATTAGGATGAAACTCCACATTAAAATTATTAAAAATAATATATTAAAAAAATTAATACATTAGAAATTAATACATTAAAATTAATTTAGGGTGAAACTCCACAAGGGTATCCCACAAATAAAGTGGAATACCTAGCCAATAACCTTTTCCTGGGATATGTGAACCTTTACAAAACTCAAAAAAAGAAACATGTCAGAACACCAAATCAGGGTGCAATCGAAGATTACACCGGAGAAATATCACAACAATAAATAGGATAGGATGAATAATGCATGGCTATGATAAAACATAAAAAAAACAGAATAGAAAAGTCAGCTACTGTCTCGTTCGCCTCTGCCTCGCCTAGCGAAGGCCAGGCGAATACTCGCCCCAGGCTCGCCTAGCGAGGTGCTAGCGAGCGGCCACGGATTTTGAATTTGAAAACAGCCCCACGTTAGGAACTTTGAATTTTATGGCATTTTATCACAGGAATAACATGGTCAAACATTCAGGGTATTCAGGCATATTTAAATTCCCATACGAAAGCAAATTATATATCAACATTTAATCATGATGCATTATATATGTAGATATGGCCAATTGAAAGTATAAACAATAGAGATACGCAAACCTGTTTGCCAATTCAAGGTTGAAGGGATTGACCACTTGTAGTATCGGAATAAGTTAGGCAGCGGGAATTGGACGGCGATGGCTTCGGTGCAGATGGGTTGCCTTCAGGGTTTCTTTACTCTGAATTCTCCGGGTAGGCAGGGTTCCTATGCCAAAACTTCTATTCGTTCTTCTCTGTTCTCCTCCTCTTTTTTTTCAGTGAATCTCCCAGTGTAACTCCCAGTGTCCTTTCCTCTACTGAAACTTCAGTATTTATAGACTGATTTCGTGGGTAATGGGCTTGGAATGAGGGAGACCCAAGTCCAAAATAATTTGTTATATTTATTTTAATTATTTAATTAATTAATTAATTAATTAATTAAAAAAAAATTCTTTTTTTTTTATTTTTTATTACTGAAGTGCTGGTATTTATAGTGATAATGGTGACCTAATGGGCTCAGAATGAAGCCCGAAATTTTTGTTGTCTGTCAGCTTCGCTAGGCGAGCGCGTAGCGAACAGGCCAGTTTGGGCCATTTTCTGGATTGGGCCATCCGTGAGCTGGGTCTTTGTTTCTTCAAGATCAGTGTTATATATGAGTCGGAATGCCTTGCAAAATGTCTTGAAATATTAATGGGCAAATTTTGGGGTATGACAGTAGTGATGCGCAAACCTGTTTGCAACTGAGCTGCGATGTTGAAGGGACTGACCACTCTTGGTATCGGATGGGGTTGGGCGGAGGTAACTTCGGTGCGGATGAGCGGCCTTCAGGGTTTCTTTACTCGGAATTCTCTGAGTTAGTCTCTAGGGTTTCTATGCCAGGGTTTCTGTCCGTCTTTATCTGTCCCTTTTCGTGACTGAAGTGTCGGTATTTATAGTGATTGTGGTGACCTAATGGGCTCAGAATGAAGCCCGAAAATTCTGATATATCGCAAGCTTCGCTAGGCGAAGGAGTTGCTCGCCTAGCGAGCAAGCTAGTTTGGGCCTTTTTCTGGACTGGGTCTGTTGTGAGCTGGGCTTTTGTTCCTTTAAGGTCAGTGCCTTGCAGAATAAGTTGGAGTGCTTCGAGAAATGTTTTGCAAGATTAATGGGCAAATTTTGGGGTATGACAGCTGCCCCTGTTCAATATTCTTGAACCGAGAGAGTTAGGATGGCAAGTATGTCATTCGTGGTCTGGAGGTGGAAGATTACTGAACACTAGAATGTCCCAAAAATTTGCACTTGTCAATTAGTCTTGATGGAGATGGGCTTAAAGATGCCATCCAGGAAGTTTGATGATGAGAGCTTCGGATTGCGTCGGACGTCAGACCAATTTGAAGACATGGGTGCCACACCGGGTCGTACGCTAGACCTGATGAGATAAGGATCCGAATGAGTCATACACCGCTGGGGATAAGGGATCAGAATGGATCATGCGCTAGATCGCATCTGAATAGCAGAATGAGTTGTCCATTAGGCGGGCGATTTCGCTGGGGAGGAAAGATCAGAATGGATCGTACGCTAGATCGTATCTGAGCTGCAAGATGAGTCGTCCATTAGGCTGTATCTGAGGATGAAAGGGGAGTCGTACGCTAGACCATGCTTAAGAATGTACCGTACGCTAGGCAGCATATGAGGGGATGAACGTCCAAATGGGTCGTACGCTAGACCATCTCTGAGCAGCAGAACGAGCCGTCCGTTAGGCTGTTTCTGATGATGAAGGGGGATAGTCATACGCCAGACTACACTTCAGAATGTACCGTATGCTAGGTAGCATCTGAGGGGATGAGGGTCCAACTGGGTCGTACATTAGATCGTATTGGAGTAGTTGAAGGTTAGAATGGATCGTACGTTAGATCGTATCTGAGTTGAAGGAGTCATATGTTGAGCTGAATCAGAGTGAACCGTACGCCAGGCTATATCTGATAGTATTCGTATATGTCGTACTTGCAACGAATATCTGAGATGTAGTCGAATCTTGAATGTAATTGATAAAGATGTCCGTCTGAACGGACCTTTGTTTTGACTGTATCAGGAGGATAATTAACCTGAAAAATAAAGTTAGCTTCATGCCATGTCATGATGCATGAGATGTTTTATGCTTGCGAAAATAAATGCGAATGTTGTATGCACGCGTATGCTATGAAATGATGTAATGAATTATGCATCTGAGAAGTTTTTCCTGGCGACTCCACTGGGGAAAATAAATCCCGAGATACTGGTTGGAGATATTTGTGTTAATGACCCTTTCTCAGCTGGGGGGTACTTGGTTTCTGTCTGGTGGCAGAAATATTCAACAGAGCCTGGCTGGGGATGGATGAGATGATCAGCCTGTCTGGTGATTCTGATCTCTTCTGGGAAATAGCTGGTTTTGCCGGGGAATAATGCCAATTCCTTCTGGGGAATAACAGGCTTGCCGGGGGAATAGAATTGGTAGCGGATTCATTGGAAGCATGGTTAGACCTCCTCCTTGATCCTGAAGTCTAGTAGGAATTGTTATTGTCTATTTTATGCATGTATTTTGGTAAACATTGATCATATTCAAATGCACATACTAATTCAAATTAAATCAATGGACATTTACGCAAACAAAACAGAGAAAGTAAAACAAAAGCATCTTCTTCTTTTTTTTTGGAAATAAGGTTGTATTGATTTTGGAAGAAGGCCTATAAACAGGCAGTTTGTGTACAAGGAGACAGAAATCCTAGTAAGAGGAAATTGTCGAGAACATAAAGAAAAAGCTATGAAGGAAAAGTCCTATCGATTTTAATTCTACTATTGCCATTATGTCTTCAAGCATCTCATCTCCTGCTGTCAGATAGAAGTGATTAGCTTGTTCAGTCCCTTGAACTTGGATGAAGCTGACTGAGAACGGGACATAGTCATACGCTTTTAATCCCTAATTTTTGCCGGGACCCCCTTTTCAGGTTTTCAGTCCACCAGGATACCCTTTTTTGCCCAAGCCGCCTTTTCAGGTTTTCGACTCGTCGAGTGTACATTTTTATATGTTTATCCCTAATTTTTGCCCGAACCCTTTTGGTTCTCCGGGATGCCCTTACTTTTGCCTAGGTACGTCGACCTAGCGGGTCTCTTTTATGCGTAGTATTTTTTAACTATGTCTGCGTTCACGGGATGTGGGAAGTCTTCGCCATCCATCGTAGCAAGTATCATGGCTCCACCAGAGAATACCTTCTTAACTACAAATGGCCCTTCATATGTGGGAGTCCATTTGCCCCTGGGATCACCTTGTGGTAGAATGATACGCTTTATCACCAATTCGCCGATCTGATACACCCGTCTCTTGACCTTTTTGTTGAATGCCTGGGTCATGCGCTTCTGATATGTTTGCCCATGACAAACAACCGCGAGTCTTTTTTCATCAATCAAATTTATCTGATCGAGTCGAGTCTGAATCCATTCATCCTCGTCTAAACCTGTCTCTTTCATGATTCTTAGAGAGGGAATCTGAACCTCTACCGGTAGGACGGCTTCCATTCCGTAGACTAAAGAGAAAGGAGTTGCCCCTGTCGAAGTGCGTACTGAAGTGCGATAACCATGAAGAGCAAATGGTAACATCTCATGCCAGTCTTTGTACGTTACTGTCATCTTTTGTACGATCTTCTTGATATTCTTATTAGCAGCCTCCACGGTGCCGTTCATCTTTGGCCGGTACGGAGAAGAGTTATGGTGTTTTATCTTGAACTGCGTGCAGAGTTCAGTAATTATTTTGTTGTTCAAATTGGTGCCATTGTCAGTGATAACTCTTTCAGGGATGCCATATCGACAAATGAGATTACTCTTGATGAATCGTGCCACCACATTCTTGGTGACAGAAGCAAATGAGGCTGCCTCTACCCACTTTGTAAAGTAGTCAATAGCCACGAGGATGAAACGATGTCCATTAGAAGCAGTAGGTTTAATCTCTCCGATCATATCAATGCCCCACATTGCAAAGGGCCAAGGGGTTGCCAACATGTTTAATGGGGCCGGAGGCACATGTACTTTGTCCGAATAGATCTGGCACTTGTGACAAGTCCTGGAGTGATGGTGGCAATCAGCTTCCATGGTAGACCAATAATACCCTGATCTCAGAATCTTCTTGGCCATTGTATGTCCACTAGAGTGAGTCCCAAAAATACCGTCATGCATGTCTTCCATAATCTTTTCTGCTTCCTTTTTATCCACACAACGAAGCAAAGTCGAATCATGATTACGTTTATATAATATTCCATTACTCAAAAAGAATTTAGCGGAGAACTTCCTCAGGAATTTTCGGTCATTGATGGACGCCCCTTCAGGGTATTCCTGAGCTTCTAAATACCTTTTTACTTCGTGGAACCAAGGTTTCTCTTCTACTTCAGCAGCATTAAGTTCATAACAATATGCTGGTTCATCTAGTCGTTCAATGGTGATCCTGGGAGCTTCATTGTCCCATCTGACTCTGAACATAGATGACATGGTGGCCAAGGCGTCTGCCAACTGATTCTCTTCTTGTGGGATATGTTCGAATGTAATCTCTTCAAAGTATGGGATTAATGTCAACACCCGCTCTCGATAAGGGATGAGATTCGGATGTTTAGTGTCCCATTCTCCTTTGATCTGACTGATTACTAATGTTGAGTCCCCGTACACACTCAAAAACTTGATTCTCAGGTCTATAGCAGCTCTGAGTCCCAAAATACATGCTTCATACTCGGCCATATTGTTGGTACAATCGAAACATAGTCTAGCAGTGAAAGGCGTATGACAACCCTTGGGGGAAACGATTACAACACCAACACCATTGCCCAATGCATTAGAAGATCCATCAAAAACCATAGTCCATCGGGATCCCGGATCGGGTTCTTCATCCGGTCCAGGTTCTTCATAATCATTAACAAGCATGACATCCTCATCTGGGAACTCAAAATTCATAGATTAATAATCATCCACTGCTTGATGAGCCAAATGATCGGCTAGCACGCTTCCTTTGATTGCTTTCTGGGTAGTATACTGGATATCATACTCTGTTAAAATCATCTGCCATCTCGCTATTCTTCCGGAGAGGGCAGGTTTCTCAAAAATGTATTTGATGGGATCCATCTTAGAAATCAACAAAGTGGTATGATTCAACATATACTGTCTTAGTCGGCGAGCAGCCCAGGCCAAAGCACAACAAGTTCTCTCGAGCAGTGAGTATCTTGTTTCACAGTCGGTAGACTTTTTGCTAAGGTAGTATATGACATGCTCTTTTCAACCAGACTCGTCATGTTGCCCCAACACGCACCCCATTGAATTTTCTAACACGGTTAAATACATGATTAGAGGTCTTCCTTCAACTGGTGGTATCAGGATCGGAGGTTCCTGGAGGTACTTCTTGATTTTGTCAAAAGCTTCTTGACATTCGTCATTCCATATCATCTCTTGATTCTTCCTCAGTAGTTTGAAGATGGGTTTGCAGGTAGCAGTTAAATGGGAGATAAACCGGGCGATGTAATTCAAACGTCCCAAGAAACCTCTGACTTCTTTATCTGTACGGGGAACTGGCATTTCTTGAATAGCTCTCACCTTAGTCGGGTCAACCTCAATTCCTTTACCACTGACAATAAATCCCAAGAGTTTACCGGATCTTACTCCAAAGGTGCATTTGTTCGGGTTCAATCTCAGCTTGTATTTCTTCAACCTCTCAAACAATTTGTACAAATGGTCGAGATGTTCTTCTTCAGTATGAGATCTGGCTATCATGTCATCCACATATACTTCTATTTCATGATGAATCATATCATGGAACAAAACCACCATAGCACGCTGGTACGTTGCCCCGGCGTTCTTTAAACCGAATGGCATTACTTTGTAACAGAAAGTGCCCCATTGCGTCACAAACGTAGTTTTCTCCATGTCTTCAGGTGCCATCTTAATCTGGTTATAACCCGAGAATCCATCCATGAAGGAGAATACTTTGTGTTGAGCGGTATTATCTACCAGAACATCAATGTGCGGGAGTGGAAAGTCATCTTTGGGACTCGCTTTATTCAGATCTCTGTAATCGACGCACATTCGCACCTTACCATCCTTCTTCGGTACTGGTACCACATTAGCAACCCATTGAGGATAAGAAGTAACGGCTAGGAAACCGGCGTTAAATTGTTTCATAACTTCGGCTTTGATTTTCTCGGACATTTCAGGACGCATGCGGCGAACCTTTTGCTTAACAGGACGACAATCTTCCTTCATCGGCAAACGATGCACTACTATATCAATATCCAATCCTGGCATGTCTTCATAAGACCAAGCAAAAATCTCTACATAGTCATGTAACATCTGAGTCAATCTTTCTTTAATACTGTTTTCCAAGCCTGCTCCTATTTTGACTTCTTTCTTGTCCACTTCAGTACCCAGGTTTACAATTTCGATTGACTCTTCATGCGGCTGTATAGTCTTCTCTTCTTGCAGTACCAGTTGTCGCATTACGCGAAAAACCGGCGGGAAACGAGAACAACAGAGCCGCCACCGTGCGTTATTTATCCCAAAAGAGGGAAAGGAAACGCTCAGAGTAAACCTGGAAAAAAGCATGGTCTCGCGAACAAAGAGAATGGGATCGGGAGTCGGTTATGCGAAGGGAAGGTATTAGCACCCCTACGCATCCGTCGTACTCGACGGGATCCACGCACAAAAGGAAGGAAAATGGTTGCTAAAACACTGCTCATAAACACACACACACTGGCTGAAAGAGACACAAGAAAACGAGAGACTGACTCGGCAGGACATCGCGTCCTGGGCCTACTTAGTCTATCAGGCATAGACATCAGAGTCAAAGTAGTTCGGACTGGGGAAAACACATGCTCGCTAGGATGTCGCATCCTATGCATACGTATCTTCTTGGACGAAGAAGAATCAGAGCATTCGTAGCTCGGCTAACACGCACATAAACAAACACAGGCAAAGGCAAACGTGGAGCCTGAATGCCAATCACTGGACTTACATCAGCATCCGAACCAAAATACACACAAGAAGGCAAATGTGGAGCCCGAATGCCAATCACTGGACTTATATCAGCATCCGAACCAGCAAACCCACACTAGAACCCGAATGCCACTCGATGGACTTACATCAGCTTCCAAGCCAGCAAACCCACACTAGAACCCGAATGCCACTCGATGGACTTACATCAGCTTCCAAGCACACAACAAGACAAAATAAAGACACAGGCGCCCGGAGAGATCTGCTCATCTCCTGCCTACGTACCTCATCTGGTATGAGGATCAGGGCGACGTAGTTCCCCTACGAAGGGATACAAGGCTAGCCTAACCAGATAACAGAGGGAGACACAACTAGGGAGACTACGACTCGAGCCTAGATGTTATCATGCAAAATCATCCCTAAGTCAAGGTTTCTAGCTAACTTGCACAGGAAGCAAGCCTATCCTAAAGCACAAGCAATAGTAAATGATCACAAACAGCACGCACTATATGCACACAAGTGAGGCTCAAACAAGGGTGGGGCTGCAAGAGCAAGCCCACTGTACAGGGTGAGTTTTGCTCTTAACCTTGACATTGAGAGCCAAGGTGAAGCAGATGAAAAGTGAGTGAAGATAAGACTTCACAGCTCTTATCCCTGACCAGGGAGAGCTATAGACAATGAAGTGTGGGTCCAGGAAGTGGGAACCCTTCTACACTTAAGACACTGACACAACTGTACACTGTACAAGATCTTGGGTTTGTATCCCAATGCATCAACACAGTGGTGTGAGCAGAGGGATGACTCAACAGAATAATGGGAGATAGATTGCATATCTCTTTTATCCGCCAATTGCCTCATAGAGGTCTTTACCTGCTTGGGGACAAAAATAAACAAGCACAAACATTGCCTCTTAAGGAGGACTTCAGACAGGTGCCTGGCCAAGTAACAGGCCAGGTCTTCCAGACTACATGGAGACAAGAATGTTATACCTCAGTGCAAATTGCTTATTAAGCAAAGCAAAGCAATCTTAGCAACTAATGTACCTGAAATCAATCAAATACAATCAGTATACCAATCACAGAACTAAACATCAAATGGTTCACAATTAATTATACACAGACAAACACAAGCCAATGCACCAAGGTGCAAGCCATTAAGGCTCAAACTCAAATGTCAATCCCTACAACACAAAGTCAAAATTAGCCATATACAAGTCACAAGTCAAGTCCAATGGAAGCACACCATCAAGCAAAGGCCATTTGTGCTATTAACCTGAAACACAACTCAAAAGTGAGATCACAAGCCACTAGTCCAAGACTAGGGTCAAAAAGAGATGAAAAATCCAAAACAGCAAGTTAAAAATGATCAAAACCAAGATAAATCAATTAAGAAGAGAATCCAATTGTCCTCACATCAAAACTATGCACCAAATTCATTTCATGCACAATTTAAGTCAAACTAGGCAAGTGTGAACCACATATGAGCAAACAGAATGATCACACTCAAACAAATACCAAAACAGCTCAATAAATTCCACAAAAATTCAAGTCTAAACAGAACATATTCAATGAGCTTCATATCAAATTTCATGCTATTTGGACAAGAGGAAGTAGGGAAATTAAATTCAACAAGTCAGGACATGCAAAAATCAATCCAAACTAGGTCACCAAGCATACATCAACTTCAATCAAATGTAAAACAGTGAAAACAAATAAGAAATGAATGGGACCAAATCCAAAGTGACATGGAACATGTTAGGAATCACTCCATCAAATTTCATCTTCATATGGTAAGGTATGAGAATTTCACAAGCTATGTAAGTTGATCACTCAAGAAAAGTTCACAAAATGGTAAACAGCAAACAAAAATACCAATCAAATAGGAAATGGATCAATCAAATCCACAAAAAATCATGGTGAAACTAGACATATATATGATATCACATGCAAAAATTCAGGGAAATTGGCACAGTGTAAGCATAAAAAATAAAATCATGAACATAGCATAACATAGTGTGACACACATTGTCACACTCAACTTGAGAACATCATATCTCTCTAACCAGAAACTCAAAATTAGCAAACTATACATCAAAATCACCAGAAAAGAGTCAAGAACATACCTTTAAAATTTCATGCATTTTGGCTAAGGCATCAAGATTTCATGATTAAAATGGTGAAACATACATCAAAAGCATACATGTCCAAAGTCTCTAGGCAAAAATAAAAATCAGCCAGGCACAACATTGACTATCATACCTAAAAAAAACTAGAGAAAATTTGGAGATCAACACAAAAATCCCCATCCAATTTGGATTATCCATGATTTAATTATGATTTTTTAAAGTTTATTGATGAAATGAAATATTTATTTAAACTTAAAAATGAATTAATGAATTAGCGTGGCATTTTGGTAATTCTCTGGACCAGGGACGGAACGCTGCGTTCCACTAAATGCCATGGCTTCACGTGATTGGCTCGCTCGAGCGGGAAACAGAAAATTTAAACTGAAGCGCAGAAAAATGGATCTAGCACGCGTTTGGAAGGAGTTCTTGAGTGTTCATCATCGTTCGACCATTCCAGAAATCGTTATGAACAATTTTCAACCAAATCGAACAAATCATATACCGTTGTAACCGGCATTCAATGTAGATCACAAATATGGCCACGAAATTGTCCAGAAGTTAACATACACAAAGATCCACTCAAGAATAGTTATGGTGCACAAACTTTAATTCCAAATATCTTGATGAATAATGGATGAAATCAAGTGATTCAAGCACCAAATTACTCTATGTCAAAGGCACTATCTAAGCCACATGTTGATTCTAACAATTAGAGGATTCGAAAATCTCACCTTCTTGATGTGCAGTGTGGAAATCGTGCGTTTCAGCTCCAATTTTTGTGAAACAGGTGGCTTACAATGGTTATGGAAGTGATTGGAAGGTTCAACACAGCTCAGAAGCGCATGAGATTGATGAATTTCCCAACTGCCATTGAAGAGCTCAAGGTTGCACAGTGAGAGTTTGCACGGTTTTCTTCCTCAATTCCTTCAAACAGAATTCCCAATGCACCTGCAGATAATGAATCAACCAAGAAATGGCACAAGTATTGATGAATTATTGATGAACAATCAAGAAAAAGTGTATGTGCAAAGTGTGAGATTTTGAGAGAATTGGAGAATTTTGCTTTTTGGATCTGAAAAAATGAGATGTCCTTATGAGAAACAGTTATGATTAGGACTTTATACCTCACACTAATCCAAAATTTAATCAAGATTAAGCAAATGGAAGTGATTAGCATAAAATGCATTTTTAAGCAAAGTGGCCAAAATGCCCTTCTTCTAAACCAGTCAATGTATCAGTCCAAACTTGGTTCAAGCAAGTCGAAAATGCCATTTTGGATGTGTTGCAATTGGTCCCATGTGCAAATTCCATGTAATGCTCAAAATCACCTTTTCATGCCAAAAAATGCAAATGAGTTCACTTAAAAAATGCCATTTTGCTATGGTCATTTTTGATGAAATGTAATTATGCATCATTAAAGTTCATATGAAATGTGGTTTGCTCAAAGAAAAATCAACCAATTTGGCCATTCCATGTGAAAGTTATGGCACTTTGAATTTGGGCATTTTCTGAAAATGAATGGACCATATCTTGCCAACCACACATGGGAATTTAAAGTTCTTGGACTTTTTGGAATGGTGAGATCAAGATCTTCAACTTTCATGTTGGACAAAATTCCATTTGAAGCTTGTATGATGAAGTAATTTGAAGGAGCAAAACTTTCCATTTTGGGCAGTTGAAATTACAGGTCACCTGCCATTTTTGGAAACTTCTTGTCTGACTTTATTTTCTTCAACCTTGGTCTTTGATATGTCAAATGAGACTTATATGGACATGAATGAGGCCTTACAAACTATCTCACACCTTCCAATCCATAAAATCAGGCACAGTTGACCACAGTTGACTTTCTAGGGTTTTTGAAGAAATTCAGCTTGACTGCTGAGCTGTGATCATCCAACCTTTGTCCAAATCACTTCAAAATGATCCTTAGACCATATGAACTTGATAAATCAACTCTAGGGCTTTGTCCCAATGGAAATGGCACATGCTTGCTTGTTTGACCTGATCTCCTGACCAGTTTGACCTAATTTGTCAACTGGACTTGCACTCGGGCAAATGGCTATGCAATGCTATGCAATGGACCTTGTTATGCTAATGACCTAAAAATGAAAATGTATGCACAAAAGGTAGGGTGCAAATTTGAGGTGCTACACCAGTCTGGCAAGTTCTCCAGGTACTTCACAATCTTCCTCACTTCCATCCTCGGCTTGGTAGATCGGATTCTCAAAGTCATAATGAACAATAGTAGAACTATTATCAACAGGATCCAGAGTGGGTATGGATCTGCAATTCGTTACGTGAGTGTGTGTAAGAAAACATAGCTTTTTTGGAAGATGACAGGAAAGATAAAGAGCGCAATATTTGAATGCAAAAAGTCCATTGATTTATTGAATGTGAATATGCTTATGAAGATGACAAAACCCTTAACAAATTAGCTATTGTGCCCCGGGCATAGACACAATGCTTTAAGAAGTTCAATTGTAAAAACTAAAAAAAAAAATTGCAACACTAAAATAGACAATAACAATTACTCCTGACTAAAGGAAATCGGGATAGTGTCTTCAGCCTTCCAATTATTGAGTCCGTCACCAATTGTTGGGAAAATCCAGCTATCCAGATCGCAATCGCTATCAGCATCTTCTACAGCATTAATTTGATCTTTGACCATCTTTTCAGAGTTAAATCCCAGACCAGACTTGTCAGACTTGTATGGTACGTTGATCAGTTGACCCCAACCAGTACGACCACCATTTTCAACCACGGCTTGAGCGTCCTTCAGAGAAATCATGGCAGGAGGAGCACGGATAACCTTGGGCACACAGGGAGTCGGCTTAAGGATAGGATTAGTCGGAGGAACTACTTCAAATGACTGAGAAGGAGTCTCCAAGAATTCGCCATCCATCTCAACGTATCTGAAGGCCTGCACACTACTGACAATGTACTCTTCTTCTCCACACACCGTGACAACCTTACCCTCTATTGGATACTTCAGCTTTTGATGGAGAGATGAAGCTACGGCACTTGCCTCATGAATCCAAGGGCGTCCCAGCAAGCATGAATATGCAGGACGGATGTTCATCACGAGAAAGGTAGTGTTGAAGACTTGAGGTCATATCTTGATAGGGAGAACCACTTCACCATGGACAACACTTTTTGCACCTTCGTACGCACGCACCACAGTATCACTAGGTTTTAATTCGATGCTCTTACAGTCAAGTTTTTCGAGCACAGCTGTCGGCAGCACATTCAAAGAAGAGCCGTTGTCGATCAATACGTGAGATAAGGTGATCCCCTCACACTCAATGGAGATATGCAGAGCTCTATTGTGATTCTTTCCTGCTGGTGTCAGATCAGCATCGGAAAAGCCTAAGCCGTTGTCAACAGTCAGGTTAGCAACATAGTTTTCGAACTGATCGACGGAGGTCTCCTGAGGTACATGGGCAGTCTTCAAGAATTTTATCAACGCTTTGGCATGAGATTCAGAAGATAATAACAAGGATAACATCGAGATCTTAGACGGAGTATGCCCCAGCTGTTCTACCACATCAAAATCACTCTTATAGATGATTTTCAGCATTTCCTCCACTTCCTGCTTGGCAACATCTTCAGTAGTAACTTCGACTGGTGTCTTTGACTGAGAAGGGTTGATCACTGGTTCCTTTCCTCGAGTTTCAGGGGCGGGAGGTGAGATTTCTGGAGAGAAGATCCTTCCACTTCGAGTAACTTTACTAGTCCCAACAATGTCATTAGGATTAGCAACATTACCAACTTGCTTTATGCCATGGATGTAAACATCACCTCCATAATTCCACGGAATGGCCTTGCTTAAGGAATACGGTACTGGGCCAGGTGCAGTAATGATTAGAGGAGCTACCTTGGGCTCAGCAGTAATCTTCACAGGCACTCTAGTAGCGGTGATCTTCACTGGAACTTTAGACCTAGCAATCATAGATATTTCTTCAGTAGGGTTTTCCACCTTAGGAACCTTTTCGAAGAGAATTGTGCGATCATCCATCAGCCGTTGAATACCATTCCTCAACTTCAAGCACTCGTTGGGTCGAAGTACACAAAGATCGCAACTTTCAGCACAACCTGGAAATAAACCAGCTTGCAATAAATTCTTCTTGATGATCTGGAGGGGAGATGTTAAATCAGCTACATTATAAATGTGAGAATTGTCATCCACAGCATTAACAGTCTTGTCATGGTTAGGCATAGGTGCAGTGATGACATTAGGAGTCCCTGGAGGATCAAATTCAATTTCACCAGCGTCGATCATATCCTGAATCTTATTCTTCAACGACCAACAATCGTTTGTATCATGCCCGGGGCTATCGGAGTGATATGCACACCTGGCATTGGGGTTATAACGAGAAGAAGTAGTGTTGGGATTCGTAGGAGGATCTCTGAGGGTAATCAAATTTGCTTTTAGCATACCCTGCAGTGCCTGTGCTAAAGTCATATTGATCTTGGTAAACTGCCTCCTTGGCCTGTCTTGTCTGTGCTGGAAGTTTTGAGATGGCGGTGCTGCAATCGTAACTTCTCCAATGGTATGGTCACGATTTTTCTTGTTACGACCCTTTTGACCGTACACAACATTTGATTCGTTCCTCCCCTGGTAGGACCTTTTGGTGCTTGCCGAGGTAGTCGCCTGTATCTTTCCACTTCGAATGCCGCTTTCAACACGTTCACCTGTCAATATAAGCTCAGTGAAACCCGATGAAGAACTTCCCAGTAGATGGCTGTAGAATGGACCAGTCAGTGTGCCCATGAACATGTCCACTAATTCTAGATCAGTCATAGGGGGTTTGACTCTGCCAGCCAAATCTCTCCATTTTTGAGCATATTCTTTGAAGCTTTCTTTAGATCCCATAGTCATATTCTGCAACTGTAGCCGAGTAGGCGCCAATTCAGAATTGTACTGGTAGTGCTTGTAGAAAGTTGTCGCTAAATCAGTCCAGGTGCGGATGTTAGAGCTTTCGAGCTGATAATACCATTCCAACTGTGTGCCAGATAGACTCTCTTGGAAGAAATGGATCCATAGCTTCCTATCAGTGGTATATGTCGCATTACGCGAAAAACCGGCGGGAAAACAAGAACAACAGAGCCGCCACCATGCGTTATTTATCCCAAAAGAGGGAAAGGAAACGCTCAGAGTAAACCTGGAAAGAACATGGTCTCGCGACCAGAGAGAATGGGATCGGGAGTCGGTTATGCGAAGGGAAGGTATTAGCACCCCTACGCATCCGTCGTACTCGACGGGATCCACGCACAATAGGAAGGAAAATGGTTGCTAAAACACTGCTCACACACACACACACTGGCTGAAGGAGACACAAGAAAACAGACAAGACTGACTCGGCAGGATGTCGCATCCTGGGCCTACTTAGTCTATCAAGCATAGACATCAGAGTCAAAGTAGTTCGGACTGGGGAAACGACACATGCTCGCTAGGATATCGCATCCTATGCATACGTATCTCCTTGGACGAAGGAGAATCAGAGCATTCGTAGCTCGGCTAACACGCACACAAACAAACACGGGAAAAGGCAAACGTGGAGCCCGAATGCCAATCACTGGACTTACATCAGCATCCGAACCAACAAACACACACAGGAAACCAACTGCCAATCGATGGACTTACGTCGGACTCCAACCAGAAAAGGAGAAACAACTCACACAAACAAAAACAAAAAGGGCGCCCGGAGAGATCAGCTCATCTCCTGCCTACTTACCTCATCTGGTATGAGGATCAGGGCGACGTAGTTCCCCTACGGAGGGACAAAGGACTAGCCTAACTAGATAACAGAGGGAGCCACAACACTAGGGAGACTATGACTCGAGCCTAGATGTTGTCATGTAAAATCATCCCTAAGTTAAGGTTTTTAGCTAACTTGCACAGGAAGCAAGCCTATCCTAAACATGACTTGCACAGGAAGCAAGCCACACCTAACCTAACTTGCACAGGAAGCAAGCTAAAGCAAACCTATCTTGCACAGGAAGCAAGTCAAACTAAACCTAACTTGCACAGGAAGCAAGTCAAACAAACACACAAACACAAGTAGCACACACTATATGCAAGCAATGGGCTCAATCAAGGTTAGGTTTTAGTCGAGGGGTCATATCAACCTCAACAAACAAACCACTGTAACTGGGTAGTGTTAGCTCTTAACCCTAACATTGAGAGTTAGGGTGAAGCTGATGAAAGGTGATTGAAGATGAGACTTCACAGCTCTTATCCCTGGCCTGGGAGAGCTTAAGACAAGAATGTGTGGGTTCAGAAAGGGGAAACCCTTCTACACATTTAAAACTGACTCAACTGTATAATTGTACAAGATCTTGGGTTTGTATCTGCAATGCATCAACACAGTGGTGTGAGCAAAGCAGATGACACACAGAATAGCAGGGGATAGATTGCATATCCCTTGGGTTCTGCCAATTGCCTCTTCACTTAGGAGGTCTTTGACTCTATACAAGGACAAATGTAAACAGTCACAAACATTGCCTCTTAAGGAGGACTTCAGACAGTTGCCTGGCCAAGTAACAGGCCAGGTCTTCCAGACTACATGAAGATGAGAAATACACCTCAATGCAAATTGCTCTTAAGCAAAGCAAAGCAAAGTTCACAAGGAACTAAAAGCAACTAAAGGTACCTGAAACCAGTCAAACAGAATCAGTACACAACTCAAAGTTAAAGCAAAATGAAATAGAAATCAACAGTCAACACAGTCAGTTAACTGTGCAATGCACAAGGCTCAAGCATATGAGCCAAGCAAGCTACAAAACAAACAAGTTAGTCATGATAATCAAATCAAACTCATTCAACTTGTATAAGTTTCTTTGGGCAATTGCTTCTTAACCTGAAAAAATGAACTCAAACATGAGCAACAAGACCACTAGGACAAGCCTAGGGTCAAAAGGGGATGAGAAAGTCAAAACAGCAAGTGAAATTCAATCAAAATCATATTCAAACAATCAAGAAGCAAACTCAAGTGGTTCCATGTTCATATCATTCATCATCATGATTTCATAAGCAAATTAGGTTAAGGCATGGCATATGGAAGCTCAAAGGAGTCAACAGAAATATGCAACTCAAATCCAATCACAAACAATTCCAAAAATTCTCAAATAATTCATGATCAAACATCACCCATATCATGATAAGCACACCAAATTTCAGCTCAATTGGATCATGGGAAGTAGGGAAATGAAAATCATAAAGGCAGGGCAAGTTCAAACATGCTCAAAGAAGTCAACCAAACATGCACCAACTTCAATAAATCATAAATCAGTGACAACATATGATAAATGAATGGGATTAAAACCATGATAAACCTTAAGATGTCCACTAATCACATGTCAAATTTCATGTCCATCCAATAATGTATGAGAATTTCACAAAACAAATGGCATCAAGTGTCACAAAAGTCAACATTTTGGTCAAACAGGGGAGAAAATCCCAAACAATTAGAAAATGCATTCCAAAATTCCAGGAAAAATCACATGTAAACTAGACATCCATAAGCACACTCATGCAAAAATTCAAACCAATTTGAGTTCATTAAACATGGTAATAAAAATCATGAAGTTGGACATCAATGGTGTGACACAAATTGTCACACCCTAATTCAAAAAATCATAACTCACAAACCAGCAATGATAAATTCACAAACTCTACACCAAAATCACCATGAATGTGTCTAGTTTGAGCACAAAAATTTTGGAGGCCATTGGATAAAGCATCATCATTTCACAATTGATTTGGCAAAGTGTACAAAAAAATGGACACATGAACAAAACCCTAACTCAATTAAAAATCCACTCATCAAAAAAATCTGGAAAAAATATGATAAAAAACTAGAGATTATGATGAACATTTGGCAAAAAACCCCATGAATTTTGGATCACAAATGATGGACTTATGAATTTTGTAAGATTGTGTAACAAATGAAATAATTATTATGAAATAACATGAATTAAATAATTAAATAAAACCGGGCGTGGCAATTTGGTATTTATGTGGACAAGTTAATGAAACGCAGCGCATAAGGCTCAAGGCGTGGCGCTCAGGTATTGGTTATGGGCAATGTAACAGGAAGACATCCATGCAAAACAAAATGTTACACGAGCAACATGAAATTCTGGAAAAAATATTAGGGTTCTTGCTACAGTGGACCTTCATCATCTCCATCCAATCGTGAAAATTATTTTTGCCCAGAATTGAACAATACGCACACCATTCAACTCATCAAACGACACACATTCATAATCCAACAATCATTTTCAGTAATTCGAGCTAAGCATCATGAATCAAACAAAAACATATTAGAACACCAAGTTTCATTTCAGCATTTCTTCCTAATTACTCGACCATTTTCAATGGTTTAAAGCTCAAAAGAATCATGGCAAAGAGATCTATCTAATGCATATCATAGTTTTGCAAATAATGTGATTCGAAAAATTACCAAATCTGCAAGGCAGTGATGCTTCAGGTGTTGTTTGGTCGTGTAAGCTCAAAACAGTTGTTCTTCAAGCTCCCAAATGATGAATGGAGGAGGAAATTTGGCTCAGCAATGCTTGATTGTGCTTCACTTGAAATCTGCCATGGATGAAGCTCTTCCAAAACAGTTCATGAACAAGGCTTTACAGCTGAGATATACCACTTGCAATGAGCTCAAAAATGGTGGTGGGTGAGGAAGCAACCAAGACCAGCTCGTGTTCTTTGGAGTTTTTTCAAGAAAAGTTCAAAAATGCAAACTGAGGGTTTGAGAGAATATGAGATTTTCTGTTTTTGATGTTGTGGCTGCTAGGGCTTTTTCAGAGTGAGAATGATGTATATATGTGCTGTTTAGTGTTGGTAAGCATGATTAGTGGAAATGGTAATCCAAATTGCTAATGAAGTGTGTTTTTGCTAATTTGTGCATTTCACTTCAAGTTGCATGTGCATGAGCCAAAAGCTGCGAATTAGGCCTCAAACATATTCCAAATGAGTTTTCTGAATTACTGCAAGTGGTAAAAATGGTTGGAATTGGTTATTTTGAAAGTCAACTTTTCACCTTACTTGAAATAATTCAAGTCACTTCAAAAAGTGCCATTTTGATTGGTGAACTTTTGGTGAATTATGATGACATATTTGGAAAGAGGGCATCAAACATGACTTGTAGCAAAAAACCCCACCTAATTTGGCCAAATGGTTTGGAAGATATGCCACTTTGAAGTTCAAAAAAAATTTGAAAATGATTTGATCATAACTTGCCAACCATACATGGGAATTGAGTGTTCTTGGACTTTTTCAAAATGGGAGAACAAGATCTTCAACTTTCATGTTGGGCAAAAATTCATTTTAAGCTTGTATCATGATGTAAGTTTGAGGATCAAGACTTTCCATTTTTGGCAAATTCCAATTACAGGTCAACTTTCTATTTTTGGAAATTTCTTGTCTGGCTTCAAATTCTTCCATGATGATGTTTGACATGTTAAATGAGGCTTATATGGACATGATTGAGCCCTCTCAAACCAATTCCCACCATCAAATCACTGATTAAATGCACAGTTGACCAACAGTTGATTTTTTAGGGTTTCTGATGGACTGTGCATTGACTGATGACTTCTGAACCATCAAACCTTGACCAAATCACTTCAAAAGGACCCCTAAGTCATGTGAACATGTTGGACCAACCCTAGGGCCTTGTCTCAATGGAAATTGTACTTGCTTGCTTGACTGACTGATCTCCTGACCAGTTTGACCTAATCTGACTGATGATCTTGCACTTGGGCAAAGGACAATGCAATGTTATGCAGTGGACTATGTTAATGTTATGACCTAATAATGAAAATGTATGTACAATGATAGGTGCAAATTTGAGGTGCTACAGCTGCCCCTATTCAATCAGCTGGGAACCCGAATGGATGAGAGCAACGGCTGTCAGACTTTCAGGGTAAACAGGGATTGAATACCAAGAACCGTAGAAATTTGCACAGTACAGGGATCCACCAATGGAAACGTCCACTCGGATTTGATATTTATTACAGGGTATTTTTTTTTTGGTTGTGTTTTTTTTCAAAGGGTACAGCCACATCCAGACATCACAACGACGATGAATGTGAACAGAAATCACAACTAGATGCCAACGGACAACTAGGAAAAACTCACGCTTACCGATACCAACAGAGAGGTAACCATACATTAATGAATGACTGGAAGAGATACAACCATACGTCGATGGACGAAATGGAAAAAACTCAACGTTTACCAGGACCAACGGAGAGGTAACCAGACATTAATGAATGACTGGAAGAGATACAACCATACGTCAACGGACGAAATGGGAAAAACTCAACGTTTACCAAGACCAACGGAGAGGTAATCAGACATTAATGAATGACTGGAAGAGATACAACCATACGTCAACGGACGAAATGGGAAAAACTCAACGTTTATCGAAACCAACGGAGAGGTAACCAAACATTAATGAATGACTGGAAGAGATACAACCATACGTCAACGGACGAAATGGGAAAAACTCAACGTTTACCAAGACCAACAGAGAGGTAACCAAACATTAATGAATGACTGGAAGAGATACAACCATACGTCAACGGACGAAATGGGAAAAACTCAACGTTTACCAAGACCAACGGAGAGGTAACTGTCGCAACCCGAAAAATACGGATGGTGCGAAAAAAACAACCGGCGAGAAAGAAAATGACAGAAGAGTCGCCACCGTGCGTTATTTATCCCAAAAGAGGGAAAGGAAACGCTCGAAGTAAACCTGGAGAAAAGGAAAGGAAAAGACAAGGTCTCGCAACCAAATCTTGGGTTCGGGAGTCGATTATGCGAAGGGAAGGTATTAGCACCCCTACGCATCTGTAGTACTCTACGGGATCCACTCTTGTTGTTTCTTGTCTAAAGGGTGTATGTTTATCTTATGTGTTATTTACTAAAAGGGTCAAGAGAAAAATGACTCGCACAGATATCGCATCCACTGCATACGTATCTCATCTGAATATGAGAATCAGAGTCTTCGTAGCTCGGCTACCTATGGGTTAAAGAGGAGTGTGCTCGCTAAGACGTCGCGTCTTATGCCTACGTATCTCATCGGGAATGAGAATCAGAGCAAAACGTAGTTCAAGCTAACTACGGGAACAAAGGTCTCGATTGCGACTAGGGCAAGAGAAAGGGAAGGTCTCGATCGCAACGAGGGCGAGAGAAAGGATCGCAACGAGGGCGGAAGCAAACAAGGATTAGTTGTTAGTCGTTAGTCAAACTCGGCAAGACATCGCATCTTGTGCCTACGTATCTCATCTGAACATGAGAATCAGAGTTGCCGTAGTTCGGCTACACGCACACAAACAAACACAGGCAAAGGCAAACGTGGAGCCTGACTGCCAATCACTGGACTTACATCAGCATCCGAACCCAACAAACACAAAGGGGGCAAACGTGGAGCCCGAATGCCAATCACTGGACTTACATCAGCATCCGAACCAAACACACACAAAGGGGCAAACGTGGAGCCCGAATGCCAATCACTGGACTTACATCAGCATCCGAACCAAACACACACAAAGGGGCAAACGTGGAGCCCGAATGCCAATCACTGGACTTACATCAGCATCCGAACCAAACACACACAAAGGGGCAAACGTGGAGCCCGAATGCCAATCACTGGACTTACATCAGCATCCGAACCAAACACACACAAAGGGTGTGGAGACACAAAGGTTAAAAAGAAAAGAAAAAGGCGCCCGGAGTGGTCTCGCACGACCACCTGCCTACATACCTCGTCTGGAACAAGGATCAGGGCGATGTAGTTCCCCTACATAGGGGTTGCCATCTGAACATGGACTTAGAGAAGGAGGACACCAGTTGTGTCAAAGGAGAGTGGGCGATGTGTTCACGTCCTAGCAGTAGGTGTCGCAGCTCGCTGAATCGAGTCTTAGGCAGTTACCTCTTTGCAATAGAACGGACTACATGCCACAAGATCGGAGACGCTCGGAAAGGTCTAAAAGAAAAGGGGGAAGCTCTGCCCTAGAGTTGTCATGCAATATGTACTTAGGTATTAGGATTTACAAATGGGAATATCTACCTAATGTTGGCATGCAAAGAATATGGGAATTCTACCTATGTTATCATATAAAAGAATAAGGGAATCCTACCTATGTTATCATACAAAGGGTTCTATCTAACGGGTGCTACCTAATCGGAGCAAGAATCGACGAATGGAGCAAGGAGAAGTGTTAGGGATTAGGGTAGATGGCGATGCATGAAGCAATCGACTTACAAGGTTGATGGCGATGCATAAAGCAATCGACTTACAAAAGGGTGGATGAATACGTGCTGGTTCTGTTAGGTTTTGAAAAATGATTACTCGACGTTGGATCGAGGTTTTGGTCTTGTTTTGAAATGGTTATCGAATGTTCCTTTTAGTTCTTGTATTAACAGATGAATAAAGAATGAAAGAATACATATTATACATTTCATGGGAGAGGGATACATTTGTTATGAATGGGGGTTGACATGGCAATCAAGCAATATAAGTATATGCCTCATACACCATACAAATAGGCCACAGTTAATCAAACAGTTAAGATATGAACAAGTATATAATCGAATCAAATAATCAAAGAATGAAATAATAAAGCATTAAACAATGTATGAGTGTAAGTGCGAAGGAACCGGCTCATTGTAAGAAAGCCCAAGAGTAAGCTATGTGAGGTCGATGGCGATGCTTAAAAAGCAATCGACTTACAAGGGTGTAAAAAAAGGGCTCGATATTAAATCGAGAAAAGTATGATTTTTATAGTTTTAAAAATGGTTTTGAATGAAATGGTGAAATTAAAAACAACCAAACTTATGTTATGAAACTATGAGTATCGGAGAAATGAGAGTATAACATAAACATGAAGGATAAAAGAGAAAATTAAATGCCGCAAAAAAAAAACCAAACATGCTACACACAGGTATCGAACCCACTATTAAGAGGGAGATAACCAACTCCCTTCCCGTCAGGCCATAAGCTGCTCACTGGAAAACCAAAGCTCACAAAAACCTAAATACCAACCGTGACCCTCCAAGGAAAAAAAGAACAAACAAAAAGGCCAACTATGGACCGCATGGATTAAGTTAGCCCAAACCCCACGAAGCAGTGGCCAAGATACAAAAAAATAAAAAAAATAAAAGAACAAAGAGCCCAACGGTCACCCTAGCCACATGGCTGTTGGGTGACGAAAACGTAAAACCTTCTCACAATAATACCAACCGGCGGTATTGATGAGAAGCTGATGTAGTAGAAAGCCACACAAGTCCCAATGGCACAGCAAATGAGCAATCAATAAAAGGTTTCAATCATTTTAAATGCAGAAAAAATAAAATGAAATGCAAAGGATAATCACAAGTCCCAGACTATTTTCAGAGAAAGCAAACCTTCACAACTTGAGGAGGTCCGAAAGTGAGTAATCGCGACAACAACGAAGGTCGGCGACGGAAATGAAGCCCGACCGGAAAGCAACAACAAGAACCGTTGACGAAGGGGTCAACGACGATTGGACGGCTGACGCTTGAACCTTTCACTCTTTCGCCAATCGAATCCCAACGGTGCACTCGAAACTCGCCTTCCTTGCCTCTGGTGTGAGCTTCGTCCAACGGCGGTGAAAAAAGGGTCTAGGGTTCTTTAGACTTTTCCTCCTTCACCTTCGTTGATTAGGGTTTTTTTTCTTTTTCTCGCCGCTATCTCCTCTTTCTCCCTTCTAGGGTTTCATGAATAGTAACCCCTTTTTATACAGGACCCCCCTCTTTCCTCTGCTGCGTTTTCTGCTGTGTAGTGGAGCCTTCGTACGGAGGATGTTAGGGAAATTTTGTCCTCTTTCAGCAGGTGGTCCCTCTCTTAGGCTCCTCAACCTTTACCGTGAGTAACAGGCAAGTCACTACTGTAAATTTTTTGACACACTTGAAACAAACGGAACGTGACGCTTATGGATTATTGGAACGGGATTGTATCAATCCGTAACTGTTATTGTTGATACTTGCAGGAAATAAAGATATAACAGACGTGACAACAGGAACTGGTTTGGTTGTGCATGAGAACACTGCCGCATTGGTGTGAACATTTGTCTGGGCTTCAACTCCGGAATTTGTCACATGATCTGCTCCATCATTTTTCAAGGTTTCCCCCAAGGTTGGTGTTTCAATTTATTTAGTATTTTGAATCAAAGAAAGAGCTTCTTATGGTTAACAAATGCATTGGCAGTTATTGGATTGTTTGCTGCAAGTGTAACGACGACATCAAAACTATGACAGGATTCTGGGTGTCGATTTTCATTTGACTTTGCTTAGGTACTTTAGGGGTCTTTGATATATCTTTTTTTTGTTGACAGTATTGGAACCATTGTTCTGCCACCTTCTCCAGATGCTGATAGATCAATTGCAAGAAGCATGACTCAGTTGGCCCGACATCAAGATGCCGATTCTTCAAGGATTTTTTGTACGCCAATAGCGTGGTCCAATCTCTGAATTCAGCCTCATATGCAGCTCATATATATGGTGTTGGTATAAAAGCCATCCCTTCAATATGATTTCAAATTAGAAACAATACAAGCTCCTTTGACTGGTTTCTTCTTCATTGATTTGCAGTTCATATCACACCTGGATTTTTCCCAAAGAGTCTTCACACACTAAATTTGTCAAGAAACAAGATCAGCACCATTGAGGGCCTCAGAGAATTAACCCGATTGCGTGTACTTGACCTAAGTTTCTTTTCAGCTTGAACTGACCCTGTCTTGTTGGACTGGATCTGCTAAACCGTTAGTTGAGTTATGTTAAAACAACTTTCCATAAATTTATGTTAAGTGAATTAACGGCTGGTTAACTGCAGATCTGAATTATTATGCAGGGCTTTGTGTTAGGAATGGATTTACAGGTCATGCGCTGGTGTTCCAACCCTTGGAAAATGGTGCAGGTTACATATTTGGCTTGATTTTGTGTCCCACCTGTGCATGTTAATGGTTCATGGTGTAGAATTCATGGAAAGCCCTTGCTGAAAGTGGTTTTAGGTTGGCTGATATGAGTTTGGAAGATCTTTGTAGGCTATGGATAGGTATTTGTTGAAAATGCCCTGTTTCATTTCTTGAGCCGTGGTTACATCAAAAGGAACAAAGCACTTAGCTTGCTGATCTAATTTTTGGCTGATTTGTTCTCTGCAGGTTTTGCTTGAACTGATGTGAATGGGTATGGGTTGTTGTGCTAGGTTGAGCTGCTGGTTAAGGGATATTTAGGTATCCACCATTCTGCATATGCACACCCTAATCAACATGGATTGCACTTGACTGCATGGTGTATGGCTGATGCAGGAAATTGAAACACCTCATACCAGATGTTTCCTTGCGCACGAATGCATTCTCCGTGATCTTCTATGTTAGGAAGTGTCGTCATGTAGATAACTCTCTTCCTGTACTGATTTGTGCTGGTAGTGTCAATGGTTTAAATCCCGGTCTACAAACTTACAAGGCTAGCCAGCATGGAAGACCTACTTAGGATGCCATAAATGTCATGGTTTGCTGCTAATTCCTGTTGTTGCTCTAAAGGTAAGTTTCGCAACATGGTTGGATTTCAGGTTGCATCTTTTAATGACTCGGGTTTATGCAGGTACGCGAGCTTTGTCCTATCATCCATTTCGCACAGCGGTACTTTGGCATCTTCATGATAAATACTGGGAGTTTTAACAACAATCATCTTCCCAGAAGTGCAAAGGACTTTAATTCGTTCTCTCTTAATCCCCGAGACTTCGCCGTCTATTCAAGTGATGACAGGATCCTCCAACCAAACATGGGTTTCAACTTGGAGCAATAACAGCGGCAGGGACTGATGGATTTCCAGCTTTAATCAAACTCCTGCCGAATCCAGAGCAATTTTAGCCCTTGCCGTCCATGACGAAGGTTCTCCATCTGTGCTGCAGAGAAGTTGGTTCAAGTCTCTATTTCATCTTTTCATCACAGCTTTCTGTTGTAATAAATTTATTGCTCAACACTGCATAATAGGCTTTTGTGGAACCTTCTGTAATGATATTCTTGACTGGAGAAAATTTGTTCACAATAATTTAGTCAAGACTCAGAAACACTTCCAGTGGAATTCACCTCCAGTGAGATATCGTGCTTTCTATATGGTTATGTATAACCTCTGATTACGCCATCACACCATCCAATACTGATTCTAAGTGCTCGTCTGTTTTTGCGGATCAATGTCCAAGTGCATGCCAGGATCAAACCTACAGTTGTAGCTTCTGTTGAGTGTATCTAGAAGTGAAACTAAAGAAGCCCCAAAGACTCACTCTTATCCTGTATACACCCTACTGTAAATAATTACATTACTGTTTTATATGTAACGGCTAATTTTTTTAATATTCTTGCATCCACATTTTTGTAACGTTGAAAATTGTGGCATGTGCAATTGGTAGTGTTCGACATTGAAACTAAATTAACATTGGTTTGTTTCAATACTAATTTTGAGAAGAGAATCCAATTTGCTTCAACTCCAAAGAAAACCAATGCAATCAGTCCTTGATTCACTAACAACAACGATTCACTAACAACAACGATGCACTCCTCCATCTACCAGTCCTAATTTTCAAAGCAGGTTTTCCATAAAAAAAAACAACGGATTCATCTCCTGTGCAAGAAATGATACACTTCTCCTCATGCTTGTAAACTTCAATAACCTGAGAGTTAGAATCTTCTTCGTTTCCATCCATTGTTCGTCAAAGACTGCACTAGATAGGGTTTAGGGATGCACAGAGGTTGCGTTGACTTTGGTCAAAGTTCATTTTTTTATTTTTCTTGTATAGAATCACATGTACTGGCTTAAAATGGATGAAATGGATTGGAATGGCTTGAAAAAATGATTGGAGATTGTTTTCACCATTGGCTTGAATGTTTGACTCTTGAGAAGCAAATAACTTGACTGATAATGTGTATGAACAAGACCATGAAATAAGACCATAAGGTCATAGTATCCATGAACCCATAACATGACTGGCATGTGGTTAGAAACACAAGAAACTTGGTTGTTCAGATGACCCAGACCGTAGAGGTATCCACAATCACAACACCATGACTTTGGATCCAAATCAATCCTCATGTAGAACCAAAGTTAGGTTAGGCCAAGCACGCCAAACAAACATAAAAATTCAGGAGCAAAATCGGGGTATGACAGTTGCCCCTATTTAAGCGTCTTCAACTAGAGAATATGAAGCAGGATGTTCTTCATATGATCATAGTGGGAGATGGTTAAGTACTAAGAAGACCCGGATTTTGATCCTGAATCCCTATGAAATAATTAGCAATGCCTGTCAGAATTGGCGAATGAGCAATCCCCAAAAGAAGAATCCGTCTGGTACGGTGAAAATCGGCCTGAATACCGAAACAGAAAGTTGGCCTGGATACCAAAATAAATGGTAACAACGGAATACCCATGGCCTGAACGCCGCACTAAGCATCGGAATATGAGAGTATCAATGTTGGTCTGATCACTGGAAATCTGGTCTGAACACCACTTTGGTCTGGATATCGAAAAAAAACTGGCCTGAATGCCACTTCGGTCTGGATACCGGGAACTGGCCTGGACGCCACTTCGGTCTGGATACCGGGAAAACTGGCCTGAATGCCACTTCGGTCTGGATACCGGGAAAACTGGTCTGAATGCCACTTCGGTCTGGATACCGGGAAAACTGGCCTGAATGCCACTTCGGTCTGGATACCGGGAAAACTGGCCTGAATGCCACTTCGGTCTGGATACCGGGAAAACTGGCCTGGACGCCACTTCGGTCTGGATACCGGGAAAACTGGTCTGAACACCACAAGTTCTTCGTCCTGACTGTTGAGAACTTCTTCGATCTGGAATCGGAAACTGGCCTGAACGCCACATCGGTCTGGATACCGCCTCGGTCTGAACACCGGAAAACTGGTCTGAACACCACAAGTTCTTCGTCCTGACTGTTGAGAACTTCTTCGATCTGGAATCGGAAACTGGCCTGAACGCCACATCGGTCTGGATACCGCCTCGGTCTGAACACCGGAAAACTGGTCTGAACACCACAAGTTCTTCGTCCTGATTGTTGAGAACTTCTTCGATCTGGAATCGGAAACTGGCCTGAACGCCACTTCGGTCTGGATACCGGGAAAACTGGTCTGAACACCACAAGTTCTTCGTCCTGACTGTTGAGAACTTCTTCGATCTGAAATCGGAAACTGGCCTGAATGCCACATCGGTCTGGATACCGCCTCGGTCTGAACACCGGAAAACTGGTCTGAACACCACAAGTTCTTCATCCTGACTATTGAGAACTTCTTCGATCTGGAAATCGGAAACTGGCCTGAATGCCACTTCGGTCTGGATACCGGGAAAACTGGTCTGGACACCACAAGTTCTTCGTCCTGACTGTTGAGAACTTCTTCGATCTGGAAATCGGAAACTGGCCTGAATGCCACTTCGGTCTGGATACCGCCTCGGTCTGAACACCGGAAAACTGGTCTGAACACCATAAGTTCTTCGTCCTGACTGTTGAGAACTTCTTCGATCTGGAAATCGGAAACTGGCCTGAACACCACAAGTTCTTCGTCCTGACTGTTGAGAACTTCTTCGATCTGGAAATCGGAAACTGGCCTGAATGCCACTTCGGTCTGGATACCGCCTCGGTCTGAACACCGGAAAACTCTTCATGTCTATCATCATCGGCGAAGATAACAAAACAGTGATACGTGGGCCGGCCCGCATGCCAAAGACCTATGCTGGGAATAACAATCGAAAGATTGGCCAAAGAGTGCATGAGATATATTATCTATAGCCGTCAAAACGTAGATAATACACTCGCATGGAAGATTATCCATAACCGGGTTGCAGGTTGTTAAATGAATAATCGACCGAAAAGAAAGGCATCAGGGTACCAGGACTAGGCATGCAAAAGATGACCAATCAGAAGAGGATAACGTTGCTAACTCGGAGCAAATACCCAAAAGAAAGGGAAGACCCAATGGGGACAATACTGCTTGATCAAGGCAAGTATCCAAAGGGGAAAAGAGTATCACTACCACAAAGAGGGGATTACATCTACCGGTTTGTAGGCAGAAAACCACAGAAAAGTAACCAGTCATCGACCAGGATGAGCACAAAGGGTTAACTCTGCTAGGGGATGAAAGTGGGATTTTACGACTACCAGCCAGTAGGTAGAAAACCACAAAGATAGGACTTACAACTACCGGTTCGTTGGTAGAAGCCACAGAAAGGTAACCAGTCATCGATAGGATGAGCACAAAGGGTTAACTCTGCCAATGGGATGAAAGTGGGATTTTACAACTACCAGTTAGTAGGCAGAAAACCACAAATTCCGCTGAGGATGAGATGAATGAGTGCCGGTTAGTGAGCGACTATTCATTTATGCCCCAGGGAAGCACGGGAGACAGCCAACAGGAAGCCAGTTTAGGATCGATCCAAAAAGCAGACTGAAACAAGACTCATCCTAATGAGGAAAGAACTCAATAGGGAAAACCCCTCACGTTAGGGAGGGAACGGAAACAACCGTCATCCACGAGGATGTATCTCGGTGGGGAGCGCAGAAGGAATGGTGGACATTTTCTGCTTAAGGGGTCGACTCTATATGGAGAGATCAGACACGCCCACATATGCTAGGGGAATTGAACCAAGCTTGCAAAATGATGCCAACTTCGGGGAGTAACACTGCTGGGGATACCCATTCAACTAAGGAGTCACTTGCTGGGAAAACACCAACTTCTCAACCATGCTGATGAACCCAATTCTGAAGCCGATCCAACGGCGCGATGCTAAACTCTTTCCAACAACCCAATCTCGGCTGGTCACCACGGCCTAGGGCTAATGGACATGTTTGCAATGTTGATGCATGAGTTTTTTTTGTTTTACACAATGCCCCATGATCATGGAAATGCTATGCACTAATGATGCAATATGCTATGATGAATGCATAAACACACGTCTCCTCCAGAGACAACACCGGGGAACTCCAGGAACTGTGCTGAGGATCCCATAACCATGTCAACTTCCATCCTGCTGGGGAAAGACAAACCTTGCTGGGGATGCACTCCATCGAACCCGAACTGCTTGGAGATTGCCCTACTAGGGGAGGCAACCCATTCTTATCTCTACTGGGGATGATTTTCTCCGAACCCGATCCGCTTGGGGATCTCACTGAGGGAAAACCATCAACACAAACCCTACTGGGAAGGCAGTAACCTTCAGGCTCGCTGAGGAGACACTGATCTCAAATCTGTTAGGGAGGATCTACTGGAGAGATCTGTATCAACAAATAGCAGGAGACAACCATCAACAGATACACGGCAACAGCTGCATCATGAGTATTTGAATGCTATGATTATGCATGTATGCATGATACCTAAAAATGTATGATGAATGCTGACAAACAGACGTGCTCAACACACAGGTCCGGGAATCAACCATCCGGTACCACTCTTTCAGAGGGAAAACCAAAGTCACCAGAGAGCCAAGAAAATCCACTGGAGACTGGGATATCAGGGAGCAACACCATCCTGCTGGGGAGGAAGGCCACCAGAGGTTTCCGGAGGGATCGTCAGTCATAACTGGAGAAAAGAGTTCAACATACTGGCGGACGCGCCACAACAACTCGTGCTGGAAATCAGAGATACTCAGAAGCAACCAGATCTCTGATGAAGATAGATAGGCCTTAATAAAGCTCCTCATGCTAACAACTCCGTTGGGGATCTATCTGAGGACATGATGGAGTACTGGATGTCAATCCACCAAATACTGAATCTTCCAAGAATAGCACCCATGCTGGGGGAGGGAGGAAGATTGCTCTGCTGGAGAGAGGAAAGTTGAAGTCTTCAATAAATGCTCTGCCTAGGACCGCCCCACAAAAAGCGTCCAAACAGCAAACTTGCTAGGGATGCCCCACAATAGGGCTCAAACAGCACTCTACTGGGGATGCCCCACTATAGGTGCTAATAGGGACTTGGAAGAAAAAAACTGCACTGCCGGGGACATGAAGATGAACAACTTCAACCAACACTACACTGGGCAATCTCGCTGAGGAGAAACCATGAGAGGTTCTACAGGGAAAAGATACAGTCATGCTCGAGATACGAACAATTGTCTTACCTGTTGGTAATCATACCACCCTTGGGAGAGCACTGTGGGTCTCCTAAGTATCCTTCCATCATTGTGAATATTCACTTAGTTTGAGAACAATTTTGAAAAATTTATTTATTTTGAAAAAACAATGATACTTTATCAATTAAAACATGCAAAACGTTTGTTGAGTTGAAACAAATAAGAGTGCAAATAATTGGATAAAAGCTCAAATTGATGTGATGGAATGGTAGTCTGCAAAGGGCGAGACTCCATAGATCTGTACAAGTTTGAAATCGGTGATATATATTGGAGAGGGCTACATTGAACATAATGACCCTTACTCTACCATTCTGAATTTCGATGTATTCAGAGCTTCAGTCGACGACGCATCGAGGATTCCTGACGGATGACAGATATAGAACACAGTCTTGTCAAGATGCAGTTACTTGCCAAATCCCTAATTTTTGCCTAGATTGCCCCAGTGTGAGGTGCTCAATCTAGCGGGATGCGAATTCTTTTTTTTCAATGTCTCTAACTTTTGCCTGGATCGCCCTTTCGGGTTTTCAATCCACCGAGACGCTCCTTTTTGCCTAAGTCGCCCTTTGGGGTGTTCGACTTAGCGAGCTGTTTTGCTTTTTTCTTTTAGGCGAAGTATTTCTTGACTGCATCGGAGTTCCCAAGACGAGTGAACTTCTTCATCCATTGTTGTAAGTGTCAAAGCACCGCCTGAAAAGGCTCCCTTGACAACATATGGACATTCATAGCTTGGAGTTCACTTGCCCCTGGAATCGGGCACGAAAGACAAGACTTTCTTGAGCACAGGGTCCCTCGGAACACACGAGGCTTGACCTTCTTATAGCGTGCTTTCGTCACTCTCCGCTGATATAACTGACCATGACACATGGCAGTTAATCTCTTCGTTCTTTCCGTCGAATTCAGCATTAGTCAACTTGGGACTTTGAGGGTGCTATCTTTCTTTTATTTCTTTCTTTCTTTTTCTCTCTTTTGATTTGGATTTCTTTTGATTTCTTTTGATGATTTTTTTTTCTTGGATTTTGCACCCTCCTATTTTTTCTTTTTTTTTACTTTCTCTTTTTTTTGATGCCCCAGTTGGCTATTCTGCTGATTCTCGAGATGCAGCTGAGTGTGATCTTCTTTTCTTGCTCAAGAAGTCGGGAAATCTCGTCAGGAATCCCTTCAACAATCATCTTCGTCCGCTTCGAATACAGGGAATTCAAAATTGGGAGATGACGTCCGATCATTATGTTCAATGGGTTTGAGAAACAACCTGCATAATGATTTGATATGAAAAGCTTTTTGAAAAACAAACAAGACAATCGTTATGCAGATGAAAAGATTGCTTTTATTCTCGTTTTTAAGGTTTTTTGTGATCACCAATTTCATGCAAAAGTGAAAAGGGAAAACAAATGGAAAAACAAATGTTTAACATGAATTTATTTGAATGGAAATATCATTGCACAAAATGTTGCCAACAATGTCATCACTTCTCCTTTTGGCATGGGAGAAGGGTTTTTTAAACAAAGTGATTGTTACTAAGACTTATGAACAACCGTAGGAACGCCCACAGTGACCCAATTGTGATAGATCCCATCGGGGACGACAACTGTCAGTATTTCTTGCATCAGCAGCTTCTGCTTTTCTGAACAACCCTTCCGAAGAAAAGTCGGCGCCAGCCCGGGACTTGTTGTCTCCAAACTTGATTAGCATTGGGACCTAAGTCCTCCAAGATCAGAATACCTGACCTCACAAGGTCTTGAACCTTCATCTTCAGCTGGAAACAACTATCCACGTCATGACCAGGAGCACCCGAGTGATACACACAGTGCTGTTCGGGCCTATACCACCACCGAGGGTTGACAGGTATGGGCGGCGGGTCTCTGGGAGTGATCAAGTTCCGCTCTAACAGAGAGGGATACAGTTCGGCGTAGGACATAGGGATCGGATCAAAAATGATCTTCTTCCTCTCATTACTCGTACTGGCTTGATTACCATTGGGAGGCCGGTAAGTCTGCTGCTGAGGACGATGTTGTTGATGCTGATATTGCTGAGTTGATCTTCTCTGTTGTTGTTGAGTTTGAGTGGCTGGAATAGTCACAGCAGCAACTTGCCAATACTGTCCTTTGTTCACACTCCTCCGACGGTGCACAACGTTTGTTTCACCCTCCCCCCTTCTGGGTGCCCCAGAGGATGGCTTTTTAGAACTTGAAGGATTTGAAGAGCCAGGATGGCGAACCGGAGCAAGGGTTGCTCTGACATTAACAGTCTCTGTAGCAAGGGGCTGTCCACTGATTATAATACCCCTCAAATCTTCACCCACGGCATAGTTGTTGACGGGAATAGTGACAGCAGTAATTTGATCATTGACAAGGACCCCCTCTGGTGAAGCACGACTGGGCGGCAGAGTCACAGCTTCCTGTCTCTGGGCTAAGGCACGCAGCTCCTCTTGCCCCTGAACAACTCCTTGCATCATGGTCATGAACTGGGCCATGTTCTGCCCTCATCTCAGCCAACTCAGCTTGGACTTGATCCATACTCCTCTGATGATTCAATCTGGTTGCGGTGCGGACGATGATCGACAATCCCGTCTCAGTCAAAACCCAGAGTGAGAAGTCTCTCCCAAGCATGTCTGCAATGCAAGGATGATATGTGCATGATATGCATATGATGCAGATGCTATTTTATCATGAATGATCCTGAAAAGGATATGCACATGCGAGTTAACTTTTTTTCATGCATTATTATTTTTTTTTGGAAAATAAACATGCTATGATGCAAAGGATGGAGCCAAGACTGGCAGGTTGTGCATCTCGGCACACAGGATCCGAAGCTTCGGCTTGAACTCTGATCACAACCATCTGAAACCCAAAGTCAATCTGATCAACTGGCATCTGAACCCATGTCTGGAGAACTGAGTCACCATCTGAGTGAGCACCCACAGATTCAGCCCAGGGATCTGAAATAAACGGAACCCGCTGATAAACCACGGACAGAACTCCGGCGTCCCAGAAATAAACGTCCATAAATTTGGCTGAACCAAAGTCACCATCACAGCACCACTGGCAGAAACCGTATCTGTAGAGATCAAACCCTCCCCTCACAGGTAGGTTCTAAGAACAGAAGTTTGTCAGCTTCAGCCCTTCAGTCGAGAATAATACGTTTACCACTGAAGGTTTGGCATTATTTCGGGATAAAAGACCTCCACTGACCCCTCTCAACAGGACATCCTAAGGCAAGTTCCCAGTCTCGGGGTCCTCGGATTGAGCAGCGAGAATGCGCCCACCAGAGCTAACATAATCACGTCTCGGAGGAGAGGCCTCGACTGAGTTCTCGGGAAATGGTCACCAGAGTCGACAATTTCTAGAGGAACATCATGTCGTTACGGAACATCCGTAGGACATAATATATCCAAGAGAAACCTCGTCTGGGTGTGGTTCTTCACGAACGACTTAACGTAGCAACATGCCACGCAAGCCTCATGAACATCCACTCTAAAATCTGTGTGTACACTCAAGCCTGGGTAATGGGCTTACCTCTCATAGAACACCCCACCCCAACAAACAGATAAACGGCAGCAGATACAACAAACATATGTACATGAATGCAATAAGGTAGAGCAGGTAAATATGGAAAGTAAACGACTGTACAAAAGCATAAACACCCAACAAACAAGAAATCTACAAAAGCCAGGAGGGACTCGCTTAGGGAAACCACATCCCCAGCAGAGTCGCCAGCTGTCGCAACCCGAAAAATACGGATGGTGCGAAAAAAACAACCGGCGAGAAAGAAAATGACAGAAGAGTCGCCACCGTGCGTTATTTATCCCAAAAGAGGGAAAGGAAACGCTCGAAGTAAACCTGGAGAAAAGGAAAGGAAAAGACAAGGTCTCGCAACCAAATCTTGGGTTCGGGAGTCGATTATGCGAAGGGAAGGTATTAGCACCCCTACGCATCCGTAGTACTCTACGGGATCCACTCTTGTTGTTTCTTGTCTAAAGGGTGTATGTTTATCTTATGTGTTATTTACTAAAAGGGTCAAGAGAAAAATGACTCGCACAGATATCGCATCCACTGCATACGTATCTCATCTGAATATGAGAATCAGAGTCTTCGTAGCTCGGCTACCTATGGGTTAAAGAGGAGTGTGCTCGCTAAGACGTCGCGTCTTATGCCTACGTATCTCATCGGGAATGAGAATCAGAGCAAAACGTAGTTCAAGCTAACTACAGGAACAAAGGTCTCGATTGCGACTAGGGCAAGAGAAAGGGAAGGTCTCGATCGCAACGAGGGCGAGAGAAAGGATCGCAACGAGGGCGGAAGCAAACAAGGATTAGTTGTTAGTCGTTAGTCAAACTCGGCAAGACATCGCATCTTGTGCCTACGTATCTCATCTGAACATGAGAATCAGAGTTGCCGTAGTTCGGCTACACGCACACAAACAAACACAGGCAAAGGCAAACGTGGAGCCTGACTGCCAATCACTGGACTTACATCAGCATCCGAACCCAACAAACACAAAGGGGGCAAACGTGGAGCCCGAATGCCAATCACTGGACTTACATCAGCATCCGAACCAAACACACACAAAGGGGCAAACGTGGAGCCCGAATGCCAATCACTGGACTTACATCAGCATCCGAACCAAACACACACAAAGGGGCAAACGTGGAGCCCGAATGCCAATCACTGGACTTACATCAGCATCCGAACCAAACACACACAAAGGGGCAAACGTGGAGCCCGAATGCCAATCACTGGACTTACATCAGCATCCGAACCAAACACACACAAAGGGTGTGGAGACACAAAGGTTAAAAAGAAAAGAAAAAGGCGCCCGGAGTGGTCTCGCACGACCACCTGCCTACATACCTCGTCTGGAACAAGGATCAGGGCGATGTAGTTCCCCTACATAGGGGTTGCCATCTGAACATGGACTTAGAGAAGGAGGACACCAGTTGTGTCAAAGGAGAGTGGGCGATGTGTTCACGTCCTAGCAGTAGGTGTCGCAGCTCGCTGAATCGAGTCTTAGGCAGTTACCTCTTTGCAATAGAACGGACTACATGCCACAAGATCGGAGACGCTCGGAAAGGTCTAAAAGAAAAGGGGGAAGCTCTGCCCTAGAGTTGTCATGCAATATGTACTTAGGTATTAGGATTTACAAATGGGAATATCTACCTAATGTTGGCATGCAAAGAATATGGGAATTCTACCTATGTTATCATATAAAAGAATAAGGGAATCCTACCTATGTTATCATACAAAGGGTTCTATCTAACGGGTGCTACCTAATCGGAGCAAGAATCGACGAATGGAGCAAGGAGAAGTGTTAGGGATTAGGGTAGATGGCGATGCATGAAGCAATCGACTTACAAGGTTGATGGCGATGCATAAAGCAATCGACTTACAAAAGGGTGGATGAATACGTGCTGGTTCTGTTAGGTTTTGAAAAATGATTACTCGACGTTGGATCGAGGTTTTGGTCTTGTTTTGAAATGGTTATCGAATGTTCCTTTTAGTTCTTGTATTAACAGATGAATAAAGAATGAAAGAATACATATTATACATTTCATGGGAGAGGGATACATTTGTTATGAATGGGGGTTGACATGGCAATCAAGCAATATAAGTATATGCCTCATACACCATACAAATAGGCCACAGTTAATCAAACAGTTAAGATATGAACAAGTATATAATCGAATCAAATAATCAAAGAATGAAATAATAAAGCATTAAACAATGTATGAGTGTAAGTGCGAAGGAACCGGCTCATTGTAAGAAAGCCCAAGAGTAAGCTATGTGAGGTCGATGGCGATGCTTAAAAAGCAATCGACTTACAAGGGTGTAAAAAAAGGGCTCGATATTAAATCGAGAAAAGTATGATTTTTATAGTTTTAAAAATGGTTTTGAATGAAATGGTGAAATTAAAAACAACCAAACTTATGTTATGAAACTATGAGTATCGGAGAAATGAGAGTATAACATAAACATGAAGGATAAAAGAGAAAATTAAATGCCGCAAAAAAAAAACCAAACATGCTACACACAGGTATCGAACCCACTATTAAGAGGGAGATAACCAACTCCCTTCCCGTCAGGCCATAAGCTGCTCACTGGAAAACCAAAGCTCACAAAAACCTAAATACCAACCGTGACCCTCCAAGGAAAAAAAGAACAAACAAAAAGGCCAACTATGGACCGCATGGATTAAGTTAGCCCAAACCCCACGAAGCAGTGGCCAAGATACAAAAAAAATAAAAAAAATAAAAGAACAAAGAGCCCAACGGTCACCCTAGCCACATGGCTGTTGGGTGACGAAAACGTAAAACCTTCTCACAATAATACCAACCGGCGGTATTGATGAGAAGCTGATGTAGTAGAAAGCCACACAAGTCCCAATGGCACAGCAAATGAGCAATCAATAAAAGGTTTCAATCATTTTAAATGCAGAAAAAATAAAATGAAATGCAAAGGATAATCACAAGTCCCAGACTATTTTCAGAGAAAGCAAACCTTCACAACTTGAGGAGGTCCGAAAGTGAGTAATCGCGACAACAACGAAGGTCGGCGACGGAAATGAAGCCCGACCGGAAAGCAACAACAAGAACCGTTGACGAAGGGGTCAACGACGATTGGACGGCTGACGCTTGAACCTTTCACTCTTTCGCCAATCGAATCCCAACGGTGCACTCGAAACTCGCCTTCCTTGCCTCTGGTGTGAGCTTCGTCCAACGGCGGTGAAAAAAGGGTCTAGGGTTCTTTAGACTTTTCCTCCTTCACCTTCGTTGATTAGGGTTTTTTTTCTTTTTCTCGCCGCTATCTCCTCTTTCTCCCTTCTAGGGTTTCATGAATAGTAACCCCTTTTTATACAGGACCCCCCTCTTTCCTCTGCTGCGTTTTCTGCTGTGTAGTGGAGCCTTCGTACGGAGGATGTTAGGGAAATTTTGTCCTCTTTCAGCAGGTGGTCCCTCTCTTAGGCTCCTCAACCTTTACCGTGAGTAACAGGCAAGTCACTACTGTAAATTTTTTGACACACTTGAAACAAACGGAACGTGACGCTTATGGATTATTGGAACGGGATTGTATCAATCCGTAACTGTTATTGTTGATACTTGCAGGAAATAAAGATATAACAGACGTGACAACAGGAACTGGTTTGGTTGTGCATGAGAACACTGCCGCATTGGTGTGAACATTTGTCTGGGCTTCAACTCCGGAATTTGTCACATGATCTGCTCCATCATTTTTCAAGGTTTCCCCCAAGGTTGGTGTTTCAATTTATTTAGTATTTTGAATCAAAGAAAGAGCTTCTTATGGTTAACAAATGCATTGGCAGTTATTGGATTGTTTGCTGCAAGTGTAACGACGACATCAAAACTATGACAGGATTCTGGGTGTCGATTTTCATTTGACTTTGCTTAGGTACTTTAGGGGTCTTTGATATATCTTTTTTTTGTTGACAGTATTGGAACCATTGTTCTGCCACCTTCTCCAGATGCTGATAGATCAATTGCAAGAAGCATGACTCAGTTGGCCCGACATCAAGATGCCGATTCTTCAAGGATTTTTTGTACGCCAATAGCGTGGTCCAATCTCTGAATTCAGCCTCATATGCAGCTCATATATATGGTGTTGGTATAAAAGCCATCCCTTCAATATGATTTCAAATTAGAAACAATACAAGCTCCTTTGACTGGTTTCTTCTTCATTGATTTGCAGTTCATATCACACCTGGATTTTTCCCAAAGAGTCTTCACACACTAAATTTGTCAAGAAACAAGATCAGCACCATTGAGGGCCTCAGAGAATTAACCCGATTGCGTGTACTTGACCTAAGTTTCTTTTCAGCTTGAACTGACCCTGTCTTGTTGGACTGGATCTGCTAAACCGTTAGTTGAGTTATGTTAAAACAACTTTCCATAAATTTATGTTAAGTGAATTAACGGCTGGTTAACTGCAGATCTGAATTATTATGCAGGGCTTTGTGTTAGGAATGGATTTACAGGTCATGCGCTGGTGTTCCAACCCTTGGAAAATGGTGCAGGTTACATATTTGGCTTGATTTTGTGTCCCACCTGTGCATGTTAATGGTTCATGGTGTAGAATTCATGGAAAGCCCTTGCTGAAAGTGGTTTTAGGTTGGCTGATATGAGTTTGGAAGATCTTTGTAGGCTATGGATAGGTATTTGTTGAAAATGCCCTGTTTCATTTCTTGAGCCGTGGTTACATCAAAAGGAACAAAGCACTTAGCTTGCTGATCTAATTTTTGGCTGATTTGTTCTCTGCAGGTTTTGCTTGAACTGATGTGAATGGGTATGGGTTGTTGTGCTAGGTTGAGCTGCTGGTTAAGGGATATTTAGGTATCCACCATTCTGCATATGCACACCCTAATCAACATGGATTGCACTTGACTGCATGGTGTATGGCTGATGCAGGAAATTGAAACACCTCATACCAGATGTTTCCTTGCGCACGAATGCATTCTCCGTGATCTTCTATGTTAGGAAGTGTCGTCATGTAGATAACTCTCTTCCTGTACTGATTTGTGCTGGTAGTGTCAATGGTTTAAATCCCGGTCTACAAACTTACAAGGCTAGCCAGCATGGAAGACCTACTTAGGATGCCATAAATGTCATGGTTTGCTGCTAATTCCTGTTGTTGCTCTAAAGGTAAGTTTCGCAACATGGTTGGATTTCAGGTTGCATCTTTTAATGACTCGGGTTTATGCAGGTACGCGAGCTTTGTCCTATCATCCATTTCGCACAGCGGTACTTTGGCATCTTCATGATAAATACTGGGAGTTTTAACAACAATCATCTTCCCAGAAGTGCAAAGGACTTTAATTCGTTCTCTCTTAATCCCCGAGACTTCGCCGTCTATTCAAGTGATGACAGGATCCTCCAACCAAACATGGGTTTCAACTTGGAGCAATAACAGCGGCAGGGACTGATGGATTTCCAGCTTTAATCAAACTCCTGCCGAATCCAGAGCAATTTTAGCCCTTGCCGTCCATGACGAAGGTTCTCCATCTGTGCTGCAGAGAAGTTGGTTCAAGTCTCTATTTCATCTTTTCATCACAGCTTTCTGTTGTAATAAATTTATTGCTCAACACTGCATAATAGGCTTTTGTGGAACCTTCTGTAATGATATTCTTGACTGGAGAAAATTTGTTCACAATAATTTAGTCAAGACTCAGAAACACTTCCAGTGGAATTCACCTCCAGTGAGATATCGTGCTTTCTATATGGTTATGTATAACCTCTGATTACGCCATCACACCATCCAATACTGATTCTAAGTGCTCGTCTGTTTTTGCGGATCAATGTCCAAGTGCATGCCAGGATCAAACCTACAGTTGTAGCTTCTGTTGAGTGTATCTAGAAGTGAAACTAAAGAAGCCCCAAAGACTCACTCTTATCCTGTATACACCCTACTGTAAATAATTACATTACTGTTTTATATGTAACGGCTAATTTTTTTAATATTCTTGCATCCACATTTTTGTAACGTTGAAAATTGTGGCATGTGCAATTGGTAGTGTTCGACATTGAAACTAAATTAACATTGGTTTGTTTCAATACTAATTTTGAGAAGAGAATCCAATTTGCTTCAACTCCAAAGAAAACCAATGCAATCAGTCCTTGATTCACTAACAACAACGATTCACTAACAACAACGATGCACTCCTCCATCTACCAGTCCTAATTTTCAAAGCAGGTTTTCCATAAAAAAAAAACGGATTCATCTCCTGTGCAAGAAATGATACACTTCTCCTCATGCTTGTAAACTTCAATAACCTGAGAGTTAGAATCTTCTTCGTTTCCATCCATTGTTCGTCAAAGACTGCACTAGATAGGGTTTAGGGATGCACAGAGGTTGCGTTGACTTTGGTCAAAGTTCATTTTTTTATTTTTCTTGTATAGAATCACATGTACTGGCTTAAAATGGATGAAATGGATTGGAATGGCTTGAAAAAATGATTGGAGATTGTTTTCACCATTGGCTTGAATGTTTGACTCTTGAGAAGCAAATAACTTGACTGATAATGTGTATGAACAAGACCATGAAATAAGACCATAAGGTCATAGTATCCATGAACCCATAACATGACTGGCATGTGGTTAGAAACACAAGAAACTTGGTTGTTCAGATGACCCAGACCGTAGAGGTATCCACAATCACAACACCATGACTTTGGATCCAAATCAATCCTCATGTAGAACCAAAGTTAGGTTAGGCCAAGCACGCCAAACAAACATAAAAATTCAGGAGCAAAATCGGGGTATGACAGTAACCAACTGGGGACGACTAGGAAAAACTCGACGTTTATCGAAACCAACGGAGAGGTAACCAGACATTTACTGATGAATGGGAAGACTCGACGTTTACAGACATCGAAAGATGATGTTTACAGACACCAAAAAGATCGACCAGACATTTACTGATGAATGGGAAGACTCGACGTTTACAGACATCGAAAGATGATGTTTACAGACACCAAAAAGATCGACCAGACATTTACTGATGAATGGGAAGACTCGACGTTTACAGACATCGAAAGATGATGTTTACAGACACCAAAAAGATCGACCAGACATTTACTGATGAATGGGAAGACTCGACGTTTACAGACATCGAAAGATGATGTTTACAGACACCAAAAAAAGATCGACCAGACATTTACTGATGAATGGGAAGACTCGACGTTTACAGACATCGAAAGATGATGTTTACAGACACCAAAAAGATCGACCAGACATTTACTGATGAATGGGAAAAAGAGACATACAACCAGACGTCAACGGACGAATGGGAAAAAGAGAAATACAACCAGACGTCAACGGACGAATGGGAAAAACTCGACGTTTATCGACACCAACGGAGAGGAGGACTACTGCTGGGGAGAGGGAACACAACCAAATCATCAACGGATGATTGGGAAAAACTCGACGTTTATCGACACCAACGGAGAGGAGGATTAACTGGGGACGACCCTGTGGGGAAAGATATCAACTATACGCCGACGGACGCATAGGAAAAACTCGACGTTTATCGACACCAACGGAGAAGAGGATTAACTACTTCACTAGGGAAGAAGGACGACGTTACGAACATCGAAAGATGATGTTTACCGACACCAAAGAAGACCAGACACTTACGCATGACTGGGAAATCACCGAAAGATGGTGTTTACCGACACCAAAGCAATAACACACGCGGGTATTAACAGAATACTGACATTTACATGTGTCAAGGCAAGGCTACACACTTGCAGGGGGTCTCACTGGGGATCAAGGTCACGACAGCGAGCAGACAGGAACACCAAGAATACCAGGTTGTAGGTATGAAACGGGTGACCGACCAAAGCATGAATTGGTTTGTGTTCCAAAACACTCAACATCCTGAAGAGGGCTAGAAAAGCGATCTTGTTAAAGGATGGACATCCAATTCCATAGGGAATACGAATCTTACTCTGCTGGAGAAAACAATCAAAAGATTGACCAAAGAGTGCATGAGATATATCATCTATAGCCATCAAAACGTAGATAACATACTCGCAAGGTAGATTATCCATAACCGGGTTGGTGGTTGTTAAATGGATAGATCGACCGACATCATCCTGAAGAGAGCAAAGGCAAACTTGTTAAAGGATGGACATTCGATTCCGAACAAAGGAATACGAATCTTACTCAACTGGGGAGGACGACTTCGACCCAAGAGCGCATGAGATATATTATCTATAGCCGTCAAAACGTAGATAACATACTCGCATGGAAGATTATCCATAACCGGGTTGGTTGTTAAATGGATAAACGACCGAAAAGAAAGGCATCGGTACCAGGACTAGGTATGCAAAGATGACCAATCAAAAGAGGATAAAGTTGCTTACTCGGAGCAAGTATCCAAAAAGAAAGGGAAGACCCAATGGGGACAATACTGCTTGATCAAGGCAAGTATCCAGAGGGGAAAAGAATATCAATACCGCCAACTGGGTACTGATAACCGCAAAGAGGGGATTACATCTACCGGTTAGTAGGCAGAAAACCACGGAAAAGTAATCAGTCATCGATAGGATGAGCACAAAGGGTTAACTCCAACAAGGGGATGAAAGTGGGATTTTACAACTACCAGCTAGTAGGTAGAAAACCACGAAGATAGGACTTACAACTACCGGTTTGTAGGTAGAAGCCACAGAAAAGTAACCAGTCATCAATAGGATGAGCACAAAGGGTTAACTCTGCTAGGGAAGGAAAATGGGATTTTACAACTACCAGTTAGTAGGTAGAAAACCACGAAGATAGGACTTACAACTACCGGTTTGTAGGTAGAAGCCCCAGAAAAGTAACCAGTCATCAATAGGATGAGCACAAAGGGTTAACTCTGCTAGGGAAGGAAAGTGGGATTTTACAACTACCAGTTAGTAGGTAGAAAACCACAAAGATAGGACTTACAACTACCGGTTTGTAGGTAGAGGCCAACACAATCTGTTGAGGATAAGATGAATGAGTGCCGGTTAGTGAGTCACTATTCATTTATACCCCAGGGAGGCACAAGAGACAGTTACAAGGAAGCCAGTTTAGGATCGATCCAAAAAGGCAAACTGAATCAAGACTCATCCTAATGAGGAAAGAACTCAATAGGGAAAACCCATTCCGCTATGTGTAGGGAGGGAATGGAAACAACCGTCATCCACGAGGATATAACTCAGTGGGGAAATGGCAGGAAAGGATAGACACTTTCTGCTTAAGGGGTTGGCTCTACATGGAGAGATCAGACACACCCATATCTGCTAGGGAGGATCTACTGGAGAGATCTGTATCAACAAATAGCAGGAGACAACCATCAACAGATACACGGTAACAGCTGCATCGTGAGTATCCAAATGCTATGATTATGCATGTATGTATTATACCTAAAAATGTATGATGAATGCTGACGAACAGACATGCTCAACACACAGGTCCGGGAATCAACCACCCGGAGAGAAAACCAAAGTCACCAGAGAGCCAAGAAAATCCACTGGAGACTGGGACAATAGGGAACAATCATCATCCTGCAGGGGAGGAAGGCCACCAGAGGCTTCCGGAGGGATCGTCGGTCACAACCGGAGAAAAGAGTTCAACCTACAGGCGGGCGCGCCATAACAACTCGTGCTTGAGATCAGAGATACCAAGGAGCAACCAGATCTCTGATGAGGATAGATAGGCATTGATAAGGCTCATCATGCCAATAACTCCGCTGAGGAATCTATCTGAGGGACATGATGGAGTATTGGGATGTCAATTTGCAAAATACTGAATCTTCCAAAGACAAGCACCTACGCCGGGGGAAAGAGGAAGACTACTCTGCTGGAGAGAGGAAAGTTGAAGTCTTCAATAAATGCTCTGCCTAGGACTGCCCCACAAAAGCATTTCAACAGCAACCTGGCTGGGAATGCCCCACGGTAGGGCTCAAACAAACCTATACTGGAAATGCCCCACAATAGGGCTAACAGGGACTTGGAGGAAGAATGTTGTACTGCCGGGAACATGAAGATAAACAACTTCAACCAACACTGCACTGAGCAACCTTGCTGAGGAGAAACCAAAAGAGGTTCGACAGGAGAAAGATAAAGTTATGCTCGAGATACGAACAAATGTCTTACCTGTTGGTAATCATACCACCCTCGGGAGAGCACTGCGGATCTCCTAAGTATCCTTCCATCATTGTGAACGTTCACTTTGTTTAAGAACAATTTTTTTTGTGAAAAATTTGTTTATTTTGAAAACAATGATACTTTATCAATTAAACATGCAAAACATTCGTTGAGTCGAAACAAATAAGAGTGCAAATAATTGGATAAAAGCTCAAATTGATGTGATGGAATGGTAGTCTGCAAAGGGCGAGACTCCATAGATCTGTACAAGTTTGAAATCGGTGATATATATTGGAGAGGGCTACATTGAACATAATGACCTTTCCTCTACCATTCCGAGTTTTCGATGTATTTGGAGCTTCAGTCGACGACGAATCGAGAATCCCTGACGGATGACAGATATAGAGCACAGTCTTGTCAAGATGCAGTTACTTGCCAAATCCCTAATTTTTGCCTAGATTGCCCCAGTGTGAGGTGATCAATCTAGCGGGATGCAAATTCCTTTTTTCAATGTCTCTAACTTTTGCCTGGATCGCCCTTTCGGGTTTTCAATCCACCGAGACGCTCCTTTTTTTGCCTAAATCGCCCTTTGGGATGTTCGACTTAGCGAGCTATTCTGTTTTTTTCCTTTTAGGCGAAGTATTTCTTGACTGCATCGGAATTCACAGGACGAGTGAACTTCTCCATCCATTGTTGTAAGTGTCAGAGCACCGCCTGAAAAGGCTTTCCTGACAACATATGGACATTCATAGCTTGGAGTCCACTCGCCCCTGGAATCGAGCACGAAAGACAAGACCTTCTTGAGCACAAGGTCACCTTCTCGGAACACACGAGACTTGACCTTCTTGTCGAATGCTTTTTCACTCTCTGCTGATATGACTGACCATGACACATGGCAGTTGATCTCTTCTTTTCGATCGAATTCAGCATCAGTCAACTTGGGACTTTGAGGGTGCTATTTTTTTTCTTTTGTTCTTTCTTTCTTTTTCTTTCTTTTGACTTTTGCTTTTGATTTCTTTTGATTTTACACCCTCTCTTTCTTTGTGTTTTTTTTTATTGATGCCCCAGTTGGCTGTTCTGCTGATTCTCGAGATGCAGCTGAGTGTGATCTTCTTTTCTTGCTCAAGAAGTCGGGAAATCTCGTCAGGAATCCCTTCAACATCATCTTCGTCCGCTTCAAATACAGGGAATTCAAAATTGGGAGATGACGTCCGATCATTATGTTTAATGGGTTTGAGAAACAACCTGCATAAAGATTTTGATATGAAAAGCTCTTTGAAAATCAAACAAGACAATCGTTATGCAGATGAAAAGATTGCTTTTATTCTTGTTTTTAGGGTTTTTTGTGATCACCAATTTCATGCAAAAAGCGAAAAGGGAAAACAAATGGAAAAACAAGTGTTTAACATGAATTTATTTGAATGAAAATATCATTGCACAAAATGTTGCAAACAATGTCATCACTTCTCCTTTTGGCATGGGAGAAGGGTTTTTAAACAAAGTGATTATTACTCTGACTTATGAACAACTGTAGGAACGCCCACAACGACCCAATTGTGATAGATCCCATCAGGGATGACAACTGTCGGTATCCTTTGCATCAGCAACTTCTGCTTTTGAACAAACCTCTTTGTTGAAAACTCAGAAAAACAACCATCGCCAGCCCGGGACTTGCCGTCTTCAAGCTTGATTGGCACGGGGACCCAAGTCTTCAAAGTTCAGAATACCTGACTTCACGAGGTCTTGAACCTTCATCTTCAACTGAAAGCATTTATCCACATCATGACCAGGAGCACCCGAATGATACACACAATGCTGCTCAGGCCTATACCACCACCGAGGGTTGACGGGTATAGCCGGCGGGTCTCTGGGAGTAATCAAGTTCCTCTCTAACAAGGAGGGATACAACTCTGAGTACGACATAGGGATCGGGTCAAAAATGATCCTCTTCCTCTCATTACCCGTATTGGCTTGATTATCATTGGGAGGCTGGTAAGCCTGCTGTTGCGGACGATGTTGCTGATGTTGATACTGCTGAGTTGGTCTTCTCTGCTGTTGTTGAGGTTGAGTTGCTGGAATAGTCACAGCAGCGACATGACGATGTGGTCCTCTGTTTGCACTCCTTCGACGGTGCACAGCATTTGTTTCACTCTCTCCTTTTCTGGGTGCCTCAGAGAATGGCTTCTTAGAACTTGAAGAGCTAGGATGGCGAACCGGAGCGCGGGTTGCTCTGACATCAACAGTCTCTGCAGCAAGAGGCTGTTCACTGATTCTGATCCCCCTCAATTCATCACCCACGGCATAATCATTGACGAGAATAGTGACAGCAACATTCTCATGAACGGGTACACCCACTGGTGAAGCACGGTGGACTGGTGGAATCATGGCTTCCAGCCTTCGGGCTAAGGCACGTAGCTCCTCTTGCCCCTGAACAACTCCTTGCATCATTGTCATGAACTGAGCCATGTTTGCCCTCATCTCGGCCAATTCTGCTTGAACCTGATCCATACTTCTCTGTTGATTCAATCTGGTTGAGTAACGGTGCGGACGACGATCAGCAATCCTGCCTGACACAGGAACCAAAATGAGAAGTCTTGTCCCCAAAACATGTCTGCAATGCAAGGATGATATGTGTATGATGCGGATGCTATTTTATCATGAATGATCCTGAAAAGGATATGCATATGCGAGTTAACCTTTTTCTTTTTCATGCACTATTATTATTTTTTTGGAAAAAAAACATGCTATGATGCAAATGGTGGAGCCAAGACTGGCAGGCTGTGCATCTCAGAACATCGGATCGAAGCTTCGGCTTGAACTCGGAGTCGCAATTTATCTGAAACCCAAAGTCAACTGGTCAACTGTCATCTGAACCTAATCTGGAGAACCGAGTCACCATAAATCCGACTTGGGGAGTTCCGAAATAAACGGAACTGGAGATTACATCACTATCATCATAGGAACATCCACCGAACGGATGACAGCCAGATCCTCTGAACAGGTACTCTCAAATTCAACCCGGGGATCCGAAGTAAACGGAACCCGCTGATAAACCGCGGACAGAACTCCGGCGTCCCAGAAATAAATGTCCATAATTCTCGGTCACCAACAGTACCCAGAGTCACCAACAAGTCACCAACAAGTCAGCTATAGTACCTATAAAAATGATCATTCCCTCCCCACTCACGGGTGTCATCTAGGTCAGGGTAAGGTCGAGAGAAACGCAGCATAAATAACCTTTCGCAGAATATCATCCTATGCACACCCGATGTATGCACCGATAATATCCCACCAGGGTCTGAACTGCTCATGATATCAATGTTCCGCTAAGTGGCGTACACCACCCGCTTCCCATGAATCACTCTATTCCTAGGTTTCCTAGATTTCACTCATAGCCTGGGTATTGGGCCTTTTACCTCGAGTAACTCCCACCCCAAACAAGGAAACACAGCACAGCCAACAGATGAATATGAATGAATGCAAACATTAATGCAAACATAAATGCAAACAATGAATAATGATGCAATAAATAAAGCAGTAAACAGCAACCAAAACCCTAACCTTGAGAGCGCTAGGAGAGACTCGCTTAGGGAAGATGGACCAGCAAGAGGTCAACTTCTCTTATCCCCAGCAGAGTCGCCAGCTGTCGCATTACGCGAAAAACCGGCGGGAAAACAAGAACAACAGAGCCGCCACCGTGCGTTATTTATCCCAAAAGAGGGAAAGGAAACGCTCAGAGTAAACCTGGAAAGAACATGGTCTCGCGACCAGAGAGAATGGGATCGGGAGTCGGTTATGCGAAGGGAAGGTATTAGCACCCCTACGCATCCGTCGTACTCGACGGGATCCACGCACAATAGGAAGGAAAATGGTTGCTAAAACACTGCTCACACACACACACTGGCTGAAGGAGACACAAGAAAACAGACAAGACTGACTTGGCAGGATGTCGCATCCTGGGCCTACTTAGTCTATCAAGCATAGACATCAGAGTCAAAGTAGTTCGGACTGGGGAAACGACACATGCTCGCTAGGATATCGCATCCTATGCATACGTATCTCCTTGGACGAAGGAGAATCAGAGCATTCGTAGCTCGACTAACACGCACACAAACAAACACGGGAAAAGGCAAACGTGGAGTCCGAATGCCAATCACTGGACTTACATCAGCATCCGAACCAACAAACACACACAGGAAACCAACTGCCAATCGATGGACTTACGTCGGACTCCAACCAGAAAAGGAGAAACAACTCACACAAACAAAAACAAAAAGGGCGCCCGGAGAGATCAGCTCATCTCCTGCCTACTTACCTCATCTGGTATGAGGATCAGGGCGACGTAGTTCCCCTACGGAGGGACAAAGGACTAGCCTAACTAGATAACAGAGGGAGCCACAACACTAGGGAGACTATGACTCGAGCCTAGATGTTGTCATGTAAAATCATCCCTAAGTTAAGGTTTTTAGCTAACTTGCACAGGAAGCAAGCCTATCCTAAACATGACTTGCACAGGAAGCAAGCCACACCTAACCTAACTTGCACAGGAAGCAAGCTAAAGCAAACCTATCTTGCACAGGAAGCAAGTCAAACTAAACCTAACTTGCACAGGAAGCAAGTCAAACAAACACACAAACACAAGTAGCACACACTATATGCAAGCAATGGGCTCAATCAAGGTTAGGTTTTAGTCGAGGGGTCATATCAACCTCAACAAACAAACCACTGTAACTGGGTAGTGTTAGCTCTTAACCCTAACATTGAGAGTTAGGGTGAAGCTGATGAAAGGTGATTGAAGATGAGACTTCACAGCTCTTATCCCTGGCCTGGGAGAGCTTAAGACAAGAATGTGTGGGTTCAGAAAGGGGAAACCCTTCTACACATTTAAAACTGACTCAACTGTATAATTGTACAAGATCTTGGGTTTGTATCTGCAATGCATCAACACAGTGGTGTGAGCAAAGCAGATGACACACAGAATAGCAGGGGATAGATTGCATATCCCTTGGGTTCTGCCAATTGCCTCTTCACTTAGGAGGTCTTTGACTCTATACAAGGACAAATGTAAACAGTCACAAACATTGCCTCTTAAGGAGGACTTCAGACAGTTGCCTGGCCAAGTAACAGGCCAGGTCTTCCAGACTACATGAAGATGAGAAATACACCTCAATGCAAATTGCTCTTAAGCAAAGCAAAGCAAAGTTCACAAGGAACTAAAAGCAACTAAAGGTACCTGAAACCAGTCAAACAGAATCAGTACACAACTCAAAGTTAAAGCAAAATGAAATAGAAATCAACAGTCAACACAGTCAGTTAACTGTGCAATGCACAAGGCTCAAGCATATGAGCCAAGCAAGCTACAAAACAAACAAGTTAGTCATGATAATCAAATCAAACTCATTCAACTTGTATAAGTTTCTTTGGGCAATTGCTTCTTAACCTGAAAAAATGAACTCAAACATGAGCAACAAGACCACTAGGACAAGCCTAGGGTCAAAAGGGGATGAGAAAGTCAAAACAGCAAGTGAAATTCAATCAAAATCATATTCAAACAATCAAGAAGCAAACTCAAGTGGTTCCATGTTCATATCATTCATCATCATGATTTCATAAGCAAATTAGGTTAAGGCATGGCATATGGAAGCTCAAAGGAGTCAACAGAAATATGCAACTCAAATCCAATCACAAACAATTCCAAAAATTCTCAAATAATTCATGATCAAACATCACCCATATCATGATAAGCACACCAAATTTCAGCTCAATTGGATCATGGGAAGTAGGGAAATGAAAATCATAAAGGCAGGGCAAGTTCAAACATGCTCAAAGAAGTCAACCAAACATGCACCAACTTCAATAAATCATAAATCAGTGACAACATATGATAAATGAATGGGATTAAAACCATGATAAACCTTAAGATGTCCACTAATCACATGTCAAATTTCATGTCCATCCAATAATGTATGAGAATTTCACAAAACAAATGGCATCAAGTGTCACAAAAGTCAACATTTTGGTCAAACAGGGGAGAAAATCCCAAACAATTAGAAAATGCATTCCAAAATTCCAGGAAAAATCACATGTAAACTAGACATCCATAAGCACACTCATGCAAAAATTCAAACCAATTTGAGTTCATTAAACATGGTAATAAAAATCATGAAGTTGGACATCAATGGTGTGACACAAATTGTCACACCCTAATTCAAAAAATCATAACTCACAAACCAGCAATGATAAATTCACAAACTCTACACCAAAATCACCATGAATGTGTCTAGTTTGAGCACAAAAATTTTGGAGGCCATTGGATAAAGCATCATCATTTCACAATTGATTTGGCAAAGTGTACAAAAAAATGGACACATGAACAAAACCCTAACTCAATTAAAAATCCACTCATCAAAAAAATCTGGAAAAAATATGATAAAAAACTAGAGATTATGATGAACATTTGGCAAAAAACCCCATGAATTTTGGATCACAAATGATGGACTTATGAATTTTGTAAGATTGTGTAACAAATGAAATAATTATTATGAAATAACATGAATTAAATAATTAAATAAAACCGGGCGTGGCAATTTGGTATTTATGTGGACAAGTTAATGAAACGCAGCGCATAAGGCTCAAGGCGTGGCGCTCAGGTATTGGTTATGGGCAATGTAACAGGAAGACATCCATGCAAAACAAAATGTTACACGAGCAACATGAAATTCTGGAAAAAATATTAGGGTTCTTGCTACAGTGGACCTTCATCATCTCCATCCAATCGTGAAAATTATTTTTGCCCAGAATTGAACAATACGCACACCATTCAACTCATCAAACGACACACATTCATAATCCAACAATCATTTTCAGTAATTCGAGCTAAGCATCATGAATCAAACAAAAACATATTAGAACACCAAGTTTCATTTCAGCATTTCTTCCTAATTACTCGACCATTTTCAATGGTTTAAAGCTCAAAAGAATCATGGCAAAGAGATCTATCTAATGCATATCATAGTTTTGCAAATAATGTGATTCGAAAAATTACCAAATCTGCAAGGCAGTGATGCTTCAGGTGTTGTTTGGTCGTGTAAGCTCAAAACAGTTGTTCTTCAAGCTCCCAAATGATGAATGGAGGAGGAAATTTGGCTCAGCAATGCTTGATTGTGCTTCACTTGAAATCTGCCATGGATGAAGCTCTTCCAAAACAGTTCATGAACAAGGCTTTACAGCTGAGATATACCACTTGCAATGAGCTCAAAAATGGTGGTGGGTGAGGAAGCAACCAAGACCAGCTCGTGTTCTTTGGAGTTTTTTCAAGAAAAGTTCAAAAATGCAAACTGAGGGTTTGAGAGAATATGAGATTTTCTGTTTTTGATGTTGTGGCTGCTAGGGCTTTTTCAGAGTGAGAATGATGTATATATGTGCTGTTTAGTGTTGGTAAGCATGATTAGTGGAAATGGTAATCCAAATTGCTAATGAAGTGTGTTTTTGCTAATTTGTACATTTCACTTCAAGTTGCATGTGCATGAGCCAAAAGCTGCGAATTGGGCCTCAAACATATTCCAAATGAGTTTTCTGAATTACTGCAAGTGGTAAAAATGGTTGGAATTGGTTATTTTGAAAGTCAACTTTTCACCTTACTTGAAATAATTCAAGTCACTTCAAAAAGTGCCATTTTGATTGGTGAACTTTTGGTGAATTATGATGACATATTTGGAAAGAGGGCATCAAACATGACTTGTAGCAAAAAACCCCACCTAATTTGGCCAAATGGTTTGGAAGATATGCCACTTTGAAGTTCAAAAAAAATTTGAAAATGATTTGATCATAACTTGCCAACCATACATGGGAATTGAGTGTTCTTGGACTTTTTCAAAATGGGAGAACAAGATCTTCAACTTTCATGTTGGGCAAAAATTCATTTGAAGCTTGTATCATGATGTAAGTTTGAGGATCAAGACTTTCCATTTTTGGCAAATTCCAATTACAGGTCAACTTTCTATTTTTGGAAATTTCTTGTCTGGCTTCAAATTCTTCCATGATGATGTTTGACATGTTAAATGAGGCTTATATGGACATGATTGAGCCCTCTCAAACCAATTCCCACCATCAAATCACTAATTAAATGCACAGTTGACCAACAGTTGATTTTTTAGGGTTTCTGATGGACTGTGCATTGACTGATGACTTCTAAACCATCAAACCTTGACCAAATCACTTCAAAAGGACCCCTAAGTCAGGTGAACATGTTGGACCAACCCTAGGGCCTTGTCTCAATGGAAATTGTACTTGCTTGCTTGACTGACTGATCTCCTGACCAATTTGACCTAATCTGACTGATGATCTTGCACTTGGGCAAAGGACAATGCAATGTTATGCAGTGGACTATGTTAATGTTATGACCTAATAATGAAAATGTATGTACAATGATAGGTGCAAATTTGAGGTGCTACAGTATACGGCTGAATCTTTCTCACATAAGCTCTCAGATGCATCTGAGGACAAGACGCACCATCGTACTTAGTGAAAGTGGGGATCTTGAATTTGCGAGGAATGACAAAATCAGAGACCATTCCCAAGCTTTCGAAATCCAGACCGGGCGCCTTCTGACCCTCCATAGCTAGCATACGTTCTTCCAGCATCTTGTACTTGCCATCTCTTGGAGAGTACTGTTCATTCTCATAATCTTCATCGTCGTCCTCAGAGTTGAAGAGATCAACATCCTCTTCTCCTGAATCATTTTCTGTCTCCTCTTCTTGATCCTTCGGAAGTCTAATCTTGACTCCCGCAGCCTGTCCTTTACGCCTTCTTCCCGGGTTGATGTAACTCACAGGTTTCTGGTCTTTCTTCTTCTCGAGCAAGAGAGCCTTCAGTTCTTCCTGCCCCTTGGATAAGCTCAGCATCATCTCCTGGAATTGAGCATTCTGAGCCTGGAGATCTTTGACAGTTTGTTCGAGGGCCATTTTTCTGTTTGCAATGAAGATCGTGAGAATATAGATCCTTTATAATACCTGTTATGCAATGTTATGTCATGCTATGCAATGTATGAAATGTTTTCAAGGACTTTTGGAATTTAACTTTGCGTAAACCACCGAAAAGAGGGAACTTTTATTAATAATTTTTAATCAATGTTCATTACAATAAATAATAAAATACAACAAAAGCTCAAGTCTCCCAGGGACGGCTTCTTTTCGGACTGTCATACCCCAAAATTTGCCCATTAATATTTCAAGACATTTTGCAAGGCATTCCGACTCATATATAACACTGATCTTGAAGAAACAAAGGCCCAGCTCACGGATGGCCCAATCCAGAAAATGGCCCAAACTGGCCTGTTCGCTACGCGCTCGCCTAGCGAAGCTGACAGACAACAAAAATTTCGGGCTTCATTCTGAGCCCATTAGGTCACCATTATCACTATAAATACCAGCACTTCAGTAATAAAATAAAAAAAAAAAAGAATTTTTTTTTAATTAATTAATTAATTAAATAATTAAAATAAATAAATAAAATATAACAAATTATTTTGGACTTGGGTCTCCCTCATTCCAAGCCCATTACCCACGAAATCAGTCTATAAATACTGAAGTTTCAGTAGGGGAGTTACACTGGGAGATTCACTGAAAAAAAAGAGGAGGAGAACAGAGAAGAACGAATAGAAGTTTTGGCATAGGAACCCTGCCTACCCGGAGAATTCAGAGTAAAGAAACCCTGAAGGCAGCCCATCTGCACCGAAGCCATCGCCGTCCAATTCCCGCTGCCTAACTTATTCCGATACTACAAGTGGTCAATCCCTTCAACCTTGAATTGGCAAACAGGTTTGGGTATCTCTATTGTTTATACTTTCAATTGGCCATATCTACATATATAATGCATCATGATAAAATGTTGATATATAATTTGCTTTCGTATGGGAATTTAAATATGCCTGAATACCCTGAATGTTTGACCATGTTATTCCTGTGATAAAATGCCATGAAATTCAAAGTTCCTAACATGGGGCTGTTTTCAAATTCAAAATCCGTGGCCGCTCGCTAGCACCTCGCTAGGCGAGCCTGGGGCGAGTATTCGCCTGGCCTTCGCTAGGCGAGGCAAAGGCGAACGAGACAGTAGCTGACTTTTCTATTCTTTTTTTTTTATGTTTTATCATAGCCATGCATTATTCATCCTATCCTTTTTATTGTTGTGATATTTCTCCGGTGTAATCTTCGATTGCACCCTGATTTGGTGTTCTGACATGTTTTTTTTTTTTTTTGAGCTTCGTAAAGGTTCGCATATCCCAGGAAAAGGTTATTGGCTAGGTATTCCACTTTAGTTGCGGGATACCCTTGTGGAGTTTCACCCTAAATTAATTTTTAATGTATTAATTTCTAATGTATTAATTTTTTTAATATATTATTTTAATAATTTTAATGTGGAGTTTCATCCTAATTATATAATTAATTGTAAAACTTTGCCTTTGAATAAGTGATCTTGGACCTCTCTTTGTTGCCTTACGATTACGATATTACGGTCATGTCCCGCGAACGTGGGGATACCCTTAGCAAAGACCCTTCGGTTAAATCATCATAAAATAAATTATAGTCCCTCGGATGTTGCCTTCGAATATACAACTTTGTCCCTCGATGACCCTCCGATGTTGCCTACGGTTAGAAGATGATAGTCCCTTCGAATGCTAAGGTATCCTCGTAACTGTTGCCTTCAATGACCAATCGATGACCCTACGATGACCCTTTTACATCCAAAGGATAAAACTACTTATTTCTCAATAATAAGGACAGTTTTACCCTCATAAGGATAGGAAATACTCATAAAGACCTTGGGTCGGTATAACTCTTAATTGCTGGCTCACAACCTAAAACATTTTTTCACACCTCACACCTTTCAAAATACCTTCAGAAAATCACCACTTGGTATACATTCATACTAGACTCATTACCGAGTTATATTTTTCTAAACAATTTTCAAAACTAAACGAGATAATCACTTTGTATACATTCATACAAGAATCATTACAAAGTTAAATTCTCTTTTCAAAACAATTTTCTAAACAATTCACAAACACTTTTTTTTAGACAAAAATAATATAAGTGATCGAGCAATTAAGAGCCCATGGATAACCATGGATACAAAGGGTGCTAACACCTTCCCTTTGTATAATGTACCTCCCGAACCCAAAATCTAAATTAAGGTTTTTCCTGTTCTTTTCCACCTTTCCTTATTGGATAAAAGAAAAGTCGGTGGCGACTCTTGCTAACCGCGACATTGCGATTAAAACCACAAAAAAGTCCAGTTCACCGTATGACAGAACTGGCGACTCTGCTGGGGAGCCTAAATATTTAAAAAGAGAGGTTACCTTAAAAACAAGATCACTTATTCAATTTGTCTGATTTATTTTTAAGGGATTGCTTGGGTATGTTATGCTTGAGTGAAAGATCCTACACCCGGATCTAGTGTACCTTAGGTAAGTAGCAAGAGATCATCGCGACTGTACGGCGTATACTGGAATGGTCAAAATGATGGCTACGGTTAATGTGGCACTTTGGATGTCCTGATGTTCCTCATGTTAGTTGAGGAAATATTTGGCATTCGCGTGGTGTCATAAAAGCATTAACCAGACCTTTAGAACCCTAATTGACTCATCCTGGCCATTAGAAAGTAGTGAGATAACTGGCTTCGGTTCCGACTGGAGTTGGTTGAGACTCGATACTACACTCTTTGAGATTGGACTTTAGGGAAGCTTCGGTCAACCACTTGGTGTTGCACTGAAGTGGACTTAAGGAAAGGTCAATGATTTGAGATCCTTCTAGAACCCGGTTACTATTCTAAGACAGGTCGAACCAACCAAACTTCAGTGGGGAGGGTATTTACCTATGGAACTCACGCAAGCCTTAAAACCTAGGAATGATTGTTGTGTGACTTGCTTGTGCTTGTTATTTATCTAACAACATAACATCATAACATCATAACATCATGGCATTGTACTAACCATTTCAAGGATTTAGGGATTTAACTCTGCTAAAAAAAAACAAAAACAAAAGCAAAAACAAAAGAGAAAAGAAAAAAAAAAGCTCTTTTTGTTAGTTTATGCAAAGTTAAATCCCGAAAGTCCTTGAAAACATTTCATACATTGCATTGCATCGCATAACAGGTATTCTAAAGGATCAGTGTTCTCACGATTTTCCTATCAAACAGATTCCAGCAGATTCAAACAGATTGAACAATGGCTCTCGAACAAACTGTCAAAGATCTCCAGGCCCAGAATGCTCAATTCCAGGAAATGATGCTGAGCTTATCTAAGGGGCAGGAAGAACTGAAAGCTCTTTTGATGGAGAAGAAGAAGGACCAGAAACCTGTGGGTTACATCAACCCGGGGAGAAGGCTTAAGGGACAGGTTACAGGAGTCAAGATTAGAATTCCGAAGGATTCAGAAGAAGAGACCGAGAATGATTCGGAAGATGAGAATCCTAATCTCGTCAATTCTGAGGACGACGATGAAGATTATGAACATGAACAGTACTCTCCGAAGGATGATAAGTACAAGTTGCTGGAAGAACGTATGCTAGCTATGGAGGGGCAGAAAGTGCCCGGTCTGGATTTCGAAAACTTGGGTCTGGTCTCTGATGTGGTCATTCCCCGCAAATTCAAGGTTCCCATTTTCACTAAGTATGATGGTGCCTCTTGTCCTCAGATGCATCTAAGGGCTTATGTGAGAAAGATTCAGCCGCACACTACTGATAAGAAACTGTGGATCCATTTCTTCCAAGAGAGTCTGTCTGGCACACAGTTAGAGTGGTATTATCAGCTTGAGAGCTCTAACATCCGCACATGGACTGATTTAGCAACAGCTTTCTACAAGCACTACCAGTATAATTCTGAGTTAGCGCCTACTCGGCTACAGCTACAAAATATGACTATGGGCTCTAAAGAAAGTTTCAAAGAATATGCTCAAAAGTGGAGAGATTTGGCTGGCAGAGTCAAACCCCCTATGACTGATCGAGAGTTAGTGGACATGTTCATGGGTACACTGACTGGCCCATTCTACAGCCATCTACTGGGAAGTTCCTCGTCAGGTTTCACTGAACTTATCTTGACAGGTGAACGGGTTGAAAGCGGCATTCGAAGTGGAAAGATACAGGCAGCTACTTCTGCAAGCACCAAAAAGTCCTATCAGGGAAAGAGTGAATCAAATGCTGTGTACAGTGAGAGGAAGCATAACAAGAAGAATCGTGACCATACTGTTGGGGCAGTTACAATTGCCGCACCGCCATCTCAGAACTTCCAACACAGACAAGACAGGTCGAGAAGACAATTTACCAAGATCAATATGACTTTAACCCAAGCACTGCAGAGTATGTTAAAGGCCAATTTGATTACCCTCAGAGGCCCTCCTGCAAATCCCAACACTACTTCTCCTCGTTATAATCCCAACGCCAGGTGTGCCTATCACTCCGATAGCCCCGGGCATGATACGAATGATTGCTGGTTGTTGAAGAACAAGATTCAGGATATGATCGACGCTGGAGAAATTGAATTTGATCCTCCGGCGACCCCCAATGTCATCACAGCACCTATGCCTAATCATGACCAGAATGTTAATGTTGTGGACGACAATTCTCACGTTACTGACGTTGCTGATTTAGCATCTCCTCTCCTGATCGTTAAGAAGAATTTATTGCAAGCTGGTTTATTTCCAGGTTGTGCTGAAGATTGCGATCTCTGTGTACTCCGACCCAATGATTGTTTGAAGTTGAAGAACGGCATTCAACGGCTGATGGATGATCGTACAATTCTATTTGAAAGGGTTCCTAAGGTGGACAACTCTATTGAAGAGGTATCTGTGATTGCTAGGTCCAAAGCTCCAGTGAAGATTACCGCTACTAGAGTGCCTGTGAAGATTACCGCTGAGCCCAAAGTGGCTCCCCTGATTATTACCGCACCTGGCCCCGTGCCATATTCCTCCAGCAAAGCTATTCCGTGGAACTATGGAGGCGACGTTTACATCCATGGCATAAAGCAGGTTGGTAGTTCTGCTAATCCTAATGATATTGTGGGGACTAGTAAAGTTACTCGAAGTGGAAGGATCTACTCCCCAGAAATCTCACCTCCCGCTCCCGAAATTCGAGGAAAAAGACCAGTCACTCCTCCTCAGTCAGAGACATCGGTCGAAGTTACTTCTGAAGATGTTGCCAAACAGGAAATGGAAGAGATGCTGAAAATCATCCGTAAGAGCGATTTTGATGTAGTGGAACAATTGGGGCATACTCCGTCTAAAATCTCAATGTTGTCCTTGTTATTATCCTCTGAATCCCATGCCAATGCATTGATGAAATTCTTGAAGACCGCTCATGTGCCTCAAGAAACATCCGTCGATCAATTCGAACATTATGTTGCTAATTTGACTGTTGACAATGGCCTAGGCTTTTCCGATGCTGACCTGACGCCAGCAGGAAAGAATCACAATAAAGCTCTGCATATCTCCATCGAGTGTGAGGGGATCACCCTGGCTCACGTGTTGATCGACAACGGCTCTTCCTTGAATGTGCTCCCGAAAGCTGTACTCGATAAATTTGACTACAAAGGCATTGAACTGAAACCTAGTGATGTTGTGGTGCGTGCTTACGATGGTGCGAAGAGTGTTGTCTATGGTGAAGTGGTTCTCCCTATCAAGATAGGACCTCAAGTCTTCAACACTACCTTTCACGTGATGGACATTCGTCCCGCCTACTCCTGCTTGTTGGGGCGCCCTTGGATCCATGGGGCAGGTGCGGTAGCTTCGTCGCTTCATCAAAAGCTGAAGTATCCAATAGCAGGCATGGTTGTCACTGTATGTGGAGAAGAAGAGTATATTGTCAGTAGTGTGCAAGCCTTCAAATACGTCGAGATGGATGGTGAATTCTTTGAGACTCCTTCTCAGTCATTTGAAGTGGTTCCTCCACCCAGTCCTGTCCTTAAGCCAACTCCCCTTGTGCCCAAGGTTGTTCGTGCTCCCCCTGTCATGATCTCTCTGAAAGATGCTCAAGCCGCGATTGAAAATGGTGATCGTGCTGGTTGGGGTCAACTGATCAATGTACCGTACAAGTCTGATAAAGCTGGCCTGGGGTTTAACTCTGGAAAGATAGTCAAAAATCAGATTAATGCTATGGAAGATGCTGATAGTGATTGCGACTTGGATAGCTGGATTTTCCCAACAATTGGTGACGGACTCAACAATTGGAAGACTGAAGACATTATCCCGATTTCCTTTAGTCAGGAGTAATTGTTATTGTTTATTCTAGAATTGCAAATTTTAATTTTCTTTTACAATCAAACTTCTTAAAGCATTGTGTCTATGCCCGAGGCACAATAGCTAATTTGTTAAGGGTTTTGTCATTTTCATAAGCATATTTATATTCAATAAATCAATGGACGTTTTGCATTCAAATATTGCGCTCTTTGTCTTTCCTATTATCTTTCAAACGAGCTATGTTTTCTTACACACACGCACGTAACGAATTGCAGATCCCTATCCACTCTGGATCCTGTTGATAATAGTTCTACTACTGTTCATTATGACTTTGAAAATCCGATCTACCGAGCCGAAGATGGAAGTGAGGAAGATTGTGAAGTACCTGAAGAACTTGCCAGACTGTTACTACAAGAAGAAAGGACTATACAGCCGCATGAGGAGTCAGTTGAGACTGTAAATCTGGGTACCGAGGTGGACAAGAGAGAAGTCAAAATAGGAGCAGGCTTGGAAAGCAGTATCAAGGAAAGATTGATTCAGATGCTACATGACTATGTGGAGATTTTTGCTTGGTCTTACGAAGACATGCCAGGGCTGGATACCGATATAGTAGTGCATCGTTTGCCGACGAAGGAAGATTGTCGTCCTGTTAAGCAAAAGGTTCGTCGCATGCGTCCTGAAATGTCCGAGAAAATCAAGGCCGAAGTCATGAAACAATTCGATGCTGGTTTTCTGGCGGTTACTTCTTATCCTCAATGGGTTGCTAATGTGGTACCAGTGCCAAAGAAGGATGGTAAGGTGCGAATGTGTGTGGATTACAGAGATTTGAATAGAGCGAGTCCCAAGGATGATTTCCCACTGCCACACATTGATGTTCTGGTAGACAACACCGCTCAACACAAGGTATTCTCCTTCATGGATGGATTCTCGGGTTATAACCAGATCAAAATGGCACCTGAGGACATGGAGAAGACTACGTTTGTGACGCAATGGGGCACCTTCTGTTATAAAGTAATGCCGTTTGGTTTAAAGAACGCAGGAGCAACGTACCAGCGTGCTATGGTGGTTTTGTTCCATGACATGATCCATTCATGAAATAGAAGTATATGTGGACGATATGATAGCCAGGTCTCATACTGAAGAAGAACATCTCGATCATTTATACAAACTGTTTGAGAGGCTGAAGAAATACAAGTTGAGATTGAACCCGAACAAATGCACCTTTGGAGTAAGATCCGGTAAACTCTTGGGCTTTATTGTCAGTGGTAAAGGTATTGAGGTTGACCCGGCCAAGGTGAGAGCTATTCAAGAAATGCCAGTTCTCCGTACGGATAAAGAAGTCAGAGGTTTCTTGGGACGTTTGAATTACATTGCCCGGTTTATTTCTCATTTGACCGCTACTTGCAAACCCATCTTCAAGTTACTGAGAAAAAATCAGGAGATGATATGGAATGATGAATGTCAAGAAGCTTTTGACAAAATCAAGAAGTACCTCCAAGAACCTCCGATTCTGGTACCACCAGTTGAGGGAAGACCTCTAATCATGTATTTGACCGTTTTAGAAAACTCAATGGGGTGCGTGTTGGGGCAACATGACGAGTCCGGTCGAAAAGAGTATGCCATATACTACCTTAGCAAAAAGTTTACCGACTGTGAAACAAGATACTCACTGCTCGAGAAAACTTGCTGTGCTTTGGCCTGGGCTGCTCGCCGACTAAGACAGTATATGTTGAATCACACCACTTTGTTGATTTCTAAGATGGATCCTATCAAATACATATTTGAGAAACCCGCCCTCTCCGGAAGAATAGCAAGATGGCAGATGATTTTAACAGAGTATGATATCCAGTATACCACCCAAAAAGCAATCAAAGGAAGCGTGCTAGCTGATCATTTGGCTCATCAGGCAGTGAATGATTATCAGTCTATGAATTTTGAGTTCCCAGATGAGGATGTCATGCTTGTTACTGATTATGAAGAACCTGGACCAGAGGAAGGACCCGAAGTGGGATCCCGATGGACTATGGTTTTTGATGGATCGTCTAACGCATTGGGCAACGGTATTGGCGTCGTGATCATTTCCCCCAAGGGTGGCCATACGCCTTTCACCGCTAGACTATGTTTTGAGTGTACCAACAATATGGCTGAGTATGAAGCATGTATTTTGGGACTCAGAGCTGCTATAGACCTGAGAATCAAGTTTTTGAGGGTGTATGGAGACTCAGCCTTAGTAATCAGTCAGGTCAAAGGAGAATGGGACACTAAACATCCGAACCTCATCCCTATCGAGAGCAGGTGTTGACATTAATCCCATACTTTGAAGAGATCACATTCGAACATATTCCCCGAGAGGAGAACCAGTTGGCAGACGCATTGGCTACCATGTCATCTATGTTCAGAGTCAGATGGGACAATGAAGCTCCCCGGATTACCATTGAACGACTAGACGAACCAGCATATTGTTATGAACTTAACGCTGATGAAGTAGAAGAGAAGCCTTGGTTCCACGAGATAAAAAGATATTTAGAAGCTCAGGAATACCCTGAAGGGACATCCATCAATGACAGGAAATTTCTGAGGAAGTTCTCCGCTAAATTCTTTTTGAGTAATGGAATATTGTACAAACGTAACCATGATTCGACTTTGCTTCGCTGTGTGGATAGAAAGGAATCAGAGAAGATTATGGAAGACATGCACGACGGTATCTTTGGGACTCATTCTAGTGGACATACAATGGCCAAGAAGATTCTGAGGTCAGGGTATTATTGGTCTACCATGGAAACTGATTGCCACCATCACTCCAGAACTTGTCATAAGTGCCAGATCTATGCGGATAAAGTACATGTGCCTCCTGCTCCATTAAACGTGTTGACCGCGCCGTGGCCCTTTGCAATGTGGGGCATTGATATGATTGGCGAGATTAAACCTACCGCCTCTAATGGACATCGTTTCATCCTTGTTGCTATTGATTACTTCACAAAGTGGGTGGAGGCAGCCTCATTTGCTTCTGTTACTAAGAATGTGGTGGCACGATTCATCAAGAACAGCCTCATCTGCCGATACGGCGTCCCTGAGAGAATTATCACTGACAATGGCACTAATTTGAACAACAAGATGATTACTGAACTCTGCACGCAGTTCAAAATAAAACACCATAACTCTTCTCCGTACCGGCCAAAGATGAACGGCGCTGTAGAAGCGGCTAATAAGAATATTAAGAAGATTATACAAAAGATGACGGTAACATACAAAGATTGGCATGAGATGTTACCATTTGCTCTTCATGGTTATCGTACTTCGGTACGAACTTCGACAGGGGCAACTCCTTTCTCTTTAGTCTACGGAATGGAAGCCGTTTTACCAGTAGAGGTTCAGATTCCCTCTCTAAGGATCATGAAAGAGGCGGGCTTAGACGAAGACGAATGGATTCAGACTCGACTCGATCAGATAAATTTGATGGATGAGAAGAGACTTGCGGCTGTATGTCACGGGCAGATATATCAGAAGCGCATGACCAGGGCATTCAACAAAAAGGTCAAGAGACAAGTGTATCAAATTGGCGACTTGGTAATCAAACGCATCATCCTACCACAAACTGACCCCAGAGGCAAATGGACTCCCACATACGAAGGGCCATTTGTAGTTAAGAAGGTATTCTCAGGTGGAGCCATGATACTCGCTACAATGGATGGTGAAGACTTCCCACATCCCGTGAACGCGGACATAGTTAAAAAATACTACGCATAAAAGAGACCCGCTAGATCGACGTATCTAGGCAAAAGTAAGGGCATCCCGGCGAACCAAAAGGGTTCGGGCAAAAATTAGGGATATATAAAAAAAAATGTACACCCGGCAAGTCGAAAACCTGAAAAGGCGGCTTGGGCAAAAAAGGGTATCCTGGTGGACTGAAAACCTGAAAAGGTGGTCCAGGCAAAAATTAGGGATTAAAGCGTATGACTATGTCCCGTCCTTAGTCAACTTCATCCAAGTTCAAGGGACTGAACAAGCCAATCACTTCCATCCGACAGCAGGGGATGAGATGCTTGAAGACATAATGACAGTAGTAGACTTAAAATCAATAGGACTTCTTCCACATAGCTTTCTCTTTGTTTTCGACAATTTCCTCTTACTAGGATTTCTGTCTCCTTGTACACAAATTGCCTGTTTATAGGCCTTCTTTCAAAATCAATACAACCTTCTTTCAAAAGATGCTTTTGTTTTTTCTTTTTCTGTTTTGTTTGCGTAAACGTCCATTGATTTAATTTGAATTAATATATGCATTTGAATATGACCAATGTTTACCAAAATACATGCATAGAATAGCAATAGCAATTACTACAAGACTTCAGGATCGAGGATAAGGTCTAACCATGCTTCCAATGAATCCGCTACCAATTCTCTTCCCCAGCAAGCCTTTTTTTTCCAGAAGAAATTGGCAGTATTCCCCGGCACAGCCAGCTATTCCCCAACAGAGGTCGGCATCGCCAGACAGGCTGATCATCTCATCCATCTCCAGCCCGACTCTGCTGAATATTTCCACCATCAGACAGAAATCAAGCATCCCCAGCCGAGAAAGGGTCATCGACACAAATGTCTCAAATCAGTAGATGGGGATTTATTTTCCCCAGTAGAGTCCCCAAGCAGAACTTCTCATACGCATAGCTCATTCATTACATCCTTTCACAGCATACGCATGCATACAACATTCACATTTATTTTAGCATAACACGAAACATCTCATGCATCATGACATAGCATGAAGCTAACTTTTCTTTGCAGGTTATTTATCCTCCTGATATAGTCAAAATAAAAGGTTCATTCAGACAGACACCTTTATCAATCACATTCAAGATTCAGATACATATTTCAAATACAGTTCATGGGAACATTCATTTTGACAACATTTCGATATCCTCCTAATGATGGCATCTTTAAGCCCATCCCAGACATTTATTGCAAGTACAACATATACAGGTTATCAGATACAGCCTAACGTACGGTTCATTCTGATTCAGCCCAACATATGACTTCTTCAGCAACATATACAGGTTATCAGATACAGCCTAACGTACGGTTCATTCTGATTCAGCCCAACATAGTTCATTCTGATTCAGCCCAACATTTGGACCTTCAAATCCTCGGATACTGCCTAGCGTACGGTACGTTCAGGGGTGTAGTCTAGCGTACGACTACTTTCTTCTTCGGATACAGCCTAACGTACGGCTCATTCTGCAACTCAGATACGATCTAGCGTACGATCCATTCTGAACTCCAGCAACTCCAACGCGGTCTAACGTACGACCCGTTTGGATCTTACAACCCTCAGATGCTACCTAACGTACGGTACATTTCTGAAGTGTAGTCTGGCGTACGACTATCGCTTTCATCATCATATGCGGCCTAACAGACGACTCATTCTGCGACGGTCTAACGTACGACCCGTTCGGATGTCCATCCCCTCAGATGCTACCTAACATACGGTACATTTCTGAAGTGTAGTCTAACGTACGACTACCCCTTTCGTCATCAGATTCAGCCTAACGTACGACTCATTCTGCAACTCAGATACGATCTAGCGTATGGTCCATTCTGACCCTTTATCCCCAACAGCATATGACACACTCCGACTCCCCAGCGAAGTCGGCAGCCTAATGGATGACTCATTATACGGTCTAACGTACGACCCAATGTGGCACCCATGTCTTCAAATTGGCCTAATATACGGCGCGATCTGAAGCTTTCGTCATCAAACCTCCCGGATGGCACCTTTAAGCCCATCTCCATCAAGACCAACTGTCGATTCTCAAGTGCAAATTTTTGGGGCATTCTAGTGTTCAATAATCTTCCACCTCCAGACCACGAATGGCGTACACACCATTCTAACTCTCTCGGTCCAAGAATATTGAACAGGGGCAGCTGTCATACCCCAAAATTTTCCCATTAATATTTCAAGACATTTTGCAAGGCATTCCGACTCATATATAACACTGATCTTGAAGAAACAAAGGCCCAGCTCACGGATGGCCCAATCCAGAAAATGGCCCAAACTGGCCTGTTCGCTACGCGCTCGCCTAGCGAAGCTGACAGACAACAAAAATTTCGGGCTTCATTCTGAGCCCATTAGGTCACCATTATCACTATAAATACCAGCACTTCAGTAATAAAAAAAAAAATAAAAAAAAAAAGAATTTTTTTTTAATTAATTAATTAATTAATTAAATAATTAAATAATTAAAATAAATAAATAAAATATAACAAATTATTTTGGACTTGGGTCTCCCTCATTCCAAGCCCATTACCCACGAAATCAGTCTATAAATACTGAAGTTTCAGTAGGGGAGTTACACTGGGAGATTCACTGAAAAAAAAGAGGAGGAGAACAGAGAAGAACGAATAGAAGTTTTGGCATAGGAACCCTGCCTACCCGGAGAATTCAGAGTAAAGAAACCCTGAAGGCAGCCCATCTGCACCGAAGCCATCGCCGTCCAATTCCCGCTGCCTAACTTATTCCGATACTACAAGTGGTCAATCCCTTCAACCTTGAATTGGCAAACAGGTTTGCGTATCTCTATTGTTTATACTTTCAATTGGCCATATCTACATATATAATGCATCATGATAAAATGTTGATATATAATTTGCTTTCGTATGGGAATTTAAATATGCCTGAATACCCTGAATGTTTGACCATGTTATTCCTGTGATAAAATGCCATGAAATTCAAAGTTCCTAACATGGGGCTGTTTTCAAATTCAAAATCCGTGGCCGCTCGCTAGCACCTCGCTAGGCGAGCCTGGGGCGAGTATTCGCCTGGCCTTCGCTAGGCGAGGCAGAGGCGAACGAGACAGTAGCTGACTTTTCTATTCTTTTTTTTTATGTTTTATCATAGCCATGCATTATTCATCCTATCCTTTTTATTGTTGTGATATTTCTCCGGTGTAATCTTCGATTGCACCCTGATTTGGTGTTCTGACATGTTTCTTTTTTTTTTTTTGAGTTTCGTAAAGGTTCGCATATCCCAGGAAAAGGTTATTGGCTAGGTATTCCACTTTAGTTGCGGGATACCCTTGTGGAGTTTCACCCTAAATTAATTTTTAATGTATTAATTTCTAATGTATTAATTTTTTTTAATATATTATTTTTAATAATTTTAATGTGGAGTTTCATCCTAATTATATAATTAATTGTAAAACTTTGCCTTTGAATAAGTGATCTTGGACCTCTCTTTGTTGCCTTACGATTACGATATTACGGTCATGTCCCGCGAACGTGGGGATACCCTTAGCAAAGACCCTTCGGTTAAATCATCATAAAATAAATTATAGTCCCTCGGATGTTGCCTTCGAATATACAACTTTGTCCCTCGATGACCCTCCGATGTTGCCTACGGTTAGAAGATGATAGTCCCTTCGAATGCTAAGGTATCCTCGTAACTGTTGCCTTCAATGACCAATCGATGACCCTACGATGACCCTTTTACATCCAAAGGATAAAACTACTTATTTCTCAATAATAAGGACAGTTTTACCCTCATAAGGATAGGAAATACTCATAAAGACCTTGGGTCGGTATAACTCTTAATTGCTGGCTCACAACCTAAAACATTTTTTCACACCTCACACCTTTCAAAATACCTTCAGAAAATCACCACTTGGTATACATTCATACTAGACTCATTACCGAGTTATATTTTTCTAAACAATTTTCAAAACTAAACGAGATAATCACTTTGTATACATTCATACAAGAATCATTACAAAGTTAAATTCTCTTTTCAAAACAATTTTTCTAAACAATTCACAAACACTTTTTTTTAGACAAAAATAATATAAGTGATCGAGCAATTAAGAGCCCATGGATAACCATGGATACAAAGGGTGCTAACACCTTCCCTTTGTATAATGTACCTCCCGAACCCAAAATCTAAATTAAGGTTTTTCCTGTTCTTTTCCACCTTTCCTTATTGGATAAAAGAAAAGTCGGTGGCGACTCTTGCTAACCGCGACATTGCGATTAAAACCACAAAAAAGTCCAGTTCACCGTATGACACGGACGAAGATATGTATTGAGTCTTCGTTCCTCATTAAGCTGGCTGGTGAGTTCTAACACTTTCTTCCTTTCAGCACAGAACTGAGCTTCAAAAGTATCCCTTTCCTCCCTCAACTGGATCCAGGATCTCTTCAACTCTTCAACATCGGTAGGCATATCTGGATAAGGAATGATCTGAGAAGTACCTCCTTCAGCTTCTGGTTCAACAATCAGCGGTCCGACTGCAAGATATGGCATGCCAAGTTCACGAGCTCTTGCGCGTACCCATCTGAGATAAGGTTCCATAGGAATAGAGTTTTTCGGTCCTAAAGTACTTCTTTTCACCATGCCCCAAGCTCGTACAAATCTTTGACGGAGACCTTGGGAATCGTTGTCATAGTCAAACGTCGTGCCTTGGATAATTATTTCATGTGGATCGTCTCTTCGAGCATAACCAAACTGGCGTAGGGCTAAAGCTGGGTTATAAGTAATACCTCCTCTTATCCCCAGGAGTGGTATGTTAGGGAATTCTCCACAACGGTCGATGATGATAACATTTTCTTCGAGATGAGGACACCAACGGATGTCCGAATGGGAGAGTGACATTATCCTTTGAGACCATTTCAAATTCTGCTCATTCTTCAAGACTGATTGAGGAAGGTGCGAAATAAACCACCTAGATAATAAAGGTATGCAGCACATGAGAGTCCCTTGTCTCTTCATAGTACGGGTGTGAAGGGAATGCAAAATGTCTCCAAGCAAGGTAGGCACAGGGTTATGAGTGAGAAATATCTTAATAGCATTCATGTCTACGAATTGGTCTGGATTAGGAAATAACACCAAACCATAGATTAGTAATGCTAGAACGTCTTCGAAATCATGGACATTCATAACCTTTAAGAATTCTCGGGCCTTATTTATCAGAAACTTGGCAAGTAAACCCTTAACTCCATTTCGTGTTACCCAATTAGTTTCAATATCGGATTTTGTCATATGTAAAGCCGCGGCAACTTCTTCAGACTTCAGAATCTTTTCTAAACCATTGAAAGGTGTTTGATCAAGGATAGGTATCCCAAGCAGCCTGGAAAACTCTTTTAATGTGGGTACCAACTGATAATCTGGGAAAGTGAAGCAATGATGTTTAGGATCGAAGAACTGGAATAGGACTCTCATCATATCTTCTTTGAAATCAGTGGTAACCAAATTGAGGAGATGACCATGTTTCTTGATGAACTGAGCATGATCGGGAAGCTCTGACACCAAATCCTTTAGTTGAGGAAAGATTGCTACAAAATTGATCCGGATGGTCTTCCTGGAAGCCATAACCCTGTTTGCAGAGCAAAGTTAAATCCCTAAGTCCTTGAAATGGTTAGTACAATACCGTGATGTTATGATGTTATGATGTTATGATGTTATGATGTTATGATGTTATGATGTTAAGTAAACAACAAACACAAACAAGTCACACAACAGTCATTCCTAGGTTTTAAGGCTTGCAAGAGTTCCATAGGTAAGTACCCTCCCCACTGAAGTTTGGTTGGTTCAACCTGTCCTAGAATAGTAACCGGGTTCTAGAAGGATCTCAAATCATTGACCTTTCCTTAAGTCCACTTCAGTGCAACACCAAGTGGTTGACCAAAGCTTCCCTAAAGTCCAATCTCAAAGAGTGTAGTATCGAGTCTCAACCAACCCCAGTCGGAACCGAAGTCAGTTATCTCACTACTTTCTAATGGCTAGGATGAGTCAATTAGGGTTCTAAAGGTCTGGTTAATGCTTTGATGACACCACGCGGAAGCCAAATTTTTCCTCAAGTAAACATGAGGAACATCAGGACATCCAAAGTGTCACATTAACCGTAGCCATCATTTTGACCATTCCAGTATACGCCGTATAGTCGCGATGATCTATTACCACTTACCTAAGGTACACTAGATCCGGGTGTAGGATCTTTCACTCAAGCATAAAATACCCAAGCAATCCCTTAAAAGTAAATCAGACAATTTGAATAAGTGATCTTGTTTTTTAAGGTAACCTCTCTCTTTAAGTTATTCCCCAGCAGAGTCGCCAGTTCTGTCATACGGTGAACTGACTTTGGTGTGATTTGCTTTGGAAAGCAAATGTCGCGGTTAGCAAGAGTCGCCACCGACTTTTCTTTTATCCAATAAGGAAAGGTGGAAAAGAACAGGAAAGACCTTAATTAGATTTTGGGTTCGGGAGGTACATTATACAAAGGGAAGGTGTTAGCACCCTTTGTATCCATGGTTATCCATGGGCTCTTAATTGCTTGATCACTTATGTTATTTTTTCTTGTCTGAAAAAGTGTTTGTGAATTGTTTAGAAAATGTTTTGAAAAAGAGAATTTAACTTTGTAATGATTCTCGTATGAATGTATACAAAGTGGTTATCTCGTTTAGTTTTGAAAATGGTTTAGAAAAATATAACTCAGTAATGATTCTAGTATGAATGTATACCAAGTGGTGATTTTCTAGTATTTGTGAAGTGTGAAAAGTATTTTTAAATTGTGAGTAAGCAATTAAGAGTTATACCTATCCAAGGTCTTGATGGGCATTTCCTATCCTTGTGAGGGTAAAACCGTCCTTATTATTGAGAAATAAGTAGTTTTATCCTTTGGATGTAAAAGGGTCATCGTAGGGTCATCGATTGGTCATTGAAAGCAACGGTTGTAAGGATACCTTAGCATTCGAAGGGACTATCATCATTTAACCGTAGGCTACACCGAAGGATCATCGAGGGACAAAATCATATATTCGAAGGCAACATCCGAGGGGCTATGATTTATTTTAGAGGGACATGATGATTTAATCGAAGGGTCTTGGCTAAGGGTATCCCCACATTCGCGGGACATGACCGTAATACCGTAAGGCAACAAAGAGAGGTCCAAGATCACATATTCAAAGGAAATATTTTGCAATTAAGTATTTAAGATGAATTTCCACATTATGATCAATTAGGATGAATCTCCACATTAAAATTAATTAAGTAATTAGGATGAATCTCCACATTAAAATTAATTAAGCAATTAGGATGAATCTCCACATTAAAATTAAGTAATTCAGAATCCATCTCCATAAGGGTATCCCACAAATAAAGTGGAATACCTAGCCGGCCGTTTCTTCGGGAATATGTAAGCCTTTACACAATTCAGCACGCGGGTTAGAACATCGAGATAAAGTACAATTGAAAATTGCACCACAACATAAACACAACAGTCATAAGGTCAGGCCAAATAATGCAGAATTATAATAAATCTTGATTAGATAAACATAAGGCAGAACAGAAAAGAAACAAAACAGCCACTGTCCCGTTCGCTCCTGCTTCGCCTAGCGAAGGCTTAGCGAGTGCTCGCTACAGGCTCGCTTAGCGATGTGCTAGCGAGCGGCTACGGGTTTTGAGTTTGATAGCAGCATGATCTCCGGAACCCTGAACTTTATGGCATTTAATTACAGGAATAGCATGGACAAACATTCAGGATATTCAGGCATACTTAAATTCACATGTGAAATCAAATTACATATCCGAAAATTTAATCATGATGCCTTATGTATGTAGAGATTACCGATTAAAAACATAAAACAGTAGTGATGCGCAAACCTGTTTGCAACTGAGCTGCGATGTTGAAGGGACTGACCACTCTTGGTATCGGATGGGGTTGGGTGGAGGTAACTTCGGTGCGGATGAGAGGCCTTCAGGGTTTCTTTACTCGGAATTCTCTGAGTTAGTCTCCAGGGTTTCTATGCCAGGGTTTCTGTCCGTCTTTATCTGTCCCTTTTCGTGACTGAAGTGTCGGTATTTATAGTGATTGTGGTGACCTAATGGGCTCAGAATGAAGCCCGAAAATTCGGATATATCGCAAGCTTCGCTAGGCGAAGGAGTTGCTCGCCTAGCGAGCAAGCTAGTTTGGGCCTTTTTCTGGACTGGGTATGTTGTGAGCTGGGCTTTTGTTCCTTTAAGGTCAGTGCCTTGCAGAATAAGTTGGAGTGCTTCGAGAAATGTTTTGCAAGATTAATGGGCAAATTTTGGGGTATGACAGTGCAGTCAAAGCATAATCTAGCAGTGAATGGAAGGTGGAAACCAGCTGGAGAAGTGATAAATGAGCCTATTCCATGACCACAAGTGTTGGAAGCACCGTCGAACACGAGCGTTCATCGTGATCCTGGTTCGGGGCTCACCTCGAGGCATGGAATAGTGAAGTCTCCGATAAACATGATGTCTTTGTTTAGAAAGTCAAACCTCAACGGTTGATAAACTTCCACAGGTAAATGAGCAAGGTAGTCAGACAAAACGCTCCTCTTTATTGCTTTCTGAGTCACATATTGGATATCATATTCGGTTAACAACATTTACCACTAAGCAATTCTACCAGTAACAACAGGATTTTCAAATATATGCTTTATCGGATCCATTTTGAATATCAATAAAGTAGTATGGAAAATCATATATTGTCTTAGGCATCGAGCAGCCCAAGTCAAAGCACAATAAGTCTTCTCCAAAAGTGAGTATCTGGTCTCACAATCAGTGAATTTCTTGCTGAGATAGTAAATAGCATGTTCCTTCTTGTCTGTGTCGTTATGTTGACCCAAAACGCAACCCATAGATTCATCGAGTACTGTGAGGTACATAATGAAAGGCCTACCAGGAACCGGTGGTATCAGGATTGGTGGTTCTTGCAAGTGCTTTTTTATTTTGTCGAATTTCGCTTGGCAATCATCGTTCCATACAATCAATTGATTCTTTCTCAATAGTTTGAATATTGGTTCGCAGGTAGTCATTAAGTGTGATATGAATCTGGAGATGTAATTGAGTCGGACAAGGAAACCTCAGACTTCTTTTTCTGTTCGGTGAGATGACATTTCTTGGATGGCTCGAACTTTGTCGGGATCAACCTCAATACCCTTCTGAATGACTATGAAACCCAAGAGCTTACCAGATCGGACCCCAAAAATGCATTTTGCTGGATTCAGGCGCAGTTTAAACTTTCAGAGTCTGACAAACAATTTCCTCAGGTTCACCAAGTGATCTTCATCAGTTTTGGATTTGGCAATCATGTCGTCCACGTAAACCTCAATCTCCTCATGGATCATGTCGTGAAAGAGGGTTACCATGGCACGTTGATATGTTGCCCTTGTATTCTTCAAGCTGAATGCAATTACTTTGTAGCAGTAAGTTCCCCAAGGTGTGATGAAAGTTGTCTTTTCCATATCTTCTGGCGACATATTTATCTGATTGTACCCGGAGAACCCATCCCTGAAAGAGAAGATGGAATATTGAGTTGTATTATCAACCAAAACATCAATATGAGGTAGAGGGAAGTCATCCTTCAGGCTCTCTATATTGAGGTCTCGGTAATCTACACACATTCTAACTTTACCATCTTTCTTCAGAACTGGAATGATGTTAGCAACCCACTATGGATACTCAGAAATGGCCAAAAAGCCAGTGTTAAACTGCTTCTTAACCTCTTCCTTGATCTTGAGTGCCATGTTGGGTCTAGTCCTTCTAAGCTTTTGATTGACATGAGGATATTCAGGCTTAAGTGGCAAGTGATGTTCAATGATGCTGATGTCTAACCCTGACATATCTTGATATGACCAAGCGAAAACGTCAACATACTCGTGCAATAACTCTACTAACTCGGAGTGTACATGCTTGGCAAGAGATGCCCCAATTTTCACTTCTTTCTTATCAGTTTCGGAACCCAAATTAATGACATCCACTGGTTCTTTGTATGGCTAAATCTCCTTTTCTTCGTGCTCAAGGAGTCATGCTAGTTCAGCTGGTAATTCACAATCTTCCTCACTGCCATTTTCAGCTTGGTTGATTGGAAATCCAAATTTACAGTTGATTTTTGCCACGTTGTAATCAATTTTTTTGTTTGCTCTGCATATGATGAGCTTATTTTAGTATGTTTTTTGAGAAAGTGGAAAAAAGAAAAAGAAATCTTTTGCCATTTCGTTGTTTTAGTGGAAAAGTAAAAATAACTGAAAGAAAAGGGAACACAAGTTTTGCATGCAAAAAGTACTTTTTATTTATTCACATAATACTTTTAAACATGGAAGCCCTTACAATCTATCCTCTCGTCTCGGGTGGGGACGAGGGATTGAGAAAATAAAATGCATTACGTTTTTTCTGAGTATACTATGGGAATCACGGTAGCCGTCCAGTTAGGAAGCTTGAACCCTAGCGGACATCTACGTATGGGATTGAGCGAACTTTTGCTTCACGTTTGACAATTCTTTCATACTAATTTTAGACTGCCCTATATAGAATTATTCAGGGAAAAATCTTTCTAAACGAATCCAATCATTAATGGAATATGCAGGGAGTGTTGTAAATCATATGAATGCATTTTTTGTAAGAGAACGAGGAAAGTATCTCATCCTTAAATTCTCATTATTTGTTATGTCCCCCTCTTTAGTCAAATATCAAGCGATATGTTCGATTGTAGATTCATTAGTGTCACCAACAAATTTGGCGAACTTAAAGACTTTCTAACCCCTTGGGAGTTTCATCTGTAATAATACTCCGACAATGGGGGTGTATAATTTGGCCTTTGCATGCCTAGGTTCATACCATTTTGCACCTTAATTCTTTCGACTATGACTGCAAGATTATTCTCTCCCAATATGTTTTCTTGTCGGACTCCTTGGTCAGCATCCTAGTTTCGATTAACCACTATGACTATCGGGTGGTTAGCTTCTTTAGACCTCTCTTGTTTGACTGCATGGGGTGAAATTTTTTGACCCTAATTAACTATATTTTCTTCAAGGGTTATTCCCTCGTTTTGAATTGGCCTAGCCACATGGGGTTGTACAAGTGGTCGAACTTGCGTCTGAGGGCCGCCAAAGAAATCGGCAATTCGAGTCATTTGATTCGTCAATTGCTGATAACTATGATTCATATTTTGAATCAAAAGGGTTAAATATAGTACCCATTCGAGTAATCAAGTTAACCATTTCATGGTTACTTTCATCCATTTGATGTCTCATCGTCGTCACATAATTTATGGTGAAAGTCAACATCACTTGGGAACCGAATCCCATCCCTAATTGGGGTTGCATGGTTCAACCAGAGTTGTCTATAGCCAATCCCGATACCCATAGTGGCTAATATGCAGTTGTTGCATTGTCAGTAAATGTCGAAGCATTCGTATTCAAGCCCGCCAACATTGATGTTGGCATGCCATAAAGTTATTCCTGACCAGGCATGGGCATTGTGAAACTTGTGTCAAAAGGCCTGAAGTCACTTTCCATGGTCGGCCCAAGAGTCACATGGTGACTCTATGTTATTGACGGGGAGAATACCACCCCTTCCCACATAATCGACGGTATGGTCGTCGTGCTGGATATGGAAGGAATTACTTAGTCGAATTTGCAGCGAATGTGCCTTCCTCCGTGTTATTGGACGGTTGTTCTCCATTGTTGTTATTTATGGGATTCACCATTCTCCTAACGTATCTCCTCAATGGTTTTCTAACGGTTTTTTTTGTTATCCCACCACTCATCAATCTCATGCACACTCACAAATTTGAGAAGTTTCATAAATGAAGAACTTATGCAAATTTTAAAGAAAAAAGTAAATTTTCACACAAAGGATCCCACTGTGCGTGCCAATTTTTTTACTGTGAAATTTGGTAAACAAAATAAATTTGATTTCACTTAAGGGATTAAACTTGAAAAGATCCCAGGACACATTATGCAAAAATCATAAGTTTGAAATATGTTTGACGTTTAAAGTCGAAAGTAAAAGATTTAAAAATAACTTCAAAAGCAGTAAATGATTTGAAAGTAAAGAAATTAAAACATAAAGTGGAATGCAAATACATACATTCCCAAAACACTCTTTTCTCACTAAACACTTGGATACTTCGAGTTTTTAGAATTTGCGTAAAATTGTGGACCTTTAAAACTACAAGTGAACGCTACTTATATATTAGTCCTAACATAATTGTCTACAATGATCAACAGAACAAAATACGACATGTCTTCTTCTCCATGCAATTTTCGCTGTCAACAAGCTTCCACGTGTCATAGAATAATTGTCTGATCTTATCCGCTTGCCCCGTTCGACTGTGTGGAACAACATCATATATTAAAAACTTGGAATTTCACTAAGTCCAAAAAATAACAAATCCTTGGTCTTTGATTGCTTGGAAATTCAACCGACATCATTCAACGGGATCAGTTTTTGTCGAAAAACGTATGCTTGATCTCATGGTCGAATGACCATTTTGACCTAAGTAAAACCCAAATCATCAAAGTCTCAAAAATTTCCAAATCCTTACAATCAAGGTTTGTGTCGAAAATTCAAGGTTACACGCTATTGAGAGACACATTTATCTCGTCATAGACACTTCAACGAAACACGTCGTCTGACCACCATGTCAGGAAGACTTTCGGCACAAGGAGTTGGTCCCTTACTCGAACCATCAGCTCTGATACCACTAATGAGTCATCATGAGGGGGAAACATACACATTGGATCAAACATTCACCTAAAGGTCAAAGACTCACTTAAACGAGTGAGAGAGACACCACATATTCATCCAAAATCTTAAGGTGTTGTGTGTATGTGTCATCTTACTTATAAAGTATTCAACCTCCACTTTTCTAAGTAATATAGGACTTAGAAATCTCATTTGTTTCTCAACACATCTCACATTATTTTTTCAACACATCTATCAAACACAATTCTGATTTTAGTACATAACAATTTCAATTTTAAGTTATTTTAAAAATTTTAATATTAAAAAAATGATAAAAAGATGAAATCTTAAAATAATATAATAAAAAACTAATTAAATCAATTTTATATTCTAAACTTTTCAAAATTAAAAAAAAAGAAAAAACAAGCAGGGCCAAAGTATCATGGTGATCGTGACTAATTCAATTGAGAATAATGGCAAGTACTGAGTTGGACGCCATCTATTATTGTTGAAAAGGTCACCTTACTGTTTGCAATTATAATCCAAATGATGCTAACAAATTGTCGCATCTTATAATTTACGGATATACAACATGCAATATATACAAATACATGATTTATGAATATACAATATACGAATACACACGATATATTATTATATGAAACAAAAGCGGTAAGCATTTATAAGTATTTATATTTTAGAAAATGACAAGAATCTACGCAACACAACACATACATGTATATTATATTTGTAAGTAAGAATCTTGCAAAGGTCATTATTTTTTTCATTATCTATCAATCTTTTCCTTAAATTATGATTTATGGTTGCAAAGTATGTAGTCGACGAAAGAATAAAAGGATTGATTGATATTTAGCAGCGGTTGTTCCAAAAGCAAGACAAAGTCACCAGAAAAGTGTTTGTGACTTTATACCATTTTTTATTACAAGAGCAACTATATGAACCAGTTTCTTCTTTAAATATTTGCAAAATGTTTTCGAAAGGAATTTAATTGAAATATACTGAAAATATAAAAGGATTTTACGTTAATCTTCCGTTCTTCTTAACTCTTCTTATGACAAACATGACGTACAAAATGACATGACATATAAAATATTCTCTCTATAAATTTGAAAAAAAAATTAATTGTCTATTCTTCCTTTTATCCAAGGCAAAGTCTTCTCAGCATTTCAATTTTAACTAAAAAAATTATTTAATTTTATGTATTAAAAAAATAAATTTAGGTTATTCGTTACTTAATTCAATCACAAAATTCAATTAGGTTGTGCTAGGCCCAATTGACCAATATCCAATTCATCTCAAATCCACTATACTCGATCTAAAGTACAAGAACAATTCACATATTAAGAGAAATATACAATCTCTGATCTTCATTTTCATTATACTTGAATTGACTTAGACAATTAAGTGCTAACCATGCAGGTCCACCACTTATCCAACTACCTTCATTTATGGTTCCTACACGGAGGTAGATCATCCATTTCTGGTTCTCGAACGGAACAGTGACACCGTAAAGATCTCCCAAGCATGTTTTTAATTCTTTATGGCAAGAATAAGGACATATGGCACAAACAAATGAATGCTTTGTTTTGTTATCAAGATACACTATCGTGAAAAAAAAAAGAATAACAAGGTTATGTATTCAATTTAGGCAGTAATAGATGCTACAAACTTTGATATAACCCCTCATGCTACGAATGCAAAGAAGGTATGAGATATTTTGATCAAATACTATAAAAGAGATGACAAGGTGAAAAGTGTGAAAACGCAATCTCTGAGAATAAATTTTGAATTACTGCAAATGGAAAAGAATGAACTAGTTGTAGCTTATGCATCAAAGATTCAAGGTCTAATGCGCATTATGAAGAGTTATGGTGAAGTGATGACTAAGAAAACGATTATTGAAAAGGTAATCAGGACATTCAATATTCACTTTGATCATGTGATATTTGATATTCAAGAATCTAGTACCTTAACAACTATGAAGATGGAAGACCTCGCAGGGTCATTAGAAACACATGAACTAGGGATTCTTGAAAGAAGTGGAGTTATGCTTGATGTCTGAATTTAAGATGACTGATTTAGGCATGTTATCTTACTTCTTAGGAATATAACTTCTCAAAACCTCAAGAAGATTGATATTGCAATAGAGAAAGTACACTGGTGAAATTCTAAAAAGGTTTAAGATGGAAGAATACAACCCTGCAACAACACTTATTGAAGCAAATCTCAAACTAGAGTAAGTAGGCAAAAAAGAGAAGGTGGATTCCACAATCTTAAAACATATTATAGGTTCACTAAGATATATTTGCAACATCATACTAAACATTTGCTTTGTTGATTGCTTGGTGGGCGGTTTATGGATGATCTAAGGACAACTCACATGAATGTAGCAGGAGGAATCTTGAGATACTTAAGGGGGTACAATGGAGTGTGTGAAAATGTTTCCAACTTCTTGAAATAATTCTGGTACAAAGATTATATGCTACTCGTATACAGGATGGTATGGTAACAACATTGATAGAAGAATCATCATTAGCTACTACTTTAACTTCTCCGATTCATCAATTTCGTGGTGTTAAAGAAAATAACCTATTGTAGCATTTTCACCATATGAATTCGAATATATTATGCGATCATATATTGCATGTTAGGCTATATGGGTAGAATCAATTTTGAAGGAGTTGAAGATTTAAGTTAATAAACCAATCAACCTAGAAATTGATAATAAGTCAATTATAAATTTAATAATGAACCTATTTTAGCATGGCAAGAGAAAACTCAATGATGCTAATGATGCTAGGTTCCATTTCTTGAGAGAGAAAGTCAATCAAATAATGATAGAGGTTGTACATTGTATACTGCTACACATGTTGCAGATGTACTAACTAAAGGGTTAAAGACTGGAAAAAAAATTAGTTTTAAGAAATGGATTAGGCGTGCTTGCAATCAAATTAATGATATATGATTAAATTAAGAGATCATGTTGTTAGTTAATTTAGTCATAAAAGTTAGAAGTTATAACCAACTTAGTGGTTAGTTGCTAACTATGAAAATTAGTTATTCCATGAGATAGCCTATAAAAGTTATAACCAACTTTCTCATGATAATGTTGAACGTGATTGCACCCACAGTTTTTCGCTCGCTCAATCCATAGATGTCTGTGATTCATTTCTTCCTGTTTGGCTCCATCAAAGGTGGAATTCACTACCTTGACTAAGGAAGAGGATCACACCTTCATTAGAACTTACCACTTCAAAACCTTCGATTGGGATCCAAGTGATGTTGAGATTAAGGATCATCTTAAGCTTAGAAATTTGTTTTCTAGTGTCCATTAGCTTAGGCCATCAGATATCTTTCAGGATGATGAGGTACCCCAAACAGGTACTAGTCTTATGGAGCTAGTTGATGCAAGCAAATATAGTTGGGTAGATTCTAAAATACAGGGAACCCTCTCCAGTTTAAATAGTTATGCAATTGTGAGGGAGGCTAACATAGAAGTGGTTCGTCCTTCTAATTGGTGGGTTCTTCCCGTGGAGTCAGGAAAAAAGATTTGTAGCAACTTCGAGGAATGATTTATCCCATTCTACAAGTGTTTATTTACTCAGATAAATTTGCAACTACCTTTAGCCGGATTTAAAGAGGAGGTGTCAATGTTCTTAAAGATTGCCTCATTGCAGCTTCATCCCAACGCTTAGGCCTTGATGAGTGTCTTCCAACAATGGGTTGATTATCGGCTTTGGAAGATCTCATACTGAAATTTTTTACACCTCTTCGTCGTGGCGCACACTTCAATGAATAATATAAGAGATCAGGGGTTCATCTCACTACACCAGGATGTTCCCATGTTTAGTGATTACACTGAGAATTAGGACGAGTTTCAAGATCACTTTCTCTTGGCAAAACCTCTTACTTTGGGAGTTCACTCTACCTTCTTCTAGGTTCCTATTAAGCTCCATCTTTCTCCTGGTTTTCAGGACTTACCTCCAAGTAAATGTACTAATATAATCCAAAAGTATTGGGTTTGGGTTTACTTTAAACATGAGCCTCACAAGTATGCCTTCCCTTTGCGTTGTCTTACTCTTAATAGAATGAAGGAAGACCATAATGCTTTCTATGAGGGTCTTGGATATGAAGATGAGTTTTTACCTTCTGAGGTAAGGCCATCCATGCAGAGGAAATGGTCGATCAACACCCGTTCTATTGCGGAAGTGGCCAATAGTATGGAAATAAATGAGATTTTTCGTGAGGATATAGTTACCCGCTCATTGTGCACCTTTTTTTTACATGGTTTGTCTTTGTATTCGCAGATAACATGGCTTCCTTGAAGAAGGTTTTTGATTTGGCCATAGAGCAAGAAGTTAAGGCCGCATCTACCACTTCCTTGACTCGGGCTACTACTAAATCTGGAATTCTTGCTACTGCTGAAATTCCATCGGTCTCCCTTAGTCTAGATCATCCTTTTCTTGAGACTATTACTGTAGGGGTTGAAGAATATACTATGTCTCCTCCTGTCGATAATAAGAGGGATTATGATCAGGATCAAATTCCTCATCAAGAGAAAAGTTTAGTTAATAGGGTTCAGTTGTATGGGGAGGCCTTTGTTGGGCTTGTTATAGCCAATGTTTGGCCATCTTCTTTTCTTATTAAATTTTCGGCCAATCTTCCTTATTGGATTCCCATTAATTCTCATGAGGTACTTGCTTTACTTTCCGATAAAGACCTTGCATATCTCTAGAATCTTCTTGAGCCGGGAAGATGTATCTCTTTTATGAGATGACTTTTTATGCTTATCTGATAGATTCTCCATTCTCTCTAGCAGCTACTGGAAAAGGTGATGTTCTAGACATGGGAAACCCTTACAAGGACAAGGATACATGTAAGGTTAAATGCGAAGTGGAGGAGCATGACAAATCCCATCTCTATAAAAAAGTGACGGCTCTTTAGGAAGAGCTAGACATGCTGAAGTCTCTTCAGGAGGAAGCAAAAATCCACGGGTCCCCTTCCTCCCTTACTTCCAATAATGTGGAGCTTCATTATTCTTTGGAGGTAAAGAAGAAGTCTCACTAAGAGGCTACATATGTTGTTACGGTAATGACATATCGCATCAACGAGCCTATAAAGGCTATTCAGTAGGAGAATGAGTCACATGAAAAGGAGCAGGAGGCCTACGAGGGATATTTGGCTCACTTGGGGAAGAAGGTCAATGAAACACTTGACCAAACCTTCAAAAGGGTGTATGATGCTTTCAAACAAATGGTTGATCAGATGGAAGCGCTTCTTCCAAGTGTCCAGGTTATTCGCTGCAACTTTACCCACATAAGGTAATCCGAGATAGGGCCATGATGGATGATGACTGTGTTCCGCCCTAGGGCAGTGATGCATGACTTTTATTTTATATAAATTGAATTGGGTGTTATTCTTTGATGTTTCCCTAAAATATATATGAACAACATTATTTAGTTATTTACTTTATCATGTTCAATATCTTTATGCTCACTACACTTTGTTCAACATTCTTCATAGCTTTTTGTTATATTAATGAGGTTATTTTCAGCTTTGTCCCTTAGGTTTAAGTAAGCTTGCGACTCATGGCCTTGTTATATATGCTTAAATTTATTTGCTTCTTTAAATTTAGACTTGCGTTATTTATGTTTTCTTGTCGGGGTATTTCCCTTGGGAAGGAACCAATGAGGCTTTTGGAACTCATGGTCACTCGTCCATTTGGTAAGTGCTGGTGTAAGCATCAAACTTTGTTGTCACTCGTCCCGATTGATGGGATTCAGTGTAACCACTAAGATTTATCGTTACCCGTCCTACTTGAAGGGTGCTGGTGTAACCATTAAGATTTGTCGTTACCCGTTCTAGTCAATGGGAGTCAAAGTAAGTCTTCAATGTCACTAGGAATCATCCTTGGCCAAGAGTGTGGTTCATGTCACTGCCCTTATTGTTTTTATCCGGGTTTGAGATAAAGTCTTTTGGGCTCCACCACCTACGCTCTTGAAGTGGCTAGTTCCTAAGATGGGGTGGGTCAGTTGCACCTTAGCGTGTTCCATCTAATAGGAACCTATTTTACAAAGAAACCTATATGACATTACCGATGATTACAATGTTATTCATACGAAAAGTATTTCATTAGACAACATATTCCTTTAATTAATTTTTGAATAGCCTCAGGAAATATTTATCTTGTGCGTATCAAGGATTTACATGCATTCTTTCGACAATCAACATCAGGTGTTTGTGTGTGATCTTTCAGTAATCGGCTTGACTTTGTTTTTCCCTTTGATGAAGCTCGCTCTAGAGGAATCTAGAGGCTTGGTCTCGGGGTCGGTAGGACGACAATATTTATTTCATGATGGACATTCTCTTTCCATATTAAACTGTTGTGTTCAACTTCAAAAGGTTTTCGTATCTAGGATTTTCTTGAAACCATGATCCAAATTTTCTTTAGATTTATACCTCTTTCAGATGTCGAAGTGGATCTGGATTCCTTTTTGATCCAATGGCATATATATCTCCATCCTGTTGTTGACACATTGTATTGATAGTTCGATTTAACTAGTGGTTATTTCACTGTTCCTTTCCGGGTGTGCTTCTCCTAGAGAACCTGAGTACTATTTACTTGCCATATATAGTAGAAACAAATTCAGAAGAAATTCCTTCCTTCATAGAAGGTCGACGAATTCTACAGATGCATGAGATTTTCCCTTCTCATTCCCCATCAACTTGCTTGCTGAGAATCTACCTTCATCTTCTTCTCGAGTAACATTTGCATCGGTCAAGCTCCCACTACAACTTGAGCCTTCTAAAGTGGTATGACTTTTCGCGATCATAAGGACAAATTTCGAATTCGCGTCGGAGATTCGCTTACTCTATCGCGATAGCATAGGTTCACAAATTCTTTCGGTTTATCTTTTCGATAAGGTGAGACCTGGTGGTAGAAGGTCATTATTGTTGTAGTAAATTCTTCCTGGTTTCCTTAATTATAGTAATCATAATCAATTGTTGGATCGAGTGGTTCAGAAGATTTCCTTAGTGCGAGGTTAGGGATGGATTTCTCCTACGATGCCATCACGATCTAGCTTTTGATCGAACGATATCTGATTATGGAATTTCACGATAACCAATTGTCGTTTCCTAGAGACAATGTCAATGTTTTATACTGAAATCATAATTATAATGGATTGATGATGATGGACTTTTAATGCGACGGTGTAGATTTTCGATACGATAGTACATGAGTGAACCTACAATGTTAATACTTTGACGCCCAAGTCAATTATAGAGTTTAAAATGATTGAAGTGTAGCGTGAGATCAAAAAAGTGTACCATATTTACTAGTGTGTGTTAGCTGGGATTTTCGACCAATGAGGAAGACCCAACAAACAAGGGAAATTCTTGGAAGAGTTATGGTTCGACCACGCTCTAGGACTTAGAGAAATATTGGTTGTTGAAAGAAGCAGTTCGACACCAATTGCTTCGACCAGGCAGGTGTTGTATCGTGAATAAGTTAGGTCGAAGAAGCAGTTGTTTGGGTGCGATTATGTCACGTTCAAATCTTGATAAGTGCTTGGGTTCTTATCTCAAGAGGATACATGGAGGAAGTTAGAAGGCAAATTACATGCAGAACTGCACGTGGCAAATTAGGGAGAAATGAACGTTAAAGGGTAGTTATTGTACACTTGTATATATAGTAGTTCATTATGTTGAATTATGTGTGTTTATTGTATTACATAAATCTCACTAAAAACTCAAAGTATTAGCATTAAGAGAAACAAGCGAATGTATGAGAGAATGTAAGTGCAGATGAAACACCATGTTTATTCTTTTATGCAAAGTTTTCTAAATTACTCAATTTACATTGCTTTCTTCATCTTTATCTCTTTTCCAGCCTTTACTTTCATTCAAGTACATTCAATATTGTCATTTTTTATTTATACTTTTTGCAAGAAGTCGAGATACTCACTATAATATCATTTTCACACATTCCCTTCTACCTGATCGAAACCAATGACCTTAAGATACAAAAAATCAACAATAACTAGGTTCTTAGGCGCTATGTCCTAGAATTCACTAGTTGATCCCGCAAGTAACTCATATATTTGGAGACCAACGATTATTTACCATTTTTTAGCGTAAACAGTATGTTAATTATATACGATAAATAATTTAGATTCAACTTTGCATTATTGTTCTTGATATTTGGATATTACTCGGATTCGACCTTTAACTTAGTAAAAAATATGTTAAGATCAAACAACTCAACTTAGATAGATAGATATAAACTTGTATGTCTATATATAATTGTCAAGAGATTAATAAGAAAAATTTGTAAGAACAAGGAGCAATCAACCATAAATTAACTATATCTCATAAATGAACATCAAACAATTTGTAATACTCATCTTATAACTTATAATTCGTTTCTTATGATTTTTTTAAAAGTTTAGTTTGATATTCAATATTTAGCAATTTCTTTAAAAAAAATTCTTTTTATTTATCATTATGTAAATCACATTATTTTTTGAGTTTAATTGAAATACACTGACGGTGTAAAATGATTTTACACCGTCAGTTAATAATAGACTTCGGATATTAAAAAAAGTTTGATTTTTATTTTAAAAATCTATAAAATAATACAAACAGATGATGATGAATAGACAGTGTAAAACTTTTTATACTGACGGTGTATAGTAATTAATCTCTTATTTTTTTATAAAAATATTAATTATCAAAATTATTTTTTTTTAGAGAAAATACTAAAAACAACTTTTCATATGAAACAATTTTTAATTTGTTCAATTTTTTTTCTTTATTGAAAATCTATAACAAATAAAATAAAATAAAAAATTTATTTAGAAATAGCTGTTAAAAGAACATAATATATATTTAATGTGTATAAATTTATGGGTTTTACTCATTTGTGTCCCATGAGATTTTTTTAAGCATTCTAAATAAATGAAAAATATTAGATAGAAAAATTAATCATTTTAATTTTTAAAACATTAAATATATATATTTTAAAAAAAACTATTTTAAAGTCAACGAGTGCCTTTATTTCCTTAAATTTATTACATTTTTAAATAATATATTTTGAAAAAATAACAATGTCATTGATTTCTATTATCTCCATTCCTATTTATAAAAAAAATTGCTTTTTAAAATTATTAAATAATTAATATATCTGAACTGTATTATTGATTATTCAAAAAATTTTAAAAATTAATTTTTTCTATACTAATTTTGTTTTTGAGACAATTTAATTTTTAAGTTTATTAAATAATTAATATATATTTTTGGTAATTATAGGAAATAGGATCAGAGTATCTTTTAGTTTGGCTAGTTTGAAAGCAGAGGCGTTATTGTTATTGGTTCACAGTATGACTCACATTCAGTGGGCGTGGCGTGACAGTTGAGTAAGATTAGATCCCAAGACTCTGACACCACGCAAACTAACGCCGATAACCGGTTACCTCCACTTTCATAGCCCATCACTCTACCTGCTATATCCGGTAACTTATAAATCATTTATCATTCATCATCATCCATATTATAAAACACATACTTTCAATTCAACCTCATCGACATCGCTTCTAACTCCCACCCACCCTCTAAGCACATCGTCTTCGGTTAGTTTTTTCTTTTTTTAACACTACGCGTTAATAGTTATTGTTATCGTATCTGTTCATGATGATTCTGGAACTTGGTTTCGTTTAATCGATGATCACGCAACTCTTCGGTGTCGTGTTGATTTTATTTTTGAATTTTGTTTCGTTGTGTGAGGTTATTAGATCTTTGACTGGATGATTCTGTTTTTTATTTATTTGAGTACAATTGATTGATGAAACAAGGTTTTGGAGTGATTAGAGAAAGTTTATGTTGTAGAATTTGTGATTGGAAAGGAACTTGGTTTATTTGAGTATGGAGTTGGGGATGATTTCACTTGTGAGTTATTTTAATTGAATACGAGAGGAATGAAAATTATGGTGGAAGCATGGTCTTGATGAACCATTTAGATAGAATCATGATCATGGAAAGAACATTACAGCCTATGAAGCATGGGTACTCCCTTTTAGGCAAAGTATCGGTACCGGTACGCGTACGGTATTTGTATGGTACGTACCGACACCATACTTTTTTTTTTAAGTTGGTACTCCAACGGGTACATATTGGATACATATTGGGTATGCTAACTCAATTTTCTTTCTTCTAATGGTATAGTTTAAGGCTTTTTTTTCTTCTTTCTAATGGTATAGTTTTAGGCTTTTTGCAGGACATTTGGGTGGATTTTAGGATTTTTTTTGGGTTTGCTAAGAGTTAACCTTGTAATCTCATCCGAAATGTTTGTAAAATGGTAATTAGGATCGCCTTATTTAAGTAAGAATTTGTCTCTTAAAAGATCTTTTTATTTTTGTTTTTGAGTTAAGAACTAAGCAATGCTACCTATGATCATCATCGCACCTATTTACGCGAGGAATAATTTTCATTTTTCGGTATTCATTGTTATCAATCCTTTTCCGCACATGCAACCCAATGACCTTGAACATGCTTGTGAGCTGTGACATTTTGAGTTTTTTTCTTCCTTAAGAAAAGTAGCATTTTTTTTGTAGACGTTTCCATGTTTTGAAATCATACACCTTTTTTGGTCAAGCCAACCCAACTTCCCTACCCTCTACCATTCATGTTTTTGGTATTTATTAATGTTTATTTTAATTAAAAATGGAACTCTGATATCAATTTTCTGATGAAGAGAAAAGATGGCAGGAACTGAAGATGAAGTGGAAAAAGCTTCTCGCAGTAATGATTGGGAGGTTGTATCTCTCACGGCGTCGACTTATGCAGCTGCACCTGGACCTGTTGTAGTTGAGTTGAAGGATGATGACAAGGAAGATGCTTATGAACCAAATGAAACTGAGACATCAAATGCTTTGTTCATGTCTGGTCACTTTGCGTTTCCACCCAGTCGGCATGAAAATTTGCCATTGGAACCTGACTATGGTGAGATTCAAAATGAATCTGGAGATAAAGATAATGCCTCTGAAGAGACTCGTGAAGAAGTGACCAGGCCTAGTGGAAAGGAGGAAGAAAACTTGACATTAGCAGGGTTGGATGTGTCAAAGGAGTTTGAGGGTATGCAGTATTATGACGAGAAAATCCACGAATTATCTGTTCATGGAAAACAGTTTGAGGAAGGTGCAACTCTACCAGATTTTGGTTTGACCGTAAAAGAGGAAAGTATGTATCACCCTGCAAAATACACTTCTTTCCCCAGTGAAACAGATATTGGCACTGTGAGAGCATATGGTGAAAGCATAGTTGAGTCTGAAACAACCGAATCAGCAGAGCAAGAGACAAATATGTCTCCTGATGATTTATCACTGTCAAAGAACTCTTCCCAAGATGACAAACAAAACCCTTCAGATCTTCCTTGCGGAGCTTGGTGGAAGCGAAGAGCTGCCTCCATATATGCTCATGCAAAGGAGGCAAATACATTTTGGTCTGTTTTCATTGCAGCAACAGTGATGGGTCTGGTGATGCTTGGTCAACGCTGGCAACGCGAAAAAGCTTTACACCTTAAGTGGCAAATCAGTATCACTGATGAGGTATATTTATCATTCTTCTAAGAAATTTTTATTTATTCTTTGGTAAAAATGAAGCATAAAACACTGTTTATATGTGTTGCACATAAAGATGCTTGATGTGTTGTTCATTATTTTGGATTCTTTTTGTTGATTATTCATTCCAATTGTGTAAGATGTACTGATTTTTAACCAACATATCATGATATAACACTAATTAGTCATGATACCATGTTTCTAATGTGTAGTAATTTTTGCATCAGTATCAACTTGACTTACACTTTAAAAATGAAGAATGTTATGAGTAACTTTTGAGCAATGTTATATTTATTTTCTTTATTTGAAATATGATCCGTAATATGATTTTGAAGAACTTAACTTTTGAATTTCCTCATCCTATACAGCTATATAAATCTCTCAATTTTATGTAACTTAATGCTTAGACTTCCATGTTCGATTCTTTTTTAGTGTTTAAAAAATCTTAACATTCCAATAGTAACCGTTTCTGCAGGCAAAGAGCAGGGCGCTTTCTCCCATGATTCGACTCAAAGATGTGATTGTTGGTGGCGGCCATCGCCGTGGCTCCTTTATCAGGGAAAGCTCCTCCGCTGAAGGTTAAGGTAAAAATGACTCCATGAATGTAGCTCCTAGTCGTAAAAGTCTAAAAGCTAAGATGATGACGAAAAATTGAATGTCAAGAGAGATTGAGAATGAGGCATATTACGTTTGTGAAGTGCAGGTTTAATACTAGGATTGCTTGACCTTTACCAAATTATGAATGCTGTTGTTCAAACATTTTATATTGTGAATTTTCCGGATCTTTTCCTTGATTTGCATTGTATAGCTCCCGATGTAATTCAACTTATTAAGCTATGTATGCTTGCTATGTGGAATTGGCAAAGTATACACCAAATATCTTATGTAAATTAAACTAATGAAGTGATTGTTTTTATGGCGGGTGTTTGGTTTTCCTCAGACTCTAACTACATATGTCAATAGTTTCTTGGCTCAAATGGCCGAGCTGCAGGGCATTTATGAATTTAGATTTACTCTTCAATATTGATGAGCAGCTAGTGGGGATTAGGATCTCTAATGTTGGAAAAAAATGGCGAAATAATGTGGAAGATATACAAAGAGGGGGAGAGTTTAGGAATGAGAAAAATGGTGAAAGATTGATTAGGGAGAGGAAAAAAATTGAGAGTATCCATTTCCGGCTAGTTGGGGCATTCTTCACTTTGCACGAGATTCAGTCACCAGATGTAGGACCTCTTACAAGAGATTCTGTTTCAAAAAAATTCTGGTTGGTTCAACCCACAATAAGTCCCACGAAAATACTTGGATACTAGTCCCTAGGGAGGGGTGTAATCGCTTTGATTTGAGTTGGTTTTTGACTAAAAAATTATTCGAGTTGATGATATTTTTTTCATCGGTTTGATTTAGTTTGATTTTTTTTTTAAAAATAGAATCAAATCAAATTAAATGGATTTATTCGGTTTGATTGAGTGTCTTCCAACACTTTTTTTTCAAATATTATATTTATTTATATTCTCTATTATCATATTTTTTTATATTTTTTAAAATAATACATTGTAATATATTTCATAGTCTATTTTTCAAACAATTTACAAGTTGTTTTTAATCTATTCAAAAGATAGACATGATTTTCATTACATTATAAAATAAGTTTATCGAATATAAAAGTTGACACGAGGTATGAGAAGGATGAAAAATGATTTGAAAGATTAACAAATAAAACACATAAAAAAAAGTTTTTATGATTTATGTTCCTATTTGTTATGTTTAGAATTTGATTTTGACTTTCGGTTCGATTCATTGATTTGATGGTTTTTAAAAATTAAAATTGAGAATCAAACCAAATCACTTTTTATTTGTTTGGTTGTTTTTGAATCGAACCAAAATCAATAATTTTTTATTTGATTTCGTTTAAATAATTAGAAAAATTATTTTAATTTATTAAGAATGATTTGTGTTAATAGAATTTCTCTAGATCCCACGTCACTAAACATAGGAGGAGAGTTTTTTTTTGGACTAAATATATCCTAATTGTTGATATATGATATTTAAATAATTAATTTTTTACTACTTTCAAAAATTGTGATAGGAATGTATTTCCATTTATATCATATGTCTCCTCTATATAAATAACTATTTTCAACATTTCAATAACTAAAGAAATATTTATATTCAGTATAATATTTAGAGTAATGTTTTTATTCAACTGCTAAGGTTAATCATGTTTTTTTATTTGATTGTTCTTTAAATATAAGTTAACTGCAAGCCATCGATGACATTGTTAAAGTTGATGTCGTCTATTTATTTATTTGATTGCCCTTTGTTCACGAGTCAATCGAAAGTTATTAGTGATAGTCATCAAATCAATTATCAGAGTCAATATTAATGTTGTCGTCGTCGATACCATACTCGTATGTCGCTACTGGAATCAGACGACGACGATCTATTGTTTGCCGCTACGCCATCAAGCGTCAAGCTACACACCACCACAATCTTCAACGCCTCCTAACATGTGGGATACACGTATCACTTTCCCTTCGTCGTTGACACCATCTGACTTGTCTTGTCGTTTTGTGTCATTTTGGACTATCAATAGTGTGTGAGTCCTACTTTTGAGAGGTAATTCAAAGTTTCCTTTTCAAATGGTTGATTTTTTGATAGTTTTTTTTGTTGTATGGACTTCGTAAGTCATTATGTGTTCACTCCAACCTACCACTGATGTTTTATTTTATCTTGGTCCTACTTTTGAGAGGTAATTCAAAGTTTCCTTTTCAAATGGTTAATTTTTTGATAGTTTGTTTTGCTGTATGGACTTCGTAAGTCATTTTGTGTTCACTCCAACCTACCACTGATGTTTTATTTTATCTTGGTTGGTGCAAATTTATCTTCTAACATCATTCAAAGGTAATTTTGATTAATAGTTTGATGGTCGTCCAATATGTTTCATCTCCAACTACTCTAGCTCATTTTGATACTTCTAAAACTTGATTATTCAACCGTGTGGGGTCATGGATTTTTTATTTCGGCGCTTCTAATCATGTAGTGGTAACATGTCTTTAATCTCTAACTTGCCACATCTTAAAATATCTAACAATATTACTCTTTTGATAATGGTTATAAGGTACAAGTTATTGGTATTAGTCAAACTTCATCTATACAATCTCTATCATTGAACTATGTGTTATTGTACTTAATTGTCCTTTTAATTTGATTTCGATCAGTAAACTTACTTGATCACTTAATTGTTCCATGCCATTCTCTTTAGAGTCTTTCTCTATACATGACTAAAGTGCGAAAAAGACGATTAGAATAAGATCTGAATCACACGATCTATATTATCTTCATCATCATCCATCCACTATTTGTGGCATTTATGTATCTTTACATATTTTTGAACGTCGTTTGGGTCATTTAAGTGTAGATAAATTAAAAGTGTTAATTCCTTAAATTTCACATTTAAAGTCATTAGATTGTGAGCCATGTCAGCTTAATAAAATGTAAAAGCATCTGTTCCAAGTAGTTTCAACAAAAGATTCATGTCTCTTTTTAATGTTGTTCATTATGATGTTTGGGGTCCTGGTTGGGTGCAGTCTACTATAAGATACATATATGTCACTTTCATTGATGATTTTTATAGATGACCTAAATCACTATTTAAAGTATTATTCACAATTATTGGATGTCTTTTAGGTGTTTTGTTCAAAGAGAAAGAACCTATTTGAAAAAAATAATTTGAATTTTATGGAGTGACAACGCAAGCAAATATTTGTATACATCATTTAACTCTTTCATGACTGTTAATGGTATTATACATATCAATCAAGTTGTCTCCATACAAAACAAAAAAATAGTGTCATTGAAAGAAAACATCATCATTTAGTTTATACAACTCGAACCCTATTGATCAATGCCCCCACACTTATTAAATTTTGGGGTCATGTTATTCTCACTGCCTTTTATTTGATAAATCACATTCCATCCTCTGCATTGGATAATGAGATCCCAATCCCATCCTTGTTTTCCAAGGACCTTCTCTATGTGTTCGACTTTACATGTTTTGGTCATCTGTGTATTTTGAGATATTCTAAAACTCAAAAACGGTTTTGGTGTTGTTATACATCTTCACCTCATTTTTTGTATTTGATCATATCTTACTTTATTTGAAGATACATTATTCTTTGTTTCACCTCTCTTGTAGTTCTATGAAAGATGCTATTACTAAAGTGATACATACTCATCTATTTGAGATATTTGTATTTATTAAAAATTCTCAATAGTTACAAGGTAACCATGAGTGAGTTATGCGACTATGGTATTATTTATGAGCGTCAAAGTGTTAAAACTCCATAAAAAAATCCTATTAATTCTAGTATTCACTATTACAAATAATCCCTTTTACCTCGGTTGAAAAATGAATTTTACCTCGATTTTATAGACGAGATAATGAAGGGAAACATGAAAATTCACTATTTTTTTCTCAGATAAAGTTCCACTGAGGAGAAAAAATATACCGGTCATGAGTTCGATCCCTAGTAACAACATTTTTTGAATTTTCAAAATTGCGCTATTTTTTACCTTGGTTTTAAATAATATTCGAGGGATAAAATTATGTTTACAAAAGTTTGGTTTTAACCGGTTTTTTCGTTTTAATCTGCAAAATAACAAATAAACAGAATCAATAGAATCATTAAATATTAAATCTCAACAACAACATTAAACGTTTTACTCGATACAACAACAACATCAACAACAAAAACAACATTAAACGTTTTACTCGATACAACAACAACTAACATTAATAAGTTACTTTCATGATTTCTTAACTAAAATTAAACATTTTAAACAAAAATTACTAGAGAAGAGATTACGTTAAGAAATCAACCTTGAAACATTTCCGTTTTCATACCCTCATTATCATTATGTTAAGTTTACATTTCAGCACTTTGTATCCAAGATGGATAGTTGTGGCATTCAGGTTATGATTGACTCGTGAGAGTTTCACGCGGATCGTTAATGTTTCATATAGATTGATGAGTTACAATGTCTTAATCATTGTTACTTTATAAATGGACGACAAATATTCGTTACTTAATTTTTTCATCAAATAGGTCATAAATAAAAAATAAAATACACTACTTTACCTCATCGATTTCCAACTCAACCGAGATAATAGGTCATAAAAAAATTAAAAATTAAAAGGTGATGAAATATAGTTGCTGAAATTCAAAGATGTATCCTCTAAATACTTTAGCCCTTGAATTTTGGCTCAACTAAGGTAATAGGTCATAACTAAAATTTAAAAATTAAAAGGTGTTAAAACTTTGTTGTTGAGATTCAAAGGTGTGACCTCTAAATACTTTACCCCTCAGTTTTCAGCTCAACCGAGGTAATAGGTCATACAAAAATTTAAAAAAAATAAAAGGTGCTAAAATGTAGTTGCTTGGATTCAAAGACGTGTCATCTAAATACTTTACCCCTCAGTTGCCAGCTCAACCGAGAGAATATGCGACATTTTAGAAAAAGATTAAATTGTGATGCATTTATGGTTTACAACTCAATTTTTGTTGAACGAGGTGAAAGTTTTGTCATAAAATGTATTATTTATAGTAGTTGTTTCAGCTCCAAAGACTGCTATTGCTGATTATAATGATTCTACAACTATTTAAATCTTCTCTTCTGATGTGATTCCACCCAAGCCTTTGTTGAATTGTAATTCATTGTGTCGAAGCAGGTTGCTCGGCAGAATAAGGAAGTGTCGAACCACCTAGTATGTTGAGTTGTGTTAGTGTGTCGAAGTGTCGAAGCATGTTTCTTCACATAGGATTTCAACTTATGCCTATTTTAGTAGTGTTAGCTATTTTGGGCTTTTATAATTTTGGGCTTTTATAGTTTTGGGCTTTGGCTTGAGGTCCAAGTTAACCTAAACCTATAAATAGAGGGAGTGACCTTTATTTTTTGTAATGAAGTGAATAGAGTATTTATAACATTGTAATTCACAGTATTTTGCAGTTGTAAAGTGAATAAGAAGTTTTCCACAGTTTGTGGGCAGAGAGAAACTCTGCAGAATTTTAATTCTTCTTCTCATTCATCGTTCTTTGCTTTCTTTCTTTCTCCATTGTTATTCTCTTTTCAAGAATAACAATTATGAGAATTGGTGAAAACAGATAAAAGTTGTATTCTGTTATCAAGATCTTTGGGATCTTGTGAAGGAAGGAGTAGCAATGCTTGCAGAAGACGCGACAAATCAAGAAAATGTTGCACATAAAGAATTGAAGAAGAAAGATTATAAAGCTCTCTTTATAATCCATCAATGTGTTGATGCAAATAACTTTGAAAAGGTTAGTTATGCAGAGTCAGCGAAAGAAGCATGGGAAATTATGGAGAAATCGTTTGGAGGCGCGGAGAAGGTGAAAGAGGTGAGGTTACAAACTCACAAAAGAACGTATGAATTGCTTCAGATGGAAGACAATGAAAGCATAATTGATTTCTTCACCAATGTTATGAAATTGGTGAATCAAATGAAGGTATGTGGAGAAGTGTTGACATTAGGATCTGTTGTTGGAAAGATCTTGAGGTCGTTGGCTCCAAAGTTCGACCACATGGTAGTAGCCATAGAAGAGTCGAAGGATTTGTCAAAACTGACAAAGGGAGAGCTTCAAGGGACGCTTGAATCTCATGAACAAAGAATGGCTGAAAGAGCTGCAGGAAATTCGAAGAGTGATATGGTTTTGCAAGCTCAATCAGCAAAAGAAAGAAAAGACAAAGGAAGCTGAAATGGCAACAAAGGCAGATGAGGTTACAATAATTCGACTGGTCGAAATCAGCAAGAAGGAAACTGGTCGAATCAGAGAAAACCCTGAAACCAAGGCAACCAAAGAGGTGGTATTGCAGGTAGAGGAAAAGGTGATGGTCAAAAGCCAGACAAGAGTCATATTCAATGTTACAATTGTCAAAAGTATGGTCATTATTCTAGTGATTATCCAGAAAAGCAGAAGAATCAAGAAACTTATGCAAAGCTGACGAAACATGAAGAAGAAGAAGAGACGTTGTCGATGGTTACAATAAAAGATGAAGAGAGATTCAAGAACCAGTGGTCCTTGGACTCAAGATGCTCATCACACATGTCTGGAAGGAAAGATTGGTTTGTCAACATAAAGTCATCAATGAAGAACATGTTGAAATTTGCAAATAACAACACTCTAGCAGCTGAAGGTGTTGGTGATGTTCTGATTATGAGGAAAGATGACAAGAGGTCAGTAATTTCAAATGTGTTATACATACCAGGCATGAAGAGTAATTTGCTCAGCATATGGCAGTTAGTCGAAAAGAACTAAAAAATGTCGATCGAAGATAAGATGATGAGAGTTCTTGACTCAAATGGAAGGTTGATCTTGAAGGCTCCAATGTCTCAGAATAGAACCTTCAAGATTGAACTAAATGTGATAGAGCATAAGTGCCTTGCAACAATAGCCAGCAAAGATGAATGGATATGGCATTATAGACTTGACCATCTCAATTTCAAAGACATCAGAGATTTGAATAGAAGAAATATGGTTTCATGATTACCATAAATCGACATTTCAAATGAAGTGTGTGAAGAATGTGTGTAGGCAAAGCAGCATAAGAACAACTTCAATAAGGATGCAGGAAACAAGTCGAAGGCAATTCTTGAAGTCATATACTCTGATGTATGTGGTCCTCTCCAGGTGGATTCGATTGGAGGTAACAAATACTTTGTTACATTCATAAATGATTTTAGTTAAAAACTGTGGTCTTATCTGATCAAGAAGAAAAGTGAAGTGATTGAGGTATTTTCCAAGTTTAAATCTATGGTCGAAAGTTAAAATGATCGAAAGATCAAGATTTTAAGGACTGATGGTGGAGAATATGTGTCGAAAGACTTAAATGCATTATGTGTGAAAGAAGGGATTGTGCATGAGGTGGTGTCACCCTACACTCCACAGCAGAATGAAGTCACAGAAAGGAAGAATAGAACCATCCTGAATATGGTTAGAAGTATGTTGAAAGGCAAGCATCTACCCAAAGAATTATGGGGAGAAGTTGTGTCGACTGCGACATATATCCTGAACAAATGTCCGACAAAAAAGCTAGAAGAAATCACGCCAGAAGAATGTTGGTCTGGTGTCAAGCCTAGCTTGAGTGATCTGAAGCTGTTTGGATCTATAGCATATAAACACGTGCCAAATCAATTGAGAAGAAAACTTGATGACAAGTCGAATCAGATGATCCTGATACGATATCATTCGGCTAGAGGATACAAGTTGTTCGACCCAGTGATAAGCAAGTGGTGATCAGCAGGGACGTGATCATATATGAGCTTAAAGAATGGGATTGGACTGAGAATGTCAAGAAAGATTCAGTGAGAAACTTTTATGATGAACCAGCTAGTGAAGTCGAAAGAGAAGTTCGACAGGAAGAAGTCATAGGTGAAGCAGATCCAAGCAGACCTCAAAGAACAAGACACATGCCTGCAAGGTTGCAAGTATTGGTGTAAGCCCTAGAGGCCAATACTTTTGGTACTTGTATCGAATTATTTATTAATAATAAAAGACTTTTTCTTTATTATGTTTATTTAATAAAGTCCCTAGAATAGCTAGTCCGTTTAATGTATCAAGTGTGACTTAATCATGAGATCCCATTAAACATAAGGACATTATTCTTAAAGTATATGTAGTCGAGCTTTGTTATAAAGTGGGATAACATTAAAGCATTAAGACTATTATGTATATAGACTGATGATCACATCTCATGGATCATGGATAAGGAGTTATCAAGTCTTAAACATAGGTATGAATATTAAGAGTAATATTTATACTGGATTGACCCGCTATGAGAATACTATATAGAATGTTATGCAAAGTGTCATAAGTTATTCTCATGGTGATAGTGATGTATACCACCCTTCGACCTGAAACCACTACGGACCCTAGATGTAGAGTCGAGTGCCTTATTGCTGATCAAACATTGTCTGTAACTGGATGACCATAAAGACAGTTGATGGGTATTCCACGAAGCATGCTGAGGGACATGAGTGACCTAGATGGAATTTTCCCATCCAGCGTAACATGATAAATGTCTAAGGACCCAATATTGAACTAGACAAGGATGACACGGTCTATGTCTTATGTTCAATATAGACATAAGGGCAAAAGGTTAATTATACACTAAGTATTATCATAAAAGGATTTATCAGATCACATGAAATTTTCGTGTCTTCGGTAGTAGTGATGTGTTGCTAGATACCGCTCACTGTTTATTATGTTAAATACGTGATTTAATATAATTATCAATGTCGCGAGAACCTACATGGTCACACACAAAAGGACAGATTGATGAGAGATGGAGTAAATAAGGAACATCATAAGGTACAATGCACTTAAGTGAATTGTAGAACATCGTAAGGTACAATGCACTTAAGTAGAATACGAAATATGATAAGGTACCACGTGCTTAAGTGATTGTGGTATATCATAAGATATGGGCCACGTACACTTAAGTGGGCTTTTTAGCTTGCAGTCCATACAAGTGGTTCTATAAATAGAACCCTTGTGCAGAAGCATTTGATCAGCTGAAAAAATTCTGTTTCTCTCTCTCTCACTCACTCAAAGCCTTCATTCGTAGCAGCTAGCACTGAGACTAAAGGATTTTGTTCGTGTGGACTGAGTAGAGGCGTTGTCACCATTCAACGTTCGTGATCACTCATTCGATCTGCATCAAGGGTTTAAATCACCATAAGAGGTAATGATTCTAGCACTGGTCATGCTCATTCGTAAGGATCACTAAAGGAGAAAATTTTAATTTCCGCTGCATTTTGGATCGCTATTCTCCTTCAGCAAGAATATGTGATTACATCAAATGATGTGGTCAATAAAGAAGGTGAGCTGGTACATTATACTTTCTACGCAGATGTCGAACCAGTCAATGCAGCTTAGGCATTGAAAGATTCAAAGTAGATGAAAGCAATGGACGAAGAACTGAAGTTAATCAAAGTCAACAACACTTGGTCACTTGTCGAATTGCCCCAAGACAAGAAGGCAATCGATGTGAAGTGGGTATACAAGGTGAAGTTGAATCCAAAAGGAGAAGTGACTCGACACAAGGCGAGACTTATGGCGAAAGGATTTCTTCAGAAAGAATGAGTCGACTTCGATGAAGTTTTTGCACCTATTGCTAGGATCGAAACAATTAGGTTGGTTGTTGGTCTAGCAAACATGAACAACTGGCAAATGTGTCAGATGGATGTGAAATATACATTCCTTAATGGACCCTTAGAAGAAGAAGTTTATGTTATACAACCAGTTGGGTTTGTGAAACAAGGCGAAGAAAGATAAGTGTACATGCTACATAAAGCCTTGTACAAACTTAAACAAGCTCCAAGAGCTTGGAACAAGAAGATATATGGATTTATAATGGAGAAGGAATTTGTGAAGTGCAAATCTGAACATGGAGTATATGTAAGAAGAAGCAAGAGTGAATTTCTTATACTATGCCTCTATATCGATGACCTGTTGATAACAGGTAGTTAAAAGAAGGAGATCGAAGACTTCAAAGGTGATCTCAACAAGGAATTTGAAATGTCAGATCTAGGTGACATTTCATATTTCCTTGGCATCGAATTCTACAAGAGTGGTAGAGGTTTGATGATGCATCAAAGAAGGTATGCAGGAGAAATACTCAAGAGATTTGAGATGCAGGATTGCAACCCAACTTCGACTCTAGTTGAGCCCAGATTACAACTGTAGAAAGATTCAGATGAAGATGATGTCGACCCAACCTATAGCACCTCAAATTTGCACCTATCATTGTACATACATTCTCATATTAGGTCATAGCATAACATGGTCCACTGCATAGCATTGCATTGTCCCATTTGCCTCAAGTGCAAGCCAATCAAGAAATTAGGTCAAACTGATCAGGAGATCAGTCAACCAAGCAAGCAAGGGTGTTTTTCATTGAGCCAGGGCCCTAGGGTTGGTCCAACATGTTCACATGACTTGGGGATCCATTTGAAGTGTTTAAGTCAAGGATTGGATGTTCAGAAGTCATCAGTCAATGCACAGTTTGCCAGAAACCCTAAAAAGTCAAACTTGGTCAACTGTGTCTGATTTTATGGTTTTGATGGATGGATTTGGTTTGAGAGAGCTTATTCATGTCCATATAGTCCTCATATATCATGTCAAACACCATCATGGAAGAATTTGAAGCCAGATCAGAAATTTCCAAAAATGGAAACTGGACCTGTAATTGAAACCTGCCCAAAATGGAAAGTCTTGATCCTCAAACTTACATCATGATACAAGCTTCAAATGAATTTTTGCCCAACATGAAAGTTGAAGATCTTGTTCTCCCATTTCCAAAAAGTCCAAGAACACTCAATTCCCATGTATGGTTGGCAAGTTATGATCAAATCATTTTCAGAAATTCTTGAACTTCAAAAGGCCATATCTCTCAAACCATTTGGCCAATTTGGGTGGGGTTTTTTCCTACAAGTCACATTTGATCCCCTCTTTCCAAAAATGTAACTTTCATTCACCAAAACTTCACCAAGCAAAATGGCCTTTTTGAACTTGCCTTAATTAATTTCAAGTGAGTTGAATTTTGACTTTTCAAAATAATCATTTTTAAACCACTTGGCCAATTGAAATAGTTCAGAAATGTGGTTTGTGTCATGTTTGAAAGCCCAAATTCGTGCAGTACATACAGCCATGCCAACTTGCTTGAAAATTGGAAAAAAAGTACATTTTTCAACAACTACATCCCACCTTTTCATGGACTTTGATTTGTACTTTTAAACAGAGAATATAAAGATGATTTTCTGTCATTTACAAACCCTAGTAGCAGCCATCAATTACCAACAGAAAACTCATGCTCTCAAAATCTCATTTTCTCATTTTTTTCATTTTTCTGGCCAAAACTTCCAAAGAACCACGAGCCATCTTGTTTGTTTTATCATCTACCATCAATCTTGAGACCATGGCAAGCTTCATTTTCTTGCTGTAACAGCATCTTCATGTTCTGTTTTACCAAGCACACATCAATGGTGAAACTCGATTTGAGCATTTCCAAGGGTTGTTGAGCTACAAACCACTCTCCATTCATCATTTCAAACCACAAGCTTCGTCTGTTTGAGCTTACAACACACAAACAACACTGTTTCGTTGATTTCTTCAAAATCAAGTAAGTTCTCGAGTTTCATCATTTACCAAACCATGCTATGCTCTAGCTAGATCTTTTTATGCTGGTCATTTTAGAACTTGAATCGTTAAAAATGGTCGGCTATTTTGAAAGTTATGCTATGTTAAAGTTTGATGGTGGAATGAGTTTTTGCTTGGTTCATGTTGTTTAAGTCGATTGAGTTTAAATGATGCCTGGATTCATGATGTGCTTGGTCTGCTGATCGTAATGATGTGCTTGATTCTTGTTTCTGGAAAAGATGTTCTTCCATGGATGATGAATATGAATACTGTACATGAAACCCTAATTATTTTTCTGCCCAGAATTTGTTCAATCCTTTGCATCGCGTTTGGTTGCTGTTGATTGTGTTTTTGCATGCTGTTGTTCCTGTACCATTGCCATGCACCGCTAGCAGCTTGCCACGTCCCAAAACGCAACGCAGCGTTTCATTTAACTTCCCCCAGATTTACAAAAATGCCATCGGTCCCATTATTTTAAATTAATTCATTTTATTAGTTCAATGTTTATTGCATTTTGGTTCCACAACTTACAAAATTCATAACATCATCATTTTTAATCCAAATTTCATGGGAATTTTTGCTTTGTGTTCATATGAATCTCTACTTTTTTATCATGATTTTTGCTGAATTTTTGCATGAGTGAATTTTAAATTATGCTAGGGTTTGGTTCATGTGCCCCATTTTTGTACACTTTGCCAAAACATTTGTGAAATGATGATACTTTATCCAATGGCTCCCAAATTTTTTGTGCTTAAACTAGACACACTCATGGTGATTTTGGTGTAGAGTTTGTGAATTTATCATTGCTGGTTTGTGAGTTATGATTTTTTGAATTAGGGTGTGACAATTTGTGTCACACCAATGATGTCTAACTTCATGATTTTTGTATCCATGTTTCTTGACCTCCAAATGAATTGATTTTTTGCATGATTGAGCTCTTATATGTCTAGTTGGCATGTGATTTTTTGTGGAATTATTTGAGGCATTTCCTAATTGTTTGAGATTTTCTCCCCTGTTTGACCAAAATGTTGACCTCATGTGATGCATGTTGCCATTTCATTTGTGAAATTCTCATACTTTATTAGATGGACATGAAATTTTACATGAGATAACTAGACATCCTCATCTTTGCCATGGTTTTAGTTCCATTCATTTATCATACACCATCTCTGACTTATGATTTTTCTAAGTTGATTCATGTTTGGTTGACTTCTTTGAGCATGTTCAAAATTGCTTTGACTTTCTGATTTTCATTGACTGCCTTCCACTTGTCCAAATGAGCTGAAATTTTATATGCATACCATGCTATGTGTTAAGATTGATCATGATTTATTTGGTGATTTTTGGAAATGTTTGAGTTGACTTTTGATGCAAGTCTTGCTGTTGACTTCTATGAGCTCTCATTTGCCATGCTTTGACTTCTTTTGCTTATGAAATGATGATGATGCATGATATGAACATGAAACCAATCGGGGTTGCTTCTTAAATGTTTGAATTTGATTTTGATTGGACATTGTTTGCTGTTTTGACTTTTTCATTCTCTTTTGACCCTAGGCTTGTCCTAGTGGTCCTGTTACTCACTGTTGAGCTTATGTTTTCAGGTTGAACACCAAATGACCAATGAGATCAATTTCTTTTGATTAAGCTTGTTTGAATATCATTGTCTAACCTCTTGGTTTTGTAGGTGGCTTGACTCATATGATTTGAGTCTTGTGCTTTGCACATTGGTCCCTCTGTGTTGACTGTTGTTTCCCAATTCCTTTTGCTTTGACTGTTGAACTGTGTACTGATTTGTTTGACCATTTCAGGTACCATTAGTTGCTTAAGTTCTTTGAACTTGCTTTGCTTTGCTATTTAGCAACTTGCTTGAGGTATAATTCCTTTTTCTTCATGTAGTCTGGAAGACCTGGCCTGTTACTTGGCCAGGCAACTGTCTGAAGTCCTCCTTAAGAGGCAATGTTTGTGGATGTTTAATTCTGTCCTTGCATAGAGTCAAAGACCTCCTAAGCGAAGAGGCAATTGGCAGAACCCAAGGGATATGCAATCTATCCCCTGCTATTCTGTGTGTCATCTACTTTGCTCACACCACTGTGTTGATGCATTGCAGATACAAACCCAAGATCTTGTACAACTGTACAGTTGAGTCAGTATCAAATGTGTAGAAGGGTTCCCACTTTCTGAACCCACACATTCTTGTCAAATGCTCTCCCTGGCCAGGGATAAGAGCAATGAGGCACACCCCTCATCTCCTTTCATCTGCTTCACCTTAGCCCCTCAATGGCAAGGTTAAGAGCACCATTCACCCCAGTTCCAGAGGTTTGTTTGTTGAGGTTGATATGACCCCTCGACTAAAACCTAACCCTTGTTTGAGCCACTTGCTTGTGTATAGTGTGTGCTATCTGTGCTTGTATGTTTGTTTGGCTTGCTTCCTGTGCAAGTTAGGGTTAGTTTAGACTTGCTTCCTGTGCAAGTTAGGTTTTGCTTGGCTTGCTTCCTGTGCAAGTTAAGTGTGTGTGTGGCTTGCTTCCTGTGCAAGTCATGATTAGGATAGGCTGGCTCCCTGTGCCAGTTAGCTAGAAACCTTAACTTAGGGATGATTTTGCATGATAACATCTAGGCTCGAGTCGTAGTCTCCCTAGTTGTGTCTCCCTCTGTTATCTGGTTAGGCTAGTCCTGTATCCCTCTGTAGGGGAACTACGTCGCCCTGATCCTCATACCAGATGAGGTACGTAGGCAGGAGATGAGCAGATCTCTCCGGGCGCCTGTGTCTTTGTTTTGTCTTGTTGTGTGCTTGGAAGCTGATGTAAGCCCATCGAGTGGCATTTGGGTTCCAGTGTGGGTTTGTTGGTTCGGATGCTGATGTAAGTCCAGTGATTGGCATTCAGGCTCCACGTTTGCCTCTTTGGGTGTGTTTTGGTTCGGATGCTGATGTAAGTCCAGTGATTGGCATTCAGGCTCCACGTTTGCCTTTGCCTTTGTTTGTTTGTGTGCGTGTCAGCCGAGCTACGAATGCTCTGATTCTTCTCTCGTCCAAGGAGATACGTATGCATAGGATGCGATATCCTAGCGAGCATGTGTCGTTTCCCCAGTCCGAACTACTTCGACTCTGATGTCTATGCCTGATAGACTAAGTAGGCCCAGGATGCGACATCCTGCCGAGTCATTTTCAGTCTTGTCTGTTTTCTTGTGTCTCTTTCAGCCAGTGTGTGTGTGTGTTTTGAGCAGTGTTTTAGCAACCATTTTCCTTCCTGTTGTGCGTGGATCCCGTAGAGTACTACGGATGCGTAGGGGTGCTAATACCTTCCCTTCGCATAACCGACTCCCGATCCCATTCTCTTTGGTCGCGAGACCATGTCTTTTCCAGGTTTACTCTGAGCGTTTCCTTTCCCTCTTTTGGGATAAATAACGCACGGTGGCGGCTCTGTTGTTCTTGTTTTCCCGCCGGTTTTTCGCGTGATGCGACAGCTGGCGACTCTGCTGGGGAATATAGAGAAGTTGACCTGTGCTGGTCCGTCTTCCCTAAGCGAGTCTCTCCTAGCGCTCTCTAGGATAGGGTTTGGTTGCTTTTGCTGTTATTTATTGCATTCATTTATTTATTGTTTGCATTCATGTTTGCACTTATGTTTGCATTCATTCACATTCATTATTCATCTGGCTGGTTGTCTGTTTCTCTCTGTTGGGGTGGGAGTTACATGAGGTAAAAGGCCCAATACCCAGGCCATGAGTGAAATCTAGGATACTTAGGAATAGAGTGATTCATGGGAAGCGGGTGGTATTGCGCCACTTAGCGGAACATTGATATCGCGAGCAGTTCAGACCCTGGTGGGACATTATCGTTACATACTTCGGGTGTGTATATGATGATGTTCTGCGAAAGGTTATTTATGCTGCGTTTCCCTCGACCTTACCCTGGCCTAGATGACACCCGTGAGTGGGGAGGGAATGATCATTATTACAGGTACAGTTGGTGACTTGTTGGTGACTTGTGATCCTGTTGGTGACTATTGGTTCAGAATTTTGGGGTCTCAGATGACTTTGGGTTTCAGATGAATTTGTGGTTCCGAGTTCAAGCCGAAGTTTTGATCCTGTGTTCTGAGAGACACAGCCAACCAGTCGTGTCAGCATCATTTGCATCATAGCATATTTATTTTTCAAAAGAAACGCAATAAAAAAAGGATACAAAAAAAAAGAAAAGAAAAGAAAAAAAAAACTAATCCCTGCATGCATATCATTTCTCAGGTACATTCCAGAGCTTGTTCACTGATAGAGATGGCAACAGTCCCAGGGTTGAAGCGGAAGACTTGTTCCTACAGCTTTCACCGTGAACCTTTGACGTCTTTGATTGAGTTGAGCAACCTTATGACCAGTGGTAACCAGAAGGGGTTTGTTGACCAGTATGGAGATATCCTGACACTGTTGAAGATGGTAGTCGATCCGGTGCCGTTGCAGACTCTTCTACAGTTCTACGACCCAGAGCTTCATTGTTTCACCTTTCAAGATTATCAGTTAGCGCCTACTCTTGAGGAGTACTCCATTCTGCTGAGTGTCCCGGTCTGGTATCAGGTTCCTTTCTTGGATGTGCCCAAGGAGGTTGATTTCAGAGTTGTTGCCAGAGCTCTCCATTTGGGTATCAAGGAAGTCAGTGATAGTTGGAAGTCCAGTGGGGATGTTGTAGGATTGCCTTTGAAGTTTCTGTTGAGGGTAGCTAGAGAAGAAGCGGAGAAGGGAAGCTGGGAAGTCTTTCATGCTCAGTTGGCCGTCATGATCTATGGGATCGTCCTGTTTTCGAGTATGCCCAATTTTGTTGACTATGCTGCAGTCAGTATTTTCATTGGAGGAAATCCAGTTCCTACTCTGTTGGCTGACACTTACTATGCTATTCACAGTAGGCATGGTAAGGGTGGGGCTATCAGGTGTTGTCTCCCGCTTTTGCTCAGATGGTTCTTGTCTCTTCTGCCAGTCAGTGGACCTTTTGTGGATGCTCAGAGCACGCATAAGTGGACTCAGAGGGTTATGTCTCTTACCTCCTATGACATCAGGTGGCAATCTTACCGGATGGATGTGCGTAACGTCATTATGAGCTGTGGAGGATTCCGTAATGTGCCACTCATAGGGACTAGGGGTTGCATCAATTACAACCCGGTTCTTTCTCTCCGCCAGTTGGGGTTTGTGATGAAGGGAAGACCACTTGAGGCTGAGGTAGCAGAAAGTGTGTATTTTGAGAAGCAGAGTGACCCGGATAGATTGGAGCAGATAGGGAGAGCTTGGAAGTCTATTGGTGTGAAGGATGGATCTGTCTTAGGGAAGAAGTTTGCCGTTGCTATGCCCGATTACACTGATTGGGTCAAGGAGAGAGTAGAAACTTTGTTGTTACCCTACGATAGGATGGAGCCGTTGCAGGAGCAACCACCTTTGATCCTTGCTGAGAGTGTGCCTGCGGAGCACTACAAGCAAGCCCTGATGGAGAATCGCCGTTTGAGAGAGAAGGAGCAAGATACCCAGATGGAGCTGTACAAAGCCAAAGCTGATAGGTTGAACTTGGCTCATCAACTCAGAGGAGTGCGAGAAGAAGATGCTAGCAGACTGAGAAACAAGAAGAGATCCTACGAGGAGATGGAGAGCATGTTAGATGCAGAACACCGGGAGTGCTTGAGGCTGCAGAGAGTTGAGGCCAGCTATCAGAAGAAGATCAGAGACTTGGAGAAGCAACTCAGAGATAAAGACATCCAATTGAAGAAGGAAGTAGACTTGAGACAGGCATCAGAGAACCACCTTGGAGGAGAAGTGGTAGAGCTTAGACGACAACTGAAGGAAAAGATCACTCTTTTGCCAGAATGTTCAGAATGTGACCTGTTGATAGACCAGTGTCAGTACTTGAAGACTCTCATTCCGGGAGGCCGTTTGTCTTAGCTTGTATCTTTGATATGTATGTTGAGAATCACCTCCAGGCTTGTTGGATGGGATTCATTGTTGTACTCCGATTGTTTGGATTTTCTTTGTCGACTTTGTTGTATGATCCTGTTACTCATATAGATGAGGTTGTTGGTTTCACCTTGTACTCATCACTCTTGTGTATGTTGTTTCTGTGCTTCTATGTTATTCTTGCTGCAGGTTGCCATCTTTTGAGGATGACTCAGGCTCTTTGAATGCCTGAGGAATGAACATATCATGTGCATCATACGCATCATTAGCACCATACTCATATCATTTTGCATAACAGGTGTTCTTGGTCGTGACTTCTCACTCTTGGTTCCTGTTCAGGCAGGATAGCTGATCAACGTCCGCACCGCTACTCAACAAGACTGAATCAACAGAGAGGTATGGATCAAGTTCAAGCTGAGTTGGCTGAGATGAAGGCTAACATGGCCCAGTTTATGAATATGATGCAAGGGGTTGCGCAAGGTCAAGAAGAACTTCGAGCCATGGTTCAGAGACAAGAGGCTGCAATTCCACCGGTCAACCATGCTCCGCCAGAGGGAGGCCCGGTCAATGATAATAATGTTGCTGCTGCTGTACCCATCAACAACTATGCAGTAGGTGATGAGTTGGGGGGTATTCGAATCAACGGTCAACCTATTGCTCCAGATGCCGCTAATGCCAGAGCAGTCCGTGCCCCGGCCCGTAATCCTGTTCCGATTGTTGACAGGCAAGAGGATATGTTCACTCTGCTCAGTGAAGACGAAGACGTTCTGGGAAGGGTTGATGAGAGGGATCGTAAAGTTGATGCCCTTGCTGAGAAAATTAGAGCTATGGAATGTCAGAATTCTCTCGGTTTTGATGTTACCAATATGGGGTTGGTGGAAGGTTTGAGAATCCCTTACAAGTTCAAAGCACCGTCCTTCGATAAATACAACGGTACTTCTTGCCCTCGCACCCATGTGCAGGCTTATTATCGAAAAATCTCTGCGAATACCGATGATGAAAAGATGTGGATGTATTTTTTCCAAGATAGTCTATCTGGGGCTTCTTTAGACTGGTACATGGAATTGAAGAGAGATTCGATCCGATGCTGGAGGGATCTGGGTGAGGCCTTCTTGAGGCAATATAAACATAACATGGACATGGCGCCTAGCCGGACTCAGCTGCAGAGTCTTTGTCAGAAATCCAATGAAAGCTTCAAGGAGTACGCCCAGAGGTGGCGTGAACTGGCTGCTAGAGTCCAACCCCCTATGCTGGAGAGGGAGTTGACAGATATGTTTATCGGTACTCTTCAAGGTGTGTTTATGGACCGGATGGGGAGCTGCCCATTCGGTAGTTTTTCTGATGTCGTCATTTGTGGAGAGAGGACTGAGAGCTTGATTAAAACTGGGAAGATCCAAGATGCTGGTTCCTCTTCTTCTAAGAAGCCATTTGTTGGGGCACCTCGTCGAAGAGAGGGCGAAACTAATGTTGTTCAACACCGCAGAGATCAGAACAGAATTGAATACCGTCAAGCTGATGCAGTAACCATTCCAGCACCTCAACCTCGTCAACAACAACAACAAAGAGTTCAACAACCGCAACAACAACAACAACAGCAACGTCCGTATCAGCCCAGATAAAGGATGCCTGATCGACGTTTTGATTCGCTACCCATGTCGTACGCCGAACTGCTGCCCGAACTACTCAGGTTGGGGATGGTTGAGTTGCGTACAATGGCTCCGCCTACAGTATTGCCTCCTGGGTACGACGCCAACGTCCGTTGTGACTTTCACTCTGGGGCACCAGGGCATCATACTGAGAAGTGTCGGGCTCTCCAGCACAAGGTCCAAGATTTGATCGATGCCAAGGCGATCAACTTCGCTCCAGTGCCTAACGTCGTAAACAACCCTATGCCTCAGCATGGTGGGCATAGAGTGAACAATATTGAGGGGAAAGAAGCTGAAGATCTGGTTGTTAATGTTGATGATGTTCAGACTTCTCTGCTAGTTGTGAAGGGCCGTCTGCTGAATGGGGGTGTCTACTCGGGCTGTGATGAGGATTGTTTGGGCTGTGCAGAATCTGAGAATGGTTGCGACCAGTTAAGGGCCGGTATCCAGGGTATGATGGATGAGGGTTGTTTGCAATTCAGTAGGGCTGTAAAAGATCGTGGGACAGTGTCAACTATCACCATTTACTTTAAACCGTCTGAAGGACGTGGACAAAGGGTCGTTAGTGCACCTGCAACAAATGGTACCCCAGTTACCATTTCCGTGCCTGTAACCATCAGTGCTCCAACTACTATCGTTGCGTCTGGAAGAAGGGCTGTTGAGAATAGTAGAGCTGTGCCGTGGAAGTATGATAATGCTCACCGCAGTTACAGAAGGGCTGAAAGTCAGACGAGACCAGTGAATCAAACTCCAGTGACAATTGGTTTACCGAATAGAGTTCCTGCAACTGTTGGTCCGGCTGTGGACAATGTAGGGGGTCCAGGAGGTTTTACCAGAAGCGGTCGTCTGTTCGCACCGCAGCCTTTGAGGGACAATAATGCTGAGGCTCTCGCCAAAGCAAAGGGTAAGCAAGCTGTGGTTGAGGAAGAACCTGTCCAGAAGGAAGCGCCCGAGGGGACATTTGAGAAGGACGTGGAGGAGTTTATGAAGATAATCAAGAAGAGTGACTACAAGATTGTAGATCAGTTGAATCAAACTCCGTCCAAGATTTCTATACTTTCACTGTTGTTGTGCTCTGAGGCACACCGTAATGCCTTGCTGAAGATGTTGAATCTGGCTTACGTGCCTCAGGAGATTTCTGTCAATCAACTGGAGGGTGTGATGGCCAATGTGAGCACCAGGCATGGTGTAGGTTTCACCAACCTGGACTTACCGCCTGAAGGGCGGAACCATAACAAAGCCTTGCACATCACCATGGAGTGCAAGGGGGCAGTGTTGTCTCACGTATTGGTAGACACCGGGTCGTCGCTGAATGTGCTGCCTAAGCAGATTCTGAAGAAGATTGATGTGGAAGGGTTTGTGCTTACTCCCAGTGACCTGATCGTTCGTGCTTTCGACGGCTCAAAGCGTTCTGTGTGTGGGGAAGTTACCTTGCCTGTGAAGATAGGTCCTGAGGTATTCGATATCATCTTCTATGTTATGGACATCCAGCCCGCCTATAGTTGTTTATTGGGGCGTCCATGGATTCATGCAGCAGGGGCAGTCTCGTCGACTCTCCATCAAAAGCTCAAGTATGTCTGGAACGGTCAGATTGTGACCGTGTGCGGTGAAGAAGAGATTCTGGTGAGTCATCTATCCTCGTTCAAATATGTTGAGGTGGATGGCGAGATCCACGAAACCTTATGCCAGGCGTTTGAGACTGTGGCTCTTGAGAAAGTGGCGTACGCTGAGCAGAGGAAGCCAGGTGCTTCAATTACTTCTTACAAGCAGGCTAAGGAGGTTGTTGATTCTGGCAAAGCTGAAGGCTGGGGCAAGATGGTGGACTTGCCTGTCAAAGAAGACAAATTTGGCGTTGGTTACGAGCCTCTCCAAGCAGAGCAGAATGGTCAAGCGGGTCCGAGTACCTTTACCAGCGCTGGGCTGATGAATCATGGCGACGTCTCTGCAACCGGTAGTGAAGACTGTGACAGTGATTGTGATCTGGACAACTGGGTTCGCCCGTGTGCACCAGGGGGGTCTATCAACAACTGGACGGCTGAAGAAGTGGTTCAAGTTACTCTTCTGACAGAGTAATTTTCTGTTGTTTTGTCATTTTGCATGAAAATCCTACGATCTGCCCAAGGCGTAGTGATTCATTGTAGGGCCTCATCATGTTTTAATGATTATCATTAATGAAGGACGTTTTTTGCAATCAAACTTTGTGATCCCTGTTTTTCTATTTTTTGTTTTCATTTTTTTTTCCAAAAAAAACAATAAAAATGGCAATGTTTTTGTTTTTTGTGACTTTATTGAACTCTTTTTCTAAAACAAAGCATTAAACATGCAGAAGCGATCTTATGGCATTCACTATGAACAGTTCTGTTATGGCTCAGTATGATTTCGACAATCCCATCTACCAAGCTGAAGAGGAGAGTGAGGAAGACTGTGAACTTCCTGCAGAATTGGTCAGATTGCTGAAGCAGGAGGAAAGGGTCATCCAACCTCATCAGGAGGAGTTGGAGGTTGTTAATTTGGGTACTGAGGACGCCAAAAGAGAAATCAAGATTGGGGCTGCTTTAGAGGACTCTGTCAAGAGGAGGCTGATTGAGATGCTGAGAGAATATGTGGAGATATTCGCCTGGTCATATCAAGATATGCCTGGTTTGGATACAGACATTGTGGTGCATCGATTACCTCTTAGAGAAGGATGTCCTTCGGTCAAGCAGAAGCTTCGTAGAACGAGTCCTGATATGGCAACTAAGATCAAGGAAGAGGTTCAGAAGCAGTGGGATGCAGGTTTTTTGGCTGTTACAAGTTATCCCCCATGGGTGGCCAACATCGTTCCTGTGCCGAAGAAGGATGGTAAAGTCAGAATGTGTGTCGATTACCGGGATTTGAATAGAGCGAGTCCGAAAGATGATTTCCCATTACCTCACATTGATGTATTGGTTGATAATACGGCTCAATCCTCGGTATTCTCTTTCATGGATGGTTTCTCTGGATATAATCAGATCAAGATGGCGCCAGAGGACATGGAAAAGACGACATTCATTACACCTTGGGGCACGTTCTGCTATAAGGTGATGCCATTTGGGCTAAAGAATGCTGGTGCTACCTATCAGAGGGCAATGACGACTCTTTTTCATGACATGATGCACAAAGAAATTGAAGTGTACGTAGATGATATGATTGCGAAGTCGCAGACAGAAGAGGAGCACCTGGTTAATTTGCAGAAGTTGTTTGACCGGTTGAGAAAGTTCAAGCTGAGGTTGAATCCGAACAAGTGTACGTTTGGGGTGAGATCAGGGAAGCTTTTAGGCTTCATTGTCAGTGAGAAAGGGATTGAGGTTGATCCAGCAAAAGTCAAAGCTATTCAAGAGATGCCTGAACCGAAAACGGAGAAGCAAGTCCGTGGGTTTTTAGGGAGATTGAACTACATTGCAAGGTTCATATCTCACCTAACTGCCACGTGTGAACCAATTTTCAAACTGCTTAGAAAGAATCAGGCGATCAAGTGGAATGATGATTGTCAGAAAGCTTTTGACAAGATTAAAGAGTATTTACAGAAACCTCCAATCCTTATACCTCCAGTTCCAGGGAGACCTCTGATAATGTACCTGTCAGTGACTGAGAACTCGATGGGGTGTGTATTGGGACAGCATGACGAGTCTGGTCGAAAAGAGCATGCCATATACTACCTTAGCAAAAAGTTTACCGACTGTGAAACAAGATATTCACTGCTCGAGAAAACTTGCTGTGCTTTGGCCTGGGCTGCTCGCCGACTGAGGCAGTATATGTTGAACCATACTACCTTATTGATTTCTAAGATGGATCCAGTGAAGTACATCTTTGAGAAACCGGCTCTCACCGGGCGCGTTGCTCGTTGGCAGATGATTCTAACAGAATATGATATTCAGTACACGTCACAAAAGGCCATCAAAGGTAGTATTCTGTCAGACTACCTCGCCGAGCAACCGATTGAAGATTATCAGCCTATGATGTTTGAATTCCCTGATGAAGACATCATGTATCTTAAGATGAAAGATTGCGAAGAGCCTCTTGTTGAGGAAGGACCGGATCCGGATGACAAATGGACACTGATGTTTGATGGGGCTGTGAATATGAACGGTAACGGTGTTGGGGCAGTATTGATCAATCCTAAAGGTGCTCATATACCTTTTTCTGCCAGATTGACGTTTGACGTCACCAACAACGAAGCTGAGTATGAGGCTTGTATCATGGGGATAGAAGAAGCCATTGATCTGAGGATCAAAACTCTTGATATATTTGGAGATTCAGCTCTAGTGGTCAATCAAGTCAATGGAGATTGGAATACGAATCAGCCGCATTTGATTCCGTATAGAGATTACACCAGAAGAATACTGACGTTCTTCAAGAAGGTGAAGTTGTATCATGTCCCCCGGGATGAGAATCAGATGGCTGATGCTTTGGCAACTTTGTCGTCTATGATCAAAGTTCATTGGTGGAATCATGTGCCACATGTTGCGGTGAATCGACTCGAGAGGCCTGCGTATGTGTTTGCAGCCGAGTCTGTTGTGATTGATGAGAAGCCGTGGTATTATGACATCAAGAACTTCCTCAAGACTCAGGAGTATCCTGAAGGTGCGTCGAAGAATGACAAGAAAACCCTGAGGAGGCTAGCTGGAAGCTTCTATTTGAATCAGGATGATGTGTTGTATAAGAGAAACTTTGACATGGTCTTGCTCAGATGCGTGGACAGACCCGAGGCGGACATGTTAATGCAGGAAGTTCATGAAGGTTCCTTCGGTACTCATGCCGGCGGACATGCAATGGCTAAGAAATTGTTGAGAGCGGGTTATTACTGGATGACTATGGAATCCGATTGTTTCAAGTATGCTCGGAAGTGCCATAAGTGTCAAATTTATGCTGATAAGGTGCATGTACCACCAAGCCCTCTGAATGTCATGAATTCGCCTTGGCCGTTTGCCATGTGGGGCATTGATATGATTGGGAAGATTGAGCCTACTGCTTCGAATGGACATCGCTTCATCTTGGTTGCGATTGACTATTTCACCAAGTGGGTGGAAGCAGCTTCCTATGCTAACGTTACCAAACAAGTGGTTACCCGGTTCATCAAGAAAGAAATCATCTGTCGTTATGGAGTTCCGGAGAGAATCATCACTGACAATGGTTCGAATCTCAATAACAAGATGATGAAAGAGCTTTGTAAAGATTTCAAGATTGAACATCACAATTCTTCTCCTTACAGACCGAAGATGAATGGTGCTGTAGAAGCGGCGAACAAGAATATCAAGAAGATTGTGCAGAAGATGGTCGTTACGTACAAGGATTGGCATGAGATGCTGCCTTTCGCTTTGCATGGGTACCGTACCTCAGTACGTACGTCGACCGGGGCAACCCCTTACTCCCTTGTGTATGGTATGGAAGCCGTCCTACCTGTTGAAGTGGAGATTCCTTCTCTGAGAGTTTTATTGGATGTCAAGCTGGACGAAGCCGAGTGGATTCGAACAAGGTTTAACGAGTTGAGCCTTATCGAAGAGAGACGGCTAGCAGCTGTATGCCATGGACAGTTGTATCAGCGAAGGATGAAGCGAGCCTTTGATCAGAAAGTGCGTCCTCGAAGCTATCAGATCGGTGATCTGGTTTTGAAGAGGATCCTCCCTCCCGGTGCAGATAACAGGGGCAAGTGGACTCCTAATTATGAAGGTCCGTATGTTGTGAAAAAAGTATTCTCCGGTGGAGCCTTGATGCTTACAACTATGGATGGTGAAGACTTTCCGTCTCCTGTTAACTCAGATGTAGTCAAAAAATACTTCGCATAAATTGACCCGCTGGACAAAAAGAAAAAGAGTCCAGGAAAAAAAAGGGGCATCCCGGCGAACCAAAAAACAGAAAGAAAAGGTTCGGGCAGAAATTAGGGATAAAAAATGAAAAGAATTTGTACACCCGGTAAGTCGAAAACCCGCAAGGGCGGCTTAGGCAAAAATGGGTATCCCGGTGGATTGAAAACCCGAAAGGGCGATCCAGCCAAAAGAGGGATTAAAGCGAAGACTACAGTCTGAGTTGTCTGTACTTCATCAAGCTTTGTCGTCTGCCATCTCGAAAGATGTGATCCGTCCAGTCATTCTTCTCAGAAAGCAAGGAGTTGGGAGGAAAACTGATGATCTGTGAGTTATAACAGAATTGGGAAATAGTGGATGCCGTGTTCACATTGCCATTATGATAGATTTTTCCTTTTGTGCGCAATTACCTCTTTCTAGGAATTGCTTCCCAATGTATTTGCCTCTTCAGGCGCATTTTCAATCAATAAAAGTCGTTATTCAGATAAATGGCTCTCTTGTTTTTATTTTTACTGTTTTGTTTGCAAAAATGTCCGAATTTTTTGATAAGCATTGCATATAAGAACATGAAGGCTACACAATAACTTGCAGGATGACAAAACATATGAAAATCATTTTGAATGTTGAGGACACTTGAGCGTATCTTGTCCATGTATCCCCTGGGGGCATTTTGTTGTACTGTTTTTCAGATTGGCATCTGTGAGGACGTTTCCTCAGCAGATATTTTTTCCCCAAGCAAGTTTGGAAGCTATCAGAGCTATGTTCCCCTGCGGAGACGTCTGTGGATAGTGCCTTCTATTCCCCAACAGATCTAAGGATTGCCTATCCCCAGCAGGCCTGTATTTGCCGATTTCCTCCCCGAGTGAGGCAGGTTCATTGAAATTTATCTCCAGCATTTATCCTATCTGTGGACTGAAGGATATCCCCAGCGGAGTTTACCTTCCCCGGCAGCAGTGCTATTCTCCAACATGAGTGGGAAGTCGTTGCTCTCCCTACAGTGTCTCCCCGCAGAGTTGGAGTACCCGATCAGTTTTGGCTCCCCAGCCGAAGTTTTTCATCATTTTTGCATTCTTGCATTTTAGTGATCATTGCATCCTCAAACTGCGTAGCATTCCCATTCAATATGGAGCATTACGCCATAGAAAAATTCAAACATATGCATTTATGTGTTAACCACACCAGACCGTATCCCCGGCAGAGGCGGATCATTTCATTCAACATCAGCACAGCAAGTCTGCTACAGTTGCTCTTGATAGCACTCAGGATTGATATCCCCACAAAGGTTTATTACCTCACCCGTTGGTGACAGAAAGTTTGTTTCTCCCCAGTGAGATCCCCAGCAAGTGGTCAACCTTGCCTTGACATATCTAAGATACCGGTAGGTGTCATGCTAGCACCCGCGTGTGTTTCTTTGTTTGGTGTCGGTAAACACCATTGTTTCGGTGTCGGTAAACATCGAGTCTCACCCCGGTCATCGGTAAATGTCTGGTCGTTTTTTTTGATGTCGGTAAACATCATCTTTCGATGTCGGTAAACAATCGAGTCCTTCCCTCAGTCATCAGTAAGTGTCTGGTCATCATTTTTGGTGTCGGTAAACACCATTGTTTCGGTGTCTGTAAACATCGGGTTTTCTCCCCAGTCATCGGTAAATGTCTGGTCATTTTTTGATGTCGGTAAACATCATCTTTCGATGTCGGTAAACATCGAGTCTTTTCTGCAGTCATCGGTAAATGTCTGATAATCCCCAGCTAGAAATCCCCAGTAGAGTCATCTGTGAATGTCCTGTCTGGTTTCCGGTTGCGAATATTTGTTTTTCTCTTCCCAATAAATTTCTCATCCCCAGTCATCGGTAAATGTCTGGTCATTTCTTTTGATGTCGGTAAACATCATCTTTCGATGTCGGTAAACGTCGAGTCTCATCCCAGTCGTCGGTAAATGTCTGGTCATGCTTTGTTTCCTTGTTGATAAAATCAAGATCCCCAGAAGTCGTCGGTAAACATTTTGTCTGATTACACCACAAAGATTCTGTTCCTCCCCAAGTGGAGACGCCATCGGTAAATGGCCCCGTATGCTTCGATATCGGTAAATATTGAATGCCCAGTTTTATCCGCCATCGGTAAATGGCCCCGTTTTCTTCGATATCGGTAAATATCAGATCCCCAGTTGCAGTAGCCATCGGTAAATGGTCGAGTTGAAGTTGATATCGGTAAATATCAAGTTTCTTTGAAGCCACCATCGGTAAATGGTCTTGCTTCCTTTTACATCAGAGTTGTTTCCCAGTAGCCATCGGTAAATGGTCTTACTGAAGTTGATATCGGTATATATCAAGTTACCAGTTTCTAACCATCAGTAAATGGTTTCGCTTTTCTAAAGTTATCAATTGCAGGCGTCATCAGTAAATGACGTGGTTCTTCTTGTATCATATCCGGCAGAGTGCAAATTTCTACGGTTCTTGGTATTCAATCCCTGTTTACCCTAAAAGTCTGACAGCCGTTGCTCTCATCCATTCGGGTTCCCAGTTGATTGAATAGGGGCAGCTGTAGCACCTCAAATTTGCACCTATCATTGTACATACATTCTCATATTAGGTCATAGCATAACATGGTCCACTGCATAGCATTGCATTGTCCCATTTGCCTCAAGTGCAAGCCAATCAAGAAATTAGGTCAAACTGATCAGGAGATCAGTCAACCAAGCAAGCAAGGGTGTTTTTCATTGAGCCAGGGCCCTAGGGTTGGTCCAACATGTTCACATGACTTGGGGATCCATTTGAAGTGTTTAAGTCAAGGATTGGATGTTCAGAAGTCATCAGTCAATGCACAGTTTGCCAGAAACCCTAAAAAGTCAAACTTGGTCAACTGTGTCTGATTTTATGGTTTTGATGGATGGATTTGGTTTGAGAGAGCTTATTCATGTCCATATAGTCCTCATATATCATGTCAAACACCATCATGGAAGAATTTGAAGCCAGATCAGAAATTTCCAAAAATGGAAACTGGACCTGTAATTGAAACCTGCCCAAAATGGAAAGTCTTGATCCTCAAACTTACATCATGATACAAGCTTCAAATGAATTTTTGCCCAACATGAAAGTTGAAGATCTTGTTCTCCCATTTCCAAAAAGTCCAAGAACACTCAATTCCCATGTATGGTTGGCAAGTTATGATCAAATCATTTTCAGAAATTCTTGAACTTCAAAAGGCCATATCTCTCAAACCATTTGGCCAATTTGGGTGGGGTTTTTTCCTACAAGTCACATTTGATCCCCTCTTTCCAAAAATGTAACTTTCATTCACCAAAACTTCACCAAGCAAAATGGCCTTTTTGAACTTGCCTTAATTAATTTCAAGTGAGTTGAATTTTGACTTTTCAAATAATCATTTTTAAACCACTTGGCCAATTGAAATAGTTCAGAAATGTGGTTTGTGTCATGTTTGAAAGCCCAAATTCGTGCAGTACATACAGCCATGCCAACTTGCTTGAAAATTGGAAAAAAAGTACATTTTTCAACAACTACATCCCACCTTTTCATGGACTTTGATTTGTACTTTTAAACAGAGAATATAAAGATGATTTTCTGTCATTTACAAACCCTAGTAGCAGCCATCAATTACCAACAGAAAACTCATGCTCTCAAAATCTCATTTTCTCATTTTTTTCATTTTTCTGGCCAAAACTTCCAAAGAACCACGAGCCATCTTGTTTGTTTTATCATCTACCATCAATCTTGAGACCATGGCAAGCTTCATTTTCTTGCTGTAACAGCATCTTCATGTTCTGTTTTACCAAGCACACATCAATGGTGAAACTCGATTTGAGCATTTCCAAGGGTTGTTGAGCTACAAACCACTCTCCATTCATCATTTCAAACCACAAGCTTCGTCTGTTTGAGCTTACAACACACAAACAACACTGTTTCGTTGATTTCTTCAAAATCAAGTAAGTTCTCGAGTTTCATCATTTACCAAACCATGCTATGCTCTAGCTAGATCTTTTTATGCTGGTCATTTTAGAACTTGAATCGTTAAAAATGGTCGGCTATTTTGAAAGTTATGCTATGTTAAAGTTTGATGGTGGAATGAGTTTTTGCTTGGTTCATGTTGTTTAAGTCGATTGAGTTTAAATGATGCCTGGATTCATGATGTGCTTGGTCTGCTGATCGTAATGATGTGCTTGATTCTTGTTTCTGGAAAAGATGTTCTTCCATGGATGATGAATATGAATACTGTACATGAAACCCTAATTATTTTTCTGCCCAGAATTTGTTCAATCCTTTGCATCGCGTTTGGTTGCTGTTGATTGTGTTTTTGCATGCTGTTGTTCCTGTACCATTGCCATGCACCGCTAGCAGCTTGCCACGTCCCAAAACGCAACGCAGCGTTTCATTTAACTTCCCCCAGATTTACAAAAATGCCATCGGTCCCATTATTTTAAATTAATTCATTTTATTAGTTCAATGTTTATTGCATTTTGGTTCCACAACTTACAAAATTCATAACATCATCATTTTTAATCCAAATTTCATGGGAATTTTTGCTTTGTGTTCATATGAATCTCTACTTTTTTATCATGATTTTTGCTGAATTTTTGCATGAGTGAATTTTAAATTATGCTAGGGTTTGGTTCATGTGCCCCATTTTTGTACACTTTGCCAAAACATTTGTGAAATGATGATACTTTATCCAATGGCTCCCAAATTTTTTGTGCTTAAACTAGACACACTCATGGTGATTTTGGTGTAGAGTTTGTGAATTTATCATTGCTGGTTTGTGAGTTATGATTTTTTGAATTAGGGTGTGACAATTTGTGTCACACCAATGATGTCTAACTTCATGATTTTTGTATCCATGTTTCTTGACCTCCAAATGAATTGATTTTTTGCATGATTGAGCTCTTATATGTCTAGTTGGCATGTGATTTTTTGTGGAATTATTTGAGGCATTTCCTAATTGTTTGAGATTTTCTCCCCTGTTTGACCAAAATGTTGACCTCATGTGATGCATGTTGCCATTTCATTTGTGAAATTCTCATACTTTATTAGATGGACATGAAATTTTACATGAGATAACTAGACATCCTCATCTTTGCCATGGTTTTAGTTCCATTCATTTATCATACACCATCTCTGACTTATGATTTTTCTAAGTTGATTCATGTTTGGTTGACTTCTTTGAGCATGTTCAAAATTGCTTTGACTTTCTGATTTTCATTGACTGCCTTCCACTTGTCCAAATGAGCTGAAATTTTATATGCATACCATGCTATGTGTTAAGATTGATCATGATTTATTTGGTGATTTTTGGAAATGTTTGAGTTGACTTTTGATGCAAGTCTTGCTGTTGACTTCTATGAGCTCTCATTTGCCATGCTTTGACTTCTTTTGCTTATGAAATGATGATGATGCATGATATGAACATGAAACCAATCGGGGTTGCTTCTTAAATGTTTGAATTTGATTTTGATTGGACATTGTTTGCTGTTTTGACTTTTTCATTCTCTTTTGACCCTAGGCTTGTCCTAGTGGTCCTGTTACTCACTGTTGAGCTTATGTTTTCAGGTTGAACACCAAATGACCAATGAGATCAATTTCTTTTGATTAAGCTTGTTTGAATATCATTGTCTAACCTCTTGGTTTTGTAGGTGGCTTGACTCATATGATTTGAGTCTTGTGCTTTGCACATTGGTCCCTCTGTGTTGACTGTTGTTTCCCAATTCCTTTTGCTTTGACTGTTGAACTGTGTACTGATTTGTTTGACCATTTCAGGTACCATTAGTTGCTTAAGTTCTTTGAACTTGCTTTGCTTTGCTATTTAGCAACTTGCTTGAGGTATAATTCCTTTTTCTTCATGTAGTCTGGAAGACCTGGCCTGTTACTTGGCCAGGCAACTGTCTGAAGTCCTCCTTAAGAGGCAATGTTTGTGGATGTTTAATTCTGTCCTTGCATAGAGTCAAAGACCTCCTAAGCGAAGAGGCAATTGGCAGAACCCAAGGGATATGCAATCTATCCCCTGCTATTCTGTGTGTCATCTACTTTGCTCACACCACTGTGTTGATGCATTGCAGATACAAACCCAAGATCTTGTACAACTGTACAGTTGAGTCAGTATCAAATGTGTAGAAGGGTTCCCACTTTCTGAACCCACACATTCTTGTCAAATGCTCTCCCTGGCCAGGGATAAGAGCAATGAGGCACACCCCTCATCTCCTTTCATCTGCTTCACCTTAGCCCCTCAATGGCAAGGTTAAGAGCACCATTCACCCCAGTTCCAGAGGTTTGTTTGTTGAGGTTGATATGACCCCTCGACTAAAACCTAACCCTTGTTTGAGCCACTTGCTTGTGTATAGTGTGTGCTATCTGTGCTTGTATGTTTGTTTGGCTTGCTTCCTGTGCAAGTTAGGGTTAGTTTAGACTTGCTTCCTGTGCAAGTTAGGTTTTGCTTGGCTTGCTTCCTGTGCAAGTTAAGTGTGTGTGTGGCTTGCTTCCTGTGCAAGTCATGATTAGGATAGGCTGGCTCCCTGTGCCAGTTAGCTAGAAACCTTAACTTAGGGATGATTTTGCATGATAACATCTAGGCTCGAGTCGTAGTCTCCCTAGTTGTGTCTCCCTCTGTTATCTGGTTAGGCTAGTCCTGTATCCCTCTGTAGGGGAACTACGTCGCCCTGATCCTCATACCAGATGAGGTACGTAGGCAGGAGATGAGCAGATCTCTCCGGGCGCCTGTGTCTTTGTTTTGTCTTGTTGTGTGCTTGGAAGCTGATGTAAGCCCATCGAGTGGCATTTGGGTTCCAGTGTGGGTTTGTTGGTTCGGATGCTGATGTAAGTCCAGTGATTGGCATTCAGGCTCCACGTTTGCCTCTTTGGGTGTGTTTTGGTTCGGATGCTGATGTAAGTCCAGTGATTGGCATTCAGGCTCCACGTTTGCCTTTGCCTTTGTTTGTTTGTGTGCGTGTTAGCCGAGCTACGAATGCTCTGATTCTTCTCTCGTCCAAGGAGATACGTATGCATAGGATGCGATATCCTAGCGAGCATGTGTCGTTTCCCCAGTCCGAACTACTTCGACTCTGATGTCTATGCCTGATAGACTAAGTAGGCCCAGGATGCGACATCCTGCCGAGTCATTTTCAGTCTTGTCTGTTTTCTTGTGTCTCTTTCAGCCAGTGTGTGTGTGTGTTTTGAGCAGTGTTACATGACCAGAGCATTGACTCACTACCTAGTCTCCAAACTAGAATACGGAAGCTCTCTGGCTAAATCTCGAGTAAGCTACCTTCCACTTACTTCAGCAATACGACTCTTGAATATCTGCATGATGCCCATGTACAGGAAACATTCAAACAGAAAGGGTGAGAATTTAAATCATTATGAAGAAGTATAATAAAGCACAATGATTAAATCAACAATTAACGGAATTCATCACACCTTGTATAACCATGTCAATAATATTAACCAACATTTATTTCACATGTTTCAAACATCCATCAAAACTCAAGGAGTACAATATTCAAATCCAATATTATATTCTCAAATATACACATAACTACAATTATCACATAATCGCATATGTTGCCAAGTTATGTATCCAAACCTCACCAAATTCAATTACCATATCTCATACACACATCACAATCACAACAATGCATACACTCCATTATCACATAACTCTAATGTGACTCAATGCAAGACATGTGACTCTATGCATGTGGTACCGCAATGTGAACCCAATGTTTCACCGCTTTCCGATTCAATATCTAGAATCCAAGCCACGCTTCCGATCCGGACAAGATCAAAGCCACTACGTCTATTTCCAATTAAGGATCAACGTCTGCTACACCTATTTCCAATTAAGGATCAACGTCTATGTGAACCCACAGTTTCACCGCTTTCCGATTCAATATCTAAAATCCAAGCCACTACGTCTATTTCCAATTAAGGATCAACGTCTGCTACGCCTATTTCCAATTAAGGATCAACGTCTATGTGAACCCACAGTTTCACCGCTTTTCGATTCAATATCTAGAATCCAAGCCACTACGTCTATTTCCAATTAAGGATCAACGTCTGCTACGCCTATTTCCATTCAAGGATCAACGTCTATTACCATGTGAACCCACAGTTTCACCGCTTCCACCATGAAGCCGACCATGCCATGAATGAATGTACAAATACCAACACATATGTAATTAAGATCATCTCTACCATCTTAACATTCCACATATCACCATAATTCAACTCTATGAATTATCCACCAATGGTACATATACACATTCATAACAATTACACCATTCACATAATATGAAAATAAGATCATCTCTACTATCTTAACATTCCACATATCACCATATATAAACTAATTATCAAATACGCACAATTAGATTTCGTTTCAAAATGATTACAACATTTAAAATCCTCAATTTGTCACTTTTCAACAGTGTTAACCGGTTAACGCGAACCAAAACGCACTCCCTGGCAGATTTCAACAGTGTTAACCAGTTAACACATTTGGGTAACCGATTAACGCGTAATATAATGCACTTCCTGACAGATTTCAACAGTGTTAACCGGTTAACGCTTTTGGTTAATCGGTTAACGCAAAACAGAACACAATTTATGAGCAGGTTTTTAGCAAGTAACCGGTTAACGCTCGGAGGGTAACCGGTTAACATAAAACAGAATGCAGAATTTTCTGCGTTTTTCATCGTTGGAGGACTTTCGGACCTCCGATTTCGATTCCGTAAAAAGTCAAACATTCAGAAAATTATAACTCATACAATACTCTAATTATATAACGTTAGTTTGCAGTTTTAACACAATCAAATCACCACAAATCAAGAATACTCATCAAAACCTAACGATTTCAAACAACCATACAAAATCAGGGATTTTAACCTAAACATACTTCTACCCATTGACCCAATCATACTAACCCATAATAATAAGGATTCTCCCCTTACCTCTTCAATTTTCTGGAAACCTTAGCTTCCCTCTTGTTCTTCCCCTCTTCTCCTTACTTTTCCTCTTTTCTTTCTCCGTTGCCGTCAATGATCAAATGAATCCTACTTCTCACTCTCCTACCCCTTATATTCTAGTATTATATTTGGGCTTAAAGAATGATACCTCTAATTTAATTATTAGGCCCAATAAGACCTAATATTAAAATATCTCTAATTAGTTCAATTAAATTAAACTAACACAATATACCCACCAAGTTAATTAATTCAATTATTTATTATATCTCATATCAACTAAATAATTAATTAACACACCAAATTAATTAATATAATCAATTATTATACTACCTAACAACCAATTAATTAATTAACACTCCAAATAAATAAACTATAATAATAATAATATAAGAAATAATTACTAAAATTGGGTTGTTACATCAAGCAACGTGGATGGTGAATCTGGTCGAAGAGATAACAACAAAGAGTCATGGAGCAATTACCATGAAGAACGACAACATGTCAGCTATTAATCTGGCGAAGAATCTGATAGCACATGGTCGAAGCAAGCACATCAAAATGAGGTTCCATTATCTTCAAGAGCAGATAGTAGATGGGAAGATGAATGTGAAACACTGCAGAACTGAGAATCAGATTGCAGACATCATGACGAAGGGAGTGCAAGTCGAAGTGTTCAGAAGACTAAGAGCTATGATGAACGCAGATAGCTTAAACACAATGAATTGGATCGTGTGTTGAATTGTAATTCCTTGTGTCGAAGCAGGTTGCTCGGTAGAACAAGGAAGTGTCGAACCACCCAGTATATTGAGTTGTGTTAGTGTGTCGAAGTGTTGAAGCATGTTACTTCACACAAGATTTCGACTTATACCTATTTTAGTAGTGTTAGCTATTTTGAGCTTTTATAGTTTTAGGATTTTATAGTTTTGGACTTTGCCTTGAGGTACAAGTTAACATAAATCTATAAATAGAGGGAGTAATCCTTATTTTTTGTAATGAAGTGAATAGAGTATTCATAACATTGTAATTCATAATATTTTACAGTTGCAAAGTGAATAAGATGTTTTTCACAGTTTGTGGGCAGAGAGAAACTCTGCAAAATTTTAATTCTTCTTCTCCTTCATCGTTATTTACTTTCTTTCTTTCTCTATTGTTCTTCTTTTTTCATTGTTATTATGTGGGTGATAACAATCTTGTTCATCAAGATTGATTGAAATTCTCCATAGGTTGTGGTGGATTTCCAATAGCCTTTTGTTGACTTACATGTTGCTCTTTGTAAAGGTAAAAGGTCTATTTCTAATCCTCATACTTTTTACAATTTTTTGAATTACCACTGATTGTCTTCCTCCTACTTTGTTTTTGTTGTCGTGACTTAACTCTTAAGACAATTCATGAAGTGTTATCACATTCAGAGTGGAAACAAGTCATTATTAATGTAAGTCCTAGAGACTAATAATTTTATTAGAACTTGACACTTGTATCGAATTATCTATTAATAATAATGTGGAATTTCTTTGTTATACTTTTTTCTTTCTAAAATTATAAAATCCCTACAATATCTAGTCCACTTAATGAAACATTAAGTGCGACTTAATCATAAGATCACATTAAACATCTTAAAGTATCGATAGTCAATCTTTATTGTGAAGTGTGATACATTAAAGCATTTAGACTATTATATGGATAGACTGATGACCACATCTCATTGATCATCATGGATAAAGAGTTATTAAGTCTTCACATATGTAGGAATATTAGCAGCAACATTTATACTGAATTGACCTGCTATGATAATATTACATAAAATGTTATGCAAATATCATAAGTTATTTTCATGATGATAGTGGTGTAATGTCATAATCTAATTTATTTATCATGCTAATGCTAATGTCATATGATTTTCATACTGAGGTAAAGATTAAACGCTTGTCAGAAATACATCTTACCTCATTCTATATTTTCAAAGATATTGGCTTTGAACCGATTGTTCAAGCCTCTTTCTCTTCTCTTCGCCCCGCTTCTTCATTTAATAAACAGTCATTAACACAATACATGTTAAGCTTTCTATCCAGAGAAAAATTGTTGAGAGTTACAACTAAAATGTCTCAACTCTCATTAAATTAACTTAGAAGTAGAAGTTTTTACAATTGGTCATTGTTCGCTGTAGATTTTGGCGAACAACCTCTGGTTTTCCAAAACTTATTGAATTGGGTTACTTGCAGGATCAACCATACAAATCCTAGGACATGTGCAAATTTAAATAACTTTGTAACTCTTTAGAACAACCTTTGTATCCTTTATTTGGTTTACTAAGTCTTTCATGTACGAAAGATATTGACTAAAAGTGATTAAGTAAAAGTAAACTTAACAAGACTAAGATAAATGGCGAAAAATAAATGGCGAAGAATAAATTGCATAAAGTAAATGCAAATGATAAATGACTGGTAAATATAAAGGAAAATTGGTAAAGAACTTTGAAATTTATAAGATAAAACTTTAAAGAAATGGTGTTTGTTCACACGTACATTTTCCAGATAAGACTCTTTTCTCTCACACGGGTACTTTGAGTATTTTGCAGGAATTTTGTACAAGTTTTCACACACCCATTCTGATAACAACTATCCTATTTATATACAAACAAAATAACTGTCACTAACGAATAAATCCTAAAACTATGACACTTGGCTCTCTGCATGACTTCCTTTCGCCAGGTGCTTCCACGCGTCTCCTGCCAAACGTTATAACTCTTTTGAATTTGAATTTCCGCTTTACGTCGAAACGACGCGTCTCCTCAGACTTGTCGAATTGTCGAAATATCATAACATCATCCATACTTGTCAAAGACGTCTTTTCATCTGCAGACATCTTCTTCTGTCGAAATATCGAACCACCAATCTGTCGAAGTGTCGAAAACACTTATCAACTAAACTGTTGAAAATGCTCTTCAAGTATATATTTCCATTTTTTTTCTTTTTGCAAGCATCTCCATTTGTCGAAAACACTATTCTGCTTATTAATTTCATGGCGTCAAAAATACATGTATACAAATTGCCCCCCAACAAAGATGTTTCGACTACTCTGGAGAAACAATCATTTGTTGTCAACCAATATTTCGATGCTATGTCATTTAATTCCACTATTTCCAAGCTTTTATAATCTCAAGTTCCCAAACAGATTCATCATAGAAGGAACTGCTAAAGATGAGGATGACCAGTCAAAACAACTAGATGTTGGGCAAACTTTAGGACGAAGCACTCAACCCGCTCCTGACCAGACCAAAGGAAGTGCCATATCAACTGGTTCGACCGGTTTCTCTCGCGAAGAGCTTGAGAGTCTCAAGGTGCATAAACCCTTAGAATATCTGAAGGTCATGCTTAGCGCTCGTCACAATTTTCAAGATTCTTCGCAAAGCAGTTCGACTACCTTTGGGGCCACTTCTGAAGCGCAATCTCTTGACAACATCTTGACCAAGATTAAGAAGAAAATCCTTGACGTTGATTTGTTCAAAGTTTTAGAAGAAAGCGCCACTGCTCATATTGAACTCAAGAAGATTTTGAAACAAATAAACGTCTTGGAAACTTCTGCTGAGGTTGGCAATTTTGTGATGGAGCTGATGACCCTCATTGACTTGGTGATTGCAGACCTTCATCGTCAAAGAGACCTCTCCCAGCAAATCTCCACAAAATCTGAGACTCAAGTTGCTGAATGGAATGCTGTTGCTACTTCGACTGACGAAGTTTCAAAGCTGCAGCAGCTTTCTGAAACTTATATCAAAGAAGTTGCTGCTTGTGATGATAATATCCAGAAATGGGAGAAACAAATAGCTGTTCTTCAAGAAAAAATATCCCAAGAGAAAAAGCGCAGAGCATCCATACAGCAACCTAAGCAAAATGAGATTGACGACGAACTGAAGGTGGGTATTCGACATGTAGAAAGGGCTCACCAACTTAGTCAAGAGATTGAGACTCTCTCTACCCACAGAAGTCTTTGTGATCATCGACTCCAGTTTCAGAAAAAGAAATTTGCCACATTGAAGGAAGCTTTTGCTAGTATCAAATTATAGTCAAATTAGTTTAACAATTCTCAGCCCTTTGAGGCTTTCTTTGTAATAACTTTGGTGCCATATTTGTTTGGCAAAGCTATCACAATTATTTTCACAATTATTCCACTGCTATTTTTACTTCTTACAATATTGGCTTATATTTTTTCAAATACTTGCCATTTATCTTTAAGATTCTCTCGTCTTTTCCTATCTCTTCAATCTCATACGCACCATTTGAAAAACTTTTCAAAATCTGGAAAGGTCCTTCCCACTTAGGAGACCATTTTCCCATTAATCTATCTTTTCGATCCATAGGAAGAATTACTTTCCAAACAAGATCACCAATAAAAAAGGTCTTGAATTTTACTTTCTTATTGTAAAACTTTTCGACTCTTTCTTTTTGTCTCTTTATTAGATCCAGCGCACGCAACCTTTCTTCGTCTAAATCAACTAATTCGTCCATCATCATACTCCAATATATATCTGATGGGATTTCATGATGCCTTTGAACTCTAACTGATTGCAAATATATTTCGACTGGTAAAACTGCATCATGTCCATATGTCAACTTAAATGGAGTCGAATTCGTTGCTTCTTTTGGAGATGTTCGACAAGCCCACAAAACTTGATCTAAAGTTTTATGCCAGTTTTTAGGTTTTCTCCCCACATGCTTTTTGATCAAATTTATCACTACCTTGTTGGCTGCTTCAACTTGTCCATTGGATTGAGCATAGTAAGGTGTCGAAGTAAGGAGTTTAAATCCTGTTTCTTGTGCAGATTTCTGCATATTTTTACCAGTGAACACAGATTCTTGATCTGTTGTTATTGTTTCTGGTATCCTAAATCTATAAATTATGTGCTTTTGGATAAAATCTATAATTGCTTCTTGATCCATATTTACCAACGGTATGGCTTCAATCCACTTAGTAAAATAGTCTATTCCAACCAAAATGTACTTTTGCCCTTTTGAAGAGGTTGGTCGAATTTCACCAATCAAGTCTAAAGCCCAACCTCTAAATGGCCAAGGCTTTATAATTGAATGCAACTCACTTGCAGGAACATGTGGTATGCCTGCATGTACTTGACATTCCTGACAACCTTTTGCAAATTCGACACAGTCCTTCAGCATTGTTGGCCAATACATTCCTTGTCGAAATAATAACCATTTCATTTTATGACCTGCTTGGTGTGCGCCACACACTCCACTGTGCACATTCGACAAAGCTATGTAAGCTTCATCTTCACCTAAGCATTTCAACAAGACTCCTTCTGCAGTCTTTTTGAACAATTCGTTTCCAAAAAGTACATAACTTAAAGCTATGTATTTTACCTTTCTTTCGGCTTTCTGATTTGGGTCTTGTAGATAATCCTTGATGGGCTTTCTCCAGTCTTCAATTCCTGAATCATCTATATTGAATATCTCAAAATTTTCTTCGTCACCATATCCTAATCTTATTGACTCCAAATCTGATGGGGACAATTTGGTAGATATGACTCTTCCTCTGACTTCAATAGCCTTTTCTAACTTTTCCTTCGACACTTGGTATCCAGACGCAAGTTGAGCAAGTTCATTTGCCTCTTGATTCTCCACCCTGGGAATGTGCCTAAAGGCCACATTGTCGAATTCCTTGAGAAGTCTATTGGCTATTACAAAGTACGTGATTAAATTTTCTTTCACACATTTATATTCTTTAGTCAACTGCTTTATCACCAGTTCAGAGTCACCCATTATTTCGACTCTTGTTGCCCCCAATTCCAACAATATTTCAAGTCCAGCAATCAAAGCTTCATATTCTGCTTCATTATTTGAACACAGACTTTCAACTTTGTACTTGAATTTTGTTGGAATTCTGTCAGGAGAAATAATCAACATCCCAACACCAGTTCCATTCTTATGACTGGAACCGTCGAAATACAGTTTCCATGGTTCTAATTCGACATACTCTACATTTTCATCTATAGAGTGGTCAACTATAAAATCAGCAACCACTTGTCCTTTCACAGCCTTTAAAGGCAAATATTTCAAGGAATATTCTGTCAATGCTAAAGCCCATTTTCCGATTCGACTATGTAAAATAGGTTTAGATAACATATATTTTATTACGTCGAAATGAGAAGAAACGTACACATCAACAAGCTTTATATAATGCTTTAATTTCATACAAGAAAAATATACACATAAACATAGTTTTTCTATAATACTATATCTAGTTTCATCATCATTTATGACTCTACTGAGATAATAGATGGCCCTTTCGACGCCATTCTCATCTTCTTGGCACAACATACTTCCTAATGTTTTGTCTGATGCCGAAATGTACAATCTCATACTTCTTTTTCTACAAGGAGATATTAGAATTGGAGGACTAGCCAGGTATTCCTTGATTTTGTCAAAGGCAGCTTGTTGTTCTTGCCCCCATGCAAAGTCTTCCTTCTTTAGTCGAAGTAGAGGAGAGAAGGCTTGCGTTTTTCCACTAAGGTTGGAGATAAACCTTCTGAGAAAGTTGATTTTTCCCAGCAGAGACTGCAACCCCTTTTTCGTTGATGGCGCTTTCGCCTCCATTATGGCTTTGGCTTTGTTTTCATTTATTTCGATCCCCTTCTTGTGGACCACAAAACCTAAGAAATCACCCGCCTGCACACCAAAAGCACATTTAAAGGGGTTCATTTTTAAACCAAACTTCCTCATCCTTTCAAAGGATTATTGAAGATGGTCTATATGACTTTTCCCTGAAACAGACTTGATCACAATATCATCAATGTACACTTGCATGAAAGTTTCAATAAAGTCATGAAAATGGAATTCATAGCCTGTTGGTAAGTTGCTCCAGCATTTTTTAAACCAAAGGGCATTACTACCCATCCGTACGTTCCTATTGCTCTAGGACAACGGAAAGCTGTTTTAGGAACATCTTCTTCAACAATAAAAATTTGATTATAGCCAGAGTATCCATCTAGCATACTTAAATACTTGTGGCCTGCTGCAGAATCTATAAGCATTTCTGCCACTGGCATAGGATATTCATCCTTTGGGGTAGCTGAATTTAAGTCTCGAAAATCAATGCATACCCTAAGTTTGCCATTTTTCTTAATTACAAGAACTATATTTGCAATCCATTCGACATACCTGGTTGTGCGGATGAACTTGCATTTTAGAAGTCTTTCGACCTCTTCTTTTATTTTCGACAGAATCTCTGGTGCGAAGCGTCTTGGAGTCTGCTTTACTGGCTTCTTTCCTTCCATTATTGGCAGCTGCAATTCGACCAAACTTCTATCTAAACCAGGCATCTCATCGTAATCCCATGCGAAGCAGTCTTTGAACTCTTTCAGCAACTGGACTATTTCGACTTTGAACTGGGGGTCCATCTTTGCGCTTATGTAGGTTGGTCTACTTTCTGCCCCTAGTCCTAAATTTATTTCTTCTAATGGATCCTGCGCCACCATCTTCACATTAGTTGACACTGGATCTTTTCCGAACCCCAGAGGTTCGTCATCATAAATGGCGTCAAGCTTTTGGTGTTGCCATTCGCCCATCTGGTTGTTATCATAATCTTCTGCAACGTCTCTTTGGGGACATTGTTCATTGGAATTTTCTTTGTTGGCTTCGACAGCCATATATTTTACTTCGGCCTCAAGGGCCTCTTTGAGTTTGTTTTCGGCTATGTAAGCCGTAATTCTTTCGAGCGCTGATTCTTTACTCATCATCATCAAATTCGCTTCCCCATCCTATTGGCGCTATATGAGTAGTTCCCCACATGTAGTTTGATTCGCCAATTACTTCTTTGTCCCACTGAAAACCATGTGTAGGATGAAGGTACATGGAGCAGTAGGCGTTGTCTGTTGCTTTTAGGTCGAACTCGGCTGGGCTGCATGGAGGTATGTGAGCCAGGTTCTTGTCGAAACTTCGAATGTTGACATTGTTCACTTCTGTCATGAAATAACTTTGATCAGCTTCAATGTTTTCGACAATCCCGTCTGGTCTCCAGATGGCTATTCGTTGATGCATTGAAGAAGGTACGGCTCCTACACCATGAATCCACTCCCTTCCAAGTAGTAAGTTGTAATTCGCTCTTGAAGCAATGACCATGAAAATTGTTGGCCTTGTTATGGTTCCAATAGTCAAATCCACCTGGATAACGTCCATAGTGGTTCCTACTTTTCCTTCATAGTTCGACAACACCATGTTGTGAGGTTTTGCGTCTGAATAATCCTTCCCAATCTTCTTTAGCATGAAATGAGGCATCAAATTTACTGCTGCTCCGCCATCTACCAGTATCTTGTTTACACCAACATTCTCAATCTTTCCTTTTATGAACAAAGGCTTTAAATGTGCCTTCATGGAATCATCTGGCCTTTCGAAGAAAGCATTCTGTTCTTCGACGCAACCATTGTTCATGACGTAGTAGCAAACGGGCCTATGTACCATTGTTTCCTCTTCCATCTCATCTTCCTCGTCTTCGACCTCCATGATTCTATCATAATCTTTAGGGAGGACATAAACCACGTTGCAAATCACATTAAAGGATGCTTCTGAGTCAGATTCGAAGTTGTCAGTTATTTCGTCGTCTTCTTGCACCTTCTCTTTGGACACCACTGGTTCGACCATGCTGCCAGGATTGATATGGTGGGAGGTCTCCTCTCTATTAACTATCTGAGCATTGTCACTGGATTCTGCTTTATCTTTGCTATCAGCATCTTTTCCAATCACGCTTTTTTCTGCAGCTTCTTTTTCTGCCCTCTTCTACATCTGGAATCTTCTCCATTGGGATCTTGACATAGGATTTTTCCCTTTGTAGTTTTTTGAAGAATATGGTCTCGGCTTGTGCTTCTCCACTTCCTTCTTACCTTCCATCGAAGTGCCTCTCTGAACTTCAAAATTTCTCCATTTTTTCTGTCCTTGAGCATCTCTAATGGGTTGAACCCATTTGTCATCTGTTACTTTGTTGGATGGTTTGTAAGTGCTATGGTGTCTTTCTCCATGCCTCCATTGGTGATGATCACTTTTTCTTGGGTCATATCCTGTTGTCCCCCAATTTTCTTTTCTCCTGGCTTTATCCACTGCTTCCAGATTGGTTGTTGCCTTCCTGTCGAAGATTGCACTGCAACGTGGGCATAACATCACTTCAGTCCTCATCTTTTGGAACCTCTTGATGAATTCCACTAGATTTTCCTCTTCTTTAGGATATGCCAGCCTTTGGTATTCCTCTTGACGACGATCTTCATCCACTTCTGCCTGGTTTCTCTGAGACACTTCCACCATATTCACCCCAATATTATGTCCGTCAGCAATGCTTAATTTGTTCATTTTTTTAATAAGTCTTTCTTCTTCGACTTCACCATTTCGTTTTATCTGGTCAAACTCCTTTTCTGGGCAGCAACACCAAGATATGTTCCTGGGACCATGTTTGCAGCAACATTTGTTCGAATTTCTTTTGGGGTCCTCCATTACCCTACGTAGGATTCCACCGGTCACAGGCTTCATAGGACCATCCACAGCTTCTGCTTTGATTCCTGTGACCTCTTTATTGAAAGGTCTCATAATATTGACGCAGTTTGCGACATCACCTATCCTCATTTGGTCAGGATCAAGGCCTTCAGTAACCTTGTTTTCAATAGTGAGGTCTTCAGTAACCTTCTTTTTGATGATAGGGAGATTGTCAGTTGTCTCAGTTGTTTTTTCATTGTTGCTCAAAGGTAAATCCCCCCACCCAGTTGGCTGGATTGTGTTGATGTCGATATGAGAACTTGCAGGCGCAGTGTATTTCGCGAGATAATCGTACTTCCCACTTGGTTGTCCCAAGAAATCCCAATTTGCTCCTTGTCGATCTACAACATCTTCAGCAATATTGTCATTATCCTTTTTGTCGAAACCTTCAGTAGTTTCCATCTTTTTCCGGTCGTCAAAGCCTTCAGTAACTTCAACTTTGTTCTGGTTTGTAAGATCATCAGCAATCTCAACCATGTTGATACTAGTGCCGAAACCTCCAGCAGCTTCCACCATTTCAAAACTGTCGTTAGAAGCAACTTCGACCTCCACCATATTCACAATGGATGGTTCAGCATAATGGGCTTCGACTGGCTGCATGGGATTCGAATCAATCCTCATCTATTGTTTTGGCTTATCACCAAACTTCAGCCTTCCGTCACGGATAGCATTTTGAACAGATCCCTGAAAAGGAAACACCGAGACGTTTTATGGCCCAAAAAGTTATGGTATTTACAAAAACCTCTCTTTTTCTGTTGTTCCACAGGCGGTTCTTTAGCGCCTGGTGGTTTTATTAATTGACCATCCTTAACCAATAAGTCAAAAATCTCGTCACATTTGGTGATGTTGAACGTATAAGTTCTTTTAGGAAACTTATCATTGGTTTCGACTGGATTTCCGTTCGACGGAGTTAGTACTTTACACGAATATGGTGGGCCTTGCTTCAGTTCTGCTAAGTCAATCTCTTGTTTGTTGAAGTTACTTGGTTCGTTTTCGTCGTATTCATCATCTTGACATACCCCTACATAGGCCACCCTTTCTTTTTTATTTTTATTTGCTCTAAATTTTTCATCCCTTAACCTTTCGACTTGTCTCACCCTATCTGCTAATTGCGCCATATCCCTTAAATACTGAGTGTCTAGTTTCTTTCTTATAGAATAATCTAGACCCCCTGCGGCCATTTCGACTAACTCATGTTCTGGCACCCGAGTGAAACACCTAGCTTTTAGCAACCTGACCTATTTAAATAATCATCTATTGGTTCTGAGTATTTTCTCTTAACACTGGCTAATTCCTTCAGACTTATTTTGGTTTGTCCCATGTAAAATTGTTCATGGAATAACCTCTCTAATTGGGTCCACGTATACATTGAGTTTGCAGGCAAGGATGTAAACTAAGTAAACGTGTTTTTCGTCAAGGAACTAGGAAAGTATTTTATTTTCAAATTTTCATTGTGGTTTATCTCTCCTGCTTCAATCAGATAATGTGCTACATGTTCTATGGTGGATTCACTGTATCCCCTGAGAATTTGGTGAACTTAGGAACTTTCCATCTTGGGGGCAATTCTTCTTGCAGAATATATTCTGACAGTGGGGAAGCGTAACTGGGCCTTTGTAATCCTACGTTTACCCCATTTTGTGCCATTATCATTTCAACCATGGCTGCTAAATTGTTTTCGACAGGCAAGTTGTTATACCGGATTCGCTGTTGCAACACAGCATCAGCGTCTTAGCCTCTCTGGACTACTATCCTTCTAGGCTCTTGTGGAACAGGAATTTCGACACGAGGCTGTTCGACTACTTTCTCTTGGTTTCTGACGTTTGCCTGGGGATTATCTAAAGGTATTTGATTTATTATAGGCTCTTCTTGGACCGCCACCACTGGGTCCTGAACCACTTGTTCTCTGTGTCGAGTTTGAGGGACCCCAAAAAAGTCAGCAATGCGCGTCATTTGCGCTGCCAACAATTGGTTTGTTTGGGTGGTGTTTTGTATTAGAGGATTAAACACCGCCCCCATTTGTTGTGTCAACATTTGGACCATATCATGATTACTCTCGTCCATTTGTTGTCTAATTACTTGCGCAGAATTATTTGTTATTGCCGACATGTAAAGTGGTTGTTGGTTTAGTCTACTCATGTTTCCGCCATATCCTGACCCTTGTAATGGTGAAGACATATTGGCCATAGAATCAGAATATAATACCGGCGAATTGTGTAAATTTGCCATTACCGAAGTTAGCATTCCAAATGGTTGTTCCCTACCAGGCAGATGCATGGTGAAATTTGTCACAAAAGGCCTAGAAGCATTCCCTATAGGAGGAGGTGTCCCAACAGGCATTTGTTGCGCCCTAATGGATGGACTAGGCGCATTTTGCGATATTGAAACCGTTGGTATTGACCCTGTTAACGAAGGCACAACCTCTGACACAGGGATTGATCCCACATTTCCTCCTGTCGGAGGGATAGGGTTGGATACTGGGATGACTTCATTTGGATTAGGATTATTTGGATTATTTGGCTGACTCGCCATTTTCCTTACTCTCGTTCTTTTAGGTCTTTCTACGTCAGATACGGCTAATTTACCGCTTTTTAGTCTCATACAACGAAGAAGAAACCTTGACTAAAGATTATTTAAGTTTTAGATTTTGCACTGGTCCCACTGGGCGTGCCAATTTGTTCGCTGTAGATTTTGGCGAACAACCTCTGGTTTTCCAAAACTTATTGAATTGGGTTACTTCCAGGATCAACCATACAAATCCTAGGACATGTGCAAATTTAAATAACTTTGTAACTCTTTAGAACAACCTTTGTATCCTTTATTTGGTTTACTAAGTCTTTCATGTACGAAAGATATTGACTAAAAGTGATTAAGTAAAAGTAAACTTAACAAGACTAAGATAAATGGCGAAAAATAAATGGCGAAGAATAAATTGCATAAAGTAAATGCAAAGGATAAATGACTGGTAAATGTAAAGGAAAATTGGTAAAGAACTTTGAAATTTATAAGATAAAACTTTAAAGAAATGGTGTTTGTTCACACGTACATTTTCCAGATAAGACTCTTTTCTCTCACACGGGTACTTTGAGTATTTTGCAGGAATTTTGTACAAGTTTTCACACACCCATTCTGATAACAACTATCCTATTTATATACAAACAAAATAACTGTCACTAACGAATAAATCCTAAAACTATGACACTTGGCTCTCTGCATGACTTCCTTTCGCCAGGTGCTTCCACGCGTCTCCTGCCAAACATTATAACTCTTTTGAATTTGAATTTCCGCTTTACGTCGAAACGACGCGTCTCCTCAGACTTGTCGAATTGTCGAAATATCATAACATCATCCATACTTGTCAAAGACGTCTTTTCATCTGCAGACATCTTCTTCTGTCGAAATATCGAACCACCAATCTGTCGAAGTGTCGAAAACACTTATCAACTAAACTGTTGAAAATGCTTTTCAAGTATATATTTCCAATTTTTTTTTCTTTTTGCAAGCATCTCCATTTGTCGAAAACACTATTCTGCTTATTAATTTCATGACGTCAAAAATACATGTATACAGTCATCCATTTTTATTTCAATTTTCGTCAATTAATTTACAATACTTTAGAAAATATTTAGATGTTTCGGTCATATTTTGACCCTCTGAATAAGGTGGATTTTCACGAATCGTCTAATAAGGTAGATTTTATTTTTGGGACTCATCTTCTGAATCAATTATTCAAGATTCATCCACATCTCATATGTGTTGGTATAAGTTGATACATGCTTAAACAAACTTGGTCAACTTATTTTTGAATCACAACTGAGTTTTAATTCTCTGTCTCTAGACTTTGTTAGTCTTTTTCTTAAGTTTATCCTTCTCTGTGATTGGCTGATGCAAGTATTTGCAATATAAATGGTCTTTCACCATTGACTTGTCAACCGTTAACTTGAACATATATCCATAATGAGTGATAGAACTATCCATCTTGAGTTACACCGCACTATTTTTTTGTTCAATCAACTAGACTAGTGTCATATACTAGAATAAAATGAGTTCGTACACATAAAGTCTCGAGAAAGAGAGGTGAGTCAAAAAGACACTTAATACCAAATCTTTCTTTAGCTAGAGCTTTCCTAGACATACACTAAAACACTAGCACATTTTATTTCAGCAACAATAATATTTCTTTTCTGATGTGAAAGATGAAATATCATTATAAAGTCTTTTCTTACAAGAGAATATCTCTCAATCTTATCCAACTCAAATGGTCTACAATATCTCACAATTCTCACCAAACTAGTATGGAAACAATACTCTCTTTCTCTTAAAGAGGTTAAGACTCTTTTTCTCACCATCACTCTTTGATTTTCTCTCTTTTGGTGGAAAGACGTAACTCTCCACAAAGCCTCCTATTTATAGAAGAAGAATGTGGCTTACAAACTTCAAGAGATATGGTGGATAATCAATGCTCAGATTTCCAAAACTCTTTCTCTCATCTTCACAATTTCCAAGTTAAAATGTATAGTGATTCAAGCATTGTAATGTCCGTATCCTTTTCCATGTATTAGAATTATTTTGATGACTTTAACCATGGCCTGTCACAAATTATGGAGGGAATACCATCACCTTCATTCTTTCATTCCAAAAGTAACTCTGATAATCGAAGCGGAAGAAGTATGGTGATTCAAAACAATTTTTTTTCTATACTGAAAACAATGTTGTGTTGTGTATGATACTTTCAATATTGTTTAAACAGGTGCAACGAGCCTTAAGTTTCTATTATCAAAATATTTGTGCAGAAGTTATTAATCTTTGACATTGACAGTTTTACAGGCTTGATTGTCAAATTTTGTTCTGATGAATCTACTAAGATATACAAATGAAAATTTTTCTAAGTGGTGTATTCTTTTTCTTCTTTGGAGGGGTATATATTAGTCCACTCCTTTCTTGACATCATCGCACTCTTTAGTCAAGAATCTTCTCCCCAGTTGAAAAGATATTCCATACCAATGTGCCTATTATGTACAATGCAACAGAAACCTTAAACACGTCATTCCAAGAACCTGCGATGAAAAATCACATATAAGCGAAAACCAAGATATGAGTTGCAAAAAAGTAAACTCCAAAATGAATGTGGAGAACTCTCAGACCTCTTTGGAGTATGTATCCAGTTGCAGCTGTGCCAAAGACACCAGCAAGAACTCCTGCAGTGTTCGATAGTCCCAGCAATACGCCCTGAAATTGAAACTCGCGAGCATTATGATATAGACATGTTGAATAAACAAAAATAAACTGAGTGGTGGCTTATATAATGAATTTGTTTCAGAATTAGGAAACAGTTACTTACAGCATATCGCGGTCCAATGTCTTGGTGATTTGAATAAAGACCAGATTGTGAAAATGCATCAGATCCCTATAAAAAAATATTTTGGTTTGAATTTGGTGGCTGCGTATATTTAAATCTTATCCAAACATGTGGTATTGGTTTTAATGGTTCATAATCGGTAGAAACTTGTAGAACAAGAAACGCTAAAAATATAAGATTTCAGACTAAGGAAAAAAATGTTGATTTAGCTCAAACCTGGCTACATGCCATGCAGAATACTGCCATGGCAGGTGTTTTGACATGGCTTAGTTGTGTCAGAAAAAAGGCGGGACCCAGAAACCCGATCGATTGCATGATCTGCCATGTCCATGAATATTAAGAGCATAATCATTTTGAAGATGAAATGAATTCCGAAAGCAGCTGTGAATGATTATCTTACTTTTCGAACAGCTGTTACGGAAACGCCTTTGCTAACTAATGTGTCAGCTATCCATCCTCCGATATTTGCAAAAACAGCCATGGTTAACCACGGAAGAACGCATAAGAGCCCGGATTCTGTGAGGTTGAACTTCAGAACCTGAGATAATGATGCATTATCTTGTTGATTCAATGGACTAAATCGAAATTGTGATGTATTAAATCCTACAAACTCTTTGCAAAGATAGATCCAACTATAGAAAGTGATGTAAAAAATGTATTAAACTAAGCGTGCTTCAAGTTTACTATAAAAATTTGTTCTAAAAATGTGAATAGGTAATAACCTGATTGTAGTAAGTAGGCATCCATGTTAATAGAATAAATGTCCCCCAATTGTGACAGAAATGAGAGATTATAAGAGCCCAAACTGGCGCTTTTGATAGAATTAATTTCCAAGGAATATCTGAAACAGGCGCTTTTGATACGCCGCCTTCTAGTATGAGCCTTTTTTCCTCTGCCCCGAGATCGGGGTCATCCTTAGGTGAGCTATACGCCTGGAAAGGAAACGGGTTTACTTGCCAAGAAAGATATTTAGATACATGAAGTAGACTCATCAAATTAAGGGAAAGTTGACTTACTTTTTGCAACCAAAACGCAAACCAAATACTTCCGAGGGATCCAAACGAGTAAAACACCGATGGCCACCCAAGGTTTTGGATCAGAAAAGGCGAGAATGCCAAACCTACCACAGAACCAAGGTACATGCCGCTATATACTAGCGAAAGTGATCTACTTCTTTCTGAAACTGGAATCCACTTGGACAGTATATTATTCATGGCAGGCATCGCTACACCCTGAAAACAAATAATTAGCATTGTTTTGTGTTAAGATGGCATTTGAAATAGATCATTAAACTTATCTGGTGATATAAGTACTTGTGCAAATGTTTGGTACCAACCTCACCAATTCCCATAAAGGCGCGCATAATAAGCAAATAAGGGAGTCCAAGTCTTGCGGCAATAGGCGTTAAGACTGTTGCCATTGACCACCAAACTACTCCAAAACCTAGCACTACCTTCCCACCAAGTTTGTCTGCCCATATGCCACCAAGAATCTAAAGAAAAGAAAACTATCACATAATGTCAGTTTGATTCGAGTTCAACAACAGAGAAAGTGTGAAAATCTCAACATACTAGCATATATTCTCTCAACATAAAAATGTTATGCATGGTAGAAGATTGATATACGAAATCGGTTTCTTGTTAGGCTAATATGTTCTATGAATTTGGCATAGAATTTACACCTGAGTGAGTAAATAGCCCCAGAAAAAAGATGACTGAATTAAGCCAACTGTTGTACTGTTCCAGTTAAACTCTTGTGACATTGGAAGTATCGCTATGCTCATATTTACCTGTATATTACAATATGAGAAGGAACATTTATGATATAAAAGAGTCTATATAGTCTACAATTGTACATATCAGAAACTTGAGACATGGAAAATATGAACATATAAATGACAGTGTATGTTAGATTAACGGCGAATTTGACAGAACCACGGTTGTGCAAAAGCTACACTAAGGCTTCAACAAAACCATGACGTAAGTGCATTTAGAAGCATTAATGGATGATCCACCACCAATCCTAACATACACATAGTAATTTAGACTTTGATCACCAGAACAAGATACTCACGCGGTCCATGTTGCATAGAAGAAATGCAGTAAAGCACAGCAATACGATAAGCCAGCGCTTAGGAAGCTTCCGCCACCAAGGAGAAACCGTTGTACCATTTCCTTCCAATTGACGTGCTTCACTTGCTCCTTCATTAGATACCACAGGATCCACCTTTGTTTCATCAATTTCATACTCCTCTGACCTGTAATGAACACAGGCTCTTTTCACCTTACTAAGCTTTCTTACTCCTAGTCCATATACTTCTCTTTGTTCAATATGGCTTATTTTTCTTGCAAAGGGGTTCTTTGCAATCTGGCCACCATGATGAACACTAAAAATGCTTCCTCTTTGAAGTGATAGATCCTTTCTCAATTGATAATTTCCTGCCAATTTCAAAGACACACTAAAACAAGTTGTTGAAATTGGTCTAAGCTCAACTGGTACGTCATAGTTAATTGAGTTAAATTAGTGTAAACGGCTCGTCTAGGGTTTAATATTTGACGACAACATTTAAGCATTTATGTAGTAGTGTAAAAAAAAATTCAAAATAAAGACTAAAACCGTATTTAGAGATGAGTGAACTAAAATCGTGAATCTGTCGATATAAAGAGATCAAAATTGCATTTAAGTCTAGTTTAAAATATAGCGATCCACATAATTCAAACCTAGAGGGTTTCTGGAGAACAAAATCCAAACTAATTTCTACAAATCCTACCACAACATCAATGTTTTGCTAAACAAATCATACCATAATAATGAATAAAATCATGTGAGTGAAAATTAATAGTGGTTGAAAAAGATGAACCTGGAGCAATGAAAGAAGTGAAGTTTCTGTTGGAAACTAAACCACTTATAGCCATTGGCACTATGTTAATACTGAAACTGAGAAACTATTATCACATGTTAAGAGTATAAGAAACAGAATTCAAACTCAATAAAAAAGGATGGCAAGTTATCAATTATCATCCATGGAATTCTCTTCTTCTGCTTATGCTTTCTCTCTAAGCAAAGTAGATAGAGCATGTTTTTCCTTTGAAATACATTTTCATGAATATAGAATTTTTTTCTCTATATTTTCTTGTTCATAATAATCATTTTTCATTATATTTTTTTTATGGGATTTTCATGATAAAATTAAAATGACCAATTCTAGTGGCATTATACGTAAGAGAAAAGAGGGTTGAGAATGCAACACGTGGCTTATTCTCCACGCTACAAAAAGACAATGTACTGGTTATCATGTAGATCAAATACTCGAAAGGTTTGTCTATTGAAAAGGCTTAATATTTGAAAAAACCTAAGAATAAGAGAAAATATGGAACAATCAGAACTACAAGAAAGTTCAAAAGTCATTAGATAGTCAAGGTTGATTAATGCATATAGGTAGCATGTGAGTTTAAGGTTAGATTTTCTCATAATGAATCGACTTTTTATATGTTTAGTTGGAGATAAAGTGAGATTTGGGTTGTCAGCTCAATTTACCGTCATTTTAGAAGATTCACTAAAGATATTTTATAGCTTATGCGATGTGTGTTTGATGTCATTCGTCATTACATAACATTTACGAGTAATTTCTAATGAAATCAGTGGAAAAATAAGCAAAAGTCATGTCAAAGTGTGAAGAAGTGAACAAAAATATATCAAGATGAAGAAATATGACCTTAGTGAAAATATTGAAGGAAAAGGAACAAAATAGAACTATTTAGCCTCTGGATTTCACGCGGCTGCAATGCTAACATCGTGGGCACGATAATGTCACATCGTGGTCGCGATGCATACTAGCGCCGGTGCGATGGCGCATTGTTCTGCCACGTCGAATTTGCTATAATAAATAGGTCTTTTTGACTATTTTTTGAGAGATTTTGAATTTGATAGAAAAAGTGACGGCTTGGAGTTCTAAAATGAGGATTTTGAAGATTTTAGAAGTCACTAAAGACATTCATCTTTCTTGTTTTTCATGTACTTTTTATCTAAACTCGTGGTAATTGTTACTTGTACTATGAGTAGTTAGATTCCTTAGAATAGATCTTTTAAGACAAATGTGATTGTACTTTGTTGGATCATATGGTTGTTTGAGATTAATTGATTTCTTTTATGTTATTGTTATTATTTAATTATTCTTGATTTTAATATTTTTTATGTATTAAGGAATGCATGAATCAATATCAGACGAGTAGGAATTATTAATCGTAGACCTAAGGCAGTTATCAACTTTGTAATTAATTCAAAATAGATAATTAGAAGTTGCGAATTTTGAATTAACGCACTTAGAACACCTGGTTTAACTCTGAATTGGTCTAAGAAATTAGAGAATAATTGGGTAAAAAATTAATGAATTCTACACCAAAGAATTGGGTAAATTAGTGAGTTATACACCAAAGAATTGGGTGCACTGACCTTGTTAATTTGTCGTAGGACTTTAACATATTAGTAACTCAGTTAATACACAATTCATCAATAGGTATAAGTAGGGGAGTCGAAATAAAGATCTAATAGCCTTTAATTATTAATTTTTTCTCCATTTATTTTCTCGTTCTTGTTTTGAACCCAAGCAATCTTGAAAATCCCCAATTTATTATTTACTTTAACTCACACAATATTTACCTTGATACAATTTGCAATCCCTGTGAAGACGAATTTAATTTATTACTTCGACGATACTAGTGCACTTGCTAGAATTGTCCATCAGTGTTGCATGTTCTTTACCGTTAGGATTTGAAAAAGTTTGGATGTCACACTAGCTCTTTCCATCATACATTTCATACTCGTTGTAAGAGTGTGATGTGGACCTACTTGAACTTTAGGTCTCCTCTATCTACCATGTAACCCCTAGCCTTGAGGCTAGGTGGTCTAAGACGAGGTGCACATTAGTTATCATGCATAAGTTGAGGTACAATGGTTTATGCGATAATCAAAATTTCTTTTTTAAATGATGTGTCATCATTGTATTGGCTCTTAATAATCTTTTGAACACTTAGTCTCTCAATTGTTGGATCAATAAGTTTTTGATATTCTTGGGTCAGTTAGGAGTGTGTATAAAAAAGAAATTATTCATTTACTATTCTTTATTCCTTTCTCTTATCTTCATCATCCCTCAAATTTCTTGGATTTCCTTATTGGGAGCTTCGTTTTCGAACACATATGTTTATTACCTAGAGAATTCCACTTCGAAACAAGTCTTTTATTCACATTTTTTCTTTCTTCTACTAGTAAGGCTATGTTTGGTAAAAATAATTGTTGGTTGATAAGCTAGCTGATAGCTTATAGCTTATGATTGATGTCTGATGATTGATAGTTTATAACTTATAGCTGATGGTTGATGACTTATAGCTGATAAGTTAATTGAAATGTGTGGTAAAATCAGTGATTCAAGTAATTGATAAATTAAAATAACATAAAATATATTTAATATATAATTGTTTTACTTTAAATTAAAATAAATTATAAAGGGTGGTAGTGGATTTTAGTTAAAATAATAATGACAAAAATGAAAGAAAAATTATAAGTTATAAGCTGAAACACAATTTAAAATAGAATTTGAAAAATAAGTTATAAGCTAGTAAAATAAGTTATAAGCTCGTGATGAAAAGACTCTTATTAAACGGGTCTCTTATTGTCATGTGAGTTTATAAGCTATAAGCTCAAACAATATCTTGTCAAACATAGCCTAAGTTATTTCCATGTGACCGTTGATTTATTATAACTTATGGAAACTTTGTTATGTTATTTTGATCCTTATCACCTTCGATTGTGGTTATTCATATCCAGGGGTGTTCTTAATCCATTTTGGTGTCATGAGTTGATAGTCCATTGGTTGCTTTCGTCCAAATGGTTGTGGTCCCACCCTAGGTATTATAGATTTAATGCTCACTTTCTTGAATGGATAACGGCAGACACCACCCTATGTGTTCCCCCTAAATATGAGGGATGAGAGTGATACAATAATTTAGATTCGTGAAAAACCTTAGAAATGTTTCTTGTTTAGCCTTGTTATATACATGAGGGGGGAGTAGCCTTTGGCACCCTTTCATGTGAAGTGCATATTGGGTAGACGGGACATTTTCTATGACTTACCTTTTCTTTTTTATGGATATATAGATTATAGATCGACAAAAATTTCAAATATCTAATAGTGGACCAGTTATAGACCTCGAGGTCCCAATGCATCTTCCTTGCTTATTTAACATGTTTTCACCATCCTAGAAAATTATCAGGCCCATATACCCCCAAGGCTTAGTGACATGTTCGCAGGTGCACAGTTATGTCACATTATAAAATAAGATCGATCACAAAGATACTTAGTTTAGTACATGTTTCTATTTGTGTGGTGATTAGCTTAATAAATGGAATGGTTGATTTGTTTGTATTACCATGGTAATATTCATAATTGTAAAGCCCTAGGATGACGATTTCTCACAATGATAAACCAAATATTACTATTATGTTTCTTAATATTACATTTAATTATTCGTTAAAGATCAAAGACACACTTCTCATTTAGTGTACTTTGACTACAACCACTCCCACTTTCATGAATAGTTAAAACCCATAAAGCACAAGTGTATTTATTTATGTTAAAAAGAGATCTTGGGAAGACATCATGTCTAGCCTTATAATTCAAATAACGTAATTTTCATTTTCGTTACTTCACTCGTTTATCTAAAGTAATGTAACTATACATTCGCAAGAAACCAAATTAATAAGTCATATCCAGAATTCTATTTTTTTTACCTCTTCCAATTATGTCTTAAGGTTCGGATGATGTACTTCCATTTTTCTACTTCATCGAATTATCTATTGTGATTAAAAAAAGGTGTATTTACAAGAGATAATAACGATAAGATTGAATTAAGCTCATTTTACCAAATGATAATAAGGAAAATTAACAAATTAGATAAGGCATATCATCAGAGTCCTCACTATCCAATGATAGGGGACTACTTGAACATAGTAACGGTTATAAAAACGTGTATAATGAAAAATATTAATAAAGTAAACAAAGAAAATAAAAGAAAGCATATAAATGAAAACAGATAATTAAAACAAGTAAGCAAAGGATTAGATAAACATGACTATATTGCACAATAAAGTGTTACATAAAGCTTATAATAAGAAAGAATATAATGAAAACTTAAAATTATGCTAAGAACTAAACTAAGAATGTTTTTAAATTAAAGATTACATGAAAGTAATGATGTCTTTGTGTCTTTTTCTGAATGGTTTTATATCTATATACAACAAATGAGGCATCATGGTTAATAATATTGAAGCGGTTCCATAATATCACTTTAAAACAAAAGTTTTGAAAGCTAAAAATGCAACACAACGGTGTTGGCAAACATGGGTTGACCATGTTGCCTCATAGGGTGCTTGTTATTGTTCAAACTTTTAGGGTTCTTTATATTTGTACATTCTCAGTAACATGGTCGTGTTTTTCAACATGATCTAGTAGTGTTTATGAATGTTCTTTCCCAACTTTCGAGTCTTTTGGTCTCCATTTGACTATGAACTTCAAGCATTTTGATCTTAGGAGTTCAATTTTTTATGTTTTCTCCTTAATATGATTATATATTCTCTTTTTCCATAGAAATTAATTTTATGGAAGATGCAGCAGAAAACTTCTAAAACTAGACTAGACATAACAACTTTACATAGAAATGATATATTAAATAATAACTATTTAACATTTCATTAGATTCCCCCAAACTTGTGTGATTCTATGTATTTTGTAGGTTAAAGTATTATAAGGTTTCAATGATGACAATAGAATAAGGAAAAGTTAATCATAAGTATAATCAAATAAGAAGCTATCAGAAAACAAAGTTGATCAAATTCTAATGTTGAGAGAAAAACAAGACAAATCAAATTCAAAGATCAACATCAAAATGAATTGAAGATGTGTGTTAAGAAATATTATTGAGTCTAACTCAACCCTACAAAACTTGCTTGTAGGGTGGGGAATTCTCCCACTTGTAAGGATATGTTCATGTCATATATTGTCCGATGCGGGACACTTAACACATCCTCTCACGCCCATGGTTGGACATATGGAGCATGGAAATGAATGGCGGCTGGCCCGATAGTCGAAACTTGATAATAAATGGCTTACCTAATCATAAACGAGACTCTTGATACCATGTTAAGAAATAAGGTTGGGCTTAACTCAACCCTATAAAACTGACTTGTAGGGTGAGGATTACCCCAACTTATAAGGATATGACCCGGCCATATATTATCTGATGTGAGACTCTTAACAATCTTAAAGCTCGATTGATCTTGTGCTTAAGGTTTTTAGTCTTTCTGATCAAATTAAGCAAGATTAGGTTTTTATGTACTAAGGAGATGCACACACACACTAAAACCTTTTAAATCTCTTCATCTATTTCATATTTCTTCTAAAATAAATCATGACAAGTGTTTAATCGATTAAGAAGAAATTCAAACCAAATAAGAAAGCAAAACTAATTGTCTAATTAATTAGAGCTTTTTGCTAATTAATAAAGGAGTGAGTTCATCTTCTAATCGATTAGGAAGCTAATTAATCAATTAAAGAGTGAAATTAAATAAGGGTTTCCTATTTGGGAATAGCCTAATTTATTAGTGTCTCTGCTTAATCGATTAGAGAGTGGTCATGCTCATGTATTATTGCTTTTTTTAAGCTAAAATCTGTTTATATGTGAAGGATTGTTGTGCTCATTCCTAAATCATGAACTTTATGAATATATTACTCTTTCTATCTCACTCATTATTATTCTAAAATTAATTTTGTTCACCATACATTGCCTTAGTGTTGAGAGATTGAAAAGATTACTTTGAGAATTGTGTAATTTATGTTGTTATGCTGAATTTGTATATTCAAGATCTTAGTTATCATGAAAAATTGTAATTGACATTGAGATTGCTAGCTAAGTCTGTAGAAATATTGATGTAAGGAAGGTTATTTGGTTGAACTTGTGTAAAGTTCAAGTTTTTGATAATGGAAATTTCAAGAGTAAACTCTTGGGAACTGAAGTAGGTTGTGTGGTTTATGGTCGAACCCGTTTAATTTTTGGTGTCATCTCGCTAACTTGATCTCTTTACTTCCTACTGCTTATTTTTCTGCTGGTTAATCGTTGCGTATACTCACTTCTTAAAATCAATCAACTTAAAATCAATATTTTGTGAAAGATTTTTTAAAAATTAAATAACACAAGTCACCACCATCTTGTGTTTGGAGTCGCTTGTTCAACAAGTAGTATCAGAGTCTAACTTCTTTCATAAGACTAATCACTTCATGAGGTAGGAATAATATCAAACAATTCACTAAACAAACCTTCCTCCTTTGATGGAGACAAGTATGTTATTGGAAAGAAAAGATGGAAACCTTTATAGAGTGGGTGGATTGTGATATTTGAGTTGCTGTAAAAAATGATCATTTTGTTCTTGCACATCTAGTTGATGGTGTTGTGGAAAACAAATCTAACACTACTACGAAAAACATCTCATACCTTGGTTGATAACGAGGTTTTACTTACGATGGACGTCATAAAAGTTTCCTTTTTTCCCTTGGTTTTAGATGCATAGAGGATAAACTGTATTGCTCATGGATTCGAATCACAACACCAACAATTTGATATTTTATTGAAAACACACCACTTTTTCCTATCGGTTTTAAGAATACTCGAGGTAAATGATATATATATATATATATATATATATATATATATATATATATATATATATATATATATATATATATATATATATATATATATATATATATATATATATATATATATATATATATATATATATATATATATATATATATATATATATATATATATATATATATATATATATATATATATATATGTCATGATCAAATGACACATTCGATATTAATAGTTTTGATGAAATTTTGTAAGACGTCAATTTTATGTATATATCATGTCTATATTTTTGTTTCATATTTTTCATTGAAATATAAATTTCTTAATTTTATGTTGTTTTTGTTTAAATCTACAAGTACAGTTTTAAAGAATGATCCTGAACCATCTTCATCATCATCCTTGTGAATCTTGGTGAAGAATAAATGCTGGAATTTGTTGCATATGCTTATATTGTAATATATTCTCAATGGCTTCCCATTCTTTTTTTCTGGTATAAAATTAACAAAGGTTATATTAGAAAAATAATTGATCATGTATAAACACAAGAGATTATGTAAAGAACATAAACCTTCAACTGATACTATTTTCTGCTCTTGCAATCTATCACAAAGATTGTTTCCATGCTCCTTTAAGTTTCACTTATTTCATTCATAATATCTTAATTACCAATGTTTGTGATTCAAAATGTTTATGATTTAGATATATAGTATGGCATTCACATTCTCAATGGCTACCGTGACGGTTTCACGTGGATCACTAATGTTTCTTGTAGATTAATGTGTTAGCAGTGTCTTGAACGTTGATTCTCAATAAATGGACGACAAAGATTTAGTGAGAAAAAATTGACTTACATGTCTCGTCGATTAAGACAAAAACCGAGGTAAAATGTTATTTTTTAAAAATAAAAATTAAATTAAATATGGACTTTCCCCCTCGGTTTATAAGCAACCGAGGTAATAGATGACTTCTATTGCAAAAAAATGGTGATTTGAAAAAATTGAAAGAAACATGTATTGTTTTCTTTTTCAATTTTTTTACCATTCACCAATTTCTTTGTGTGTTGCAATAATCAAATCAGGGACTATATTCAAAACAAGTTGCAGTATGATTAGAAATAAATTTTTCAATGTTGTCAATCGAAGAACAACAACAACAACAACAAAGAGAATAAGGAAAATGTGCAACGTAGTTTGAAGGAAAAGACTATTATCACTATTACTCTCGGTATTTATGAGTTTTTTCGTCCTCTCGCTATGAATAAGCTAAAGAAATATGGGGCATCCTTCAAGTTACCCATGAAGTTACAACTGATATAAAAAGAGCTAGAATTAACACATTGACTCATGAGTACTAGTTATTTAGAATGAAACTTGATGAAAATATTCAACATGTGGAAACATGTTTTATTCACTCACTTGAGAACTCTAGGCAAAAAAAATTCTAAATTAGGATTTAATTAACAAATTCTTTAGATGCCTAACTGCAGTTGACAACATAAATTCAATGTTATATCTGAATCTAATGATTTGTCTTATATATATATGGCTACCTTGTTTTGAAAAATTACAAGAACGTGAAATAGAACTAAAAAGGCTAGCTCAAAATGAAGAAGGAGACAAAAAGAAGAAAAGTCTCTCTCTCAAGGTCGAAGAAGATAAACATTCAAAAAATGATGAAGCCATGAATTTGCTTGTCCAAAAGTTTTAAAAAAATTCATAAAACATGACAAGCAATAAGACTTTCAACAAAAAAAATGAAGAATTCCAAGATTTTATGTATGCTTGGATTGAAGAAAATAAAGCCCGAGGGTTAAAGACGGTTGAGAATAACACTATGGTATTCTAATAAAATATGGAAGCCATATTCCTCTAGGTCCAGTGTCTTAAGGAATCCAAAGAAGCTCATAGCAAGAAGCTTGTATATAATTTTCCTGTTGAGTACCATTCATTTGAGGAACCTTTTCTTGAGGTCGTTCCTATGAAAATTGGGGTGTTAGCTCCAATAATCAAAGGTCCTATTTAAATTTATCATGTGGATATTTCTACATCGAAGATAGAATACTTTCTTTTATCTATTAAAAGTGTTGCTTCTATGTTTACGTCATCTGTTGTATTTGTATCCAAGGTTGAGTTTCAAACCTTATACATAAGGACTGAAATACTCATTGATTCTACAAATTAACAACTGGAATCAAATAACCAACAACTCAATTATACCACCCAACAATTAACAGAATTAGTTACAAAAGCAAATGCAATCTAGAACGTTGTAGTCGTTATCTTGGAGAAATCATCCAAACTATAGTTTTATTATGCTTTATTATGTTATGTTTTTTTTCATTCAGTGTGTACTTTGTGTTTTAAGACTTTTTTTCTTTTTTATTTGTCTATTATAATTTTCTTATTTATTTAACATCTATTTTATTATCATTCATATTTTTTCAAATAACCAACAACTCATATTTTTTAAACCTTTTTATTCTGCCTAATTTGAATCAGTATGTTGACATCTTAAAAATTGAAGTAGTATCCTATGATGTTTTTAATATTTCATCTGAAGAATAATATTTAAATTTTTATAGCTGGATGTGGTATAATGGTGTAAGTTATGCATGACCCAACCTACAAAATATACAAAGCTAAGCGCAAACTTCTTGAAACCTAATACAAGTCTTAAAATAGTTTAAACTCATGAGATATATCTCGAAATGTTATAATCATGACAATCCCGATAAATACTACTAGAGATTTGCAAAAAAATATATACATGTTATGAATCGGCTAATTCACAAATTCAAAGAGAAATTTTTCAGAAACAAAGTTACAAGGGAATCTTATTCCAAATAATTTATGTTGTAATCTAAACATTTGTATTGTGCTTATTTCATGTCTTTTTAAGTGAGAGTTATTTATATGCGCTCAAACACCTTTTTCATTTCAAAGTTGTAAATTCTTAAAGGATTGTTGAATCTCGTATCTTTGAAAAGAGAAAGAGATTGGATTAAGTTAGATTCTTTTTTAGAGAAATATAAGGTATTGTTAGTTGGGCAAAAATATACCTTAGTGGTTGTAATAAATATTGATTATGATGGAAAAGAACTATGGTAAATTTCTCGTGTCTCATTCTTTTCATTATCTCTTTAATTTCACTGTTTACTTGAGCTATTTTATTGCAACCTAGTTTTCAAAGGCACGCGATTCAAACTCATATTTCTTGTGTTTTTTCAACTTCATTATTTACTTATAATTTGCTCATTTCTAATTCAACATCCTTTAAGTTGAGTTTTGAATAAATACTATAACATATAATTTATCATTTATTGTAAATCATATATATATATATATATATATATATATATATATATATATATATATATATATATATATATATATATATATATATATATATATATATATATATATATATAACAACATTAAAAAAATACTACCCTAAACAAGATTTGCATGACAATGAAAATGATTAAAAAGTATACAATAAAGACCATAAATTTCATGTGAAGCACCAATCTACCAATCTTAAAATTCATATATCTTTCACATATATGGCACAATACTATTTCTCACAACCTATAATTTAGGTATTTCTACTTACAGTTTTATCATCACAAACATCTCATTGAATAAAATACTTGCAATTTATCTAGTCATCCCGAAAAATCTCCAACAATCAAAATAACATTGACAAATTTTTATTGAATTGGAGGAAAATGAAATCAAATAATGTACTATTCTTAAACCACAAGTTTCTCAAACCTTATTGTATCTAGAATAATTTATATACTAGTGAATGTATCTAGAATAATTTATATACTAGTGAATGATGATTTAGTTTTAATTGATATGCATTCTTATAATGACTCAAACAATATTGAGCCGATAATTAGCTCATTTTTTTAGTTATTTAGCATAAACCACTACGCCAAAAATGACTTTTAACAGCGCATCTTAGACAGCGCTTTTAAAAGAAAGCGCTGTCTAAGGTTAAAATTAAAATAAAACACGGAAAATATTCCAAGAAAATAATGAAAGCGCTGTCTAAGGGGGGGTCTTAGACAGCGCTTTCTAAAAGCGCTGTCTAAGACCCCCCCTTAGACAGCACTTTTAGAAAGCGCTTTTAAATATAGACCTTAGTCAGCGCTTTTGATAAAGCGCTGTCTAAAGTCTTTAAATTAAAAAAAAAAATTAAAACCAAAAGCGCTGTCTAAGGGGGGGTTTAGAAAGCGCTTTTGGAAAGCGCTGTCTAAGGCATACCTTAGAAAGCGCTTTCCACAAAAGCGCTGTCTAAGGTCTAATTAAAATAAAATTTCAGACTTCTATTTTCGTTCTCAGTTCTTTTTGTTTTCCCTCTTCTTCACTCACCTCACAAACTTCCGCCATTTCCTCTTCCCCTCAATCTCCATCAGCCCTAACCTTCTTCTCAACTCACACAACATCACGCAGACACTCCAAAACACGACATCCCCATATCACCTTTACTTTCTCTTCCTTCAACTTCCGAAAACCCTATTTTCCGCCTTCGAGGGTCCCTCCGCCGTCACCCAAACAATCGACCGCCGCACTCGCCTCTCACCTCCGAACCTCCACCGTTTCCGCCACCGCACTCCTCATCTCAACAATCTCAACCGTGCCGATATTCCCAAAATTTACAACAACAAGCTACAAAGTTTGGTGACAGGTGAATACTAGTTAGGATGTTAAATGGATTTTGGTGAATGTTAATTGAAGTTTTAGGACTGTTGTAACAGTTAGTGTGATAATTATAGATTGCTTGAGTTAGGATTGTTTGAATTGTTATTGCATTTTAGTGATTGAGTTAGTATGCTAACTTGTTAGTGATTATTATAATTGTTATGGAATTGGATGATTATTAGCAAATGATGTTAGAGCTGTTAAACTAGTATGCAATTGTGTTAATAAATTGTTAGGTAACTAATTGTGTTAGGAGAGTTAGATTAGTAGTCAAAACAGTTAGGAAAATGTGTTATGAAAAATGTTAGTTAATAAGCTGTTAGTAATTAGAGGTGACATGAGTTAGAAGTCCATTGATCATGTTAGTTGAGGTTAGTATGGAAGTTAGAAATCATTATTGTGTTGATGGACGTTGCAATGATATGCTAAAGTTAATGATGCTTTGAAATCAATTTGAATGTTCATTGAAACTACTATGGAATATGGTTGGTTTATTGATTTTGAATGTTGATGTTAATTGAATTAATTATAATTTTATTATGGTTAACTGTTTGTTGAAAATGCTATGCTAATCGGTTAGTTGCTGGTGTTACAAATGCAATGTTTAATGATAGTTGGTGATTTGGGAGTTGTTAGTTTGTGTATGTATGTATATTGAATTGTGTATGTATATGTGTATGCAATTTGATTTTCTTTATACTTGCTTGGTATGCATGATGAATTTTGAAATGCATTGCATGTTGGGGCTGTCATGACTAGGCTTGGATTTAGATGTTCAATATTGTTCAAACTTCATGTTTCCTTAGTGATTATACTTGAAGATTGAATAGGTAGTTTTTTTTCTTTTTAACTGTGAAAGTGTTGTTCATCTCACTTTCATTCTAAAGGAACAAGATTTCTCCCATAAAATGATTGAACGAACTCTAATATAGTTATAGGTATATTGTAATAGAAAAAGTTTGATTCTTGTAATATAAAAAATGAAAGTGATGAGGTAATTAAAGTTGGTATATTGGCGTATCGGATACGTTATTGAAGTTTATATTAACATTGGTTATGTATAGGTTTTTGAAGTTTAAAATGAATTGAACTTTATAATTGTTAGGATATTCAAAGATACTACCTTAGTTATGTATTTTCGTCTGGATTAATTGTTTACTTTAATAAGTAGGAAAACCATGGATAAAACATGGATCTGTGCCGATCGAATGACCAAAGAGTACGAGAGTGGGGTTGCGGAATTCGTTAAGTATGTTGTTCAACACGCTGAAAACCCCAGACGAATGCATTGTCCTTGCTTGCGTTGTTGTTATATTGGTAAGGTTGACGCACATGGATTGAAATCGCATTTGCTGAGGCATGGAATTGATCAAAGTTATCAGTGTTGGATATTTCATGGTGAGAAAATTAACGAGAATGTTGAATCGAGTGGAAAAAGTAATACGACCTATGCTTCATACGACAAAGACACGGAAACATACGATTGTGATCGAGTTGAAGAGATTGTAGAAGCACTGGAAGAAGATCTTCATGATTGTCCTGAAATGTTTGAGAGGATGGTAAGCGATGCAGAGAAACCGTTGTACAAAGGTTGCACTAAATTCTCAAGACTTTCTGCGGTATTAAAGTTGTACAACTTAAAGGCGGGCAATGGACGGTCGGATAAAAGTTTCACAGAGTTGTTGGCCCTTATGAGAGAAATGCTACCGGATGATAATGTTCTTCCTAATCGAACCTATGAGGCAAAAAAAATGTTGTGCTCTATTGGCATGAGCTATGATAAGATACATGCTTGTCCTAACGATTGCATTTTGTTTCGTAACGAATATGCAATGTTAACTGAGTGCCCTAAATGCGGTTTGTCTCGATATAAGAAAAGATTATCTCCCGCAAAAGTCTTATGGTATTTTCCGATAATTCCGAGATTTAGGCGCATGTTTCGTAGTGAAACCGATGCAAGACATCTTACTTGGCATGCAGATGAAAGAATTATTGATGGAAAGTATCGGCATCCGGCTGATTCACCACAGTGGTCGAAGATTGATAATGATTATCCTGAGTTTGGATCAGAAGCAAGAAACCTTCGATTGGCATTATCTACTGATGGAATGAACCCACATGGTCTTCAAAGTATCTCACATACCACATGGCCTGTGATTCTTATGATTTATAACCTACCTCCGTGGCTATGTATGAAGCGTAAGTACATGATGTTATCTATGTTAATCTCTGGGCCTAAACAACCAGGGAATGACATAGACGTATACTTGACACCTCTGATCGAAGATTTAAAGATTTTGTGGGAGAACGGTGTGGAGGTTTATGATGGATATAGGAAAGAAAGTTTCAATTTGAGGGCGATGTTGTTTGGCACAATTAATGATTTTCCAGCATACGGGAATCTATCTGGGTATAGCATTAAAGGTCAACGTGCGTGTCCTGTTTGTGAAGACGGAACCGATACGATTCAATTGGAACTTTGCCAGAAGAATGTGTTTCTCGGTCATCGTAGATTCTTACATTCTAAACATCACTACCGTGGGTGGAGAAAAGCATTCAATGGAGACACCGAACATCGTAGAGCTCCACCCGCATTGTCAGGTGAACAAGTTTTTGAAAAGGTGAAAGATGTGCGTACTGAGTTTGGCAAGCCTTTTGCACATAAGATTGTGAAAGGTGGGTGGAAGAAAAGGTCGATATTTTTTGAATTGCCATATTGGAAGTCTTTGTACGTGAGACATTTTCTCGATGTTATGCATATTGAAAAAAACGTATTTGAAAGTGTTATCGGTACATTACTCAATATAAAAGGCAAGTCTAAGGATGGCCTTAAAGCAAGGGAGGACATGTTAAAAATGGGAATGAGAACTGAATTAGCACCCGTGAAGAAAGGAAGACGAACATATCTACCACCTGCTGCTTTTACTTTATCTAGAAAGGAGAAAAAAAATTTGTGTAAGTCTCTGAGTGAAGTTAAGGTTCCAGAAGGATACTCATCTGATATCAGAAGACTTGTTTCTATGAAAGACCTCAAGTTGAAGAATTTGAAGACACATGATTGCCATGTTATAATGGAACATTTTCTACCGATAGGTATACGTTCTATTTTGCCAGAAAAAGTAAGAAGTGCCATAACTAAATTGTGTTTTTTCTTTAGGTCAATTTGTAGTAAGGTGATCGATCCCGAGATCTTACCAACACTACAAAAAGAGATTGTAATTACCTTGTGTGAGCTTGAAATGTATTTTCCTCCGTCTTTTTTTGACATAATGGTTCATTTAGTTGTTCATCTTGTGAAAGAGACACAGTTGTGTGGACCAGCTTATATGAGATGGATGTACCCTGCTGAACGGTATATGAAAATATTAAAAGGGTACGTAAAATCCCGAAGTCGACCAGAGGGTTGTATTGTTGAACGATACATTGTTGAAGAAGCTGTTGAGTTTTGTACTGAATATTTGTCTAACGTTCAATCGATTGGACTCCCCAGAGCTCAGATTTTCGACAAAATGGAAGGTAAAAAATTAATTGGGAATAAAATTGTGACAATATCAAGGGATGAACGGGATCAAGTTCATTTGTATGTTCTGCACAATAATAATGAGGTTGAGCCATATGTTGAAATGCACAAGGATGTACTCCGAAGGTTAAATCCGAACAGAAATGAAAATTGGATAGTTATAGAGCACAATCAAAGTTTCATACAATGGTTGAAGGATCATATTTATTTGAAGCGCTCTTCAGATCCTTCTTCGGTAACAGAAAGGTTGAGATGTTTGGCATATGGTCCAAGTTTGCATGTGTTTTCTCATAGCGCATATTCAATTAATGGATACACATTTTATACCAAAGAACAAGATGATAAGAGTACTATGCAAAATAGTGGTGTCACCGTGCTAGCTGAAGCAATGCATATATCAAGTATGAAGGACTTAAACCCCAAATATGCAAATTTGTCATATTTTAGAGTTATTGAGCACATTTGGGTGTTTGATTACGAGAAGTTTCAGATTCCCATCTTTGGTTGCAAGTGGGTGAATAGTAGTGGCATACGAATGGATAAGTCCGGATTTTTGCAAGTTGATCTTACTAGGGTGGGGTACAAAGATGAACCTTTTATTCTAGCATCTCAAGCTAAACAAGTGTTCTATGTGAATGACCCGAAGAGTACAAAATGGTCTATAGTGCTTTTCTCTAACAAAGTGACTGATGATAGCGGTGTCGATCAATGTGATATTGATGTTGAGAATGAGTCATGCATTAGACGGAATGAGTTGAATAGAAATGATGAAGTTGAGGATCTTATACCGGATGAGTCATATATAAGAAACGATCATAATGAGGGAATTTGGATCAATTCATCCGTACGCATTGCTAAGAAACAAGTGATTAATATTCCAACAAAGAAAAGAAAGAGATGTTAGTGACTTAGGTAAATTATCCACGGTTTCTTTATTTTATTTTTTTCAATTGTTTTGATTATAAGTTATATGTGATAATGCATGATTTCATTATATTTTTGTTTTCAATTGCTTTGATTATAAGTTATATCTGATAATGCATGATTTCTTTATTTTTTTGTTTTCAATTGCTTTGATTAAAAGTTATATTTGATATTTGATGGTTTCCTTGGTTTATTACAGGTTAGACATGGCTGATGACCAACATGAGGAAGTTAGTAAAAAAGTATCCGCGGAAGAAGAAATTCGAAGAGGCATCACAGTAATGAGAAGGGTGGTCCAAGGAAGATCTCGAGGCATCATACTAGATGTCTATTGGAACAACCAGGGACAGCTTATAGAACCTAATGGGCATACCTTAACTAGTTTTATCGGTGCACTAGTAAGGAATGAAATTCCCATTACATGTGATGATTGGAGAAACAAAGAGCTGAATGAGTCCAAAGAAAAAATTTGGAGTGAGATAAAGGTACAATCATTTGGCCCTTAATTATACGGTATCAATTATGTTTTTTCAATTACCGATACTAACTATCAATCTGTATGTTTTTCTTAGCGATGTTTTAACATCGAAGAAGAAAGAAGAGGTTTTTGTATGAAATTGGCCGGAAAGCTTCTAAGAGGGTTTCAGACATTTTTAGCATCCAAGTTCCTTAAGGATGCGGATGGTAATTTTGTGGATGCGGAGCTTCCTAAAAAATATGAAAGTTTGATATCGGCTGAAGAATGGGAAGCTTTCAAATCCAAAAGACAAGACCCGGTTTTTCAAAGAATAAGTGCTACAAATCGGGAAAGAGCATCAAGTCCCGCATATCCGTACCGAAAAGGACGTGTCGGATATGGACGCTTAGAACAATCCATGGTAAGTATTTATAAATTGCGATAACAAATTTGTTCATTATATATTAGTTTTATCTGATCAAATTGTATGACTTAATGTGTAGCTGCAGAAGGAGGAAAGTTCAGAAACATCTCTTCCTGCACATGTTTTGTGGAAGGAAGCCCGTGTGGGCAAATCTGGAGTTCCTCAAGAAGAAGTTTTACACGTATACCAGAAATGTGTAAGTATAACATTTTTTCATTAATTGAATAACATTTTTATACACAAATATTTGACAAGTATACGGTATTCATCTGATTTTTCAGGAGGAGCTATCTCAGTCTTTATCTCCCGATGATACTAAGGGCATACTTAGTCGGGCATTAGATGTCCCTGAGTATTCTGGTCGGGTGAGGGGTAAGGGATTTGGAGTCACTCCGACCTCCCTGAGTATTAAAAAAGGAAAGGATCCTAGTAATCGGGAGCTTCATGCAAGATTGGAAGCCATGCAAGCTGAGCTTGATGCATTGAGGAGAGAAAGAGAGGCTAGCGCCTCAACAGTATACAGAGATGCTTCGGACAAAAACAGTATCAACTGTACCTTTCAGCCGAACATTCCAGAGGTAATTACATATAATTGTCTTAAATTGAACTATTTGCTTAAATTATGTATTTGACATATATACACATTAACGATTTCTTGTTATTATTGGTTTTAGGACATTTCCCATTGTCAGCTGTATTTGTCGTCACCATACTATCAGATGGTTGGCAAGGGAAAAATGCATAACGTTAGCGGAGTATTACTCCACACTAGAGAGCTCCCTGCTGGATGTTTGAAGGTATCAGTTGATATTGCAGTTGAGCCGAATGCAGCATTACCATATCCTAGCGATGATTCGGATGCAACAACGGTGCACGAAGCAGTAGGTTCGTTTGTTGCATGGCCGACAAACCTCATATGCGTAGGATATGAGGTATGCTTAAAACTTATGTTAACTTTAATGTGTATATTCAAAGTTTAAAATTTATGCTTAAAATTTTACTTACATATTTTCCTTGGTTATGTTAAATAGACTCCCACAAAATCCAAATCAAAAGATAATGCGATTCCACGGCATACCGAGTCCACGGTTTCAAGAAAAGAGGTAATATACAATTATATGACATATATTCATGGAAGTTGTTACATTCTTAATTTGATCTAACTATTTATATGACATGTAGCTTCAAGAAAATGAGGTTAGCAATGCCTCCGCACAACAAAAAAAGGAGGTTAGCAACGCCTCCGCACGGGTAAAAAGTTCTGGTGCTAAGAAGACCGTAGCTAGGAAAAAAACTACCACCAAGTATAGGTCGTGCCTCAGGACATTTCTAGAGATGACCGATATACCGACCGGAGGTGTTCGGACCCTACATATGGAGGTAGGGATTTTCGGCTTTGATTACGACCAAATGATTGGTAATGAAGACTTCATGCAAGTTTTTAGTCATGAAGAAATCGGCGTCAACGTTGTCAATACATATATTAGGTAAATCCGGTCTACTTTGTTTTATAAATTAAACAACTTATGTTAATGATGTTTACTTTATGTTAATCCGGTTTACTTTATGTTTCAAAAGAGGTGTTAATGATGTTTTTATATTAGGTTTTTGTATGACAAATTGATGCGCCCCAATGGTTTGGACGTGTCATTCGGATTCTTAGCACCCGCGACCGTCAACTTAGTTTTAATCTTAAATAGACCGGATACCGTGACGGAGTACGTTCTTCGGATCCTCATGGACAATAAAGATGCGGAGAAGTTGTTTTTTATACCGTTTAATACCGGGTTAGCATTTCATTCTAAATTCATCTATTATAATTATTTTCCAAGTTACCATCTAACATTTGCCTAATCATTACAGTGGACATTGGTTGTTGCTCGCAATCAATCCTATCCGAGAAATTGTGTATTATCTTGACTCGTTAGGAAATGATTGGACAACATACCCGGATATGAAGGTCCTAATTGACACGTAAGTGAGAATGTTCAAAAATTTTCTTAGTTTATGTGAATTGTTCTAATTGCTTCATTTTTATTTTATTAGCGTCCTACAAGCTTTTCGGGCCCAACGAGTTATCCAAACCTCAAGGAGGGGCGCCAACTCCATTACATGGATTAAAGTGGCGGTATATTTTTAATTACCACATTTTTTATTATATTAGTGATGACACTTGATAAAACTTAGGATTTATAATCCATATTTTTTTTTCATATGTAGTGTCCTCAACAACGTAATCAAATAGATTGCGGGTATTTCATGTTGAGGTTTATGCGAGATACTCTTGCTTTGGGCCAATTAAAGATTCCCACCGATGTATGTATTTCTAACTTATGAGTTATTTTTATATTTACACATATCTCATATAATTAAATAGTTGGAATTAATTCAAAATATGTTATATTATTATGTAGTACTTTGAGGAATTCAAGTGTGCATTTTATACAAAGGATCAAGTGGACGAAATCAAAGAGGAGTGGTGTCAATTCATGTTAGAGCTCAATGTTTGTTCATAAATTTGTGTAATTAATGTGTACATTTGTAGTATATGTAATGACTTGTAAATGTGTACATAAATTTGTATATATTTTGATACATTTAAGGCAAAATTGGTTTGAATTGGTATATATATATTTGTTAGCCAAAAATTGGTAGAAAAAAGGCCAAAATGGCATATATAAAATGTGATAATTGTCTGTCAAAATCTGGTTGAAAACAGGTAGAAATTCTGGTTTATAAACCTGGAAAAAATGTGGTTTAAAACAAAAGCTTCAAAAATTTTCGTATACCTTAGACAACGCTTTTGTAAAAAGCGCTGTCTAAGGGGGGGATTAGAAAGCGCTTTAGGCAAAAGCGCTGTCTAAGGGGGGGGGGGGGCTTAGACAGCGCTTTTTGAAAAGCGCTGTCTAAGGTATACCTAAAAAATTTAAATAGGAGGGTCTTAGAAAGCGCTTTTGGCCAAAGCGTTGTCTAAGGGGTGGGGCTTAGACAGCGCTTTTTTCAAAAGCGCTGTCTAAGGTATACCTAAAAAATTTAAAATAAGAGGGTCTTATAAAGCGCTTTTGGCCAAAGCGCTGTCTAAGGGGGGGGGGGGGGCTTAGACAGCGCTTTTAAGATTTAAAAAAGCGCTGTCTAAACCTTTAGCAGCGGAGGTTTAGACAGCGCTTTAAAGCGCTGTCTAAGGCTAAAAAAAGCGCTGTCTAAGGTCTTGTTTGTTGTAGTGAACCTTTAAAAGAAAAATGGGGAAAATTTTACTTGTTACCATCCAAATTATACTTACCCACACCAAAATTTTCATATTGACTAAAATGTTCCTCTTATTTTTTTCTCTAATAAGATATTGAAATTTTTTCTCTCTCGCGTGAAAACTCGGTAGTGTGAGCAAAAAATTTGATATGCATTTTTATCGAAACTTTTAAAAATCCAGTAAAATCCTGTAAATTTTTGAATTTTTAAAAAATCTTGTAGTTCATATTGGATATACTTATAAAAAACGAAGTTAAAACTATCAGATTTTTTGATAAATCCAGTATGTTTGAAAGTTTTCATTTTTTTTAAAAATCCGGTAGTTCATATCCCGATAAATAAGGGTGTATATAGGTTGGGTCAACCCACAAAATCCAGTCAAATCCATCCAAAAAAACGGGTTGGATCAGGTAATTTGGTGGATATGAGTTTAAAAACTAAAAAATTCATTTAAAAAATCGAATTTCGGGTAAAACCAAACCTAAACCCAAAAAATCGTTGACCCATTAATCAAACATTTATTATTACAATTTTAATGATTTTGATAAATATTATCTTAGTTGTTGTAATTTTAGTCTCTTAAGATTTACTATTTTAGTGAATCATGACTTTAACTAATTTTGAACCTTTTACTCTTTAATTGTTTTAATGCTAATACAATTTTATGTCATACAACTTTAATTTGTTGCAAGTATGTCATGCTAATTTTATTAGTTGATGATATAATTTTTTATTTTACGATGCTAAAAGATAGTAAAAATAGGTTATCTAGTTTTTTTAAAGAAAATTTAAATGTTGAGTAATTTTTAAGAAAAAAATATGATGACTCGTCATTTTGTCATTTAATATTAATAAAAAAAGAAAAATTATTTGAACAAACCCACTACCCAACCCAGTCCAATCCAAAAATTAGTGGATTTGCCCAAACCGATTCATTGGTGTAAACGGGTGGTTATTTTACATAACCCAAACTAGGATGTCCTATATGGATTGAGTATTGAGTTTGACCAAACTTAACCCAAACCGGTCCACGTACACCCCTACCGATAGACCAATAAAAAATGAAGTTAACACTACCATATTTTTTGATAAATCTGATATTTTTTATTTTTTTTAGATATTTGAAAAATCGGTATAAAATCATGAATTTATACCAGATTTTTGAAAAAATTGGTATAAAATCATATGTTTTTGAAAACAAATTATGATTTTACACCTATTTTTAAATAATAGGTGTAAAAACTATGTTTTTATACTAGTTTTTTCAAAAATCCGATAAATATACAAAAAATTCGGGAAAACTAAAAAAAAAATCCATAAATATAGAATGTCGTAAAAATCCGGTATATTAATCCAAAAATGCAGAAAATTACGGTTTTTTCAAAAAATCGAACACTTTTGTTAAGGATATTTTGGTAAAATTGTATATAGTAGGGGGGAATATTTAATTTGGAGGGTGTTAGGTAAAATTCTCCAAAATGGGCTTTCAATTGGCCCATATAGTTATCGTTTATAAATATGTTACTTGAAACACCTCTTATGTTTCTTAGGGTTAAAACTTAAAATCTTTATTTTTTGTATCTTTTCAGGTATTTTGCGGCGCTTTGAAAACTGAAGAGGCGATTCAACATCTTATTGCTACAAGGTTCTTGAGAGTAAGAATTAAATCATCTTGATCCTCATTGTTCTAGTCTTAAACGTTACATTTGTACTACTCATGTAATCGTATTAAAGTTGTTATATATTGTCAAATCGATGATATCTCGATTTAATTATATTATATTGTCAAATCGATATCGATGTTTTAAATTGCTAACCATATTTGATTATACAGATTGCAGAATCTACTCAAGACATTCATTTTCCTCACTACTAAGGTACTATTCATCAATTGATTTTTCTTGTTTATATTTTCGATAATTTTTAAAATACATTAACCATAGAATTGTTATGTACAATTAATTAGGGTTCAATTGTATAATAGAGTTAGATCAATATTGTTTAATATTAACTAAATCATGAAATCCATATATACAGAGGATTAAGGATCTTTGATCTTGATCCACCATAAAATAACGTGTATCATTATCATGGTCGGCTCAAGGGTAAGTCTGCTAAAGCAAGGGCTTTAGACCTCACATAAGAAACATTATTATCTTACATATTAAAGACCTCTTTTTTCTATTTAAAAAATAAATAAATGCATCTTATTAAAGTTTAACATAACAAATAGTGATTAAGAGATTAAAAAAAGGAAGATAATTTGAGTGATGATTCATCGTGTTTAATGCTCATGCGTCAATCCTCTAGAAATAACTCATTCTTTTCCATGACAGTGAAAATGTCATAAGGACACACATCTAAAATTTCAAAAAATATCATCATCTCACACTCATTTCATTATTTTTCTTCAAATAAGATATTCATCTAGCGATCAACGTTGAGCTTGGTGAAGTATTATCCTCACTCTTCAATCTTCTTTCCTCTGAAATAATTTTACTTACAACTTCCTCAAAACTCAACTTTTTTTCGTGTATCAAAACAAGTTTAATATGATCATAAAAAGGTGGAAGAGACTATATGAGTCCCAAGTCTTATCTTCTTCGTCAATCTTTACACCAATAGTTTATAATTCATGAACTATACATTGACAATACTTAAGTGATCAGATACTTTTGTATTTTCAACCATATACAAGCTACGAAACTACTCATTCAACAATAACTGATTTGAAATACCCTTTCCTTGGGTATAACTATATAAGTTTCTCCCAAAGTTCTTTGGTTGAATATGTACCAATGACATTTGCAACAATATTCTTAGCCAAAGACATGCATATTATACTCAAATCTCTCAAATATAGTTCTTCCCACTTCTTGTCATCCCTGTTAGAAATGTCTTCTTTCAATGTCCTGTATAATTCTAATTGAATCAATACATCTTTGACTTGAATTTTCCATAAGACAAAATTGATCCTTCCATCAAATTTCGCTAATTCAAGCTTCATTGCACTTGAAAAGCTTGACACTGCAGTTGAAACCTTTCATACAACCAAAATCTTTTCCTTACCAACACATAGTATAAAATTTCTTTTCTGATGTTCAAGATCAGACAAATATTTAACCTAGGGTCTTGATATCACTTGTTGGAAAAAATAAGCATATAAAAAAATAACACAATAACAACACAAAAATATAACATGGAAGCTCCAAATAGGAGAAAAAACCATGATCGTTGTCAAATGACAACCAAAGAATACCACTATGTCAAGATTGTTATAAAAAGTAAACTACTCTCAACCACCCCAAGGCCTCAATACACCTACACCATTCAACGAAAATGTTTAACCTCACAACACTTAATACAAGAAGATAAGAGAAAATAAAAATTCAAATACAAACTTAAAGGGCTTTACACTGATGCATTTTGTAATGAAGAATTTGAATCTATTGTATAGCTTTGGACTCCTATTAAGGTTTGAAGCATAATCACACAATAAATAGTTCTTTACGTAAATTCACTCACTATTATAAATGAAGTTACAATTTATCATTCAACTACAAAAAATAACAAGTATAAGTACAACCGTTTTGAGGAAATTTAAGTACATGGAAATGATAGAAGGAGAAATACTACTCAACCATAGCTAGAGGGAGAAAAGGAATAACTCCACCAAATATTTTCCTATTGTCCTTGATGACTGTTGAGATTTTTATGCAAATTGTTTGTACTTAATGGTAAAATCATGCACCAAAAAATTTGTGCAACCAATGTTGTTGTTATGGTGTATGAATGTTTCGATTCGTCAAGGACTTCAAACATTTTTTAATCCTTATTATTAATGAATAATTGCCCTAGTGCCAAAATTTATCCATAACCTCAATTATGGCATAGATTTTGCATACACATGTCGAGTGTTTTTGCATCCTTGGAGAAAGTCTTTTGGGAAAAGTAAGCAATTATTGTTTAGCTTGGCTGAGGATAACGCTGATACCGAAGCCTAAAGCATTAATTTCTTGAGTAAATTGTTGCTGAAAATCAGGAAGGGCAAGGACTGGGGCCTGTGTGATAGCAGTCTTAGGGGAATTATAAGCTACTAGTGTGATAGCAATCTTGAGAAATCCATACAAACATGCATTATTTTAATAGGGAAGTCAATGGAGCTCCAATGGTAGCATAACCTCTAATAAACTAGCGATAATATTTAGATAAGCCAGAACCTCTGAGTTGCTTGATGTTGGTGGGAATAGTCCAATCAAGAACAACCTTAGTCTTAGAATCATCCATTTCCACACCCTAGATAAAGATTATGTGACTGAAATAGTCCACCTAAGTCATGCCAAAACAACATTTATAAAATTTGGAAAATAAGGTGAGTTGCACAACAATCCTAACACAACTTACATATGTTCCATATGTGTTATCCAAGATGGACTATAAGTTAGGATATCGTTGAAAAACACTAAGATCAATTTTCTGAGTTTATCCCAAAAAACCTTATTCACGATGCCATGAAATGATGTCGGGGCATTAGATAAACTGAATGCATGACCAACCATTTGTACAATGCATGATGAGTCTGAAAAGTCATCTTAAACTTGTCTTCAGACTTCACCAATTTTTTTGGTAACTAGAACATAAATCCAGTTTAAAGAAATATGTTGCACCAAAGAGTCTTTTTAATAATTCATCTATAGTCGGGATGGGGAAGTTGTCCTTGACTATGATAGCGCTAAAGGCACTATAATAATTACAAAAGCGCCATGTGACATCCTTCTTATTCACTAGTTAAATCAGAGATGAGAAATAATTAGAACTAGTCTAAATAATACATTGGTTCAACATATCATTAACCATTTTCTCAATTTGTTCCTTTTGGCAATGAGGATAGCGATAAGGTTGTACCTTAATAGAATTATTTCTTATCAATAATGGAATCACATAATTCTGAGCACGAGAAAGTGAAAGATCCACTGGTTCACCAAAGACACCCATGAAAGAGGATATCAAGGTGTGTAAGTCAAGTAGTAAGTCCTCAGGAAGCCAATGTATTGGCTGCCCGAGTTCTCACCAATTGGAATTATAGCATAAATGAGGAAAAAATCGAATTGGTATTCTGAAGGCAAAGAATATGAGGGAATTGCGCTCGTGCCAAAGTAATAGTTTGTTCACCATGGAGAATAATAAACGAATTTTACAAATACAATTTAATGGACAAAGTGTCATAATCTACTATGTGTGGTACCAATGTTTTTAACCAAGGTGCACCCATCACTAAATCACCTCCAGTGAAAGAAAGCAAATACATCAAAATATGAACCATATCACCTTGAACTAAGAGTGATAAATAGGGAATGTAGCCTTCAAAAGTTAAATTGTTACCATTACCCACCATCATTTGGAACTTACATGGAAAATGGACCGAAATTTTGAGACAATAAGAAATCTTTGGTTGAAGGAAATTGCATTGGATTCCACTATTTGGAAGTATTTAAATCCCCATGCATTGTATGTGCTCGTTGAAACACAAGGTGTTGGCTCCCATCAAACTACTTAAAGCATCAAACGATAAATGGTGCTCTGATATCTAGCCTTGTTCATCGAGGTTTGGGGTTGGATCATATGGGTTAAATTAGGGGTCAATGGTATCATCATCGTCAACTAACAACATACATAAATGTTCATTAGGGCACTTGTGGGAAATGATGAATTTCACGTCAGAATAGTAACATAGTCCTTTTACCCCGTCAAAGTTGAACTTTTGCCAGTGTGATGCTTTTGACATTAAGGTTACAAAGAGGATTATATGGTAGTTTTGATGGTGGAGTTGGAAGTAATGGAGGCAAGTTTATGTTTTTGTGAGTGGGGGTAAGGCATGTTTAGTGAGTTGGGCAGGGTAAGTGTTTTTTGTTAGGTATATGTATTTCTCCCCAAACAATGGGAATTTATTTCCCCACCCTTATGGCGTGCCTCACACCTATGAAAACCCAAAATTATCCTCAGGTATTTTTGAAGATGCATCTCCAGATGCACCTTAAATCTCCTCATCCTTTGCAGCCACCTCATTTTTGCCAAAAAATTGGTCATGAGATGCATCTGCGAATATCTCTAGGGTTAATTCGAAGATGCATTCCTGATAACACCTATTTCGGATATGCATCTCCGAAAACTTAGTTGCATGCATCTTGGGTAGAAACATTGTCCCGAGTTTGTATTTTTTTTTAATCTAATGTAATTTCAATTCGATTAAAAATGCCATAAGTTGATTCAAACATTAACAAACATGAACATCTTAGAACAAGGTAATGCATTAATTAAAAAAATATCCCATAATTTTATAAACATTATTCTAAAAGTATGGAAAATAATACTAAAACATCCCAAAATACGAAGAAAAAAAAGCATAAGCTATTGCGTATGCCTAATCCTAACCCCTGGCTCCTCCTTTGCTGTCACTAACCTAAGGCATTCCATTCCTCGGTAAGAATGGAACGTGCTAGGGCAACTCATCGTCACCTCTCTCAAACAACCTAGACTTTATGCCTTCATACGTAATCCACATAATATTTTGACATATTGAAAACACATCAATGACATCGTCATCCTTGGCCTACTCATTCTCCAGAATCTCCTCATGAGTAGGCCTATGTGGACGTCTATGAGCGTTTGGTGTCATGATAGGGAGTGACACACTGTAGAACCAAGTTATGCAACCATCCACATAAGACCATTGAGATCTGGCTGACATACTCTGATGACTGTCATTTGCTTTATCGTCTAAAGTGAACCTTTGCTTAACTTGGAGTACAAGTATACCAAACAAGCGGCCCCTTAGCTCGACTCGTGAATGACCGGCTAGTCGATGAAGTACTTAAGGTATGCCACATCGACATAGGTTGCACTTTTGTCCATAAACATAGACGTGTCAACCAAGAATAGAAGGTAACACCTCAAAGCATACTCATGGTGGTGGGTAACCTATAAATCATCGTTGTTAGCTTCTTTGACTAACTCCAAGTTTTCTCCATAAAGCTTATTCAAGTATAAAAATTTGGCATGGACACCTTTGGTGCTCTCACACTACATCAGGGCCTCCATCGGGTTAACTCCCAAATAAATGACCATCATCTCCTGAGAGTTTCTCAAAAGTATGTAAAATGAAGAAAGAGAAGAGAGAGGGTATGTCTGTGTATTATATAAATTAAACGCGTTCAGAGATGCATATTCGAACAAACTAATGAATTTGAAAAAAACAGGTTAATTTGAAAATGCATATGCGGACAAACCCTAAAAACACATACAAATATACATCTTCAAATTAAACTTTGGCAAAGTGAGGGAAGCTCAACCATTTGCATTTATTTTGTGTATAAATGATGCGTCTAGAGATGTATCTCTAAACTTTAGGGACATTTTTAGGTTTTCACTAAGGTTTTGTTAGAAGATATAAGGGTGAGAAAAGAATTGCCCAAACAATTTGGCCAGAGTCAGGGCTTTGGATATGGAATTATGGGTTAGGGCTACAACATCACGTGTGAGGTATGGCTTAAGCCCAATAGTAAAACAATATAATATGGCAGTTGGACTGAGTTCGTCAACCCTATTGGATAAAGTGGTGAAAATTGTGTAGTATGAGGCAACAATGTTGGTTTGACTAAGCTTAATGAGGATCTGGCTTGATAATTCATACAGTGAATGACCCAATTCAAGTTTGAGGGAGCATGTGAACTCCAATTAGGACTAAATGAGGTTGTTATGTACCATCATCTAAAGCCAAGGTACTGCCTATTGGTTCACGTGAACTACAATAATGACGGGGCATCTTGGATCTGAAATTGTATAATACTAAAAAAAATTGTTCTTCCATAAAGATCCAGTGTAACACGTCGAAGCCATTGAATTAGGAAAGGTCTAATTTGACATTTATGATATGAAAGGGAGGATGTGACGATGACCGAGGAGATTTCTTCGCACTAGAGAAGGAGGAACTAGCGTATTCAAGAGACTGAGTTAGTCTTTAACTAGCTCCATTCGAGTACGGTCCTCTGCACGATCATGAACGTTATATTCTATTAACTGTATCAAGGTAGCGCGCGATGGTGGTAATGGAAGTCTTCATGGTTTTCATCCAAGTGTTTTCCTCAATGAAAATGGTGGCAATGAAAACACAAAATGTTAAGGTCATAATTATAATCACACACGAAATAAATCTCTTGATAACTTCAATCAATGCTATTAATGGAGTTATAATTTATTAATCAATTGCAAATTCAAGTACATGGAAATGATAGAAGGAAAAATACTATTCAACCGTCGACGGAGGGAGAGAAAATGAATAATTCCACTAGATGTTTTCCCCAAATCCTTGATGACTTGTGCGCTTCTTATGCATATTTTTTTTGTTTGGTTCACACTCTCTTGTGTCTGTTCTCAATTGCTCCAAACAGATCACTTATCATCTATCATCAATGGTTATTTGCATTCAATTCTATTATTTTATTTTTTATATCCAATTATATATATATCTTTTATGTATCCTCGTGATTGATTTCAATCATTAAGACCCACATTCCTTTACAAAATTAAATAATATAGGACTATTTCAATATGCAAATTTTCAACCAACACAACACAATCTGTACTCTATAAATATTTTTTCACCTTTATTGTTTTAACTGAGTTTTCTTTGTTAACATTTCTTTTACAAAAACTTTTTAAAAATATTTTACTTTCCATCTCTATAATTTTTTTTTGTTATTATACTTGTTTGTATGCTAGAAGTAGAAAATATAGATATAGATTTACAACTGTATATCATTTTTTCAATTTATTTTTTTCTCTATTTCTTTTTTTCAATTCTATCTATATTTTAAATAATCTTGAAACATGTTTTCTTGTGCCTTCTAAACAAAAGGTTAGAAAAGAGAATAGTTAAGAATACAAAATGTTAATGTTATGTAAGATTTTAATGTTGTTTGATAAGATTTATTTATGTTTGTTGAAAATTTATGAAGGGTTTTCAAAAACTTTAATACTCTAACAAAACAATCTTAATGATTAAATATTAATTAAATCATTAATCAAAAATCAAACATCAAATTAATTCTAAAAATACCTCATAAAACATGTTTTAATTTTGATCACAAACTCATACAATACACACAAGCACAAAATAAAAGGTTTGTTAGTATGAGTAAAAGAAGTAGTGTAACTAGTAATTTAAACTTGAAATCATCTATGGCCCAAAAGTAAGTCCATAGCCCAACACAAAAAAAAAATTCTCAATTTTTTTTCTTTTTAATTTTCTCATCGAAACCAAAATCCCCTTTCTCTCTCTTCTTTCTCTCTCTTCTATTCTATCTATCCATTTCTGTTCATCGCCGACAACCGCCAATTCCCTCCATTTCAAAGCAATTCCTTCCCCCCTCTGTGTTCTCAGGTACTTCACGCTCAACCCCTTTTCCCCTTTCTCTCTCCATCTCTCTCTATCTCCATAAATGCATATAACGCATGGATTGGCTTGCTCCATTTGAATGTTTACCATTGTTTCTTTTTTTGCCTTACCTTAGTTGTTATCACCTAACCACGTTGTATAGAATCATGGGTTGTCTTCAAAATGTGTTTTTTAATCTTCTTTTGTTATTATTGTTGAATTTTCTTTTTGTTTGGTTTGTAGAAATTATGACATAAGCAAAATGGTGGGTGCTAATAGCTATTTATTTTGTAATAGGAATTATAAATTTAACTTTTTCCTTATTACTCTTCAATGTGTGTTTGAAAGGGTTTAGTGTTATTGTAATCCTTAGTGTGGTGAAGAAGTGCTTATTTAGCAAAAATAGTGACTTTCTTATTTATGACTTTGCAGCTTTCACTTTTAATTTGGAAGGTGGGGAATTATTCTTCATTCAGCTCTTTTGAAAGTGTATGCTTGTTTTGCTTTGTGTTTTGTGGTAAGGAGATTTGTTTGTCACTGCAAATACTTTGGTGAACAATGTACATTTGAGAACTGTGAAATGTTGCTGCCACAGCTTAATTCTGAGGGAAGAAGTATTTAAATGTGTTATCTGGTTTTCTGGACTTGAAGGTTTAGTTTCTACCTCAGCAAATACTGTTTACACCCTTCAAGGAACTTCAAATATCAACAGATTTTAGTTTTCGGATTGGTTTAAGATGTCGGAAATCGACATGTCGGTTATTAAACCAGAGGTATGATGATATCTTACTTCTTTCATATTAGTATCTCTATTTAACATACCCCTTGAATTCCTGAATTACGCCCAATGTTGTTATCTCTTTTATAGCATTCAAAGCTAAACCAAATTGATTTTTTCTTTATCAATGTTGTTGTGCACGAGAATCAACACGAGAATAAAGTAATTGTAGGAGAGACGAGGATGTTGTGTTGGATGTGTGGTAAGACTAGACATAATAAGATTAGAAATGATGATATTAGAGAGGGTGTTGAGGTAGCACCTATAGTAGAGAAGATGGTGGAAAATAGACTTAGGTGGTTTGAGCATTTAGAGAGAAGACCTGAAGACCTGTAAATTTTGTGATAACGAGAGTGAATAAGATGGAGGGGAGTCAAACATGTAGAGGTAAAGGAAGACCTAGAAAAATTATCAGAGAAGGATGAAGAAAGATCTCGGGATTAATGATTTGGATAGAAGTATGGTCCTGGATAGAACATTATGGTGGAAGTTGATCCATGTCGCCGATCCCCACTTTGTAGGATAATGCTTGGTTGTTGTCGTTTTGTCTTTATTTTTGTTGTTATTGTACACATTGTGTGGGGAATCAGAAGGAAAGTGTATTCAATGGTTTTCTCTCTACCTGCCTTTTTTGGAAAGACCAAATCATTACACTTGAATCTAATTAAAAAGCCCTACTATAGAATCAATACCTTGCTTTGCTTACCTTTTACATTGAACTTAAACTATATTGATACTAATTTTCATTTTCAGATGATGAAGCCATATATTTGGCTTCAGACTTCGGATGGTTCCATCCAACAGGTGGAACAAGAAATCGCAATGTTTTGCCCTTTCATTTGTCAAGAAATTATACAAAAAGGCGCCGGCTCTTCCAAAAATTGTGCCATATGCCTTCCTGAAAAAGTCACTCCGGCTATGTTGAGTTTAGTTCTTGATTATTGTCGTTTTCATCAAGTACCAGGTCGCTCAAACAAGGTTCTACCTCTTTATTTAATGCTTTTCCACCATCATTTTCTTTATACTAGGCGATTTAAGCTGAAAGACAATGAATGCCATAGATGACTTGACATAGGGAGTATTGTTGGTATAGGAACGGAAGTCTCACGATGAAAGATTCATAAGGATGGATACCAAACGGCTCTGTGACTTGACATCTGCCGCAGACAGCCTTCAGTTGAGGCCACTGGTTGATCTTACAAGTCGCACACTTGCAAGAATAATTGAAGGAAAATCTCCTGAGGAGATACGGGAGATATTTCATTTGCCGGATGATCTCACAGAGGTGTGTGGTGCTTGCGAGAACTGTGTATGCTGATTATGCCTTTCGTGATCAATTTTCATTTTCCACACGTACTTTTGATCCAGGAAGAGAAGTTGGAGCCTCTGAAAAACACAACCGATGACCCGAGGATAAGGCTTTTGAACCGGTTGTATGCGAAGAAAAGGAAAGAGCTAAAAGAGCGTGGGAGGTTAAAGGTACTGCAATGTTCTTTCTTTATTTTAATCATACTACAATGTATGTCATTGTTCGATGTTCTCTTTATATCTAAATTTTGACAGATGTTTGCTTGCATCTCTTTTTTATATTATGCTCTAAACTGTAGACTATTGACTTGATTAAGAATTGGTCTCTCACATGTTTCAGAATGCTGAATTAGAAGGAGAGCATGTAGATGAACGCTCGGTTGATGACCTTTTGTCTTTTATTAATGGAAATGATGAAGGTAACTTAAATATCTTTTATTCCTGCTTTTTATGGAATTTTTCCAACCTTCTACCTGGAGTTTTTTTTAAGGGTCAATATGGTTTTTTGCATTCAAAAGAAATAGCTGGTTGAAACCCGCTCCAGGCCGGGAAGTGCTCCGCTCCCACGACACGCTCCAAGCCAAAAAGCGACCGTTATCTCAAACCGAGATGCAAATTGCGCCGGCCATCGCTCCGCACTGCTCTCCCAGGATAGCACCGCTATTCCCGGGATTGATAACTCTGTATAGTATACCTTCTAGAACAAAGCCAACAACAAAAACTAGAACCAAAAACAAAGTCAAACAATTAACCATTATCAAGACATGTAAGAGGGTTGTACAACCATTGTTGCAAACCATACCCAAAACATTTGGTCTTCACCGTAAAGCACAACCAATATTGAATTTTAATATGATCAATCAAATGTTGCAATGAACCCTACTTAAGGCCAAAAATTCCATTATTGTGTTCATTTAAAACTGTTGTATAATTCTTTTTTGCGTAGGAATCATTTGAAAGCTATAGGTTCTTAAATTATGTTCCATTTTGTTTTCTTTGAATGGCTAATTACCGTTGAATAATTTTTCGCAGATTCAAAAGGGTCTAAAACTTCTAAGAGTAAAAAGAAGAATAGAAGAAAAAAAGAGCAGAAGAAGAGCTCTCTTTTGACTGAAGCTTCCAAAACGAAAAAGGTTACTTCTTTTCTTGTGTTTTTCCTCTCCTAATAAACAAAATCAATTATATGTCATATAAATTCTAAAAGATTTTTGCCTGTTTTCTTGCAATAGGAGTTAAGTGGTCATACTATATCTGATAAAATTGCTGGGACCTCAAATATGCATACAGAAGATGGCACTTTTAATCATAAAGAGTTTGATGATGACGATGACGGAGATGTAGATGATGAGATTGATCCTGCACTACAGGAAAAAATTGATAGGTTGGGCTCCATTCGAAGTACAATATTTGCACTGATTGCTTATACAATCTAATTTTTATTTATTTTTTTGTCGATGGCTGTCAAGGTTGTCAACCTATCACTGTCTTTAGCATAGTCGCAGTCACAGATCTCTAGCTTTTCCTGTCATTAGTGGTCAGTAGCATTGCTGATAGCATATGCAGTGGAAGTCATCTGAATGATTGAACTCTATCCTTCTACAAATTGTACTTTTTGGATCATCTATAGTGGGTTGAAAATTAAATGAAGTGGCTGTGTTCTGTGTGTTCTTCAGAGAGCGAGGCTTGACAACGTTTAGTTAAACTTTGTTGGATTTAGACTTGAATTTTATAAGCTTGGTCTTGGTTTTGGAGGAGAATGATAAACTTAGTAATATTGTATGTCATAGCAGTCTAACTATGGATTTTTCATGATCCTTAATATTGTAAAACCATTGGCTAAGTAATGCTAATGGTTTTGATTTGGTGTGTAACTTTGGTCAACTTAGGGAGCATTTGGAAAAACTTATCTAGGCTTAACTTATGACGCAAACACATTGTAAAAGTCTAGAAGGGTTTATGAAAATTGTTTATTGTACGTAAGTTTTTTTTAGTTTCTTTTCATATGTTCTTACATATACGCTTATACAATTCTTAGAATTTGGTCTGAGCCGATTCAACCCAAAACTAGCCCAATGAGGTGAGGGATGCTCAACCAACCCTTATAAGAACTAATTCTGCCATAACTCTAGTCGATGTTGATCTCAACAGAACCTCTCACGTTCAAGATTGAACATCTGAAGCGTGGAAAAATGGGGTTGGCCCTCTAAAAAAGATCTTAGCTCATACTTTTACACCCAAGGTTGGACAACTGGAGCATAGACAGACATATGTGGCCCGAAAAATATAGGATAAGCTCTTATAGCATCTTAGAAATTGGATTATGCCTAACTCAACCCCATAAACTAGTTCATGGGATTGAGGGCTGCCCAAGCCTTATGAGGACAAATTTGACCATATCTCTAGTCGATGTAAGGCATAAACACACTTTTTCATGCTCAGCCTTTGACATCTGAAGTACGGAGAAATATGGGTGGCCAGTAATGGATCTAGGATAAACTTTGTTGCCGTTTTAGAATTTAAACTGGACCCAACTCAACCCCAGCATATCCTCACGATGGTGAGGGCTGCTGAAGCCTTATAAGGACTAAGCCATATCTTTAGTTCATGTGGGATCTCAATACACTTCACACAAGATTGGACATCTGAAGCGTGGACAATTGTCGGTGACCCAATAATAGAGATCTTAACAATGATGCCGGTTCATTCAAACTTGCTTAGGATGACAACTAATTCCTCTTCCCTTTCTCTTAAGTAATTAACAAAACTACATTTAAAACTTTGCTTCTACTATTGATTAAGCTTACTATGTCTTCTAGGAACTGAACCTATGTCTTCTACCCATCTTACTCTTACCACCCACTTGAGCTAGATCAATTCTTTGTTCATGGCATTCTTGTTAATTGTCTTCCCCATATCTCTTTTTCACATTCATTTTCGGCTACAAAGATATCAATTTGATATAAAGGGTGTGTTTGCATGATGGTTATACAACTGTGCTTTTAAAATGATATGATATACACACGGGTTCTTATTTATTTGATTCTTTGACACAGGGAAGTAGAAGATTTTGCCCGTCGCTTAAATTCTGACTGGCCGGAAAGGATGCAAGAATTTTTATCATCAGGGCAAGAAAGGAAGTCGACGCTTTTTGCTACCAACGGGAATGGTCTTCTAAGGCGAAATATTTGAAAGGTTTTTCTATCTCTTTGTGGTTATTTTACTCATCCGTGATATGCTAGCTGAACTTTAGAACTCCTTTTTAGTAGCTAACGGCATAACAATAGTATTTTTGGCATTCCATTTCATTCATTTTCAAATTCTTTTTTTTCTGTATTTTTTATGCTTATACTTAATGGATGAAAATGGGTGGCGGCACATTGTAGGTGCCTCACCCTAGCCTCCATCCCATCGATGTACTGTTAACCGTTGGATTCATTGAATAGTATAAATTCCTATCCAACAGTCATAACTATGGCACAAGTGTCCCCATTTTATACATGTAGTCTGTTAGCATAGTAGCATACCCTGCCATGCTGAGTAAAAGTTGCATCTTATCATGTACTTTCAACTTTTGGACCATGATATGCAATTCAGCCAATAAATTTCTTCTCTGAAACAGTAGTCTGTTTTTTATCTCCTTTGTTTGAGTTCAAATTTATTCAGGGTGTTGTTTAATAATAAAGAACTTTCACTTGATTATGGCTTACCTGTCTTTTGGTGTTAAAATTGATTGTGTTCCATACCATTTCTTACATTTATCTTTTCATGTACAGGACTTGACTCAGAATGGAAATGAATCTGCACAAGCCTACCCATCTGGCCTACGGCCGGAACAATTTTGAGAGTTGCTGACAAGCGCTAGAAAAGTGTGGCATGTCAGTCGTTTTTATTTTTCCGATTTACTGCTTAACTTTATTCCTGCACTTCATTGTTGGTGCTTAGTCCAGGCGCAATTTGATGCTGGGGGCTATCTATTGTGTACTTATAGGAAAGATTCAGAAATAAAAACTGTTTTCTGAGCTTGTAACTTGTAAGGGACGTATATAACTTGTGCATTTGTCTTTGGTTTGTTCCTTTATGAGTTTTGATTTAGAGGCTCATTGGTGCCTTGATGATTTATGTATTGTTAGATAAGAAAAGGTTTAAAGGCTAATCTGCGCCTGTTGGTTTGTGTTGTGCTAGGTGAAAAATAGATTGAAATTTGATGGTTTAATACATTGTTTGTGCAAAGCATTTTGATACTATTAAAGTAGTTGTTACTTGCCTGACAGGCCTTTTTTCAGAGAAACAAAAATTGAGACATGAATGTCTAAAAATTCCTGACTTCTGAACGACTTTTTTAGAAAAAGATGCAAGAGTTAAGAGGATATCTCAAATCTCAGCTGCTGATTTTAACTCAGTACACGTTTGTGCATGATATCATTTGGCTGAAATTTTGTTATACTTATGATAGATCTACAAATGTTACATAATATCCTAAGATTGTTGTTATACAAGTCTCCTGTAAACTAAAACCTACGATAATACTATTCTGTTGGAGATTACTGGTCCATTGGTTGAGAATTCTCTTGGATGTGAGGACAAGGCATTTCTGGTTGCCCTCTTGTCCACAAAATCTTGAGTTCACCTCTCGTCATTCCCAATGTCAAAAAGGTTCCTGCATATACAGAAAAGAATGTTCATAAAATTGTGTGATACCTAATTAGCGTAGCAGAATTTGAACAAATTTATGTGTAATAGTTTTACTAACCAAGTGTAGATGGCACTATATACAACAAAGCTGGTTGACCATGTCCATCCATCAAATTCAAAGCCAGGTATGTGACAAGGAGACCTGTAGATCAAATTCATAAAACATGATATAAACTGTGATCCGAGTATAATCATGGAAAACTACATCCGGATCAAACATAGCATACCTAAACCATAAGCACTCATCGCCCACAAGAAGTATCCTGATCGAATGTTCCTCTTCGCTAACCAATCATACCTGTAAAGTTTTCAACAGAATAATCAAGTTCATGAACCATTAATAAGACACATAAGAGTATCATGTGAGACTTTCAATTCAACCTTAATGAAAAGGCTACTAGAAGCCCTGGTAAGATTATGTCCCCAAAACCAATGACACTGTAACCACCCCAAGGATCAAACAAACGAGGTATCTTGAGCAACATTGGAATACCATCTTCTCCACTCCTATCACCGCGAGCTACCTATAAAGAAGAAAGAGTGTATCATTTTAAAGCGGAGATAGGAAAACAAAATGGAACTGTGAAAAAATTGGTAGGAATGTGAGATATTTCATGAAACACTCACCACTATCATCACACTCTCATGGAATACTAATTTAGAGACAAACACCCAGAAGATGTCATATATGAAGGCACAACCGAGAAGAACAGTTCCAACCTTATGAAAAGAATGTATGCATTAGTGTCATTATTCGCCAAATCACCAAAACCAGAAAGAGTAAAAAGAAGTGTGAATGATCATCACCTTGAGATTTGGTATTTGGACAATCTGAAGAACTGTAATTATCAAAGCAATGCCCTGAAAATAGAAGAATAAGAAATACGTTCCTAATTCTCAATCGGTTTATATATGTATATTTTATTCAAAACAGCCCGTCTAAGAACATGAACCAGAAGAAATAGGAATTTGATAAAAACAAACAATGAAAAAGTAAGAGAACTAGTCTTACAAGAATATCTTGACCAATCCAAGCATACGATACACGGCGTTTAACTCCCCAAACCACAGCAAACACTATGCAAAAGGGAGTAACGGCAAGCGTGAGATATGAAACAGCACCGAAGAAAGGTATTTTCACGTATGTCTGTGCAGCACGTTGAGACCAGCCGAAACTGTACAACATTTTTGTTGTCAATTCGATATCATTTCGGGTGAATTCAACAGAATAAAGCATCTTGTTAGTTGACATTACAACAATACTCGAAACTTACCATGATAAAAGAGCTACCAAGCAAGTTTGCAGTCCCTGAAAGCATGCAAAGAATAAAGATTCAGCTTCTGTATCAACAATAAACATCAAACTGCAAAATAGTATACTGATATTTTCATATATTCTAACAGTAATCATTGAGTACGAAGCCTAAAAAAATAAGAACTGACCTCAACCCCTCCAATGCAAAATAGAACCACCAGAACTTCAACAAACCAGAATGCCATTAGTTTGTAGAGCATAACCAAGAAACAAGAAGCAATCACAACGAATGAAACTGCCGCTGTGGTACTTATTTCCAAATAAGGACTCGAACCAGCATTCGCTGTATTTAAATACTCATCTGAATCATCCTGAAATCATAAAAGTTCTATATATATTACTATCAGAATAATGAGCTTTTAAAGTTGAGGTAAAAACTCGTATCTGATAACCTTGGTTAAAGGAAACTAGAGCTTTATTGTTTTACTGAGTTGTTAACTAGTTTTGTCTTTTCAGCATTTGTTCTTTCTTTTGTGCAAATACTAAATAGTTTTTTTTTTCTTTTCTTTTATCCTGAGAAACTAATACAATTGACATGAAAAGGAACCATGTAACCTTCAATAGCTTCTCGCGCTCGATAACGTCCTCTCTGGCTGTCCAGGCAGACCAGTAAGACGCGCAGATAATGGTACCAACAGCCATAAGCCATAAAAATACTTCCGCAACATCGACAGTTGGACGCCGTGGAGAGTATAACTGCACAGACACTTTAAGAGCGAGCAAACATGTAAGACACAGAACCAGTGGCCAAGGAAAGCATAATCGATTACAAAGGAATAGACACATTCACAGAAGAAGTAAAACATACCTGTGGACTTGTTTTGTATATAATTTTCGACGGTTTCACCGGCATCCTGTGGAAGCATGACAACAGGTATTCCAATATCAACATCTGTTTCATTCTTTTCACAAACCATCTTGAAAAGTTCTGCAAAATAAGGATATAAAATTATTGCTTAAAATAAAAAGTCTTTTTTTTCCTAACAAGTTAGAAACAAAAATTATTACCTATAACCTTGAACTGAAAATTTTGCATTGAAGATAAGAAAATAAAATTACACAACAGGTCTTGAAAAGCATTTTGGGAAAGAAAAAAATTGCATGCAAAAACCTGCACGGTTATTTATAATCAGGATGGCCGAAGCACCGGCTTCTTCAGCTATATTTGCCTTGGTTGTGAAACTACATTGTCCTCGGTGCACCAAAATGACCTCGCCCGTGAGCTAACAAAATTTCAAGGCACTCCGTATTACAAATTATTAATAAACTAAAAATTTAGAGCTTTTAATTTTATGCTTTTAACTCAACATCCACAGAAGAAGTTGCATTATTTTTCAGTAAGTTCTATAACATTAAACTAGAATACCTCATTCTTAGGCTTGCTACAACAATCAGGAGGGTCTGCAATGGCAACTCTAGTATGGTTAGCGCGCTTTTCTTTCGATTCCAATGTAGGGCCAAATCTTGCACCAACACCGACATATTCGCCACTTTCCACGCCATCAATCCAAGTTGGAACTTTAACCTAAGGAAAGAAAAACCAGTCAAATATGCCGAAAAAACTCGTACATACTTTTAATATAAACACGTATCATATAAGTACTTATGAATAAGCTATTTCTATGACAAAAGATTAAACAAAGGCAAATTGTTTTTCATAAAAGCTATAAGCTGCTGTTACAGGCTATCCTTGAGAGCTAATAATCAGAGTAGCCATTTCCGGATAGTGGCGACCCCAAAACCCAAAAGTGGAGCAGCGTATAGTGGGATGACCGCTCTATTTGATCATTTTTGGACAAATTACATATAATAATTATAAACATATATATAACGTAAAATTAAACAAATAACTCAACTCGTAAGATATTCATAACCGACTATAAAAGAAGGTTAAGGTTGAGTCTCAATTCAAATTTGACTGAAAAAACCAAAGTTACCCTTAAAACATCTTAAAACATCTTACGTTTAAGAGGGTAATTTCGCTTTTTTAGAGGTAAAAAGGATATCGGACCAGAAACCATTCTGAGCCGAGAACCGCTCTACTCCGCTATCCTGCTATTTACCATATAGCAACCACTATAGTGTTCTACACACTTAAGGGTCTTCCGATAGCAGTCGGCCTATCCTCCGGTCCGCTATAGTGGGATATTGCCGCGACCGACTACTCTGCTTATAATAAGCTGAAAACAATGTACTGACATTTCATAATCTATTTACATAAGTTTTCTCAATCAGTCTAACAAATAAACTAATTCAAAAGTCCTTAATTCTATAAATAGATACCACTATACTATAAATCATCTGTTAACAATTTCAACAGAATTCAGTCTACAAAGTTTTTTCTCATTCTTTCTCACCTTCAATAAAGGGTAATTTTCAGAATACAAAAACGAATGCTAGAGATTAGTACATTCACAAAGACAACAAAGCATGAGATACTGATACAACAAAAAAAAATCTAAAAACATAAGCAAGTATTAAAATTCTCTATGATATATTATTATGATTAGTAATTTAGTACCAGAACAAAGTTGTTTTCACATCCAGGCCTCTTGGGGGAAGAATCATCATGGTGTACTATATCACCAGCAAAACTCATACCGAGAAGAAGCACGAACACATAGAAGAACACAGTGAAATCAGTAGAAAAACGAAACAAAACCATGTTGGTTTGAGAATTGAGAATCTTGATTATAGATGGAAAATTTGAGGTGAGAAAACAAAAGGGTTGGAGTGCGAAAGAAAAAGATTATATCTTTGGGAAAAAAGAAAAGAAAAGATGGAGGTGGTAGTACAAAGGAGGAAGAGGAAATCGTGGAGGGGTGAAGTGAGAGAAAGGCAAGAGAGAGAAAGGGACACAAAGGTTTTTGCTTTTTTGTATTTGATAATGATAATATTAATTTAATTAATTTTTATTTTTATTTTTTTGTGTTTGTCGAATGTAAGATGGAACATGAAGAAAACGCCGCGTGGTAACCGTTGAACTAGAATTGCATCTATTTCACGTTTTTGGTTTTTAATTTGGCCACGCGGTTCATGTGTACGTGAGTACACGCGATTTGCAAGGGATAGAAATAAGAATAAATATAGATAGTCAATTTACTTACGCTATTGGTTTGATGTGGATGCTATATAAACTCAATACATAGTAAAAATATGAAGGAGTAAATTAACAACTTATATTTACTTATTTTTATTAAAATTATATATACTTTTAAAATAATTAACTAATGAGCAGGTATTTATGTAATTTATATTTCTTTATTATAAATTTTTAATTTCTTTTTTTCTTATAATTTATGTTATTTTTCTCTTTTCACAATTAATAATTTTTTTTAATTCTCAATGATTATTTTTTATTGAAAATTTCAATTAATTTTTTCTCTTCTCACCATTAATAATTCCTTTTTCTAAAAAAAATTCTCACACATTAAATTTTCAATTTTTTTTAATAATTCCTTTTTCTAAAAAAAGAATTCTTATTGATTATTTTTTAAAGATTAAAAAAAGTGCATTGTCAATATAAATTAGTTTTACATGATTATTCAATAGAATTATAACATTATGTATCATATCAATATTTTAAAATTAAATATGTAATTTGATTGGATACACATTCGTAATTGATTGACAATGTAAAAATATTTTATAGTGTCAATGTATATTTTTTCTCTCGATTTTTTTATTAAAAACGTCTAGCTCTTTTATTTTTATTATTACAACTTTAAAATAACTCTTATAGTTTTATTTTCTATTTAGACCAACAAAATTCTACAATTTTTTTTAACAAATTTGTTTTTATCAAAGAGGACTAGTGTCTTCCAAAATGTATATTAAAAGGAAAGAGCTACAAAAGAGAGAGGAGGAACAAACCAAGGCCTCCCTATCTATAGTTAGGCAAGCCTAGCTTATTCTTAATGATGTTATCCTTAATAATAAGAAGCAACTAATACTAAGTGGTGAGGGAATGCAAGTTTAGACAAATACTAATAAATCTATATGAATAACCATTGACTTCTCAATAAATATGTGTACAGGTCATGCCACGTAGAAAAATAAGCAGTTATACCCTCTAACTTTAAGACACTAAGGGATTAGAGAGGTGTACTTAAAGGCCAACACCACTAAGGTAGAATGTCTCAATTCAAAGATTTTTTTTTAGTTCCTAATATGTGTAATTTCAATGTTACACATTACACCAATTAACCTTACTTGAAAGGCTAAACCAAGAGCAATATTTTAAGTAAAGCGACATAGCATTTCATCCACATGATTCATAAAAATTCCCCACATGAAGAAAACACAGGGATTGAGGCCCCATCTGTGTTCCATATGACCTAAGAGACTAGAGAAGGAGTCCAAATGACTTCTTTAATTATAATAGGCTTGGAGGGTGAACTTAGATACTAAATTTCTAGAATAAGCAAAAAATATAGTTCTATTATCATTCATGGATATTTGAAAAAAGATTTTGGCAATATTGGAATACCATGAGGTCTTCTTGTTATTGAATCTCAAATCATACCTTGCTTGCCAAATAGAAGATGTGATATTACAAATGGTTTCTCTAATGACCACCTTGCACCGAGGGTTCCATTTTCTCTAAGATGGATGTTAACCAACACCAAATCTTGACTGCAAACTGCACTCAAAGAAGAGATGCAGAGAAGTCTCTTCACACGAAAAACAAAGAGAGCACATGGAAGGGAGATGACATTCTTTGATTATAAGATTGTCATAAGAATGGACTTTGTTGTGCAAAAGTCTCTAGGATAGCAAGAATTTTAATGGAGGGATGTCTCTGCATCAAATGGACATAACCTAATTTACCTTAGGTTGTTGATGCCTTTTGAAAATGTATACCTCTTTTAAGGTTAATTCACAATCAGAAGCACTTTTCTAAACTAGATTGTCCTCTTTACTCTCAATTGGGAGAGTTACTTGCATGACAAGATTTCTCAAGTCAGAAAAAAACCTGTTAAAAGAAGAAGAAAAACACCAATTATTGTTTGAAATATATATTAAATGCACGAGGAAATTCTAAGAAAACTTCCACGTTGAGGTTGAGAGTTTGGATTAAATTGGCGCCACACAAGTCATTTAGCCATAATCGAATGCTTTGGCCATTGCCAACCAACTAATACGAGTTTTCCATGATTACATTTAGTTCCTGCTTGTGACTATTGGTTTGAATATGGGTTTATTGTCTAGAAGAGGGATTGAATGGAAAACTAAAAACTCCTTTCTTTTTGTTATAGAAAATCAGATTAACGCGCGTAAGAAAATTTGGTGATAACTTGTTTTAAAAATAATTTAGAAATTGGAAGCGATTGTAGTAATGTGCACGCGCGCGCACACACACACATGCTTATAGACACACACGCACATGCACACACATACATACACACGCGCCCACACACACACACACATGCACACACACATACACACACACACACGCACATACACACACATGCACATGCATACACATGCACACACACACACACACACATATGCATGCACATGCACATGCACACACACACACACACACACACATACACGTACACATACATATGTGCATGCATACAAACACATATGCACATGCACATGCACATGCACACACACACATGTGCATGCACACGTACATGTGCACATACACACACGCACACGCCCATGTGTACATACACACACACACAGTGCCACGTTAGCCTGGTCTTCTTCAGAATCATCTTCTGAAGACTCTTAATCATCCCATGTAGCCATTAAACCTTTCTTCTTTCCTCTAAAGTTCTTCCTAGGCATTTCTTTCTTTAACTTGGGGCATTCATTCTTGAAGTGGCCAAACTCCTTGCACTCAAAGCACATGAGTTCTTTGTCAGCTCCATACTTCTTGGATCCAGAAGTGGACTCAGAACGACCACGTGTCCTTCTTTATCCTCTGAATTTGCCTTTCCTTTTCTTCCAGAGTTGATTAACACATATGGACAGAAGAGACAATTCATCTTCTTCTTCTTATTCCTCTTCAGACTTTTTATCAGTTTCTACTTGAAGAGATTTTGTCTTCTCAAATCTACATGAAGACTTCAGAGTAACAAACTTGCTTTTTCTCTTGCGCTTATCTTCCTCGAGCTCAATCTCATGACTTCTTAAAGAACTAATCACTTTTTCAAGAGAAATGTTGTTAAGATCCTTTGATAACTTCAAAGTTATTACCATAGGTGTCCAACACTTAGGTAGACTTCTGATGATCTTTTTAACATGATCAACAATAGGATACCCTTTGCCTAGAACCTTAAGTCCTGCAACAAGAGTCTGAAACCTTGAGAACTTGTTCTCAATAGTTTCTTCATCCTCTATCTTGAATGCTTCATATTTTTGAATAAAGGCAAGAGCCTTGTTTTCTTTGACTTGTGCATTCCCTTCATGTGCCATCCTCAGAGAATCAAATATAGATTTAGCAGTATCTTTGTTATTGATTTTCTCATACTCGGTGTATGAAATATCATTTAGCAAGATGATTCTTACTTTGTGATGATTCTTATAGTCTTTCTTTTGTTGATTTGTCATCACTCTTCTTTCAACTTTATTGCCACTTGCATCTACTGGGTGTTTGTAGCCATCAACTACCATAACCCATAGATCAACATCGTGACCTAGAAAGAAGCTCTCTATTATATCCTTCTAATAGTCAAATCTATCTCCATCAAAACTTGGAGGTTTAGCATTGTAATGATCTATATCATTTATTTGAGCAACTGGTGGTGGAAAGGCAACCATTGTGTTTCACACTGGATATTTATGTGACACTATTAAGTGTTTGATATCTTATCAAGACCAGAATCAGAGCTCTGATGTCAATTGAAGGTGGAAAGAAACCCAAGAAATAGGGGGTTTGAATTGGGTTTCTAAAAACAAAATATCTTTCAAAACCAACTCAATCGAACAATAACGCAAACAAGAAAAATAACAAATTTATTTTTATACTGGTTCGCTGTTAACAAAGCTACCTCCAGTCCACCCTACCGAAGTGATTTTTCCTTATCTATAAGAACTTAATCCACTATAACCTAAACTGATTACAGGCACCACAAAGATAAATCGTTTTTGTGTTCTTGAGTATATATGACTAAAACCCAGTCACTCAAGGAAACCACTCAAACAACTTTGAGATTTACAAGTCAGTGTTTACAAATAATGCTTATAAGAAAGCAGAATAACACAAGTTAAATACAATGAATATCTCACACAATAACGAGTAACAACTCTTGTATGCTTACAAAGACTATACACAAAAAATATTTATTATAGCAAGAGCGTGTGTATGAGCATAATATTATGCAGTGAATTAGCATGAGCAACTTCTTCAATTCTTCCAAGACTTATTTATATAGGAAGTTAAAAGATTCGTTGGAGGGTAGAATTGGAATAGCAAATTGCAATTGTCTCTTTGTGTAACGGTTTGCATATAGGAGACAAAATGGTATAATATTATTGTCCTTAGCCCATAAAATCAGCGTAGTGGATGGAAGGGTGATCTTGTATTATATACTATTTTTATGATGTAAAAACTTTTGATCTTATCTTCTAATCTTCAAAGGCTTCTGATGAAATGATGTTGAAGCATGCTTAAAAGGATCAAGAGACTAGTTGAAAGAATCTTTAGAACTTCGATATTTAGAGTCTTGAAACAGTTCCTCAGAATCTAGTCTTCAGAGTCTTCAGAATCTTCAGAACTTGAGCGCAGAATATTAAAGGCAGACAATCCTTCAGAGGCTCTTCAATCAGAGTCATAGTTAGAAGCTTTACATAAACGTTCATCAGAACTGTTGTCCAAGAACTTTCTAGAACTTGATAGTATCTTATAAAGCGTCTGTATCTCTTTAGAGTCAGGGTGTGTTGATTCTATAATCTGACGACGTTACACGTCAATTCTTCAGAGTCATAAATTATTAGCAAAATCCACATACTAGATAAAAACCATTAGTGTACAAAATTGTTTTCTAAGAAACAATGCATTGTTATCATCAAAACTAAAGGCCATATGCAGAACCAAATCTTGTTCTTACAATAGGGGATTTTAAACACAACCTGACCACTTTCATAATTCTGTTTAAACACTTATTTACTCTTCGCATTGCAAACTCGAAACCCCAACTTACTATTTTCCATACATTTCACACATTTTGTCTTGTTAAAAAGCAGTCCATGTGGATTCGATCTTTTTATTACTGCGACATTATCGGTACACTTGCCGAGAAGTCATCAAGTTTTTGGCGCCGTTGTCGGGGACTGTTGATATTTCAACAAGGCAACGCTTGTGCAACATTTTATTTTTAGTCTTTTTGATGTTCGTTTGATTTTCTTAATAGTCATAGTGCTATTGAGGTATTTCCTGTTTGTGTATGTGTAACTTAGGATCAACGTTGACACCATTTGATCCAGAAATTGAAAGAACCGCATGTGCTATCAGGAGAGCAGTCAGGGAAGAAAATATATCTCAAGGGATCTTAGCTGAAGATCAACCATTTATTTCTTCTGACTTTGAAGAGCAAATCGGCATGGCAGCCTTACCACCCCAAACTATGGGGGATTGTCGTAAAAGAACCGATGAAAGACAGGTTTCAAGAAGGTTTGTACTGGAAGACCGTGCTAACTTTGATATTAAGAGTTATGTGATTTCATGTTTAAGAGAAAATTTGTTCGACGCAAATGCGATTAGAGACCCGTGGGAGCATCTTGCACGCTTCTACGAAGCAACTTCGATGTGCAAACTAATCGATCTCACTGAAGACCAGGTTAATTTGAGGTTGTTTGGGTTCTCACTAATTAGAAGGGCTAATGATTGGTTACTTTTCCTTCCAAATGGAACAATTCGAACTTGGAAGGAATTGGCGGATAAATTCCTAGAAATATTCTTCACCACTACTTAGTTTACCGAGTGAAGAGCATAGATTATAAATTTCGAGTAGCAGGAAACTGAGTCGCTTTATGACTCATGGTAAAGAAGATTCAAACTTTTTTTATGCAGATGCTTGAATCACAATATGAATAATATGGAGCAAATGCAAAATTTCATCAAAGGTCTCAAGAGTCATACACACATGTTGTTGGATGCTTTCGCAGGAGGCATTATCTGATCAATGATCGAACCACAAGTGAAAGACCTTATTAAGAAGATGTACTTGAATGAGTACCGTTCAAAAGGCGAAAGGTCGGTAAAAATTGAAACTGTTGGTATGCCCAAAGGTATGTTAGTTGTTGATACCCATACTTCACTTTTAGCTCGGATTGAATTGTTAAATAAAAAGATAGCTGAAAAAGGTGAAATGTGCAGTATGGTGCGATTTTTGTGGAGGAGAACATGAAAATGAAAGGTGCTCTTTGGAAGGGTCAAGTGAAGAATTCCAATTTTATAATTTTCCTAAGAACAACCCTTATTCCAACACCTACAATCTGGGATGGAAGGATCACCCGAATTTTTGTTGGAGCAATAATCAAATACAAGTACTAATCAAGGTATGCAACAAGGCCAACAAGCTTCATTTTAAAGGAAACCTTCACAGTTGGAAGAGACCTTGCATAATTTCATTAAAGTCACTAAAAATAGCTTTGATCAGGTGAATAAGAATCATGAAACAATGAGTAGAAACCATGATGCATCGATCAAGAATTTGGATATGCAGATTGGTTAATTATCTAGACAAATAGTTGCTTTGCCAAGATCGAGTGGAGAATTTACAAGTAACACTGTAGATAATCCTAAGAGTGAATCATGCAAGACTGTGGAAACAAGTTTTGAGGTGAGCACCAAAAAAGGTGAAGAAGTAATTGAGAAACAAGAAGTGAGGAGTGAAAAGAGGAGAGTAACAATAAAGGTGACCAAGAGGAAAGATGATTCACCCTTGATCAACTGATAGATAAAAACTCCCCATGGAGAAGAACAAAGAAGCATATACTGAATGATCCAAATCCCGAATTACCATATTATATCAAACCACCATATCCCATAATTAAAAATAAACCAGTTCAGGATGATGAGGCGGAGATGTTTGCAAAGTTCAAGGAAATGTTAGCTACACTCTAGGTAAGTATTTCATTCCATGAAATTTTAGAACTAATGCCTAAGTTTTCTAAATTTATGAAGGAATTACTAAATGGGACGAAAGAGAAAGTGGTCAAGGAACATGTAAACATGACCGAGAAGGTTGATATGGTAGCCTCAAACATTGCCACCTAAGTTAAAAGACCCAAGTAAGTTTACTATTTCTTATAATATTGGTGGAGTGAAGATCCCACGTGCTCTATGTGATATAGGATTTAGTATAAATGTCATGCTGCTAAAAAAGATGAAAGAATTGAAAATGGGTGAGATCACACCGAGTAACATGACTCTCACTCTAGCTGATTCATCTGTTACTCAACCACTTGGTATCTTATGAGACGCGTTAGTACATGTCGATGTAGTGCTTCCTGCAGATTTTGTAGTGCTGGATACAAAAGGAGAATCAGGAGGGCCTATTATTCTTGGACGACCATTCTTGGAAACCAGGAAAGCAAAGATAGATGTAGAAAATGGTGAACTCGTCTTGAAGTTCAGCAAAGAAAAAATGGGTTTTAAGGTGTATGACTGGACACTGTATGTGGAGGAACTAGATACTTGCTACCATCTGGAGAAAAAAGTTAGTAAGGTTGACAAAGGAAAATAAACAAGTAAGTTGACTGGCGTGAGGGCATCCCTTGCGCCTGACGTGCCTTAGACATGCATCAAGCTAATGACAGAAAAAAGTGCTTGATGGGAGGCAACCCATCTGTAAGAATTTGTTTTTATTTTGCATTGAATTTTAATTTTTAACCATGTCAAATTGTGTGTTATTTTGTTGGAAGAGAACTCAGGTAAAATAAGAAAAGAAAGAAAAAGAAAAGGAGAAGAAAAAAAGAAAGAAGAAAAATCTCCAGCCCTTGGAAAAATCACGCAAGCTATCACGCGCGTGATAGGACTCTATTGCGCGTGTGCGATATATGAATAACGCGCATGATAGAGACATTATGGATATTCTGAGTATGGTTGACATCACGTACGCGATGAGGTTATGGCGCACGCAATATGAACGTTAGAGAGAGACGTTTGAGGTGACTGTTGTTACCACGCGCGTGATGGAGGTATAATACGCACAATGAGTAATGACTAGTTGGCCTATAAATAGTGATTTTTAATCACTTTTTCACACAAATATTTCTCTACTCCTTTTGCTTCATACTCATTCATCTGAGCCAAATCTCTGCGCATTTTTCTTCTTTTTCTTTGTGTGGTATTATTTTTGTGTTGTTGTAGATATAATAGTTTCCAAGAGAGTACACATGTCAAGAGGTTCATCCTCAAAGGTTTCCCTAAATCTGAACGCTCCTACCTTCCTAAACCTCAAATTTCTATCTGACGTTCATGCTGAAAAATTTCTCAAACTAGTGGATTACCATATTGTGAGGGAAAGAGCATTCGATTTGAATGATTTGCAAGGTTTTGGAGAAGTGGGAGAGGTTTTGCAAAAAAGGAAATGGGTAAGTTTCAATAATCTGATTCATGAAATAAATAAGAGTATCAACCTAGAATTTTACGTGAATTCCATTTGGCGAGGTAAACTCCTACACCTCCTATGTGTGAGGTAAGTATATTTATTATTCTCCTTCTACTATAAATTCTCTTTTTAATTTGAAATCTCCTCCTGTATGTATTATCATGAATTATAGACATGAGCACAAAGTCATAAACGAGGAAATGACCCAGGTAATGTTAGATACTTTTTGTAGACCAGGGGCGAAATGGGTAGTAGAGAGTGGCTTAACACTATATCTCAAAACCGCCAAATTTTTAGGGCTTATGCCTTATTTTTTATGCAAAACTTAGAGGCCGCATTTAATCAATCACAATTCAATGTGAAACAGTGTTTAGGTCTTTTAACTCTTTTGGGGTGGGAACCTATTAACTTGGGGCTGTTAATTGCTGAAAATATCAAATATATGGCTAACGCTGCATAAAAGAATTGTCGCCATTTTTGTGTTATAAATGAATTGTGTAGGAGAGAAGGTGTGCCAATTTAACCCGAAGATGAGAAGATTAGTCCAAAATCACCGCTCAACGCTTCGTCCATAAGGAGGTTGCAAAACATGCGTCAAGGAGAAGTTGCTCAAAATGATCAACAAGACAATCAACCTGGAAATGATGAAGGATTTGACCAACCACAAGCACAACAACAATAACAAATGCAAGGTCAAAAAACGTCAAGGTTTCAAAGAAGAATGGAAGCTCACGCAGTGGGGGTTATGAGGTGGATAACATAAGTTTCACCCACTTTGTATGTTGAACCTTTGAGATCCTCTCCTATGTTCAGAGACTTCTATAATCAGTAAGAAGACCATATGTCGGCTCAGAGCTTAAGAGCCTAGTTTGCATCAGCTGAAGAGATGGAGAATTACTTCACCAAACAAGATGAAGAGCAAGCAAGGAGGAGAGACCATATGCGTGTAGAATGGACGAGGCAAAACAACGACTTCAACAACACAATAAATGATATGCATGATATTTTTCGCAACAATGACATGTGAAAAGACATTTAGTTTGTTTTTAATTCTTTAGAAGATTTTTTTTTTATTTTCAAATGTAACCTAGATAAGAGAAATAGCTACCATACATGCTCTTCCCCCCATCTATAATATTCAGATAAATGTCTTTAATGAACAAGTTTGTAGTTGTGTTTTTTTAGATTTGCAAGTTTAGCACTTTAAAATTGAACAGATGATCCAAAAGAAACTTGATCATCATAATAGCAACTTGCAGCTTGAAGGCAAAGGATGAGAAAAGAATCAAAGGACTTGTACTCAACAATAACCATTTTGATTGTTCTTTGCTCGAATGGGTGTTATCGTGTTACTATCTAAAGGTTACTTGCGAAAGGAAAAAAAGGTTTAATAAATAGAGTTCTTGCCAAGTATTATGATCCTCATGCCTGTGTATCCTCACAGTGTAATAAGGAAATCAGGGCTCCGTAGTTCATGCAACTAGGATGACAAAAAAGGAAAGAGAGATTTGATCAGGTTACCAAAAGGCGAAGAAAATTGCTTAAATAGAAAAAGTATGGCATCAACCAATAGATGGTAATTAGTTTAAGAGAGTAAAAGAATGTGGCATTAACTAATAAATGGTGATTAACCTAAAAGAGAAAGAGAATGTGGCATTAACCAAGAGATGATGATTATCCAAAAAGAGCAAAGGAGCGCGTTTGCCTAAGCACGAGAGGACTGACAAGGCAAACATGAAAGATAGAAATGGTATTTGAATCAAAGAGTGTAGCGTTAACTGATAGATGGTATGGACAAAGAGAAAGAGAAAATGGTATTTTAACTGATAGGCGGTGATTAACCAAAAGAGGAAGATAAATGGGTATTTTAACCGATAGACGATGATTAACCAAAGAGAAGGGGTATGTTAACAAAGAAGTGGTGATTAACCCAAAAGGATAAACGATGGTCTTTTAACCGAGAATAAATGATTAACCAAGGAAAGGGAGGATGATTCTTTTAACTGAGAATCGATGATATGCCAAGGAAATGAGCGAAGATGGTGTTTTAACATAGAATTGATGATTAAACAAGGAAAAGAGAGAAGATGGTGTTTTAACCGAGAATCAATGATTAACCAAGGAAAAGAGAGAATATATGGTCTTTTAATCGAGAATTAATGATTAATCAAAGAAAGGAGAATATGTGGTCTTTTAAACGAGAATAAGTGATTAACCAAGGAAAAGATAGTTTAACTAGGAGATGATTAACCCAAAGGAATGAAATAGTGATATTTTAACCGATAAATGGTGATTAACCAATGGAAATGGTATTTTAACCAAGAGGTGATTAACCCAAAAAGAGAGAAGATGTCCTTTTAATAGATAATTGGTGATTAACCAAGGAAATGATATTTTATCCAAGAGGCGGTTAACCCACAAAGAGAAAATATATGGTCTTTTAACCGAGAATCAATGATTAACCAAGGAAAAGGAGAATATGGTATTTTAACCGATAAGTGGTGATTAACCATGGAAATGGTATTTTAACCAAGAGTTAATTAATCCCAAAAGAGAGAAGATATGATCTTTTAACCGAGAATCAGTGATTAACCAAGGAAAGGGTATTTTAACCAAGAGGTGATTAACCCAAAAAGAGAATGGTATTTTAATCGATAGACGGTGATTAACCAAGGAAAGGGTATTTTAACCATAAGGTGATTAACCCACAAAGATAGAATGATATTTTAACCGATAAACAATAATTAACCAAGGAAAGAGTATATTAACCAAGAGGTGATTAACCAAAAAAGAAAGAATGATATTTTAACTGATAGACGATGATTAACCAAAGAAAGGGGACATCAAAGAGGATCGTGTTTGATCCAAAGAGAAGCTGTATGGTTGATGAAGATTGTTAAAGAAGACTTGACAATTGTTTGATTCGAATTATACTAAAGTCTATGAACGAGGGTGAGTACTTTGAGTAACTGGGACCTACGCCCCATACTCAAAGGCACTCTAGACAAGGATGAGAATAATCCCCCTCATCATTCCTTGTTGCTTAAGGCTTGTGACGTGTAACTATCATCATGATTGATAAGTGCTGAAGAAGACTATGTTTGTTGATCCTGATTGAAAATTCTGGTACGCAAATATTAGATGTCGTATGCAATGTCACAATACTAATATTAGGACTTCACACAACAATAATAGTAAGTAGATAACATATGTCATATACGATGTCACGACACCAGAATAAAGACATGTCACACCAAAAATAATTATGCAGATAACAAATGTTGTATATGATGTCTCGAAACTAGGTTCAAGATATGTCACACCAGAAACAATTATGCAGATAACAAATGTTGTATACGATGTCACGACACCAGATTCAGGACATGTCACACAAGAAACAGTTATGCAGATAACAGATGTTGTATATGATGTCATGACACCAGGTTCAAGACATGTCACACCAGAAACAATAAAAGTGTAAAAAGCAGGAAGAAAACAACATTAAGTCAATTGTTAATCCAGTTCGGTGCAACGTCGCCTATATCTGGGGGCATCCAAGTCAGAAAGGAAATCCACTATAACAATATTAGTTTTAAGTTCTAAACAACCTCTGGTTTTACAAACTTCTCACCTAATTACTACTCATGGAATTTCTATCTAAGAATCTCCTAGATATGAGACCCTTCTCACTTCCCTTCAATCACACAATAATGATAACAAATGAAAAACTATCAAAGAAAAAATGACACACTTCCAATGAAACAGAATGCATTCTTGCTTAAAAGATCATGAGTGATTCATAATTACAACACAATAAACTCAGTCTAATTCAAGTATCAAAGAAATACTACAATGGCTCACAAATAACAAAGACAACTAAACCCTAACAATAACAATTTCCAGCGTAACTCTCTCTTTTGTACATTAAGTTTAGTAACATCCTCTTTAAATAGCCTTTGGTAAGCGTGGACTTAGGCATACAAAATCAGCAGATCCAAAACAAAATAAATCAAATCAAATTTGATGTCTCCTTAAATATTTTGACATCTATGTGTGTCATACCCCAAAATTTGCCTGTTAATATTGCAAGACATTTTTTAAGGCACCCCCAACTTATTGACCTTAAAGGAACCAAGTCCCAGCTCACAGATGGCCAAATCCAGAAAATGGCCCAAACTGGCATGCTCGCTAGGCGAACAACTCCTTCGTCTAGCGAACCCTTCGCTACGCCACTCGCCTAGCGAAGCTTGCGAATACCGGAAAATTCTGGGCTTCATTCTGAGCCCATTAGGTCACAAAAAGAGCATTATAAATATCACAACTTCAATCAGAAAAAGGGAGAACGAAAACGGAAGAGAAAGGGAAACACTCACAGACAGCGAACCCTGAAGGCTAACCCAGAGAATTCAGAGCAACCCTAAAGGAAACCCTGAAGGAAACTCATCTGCACCAAGGTTATCTCCGCCCAACTCAATCCGACTTGCCAATTCAAGGTTGCAATTCAATTGCAAACAAGTTTGCATTACTATTACCGCTTCATGTTCTTAATTTGCATATGGCATTATGGTTGAATTTATAAAAATATCTTAAGTTTTGCATGTGAATTTAAGTATGTATGAATATTTTGGATGTTTGGCCATGTAATCTCTGTAATGGATGCCATAGGGTGTGAAGCTTGCTGAAATTGTACTGTTATTAAAACCAGAACCCGCAGCCGCTCGCTAGCACATCGCTAAGCGAGCATGTAACGAGTATTCGCTAAGCCTTCGCTAGGCGAAGCAGGAGCGAACGTGACAGTCTCTGATTTTTCTGTTCTGTTCTATGCTTATCTGATCCATTTTATTCTAACCATGTGTTATTTTGCCTGACATTCCTACTGCTGTGTTTCTTTTGTGGTGTAATTCTTGATTGCACCCTGGTTTGGTATTTTGACCTGTTTGCTGAATTTTGTAAGGGCTCACGTGCTCCCGAAAAGGTAGCTTACTAGGTATTCCACTTTATTTGTGGGATACCCTTGTGGAGATTCATCCTAATTATTTAATTGATTTTAATGTGGAGATCCATCCTAATTATTTAATTGATTTTAATGTGGAGATCCATCCTAATTATTTAATTGATTTTAATGTGGAGATTCATCCTAATTACTTAATTGATTTTGATTGGAGATTCATCCTCATTACCTAATTGATTATAATGCGGACCTAATTACCTAATTGATTACAACTACCTAATTGATTGTAAAATATTGCCTTTGAATATGTGACCTTGGACCTCTCTTTGTTGCCTTACGGTATTACGGTATTACGGTATTATGGTCACGCCCGCGAATGTGGGGATACACTTAGCAAAGACCCTTCGGTTAAATCATCATGTCCCTATAAAATAAATTATAGTCCCTCGGATGTTGCCTACGAATATACGATCTTTGTCCCTCGATGACCCTTCGATGTAGCCTACGGTTAAATGATGATCGTCCCTTCGAATGCTAAGGTATCCTCACAAATGTTGCCTTCAATGACCAATCGATGACCCTACGATGTCCCTTTACATCCAAAGGATAAAACTACTTACTCCTCAATAGTAAGGACAGTTTTACCCTCCTAAGGATAGGAAATACCCATAAAGACCTTGGGTAGGTATAACTCTTAATTGCTGGCTCACAACCTAAAACATTTTTCATATATCACACTTTGCAAAACATCTTCTAGAAAACCACCACTTGGTATACATTCATACTAGAATCATTGCCAAGTTATATTTTTCTAAACAGTTTTCAAAATTAAACGAGATAAATACTTTGTATACATTCGTACAAGAATCATTACAAAGTTAAACTCTCTTTTCAAAACATTTTTTAAGCAATTCACAAACACTTTTTTTAGACAAACATAAGTGATCAAGCAATTAAGAGCCCATGGATAACCATGGATACAAAGGGTGCTAACACCTTCCCTTTGTATAATGTACCTCCCGAACCCAAAATCTAATTAAGGTCTTTCCTGTTCTTTTCCGCCTTTCCTTATTGGATAAAAGAAAAGTCGGTGGCGACTCTTGCTATCCGCGACATTTGCTTTCCAAAGCAAAAAACAAAAAGTCAGTTCACCGTATGACAGAACTAGCGACTCTGCTGGGGAAATATTAAAGAGAGGTTACCTTAAAAACAAGATCACTTATTTGATTTGCCTGATTGCTTGGGTATTTTACGCTTGAGTGAAAGGTCCTACACCCGGATCTAGTGTACCTTAGGTAAGTAGCAAGAGATCATCGCGACTATCCGGCGTATACTGGAATGGTTAAAATGATGGCTACGGTTAATGTGACACTTTGGATGTCCTGATGTTCATCATGTTTACTTGAGGAAAAATTTGGTGTCTGCGTGGTGTCATTAAAGCATTAACCAGACCTTTAGAACCCTAATCGACTCATCCTAGCCATTAGAAAGTAGTGAGATAACTGACTTCGGTTCCGACTGGGGTTGGTTGATACTCGATACTACACTCCTTGAGATTGGACTTTAGGGAAGCTTCGGTCAACCACTTGGTGTTGCACTGAAGTGGACTTAAAGGAAGGTCAATGATTGGAGATCCTTTTAGAACCCGGTTACTATTCTAGGGCAGGTCGAACCAACCAAACTTCAGTGGGGAGGGTACTTACCTATGGAACTCATGCAAGCCTTTAAACTTAGGAATGACTGTTGTGTGACTTGCTTGTGCTTGTTATTTACATAACATCATAACATCATAACATCATAACATCATGGCATTGTACTAACCATTTCAAGGACTTTAAACATTGAAAACATTTCATACATTGCATAGCATGACATAACATTGCATAACAGGTACTCTAAAGGGATCAATGTTCTCACGGTTTTCCTCCAAACAGAAAAATGGACCTCGAACAAACTGTCAAAGATCTCCAGGCTCAAAATGCTCAATTCCAGGAGATGATCTTGAACTTATCCAAGGGGCAGGAGGAACTGAAGGCTCTCTTGCTCGAGAAAAAGAAAGACAAGAAACTTGTGAGTTATATTAACCCGGGAAGAAGGCTTAAAGGACAGGCTGCAGGAGTCAAGATTAGAATTCCGAAGGATCAAGAAGAGGAGACAGAGAATGATTCAGAAGAGGAGAATGTCGATCTCGTCAACCCTGAAGACGAAGATGAAGATCATGAGAATGAACAGTACTCTCCAAGAGATGATAAGTACAAGTTGCTGGAAGAACGTATGCTAGCTATGGAAGGTCAGAAGGCGCCCGGTCTGGACTTCGAAAGCTTGGGTCTAGTCTCTGATGTGGTCATTCCCCGCAAATTCAAGGTCCCCGCTTTCACTAAGTATGATGGGGCATCTTGTCCTCAGATGCATCTGAGAGCTTACGTGAGAAAGATTCAGCCGTATACCACTGATAGGAAGCTATGGATCCATTTCTTCCAAGAGAGTCTGTCTGGCACACAGTTAGAATGGTATTATCAGCTCGAGAGCTCTAACATCCGCACCTGGACTGATTTAGCGACATCTTTTTACAAGCACTACCAGTATAATTCTGAATTGGCACCTACTCGGCTACAGTTGTAGAATATGACTATGGGATCTAAAGAAGGCTTCAAAGAATATGCTAAAAAATGGAGAGATCTGGCTGGCAGAGTCAAACCCCCTATGACTGATCGAGAATTAGTAGACATGTTCATGAGCACACTGACTGGCCCATTCTACAGCCATCTATTGAGGAGTTCCTCATTGGGTTTCACTGGACTTATATTAACAGGTGAATATGTTGAAAGCGGCATTCGAAGTGGAAAGATACAGGCGGCTACCTCTGATCCTCCGGAGACTCCTAATGTCATCACTGCCCCTCTGCCTAATCATAACGAGACTGTCAATGCTGTGGAAGATACTGATAACGATTATGACTTGGATAGCTGGATTTTCCCAACAACTGGTGACAGACTCGGCAATTGGAAAGCTGAAGGCACTATCCCGATCTCCTCTAGTCAGGAGTAATTGTTATTGATATTTTAGTGTTTCAAAGCATTGTGTCTATACCCGGGGCACAATAGCTAATTTTTCAAGGGTTTTGTCATTTTCATAAGCATATTCACATTCAATGAATCAATGGACTTTTTGCATTCAAATATTGCGCTCTTTATCTTTCCTGTCATCTTTTAAACAAATCTATGTTTTCTTGCACACACTCACGTAATAATTTGCCGATCCATATCCACTCTGGATCCTGTTGGTAATAATTCTGCTACTGCTCACTATGACTTTGAAAATCCGATCTACCAAGCCGAGGATGGAAGTGAGGGAGATTGGGAAGTACCTGGAAAGCTTGCCAGACTACTGCAAGAAGAAAAGACTATTCAGCCGCAGGAGTCATCGATCGAAATCGTAAATCTAGACCACGTCGCCCGATTTAGCTCCCATTTGACCGCTACTTGCAAATCCATCTTCAAATTACTGAGACAAAATCAAGAAGTATCTCCAAGAACCTCCAATTCTGATGCCACCAGTTGAAAGAAGACCTCTAATCATGTATTTGACCGTGTTAGAAAATTCAATGGGGTGCATGTTGGGGAAACATGACGAGTCTGGTCGAAAAGAGCATGCCATCTACTACCTTAGCAAAAAGTTTACCGACTGTGAAACAAGATACTCACTGCTTGAGAAAACTTGCTGTGCTTTGGCCTGGGCTGCTCGCCGACTAAGACAGTATATGTTGAATCACGCCACTTTATTGATTTCTAAGATGGACCCTATCAAATATATATTTGAGAAACCTGCCCTCTCCGGAAGAATAGCAAGATGGTAGATGATTTTAACAGAGTATGATATCCAGTATACTACCCAGAAAGCAATCAAAGGAAGCGTGCTAGCTGATCATTTGGCTCATCAAGCGGTGGATGATTACCAATCTATGAATTTTGAGTTCCCAGATGAGGATGTCATGCTTGTTAATGAAGAACCTGGACCGAATGAAGGACCCGAAAGGGAATCCCGATGGACTATGGTTTTTGACGGATCTTCTAATGCATTAGGCAATGGTGTTGGTGTTGTAATTGTTTCCCCCAAGGGTTGTCATACGCCTTTCACTGCTAGACTATGTTTCGATTGTACCAATAATATGGCTGAGTATGAAGCATGTATTTTGGGACTCAGAGCTGCTATAGACCTAAGAATCAAGTTTTTGAGTGTGTACGGAGACTCAGCATTAGTAATCAGTCAGATCAAAGGAGAATGGGACACTAAACATCCGAATCTCATCCCTTATCGAGAGCGGGTGTTGACCTTAATCCCATACTTTGAAGAGATTACATTCGAACATATTCCACGAGAAGAGAATCAGTTGGCGGACGCATTGGCTACCATGTCATCTATGTTCAGAGTCAGATGGGATAATGAAGCTCCCATGATCACCATTGAACGGTTAGACAAACCAGCATATTGTTATGAACTTAACGCTGATGAAGTAGAAGAGAAACCTTGGTTCCACGAAGTAAAAAGATATTTAGAAGCTCAGGAATATCTTGAAGGGGCATCCGTCAATGACAGAAAATTTCTGAGGAAGTTCTCCGCTAAATTCTTTTTGAGTAACGAAATATTATACAAACGTAACCATGATTCGACTTTGCTTCGCTGTGTGGACAAAAAGGAAGCTGAAAAGATTATGGAAGACATGCATGATGGTATTTTTGGGACTCATTCTAGTGGACATACGATGGCCAAGAAGATTCTGAGATCAGGATATTATTGGTCTACCATGGAAGCTGATTGCCACCATCACTCCAGAACTTGTCACAAGTGCCAGAGCTATGCGGATAAAGTACATGTGCCTCCTGCTCCATTAAGCGTGTTGACAGCCCCTTGGCCCTTTGCAATGTGGGGCATTGATATGATTGGGGAGATTAAACCTACTGCTTCTAACGGACATCGTTTCATTCTTGTTGCTATTGATTACTTTACAAAGTGGGTAGAGGCAACCTCATTTGCTTCTGTCACCAAGAATGTGGTGGCACGGTTCATCAAGAATAGTCTCATTTGTCGGTATGGCATCCCTGAAAGAATTATCACTGACAATGGTACTAATTTGAACAACAAGATGATTACTGAGCTCTGCACGCAGTTCAAAATAAAACACCATAACTCTTCTCCGTACCGGCCAAAGATGAATGGCACCGTAGAAGCTGCTAATAAGAATATTAAGAAGATCATACAAAAGATGACAGTAACATACAAAGACTGGCATGAGATGTTACCGTTTGCCCTTCATGGTTATCGCACTTCCGTGCGCACTTCGACAGGGGCAACTCCGTTCTCTTTAGTCTACGGAATGGAAGCCGTCTTACCAGTGGAAGTTCAGACCCCCTCTCTAAGAATTATGAAAGATGCAGGCTTAGATGAAGATGAATGGATTCAGACTCGACTCGATCAGATAAATTTGAGAAGAGACTTGCGGCTGTTTGTCATGGGCAGATATATCAGAAGCGCATGACCCAGGCGTTTAACAAAAGAGTCAAGAGACAGGTGTATCAAATTGGCGACTTGGTGATCAAGCGTATCATTCTACCACAAGGTGATCCCAGAGGCAAATGGACTCCCACATACGAAGGGCTATTTGTAGTTAAGAAGGTATTCTCTGGTGGAGCCATGATGCTTGCTACAATGGATGGCGAAGATTTCCCGCATCCCGTGAACGCAGACATAGTTAAAAAATACTACGCATAAAAAAGACCCGCTAGGTCGACGTACCTAGGCAAAAGTAAGGGCATGCCGGCGAACCAAAAGGGTTCGGGCAAAAATTAGGGATAAAAATATAAAAATGTACACCCGGCAAGTCGAAAACCTGAAAAGGCGGCTTGGGCAAAAAAGGGTATCCTGGTAGACTGAAAACCTGAAAAGGCGGTCTAGGAAAAAGTTAGGGATTAAAGCGTATGACTATGTCCCGTTCTTGGTCAGCTTCACCCAAGTCAAAGGGACGGAACAAGCCAATCACTTTTATCCGATAGCAGGAGATGAGAGACTTGAAGACATAATGACAGTAGTGGAATTAAAATCAATAGGACTTTTTCTGCATAGCTTTCTCTTTGTTTTCTTGACGATTTCCTCTTACTAGGATTTCTGTCTCCTTGTACACGAATTGCCTGTCTATAGGCTCTCTTTCAAAATCAATACAATTTTATTTCCAAAAAGATGCTTTTGTTTTACTTTCTCCGTTTTGTTTGCATAAACGTCCATTGATTTAATTCGAATTAATATATGCAGTTGAATATGATTGATGTTTACCGAAAATACATGCATGAAATAGCAATAGCAATTACTAAAAGACTTTAGGGTCGAGGAGAAGGTCTAACCATGCTTTCCAACAAGTCCGGTTACAAATCCTTTCCCCAACAAAAACCAGCTATTTCCCAGAAGAGGTCGACATCACCAGACAGACTAGTCATCTCTTCTATCCCCAGCCGGGCTCTGTTGAGTGTTTCCACCGTCAGACAGAAATCGAGTATCCCCAGCTAAGAAAGGGTCATCAATACAAGTATCTCCGACCAGAATATTGGGATTTATTTTCCCCGGAAGAGCTTTTCAGACGCATAATTCATTCATTACATCATTTCACAGCATACACATGCATACATTGTTCGCATTTATTGTCAAAAGCATAAAACATCTCATGCATCATGACATGGCATGAAGCTAACTTTATTTTTCAGGTTAATTATCCTCCTGATACAGTCAAAATGAAGATCCATTCAGACGGACAGATCTTTATCAATTACATTCAAGAATCAGATACATTTTTCAGATATAATCCATATGAATATTCATTCTGACGAGCACTCTGATATCCTCCTAATGGCGTGGCATCTTTAAACCCATCCCAGACATTCATTGCAAATACAACGTATACAAATATTGTCAGACATAGCCTAACGTACGGTTCATTCTGATTCAGCCTAACGTATGGTTCCTCCAACTGTTCCAAAACGGTCTAGCGTACAACCCATTTGGATGTTCATCCCCTCAGATACGATCTAGCGTATGATCCCTTCTGATCTTTATTCCTCAGATACTACCTAGCGTGCGGTACATTCTGAAACGTGGTCTAGCGTACGACTCCCCTTTCATCCTCAGATACAGCCTGATGGATGGCTCATTCTATGACTCAGATACAGCCTGATGGACGGCTCATTCTGCAACTCAGATACGATCTAGTGTACGATCCATTCTGATCTTTCATCCCCAACGAAGTCACCCGCCTAATGGACAACTCATTCGGCTACTCAGATACGATCTAGCGTACGATCCATTCTGACCTTTACCTCTCCAGATGCAGCCTAAGGGACGGTTCACTCTGCTATTCAGATACGATCTAGCGTATGATCCATTCTGATCCCTTATCTCCAGCAGCGTATGACACACTCTGACTCCCCAGCGAAGTCGACAACCTAATGGATGACTCACTATACGGTCTAGCGTATGACCCGGTATGACACCCATGTCTTTAGAAATCGTCTGATGTACAACACACTCTGAAACTCTCCTCATCAAACCTCATGGATGGCATCTTTAAGCCCATTTCCGTCAAGACTAATTGACAAGTGCAAATTTTTGGGGCATTCTAAGTGTTCAATAATCTTCCACCTCCAGACCACGAATGACGTACCTACCATTCTAACTCTCTCGGTTCAAGAATATTGAACAGGGGCAGCTGTCATACCCCAAAATTTGCCCGTTAATATTGCAAGACATTTTTTAAGGCACCCCCAACTTATTGACCTTAAAGGAACCAAGACCCAACTCACAGATGGCCAAATCCAGAAAATGGCCCAAACTGGCATGCTCGCTAGGCGAGCAACTCCTTCGCCTAGCGAACCCTTCGCTACGCCACTCGCCTAGCGAAGCTTGCGAATACCGGAAAATTCTGGGCTTCATTCTGAGCCCATTAGGTCACAAAAAGAGCATTATAAATACCACAACTTCAGTCAGAAAAAGGGAGAACGAAAACGGAAGAGAAAGGGAAACACTCACAGACAGCGAACCCTGAAGGCTAACCCAGAGAATTCAGAGCAACCCTAAAGGAAACCCTGAAGGAAACTCATCTGCACCAAGGTTATCTCCGCCCAACTCAATCCGACTTGCCAATTCAAGGTTGCAATTCAATTGCAAACAGGTTTGCATTACTATTACCGCTTCATGTTCTTAATTTGCATATGGCATTATGGTTGAATTTATAAAAATATCTTAAGTTTTGCATGTGAATTTAAGTATGTATGAATATTTTGGATGTTTGGCCATGTAATCTCTGTAATGGATGCCATAGGGTGTGAAGCTTGCTGAAATTGTACTGTTATTAAAACCAGAACCCGCAGCCGCTCGCTAGCACATCACTAAGCGAGCATGTAGCGAGTATTCGCTAAGCAGGAGCGAACGTGACAGTCTCTGATTTTTCTGTTCTGTTCTATGCTTATCTGATCCGTTTTATTCTAACCATGTGTTATTTTGCCTGACATTCCTACTGCTGTGTTTCTTTTGTGGTGTAATTCTTGATTGCACCCTGGTTTGGTATTTTGACCTGTTTGCTGAATTTTGTAAGGGCTCACGTGCTCCCGAAAAGGTAGCTTGCTAGGTATTCCACTTTATTTGTGGGATACCCTTGTGGAGATTCATCCTAATTATTTAATTGATTTTAATGTGGAGATCCATCCTAATTATTTAATTGATTTTAATGTGGAGATCCATCCTAATTATTTAATTGATTTTAATGTGGAGATTCATCCTAATTACTTAATTGATTTTGATTGGAGATTCATCCTCATTACCTAATTGATTATAATGCGGACCTAATTACCTAATTGATTACAACTACCTAATTGATTGTAAAATATTGCCTTTGAATATGTGACCTTGGACCTCTCTTTGTTGCCTTACGGTATTACGGTATTACGGTATTATGGTCACGCCCACGAATGTGGGGATACACTTAGCAAAGACCCTTCGGTTAAATCATCATGTCCCTATAAAATAAATTATAGTCCCTCGGATGTTGCCTACGAATATACGATCTTTGTCCCTCGATGACCCTTCGATGTAGCCTACGGTTAAATGATGATCGTCCCTTCGAATGCTAAGGTATCCTCACAAATGTTGCCTTCAATGACCAATCGATGACCCTACGATGTCCCTTTACATCCAAAGGATAAAACTACTTACTCCTCAATAGTAAGGACAGTTTTACCCTCCTAAGGATAGGAAATACCCATAAAGACCTTGGGTAGGTATAACTCTTAATTGCTGGCTCACAACCTAAAACATTTTTCATATATCACACTTTGCAAAACATCTTCTAGAAAACCACCACTTGGTATACATTCATACTAGAATCATTGCCAAGTTATATTTTTCTAAACAGTTTTCAAAATTAAACGAGATAAATACTTTGTATACATTCGTACCAGAATCATTACAAAGTTAAACTCTCTTTTCAAAACATTTTTTAAGCAATTCACAAACACTTTTTTCAGACAAACATAAGTGATCAAGCAATTAAGAGCCCATGGATAACCATGGATACAAAGGGTGCTAACACCTTCCCTTTGTATAATGTACCTCCCGAACCCAAAATCTAATTAAGGTCTTTCATGTTCTTTTCCGCCTTTCCTTATTGGATAAAAGAAAAGTCGGTGGCGACTCTTGCTATCCGTGACATTTGCTTTCCAAAGCAAAAAACAAAAAGTCAGTTCACCGTATGACAATGTGCATAATCAAATCAAATGTTTCCTTAAATGTTTTTATCCATTCTGTACAATCTTCTATATAATCAAATCAAATATGATCTAATGTTTCCTTAAAATGTCTCAACATCCCTTTTTATGAAACAAGTGCACATCTGGAAACGAAACAAGAGTTCCTAAAATAAACCTTCTTGGATAATCATATATGATAGCTAAATATTTAGAGAATCTTTAGATATATCATAATAAAATAAGTCTTTCAAGAAGTAAAACAAAACATGCAAAGATATCAACATGTCATGACATCTTGCTCAACATCTTGTTGTGATACAAATTTAAACAAAATTGTTGCCAATCATAAAAGCATAGAACTAACAATCTCCCCCTTTGGCAAATTTTGGCTAAAACAACCTTTGCATCATATAGCTGGAGAAAAGATAAAGCAACAACAATAATCACAAGCACAAAAACTAAACACTTTGTATAATACCAAGACATATCATAGGCACACTCAACATAAATAAGTAGTAGAAACCCAGCCTCACAGAAAAGACATAGAGAGAAATAAACTTTCACACTCCAAGCCTCCTTTAGAAAAAAAATGTCAAGACATTCTGTCTGACATCACAACAAGTACATAACAACCTAAGCACAAACAAAATTCTCTGAAACAAAATGTCAAGACATTCTGTCTGACATCACAGTAAGTACATAACAACCTTGGTACAAACAAATCAAACTCCCCCTGAATGTCATGATCAACAACACAGAAAAAACTACCCCTGTCACACAGGAAACATACTCTCCCTCAAAGAAACAGTCTTCACACAGAGAATATAAAAAAATCAAGAGCACAACTAGACATCTTTACACTATTTACTCCCCATTTTAGCCAGAATATGACAAACCAAGCAGACCTTCATCAATGGCAACAAAACAATAGAGAAAAGCAGTAGTATAACATGTGAGGTAGAGGTAATGCCATGGCACACAAAGGTGAAATACTCAAGGAAATGACCCACAAAAAAACATGCAAAATCAAACAGAAAAACGACCAGCTCAGATGTCAGCAGAAGCATCTGATTCATTCCTTGTTGGCTCAATATTTAACTCAATGTTTTCCATATTTTCTGAAGCATCGATCTGCTGAGATGATGTTCCAACATATTCATCGACATCAGTCCATTTTACAATAATTGAATCATCAACCACAACATTAATGGATTCTATCACGCCCTTGGTTCTGGAGTTAAATACTCTGTATGCTCTACTATTTGTAGAGTAAACAAGAGATACCCCTTTCAGATTTATATGTCCAAGCTTTTGGTGCCACAACTTGACTTCATCTTCCTTGGACATTAGACATGTGGAAGAACAAGTAGTTTCGTATGGAACAACCTTAGGTTTCCACTCCTTTCTTGTTTTATATGTCCATATTTACCACCGTAATGACATTTCCAAGGCAAAAACTTGAATTTAGTTTGACTTTCCTGATGTCTGGAAAGATGTTGTAACATTTGGTCGGACATCATGGGCTCATACTTCCTTTCTAGAGGAATAAATTTTGTCATAGGGGTTTTTCCTTGTTTATTTTGATATTGGTAATTAAAAGTTATACCTTTTAAGTTTCCAACCTCTTTTCCAACTTGAAGAATTTCATCTAGCATATCAGACCCATTGTTCAACATTCTTATGGATTTAATCATGTTTTCAAGTTTAGAAGACAATAGAGTTACCTCATTTTTAAGATCAGTTACAGTAGATAAAAGTTTATCTTTTTCAGCTTGTAGTTGAGCTATGATTCCCTTCTGCTCTTCTCCTTTCTTACACACCTCTTCACTTATGACACAAAGCTCTTTGTAGGAAGCAATAATTCTTCATAAGAGACATCCTCATCACAAGAATCTTCATCAGATTCATATCTACCAGTGAAAGTTGTAAAATGCTTAGCAGTTTCACCTTCAGAATCATCAAACGAAGAAACAGACAAGTCCTTCTTTTGTATCTTGAGATACGTGGGACATTATGATCTAATGTGACCAAAAACCCTCACAATCATGACACTGAATACCTTTTCTTTGATTGGGATTTTCTTATGTTCTTGCTTTTCTATGGGAATAACTATTCTTGCTGATGTCAAATGAGATGTTCTTGACATTTGGTCTCAACTTCCCATCCTTTCCCTTCAGTGCCTTGTTGAATTCTCTCTTAAGTAGTACAATAACATTATACATTCCCTAGTAGTATCTAAGTCACATTGGTCATCTTCATCTTCAGTGTTGGATACAAAAGTTATGCTTTTGTTCTTCTTTTCAGATCTGTCACTAATACCCAATTCAAAAGTTTAAAATGGCCTAACAGGTCCATCTACTCTCATGTTGCTGGTGTCTTGGGCTTTTTCAATGGCTGTGACCTTCATGTCAAATTTCTTAGGTAGGGACCTGGGAATTTTTCTAACCAACTTTTCTTCTTACAACTTCTCTCCCAAGGCACTAGATGAATATTCAATTTCAATAACATTCATGTGAAAATCATTAATACTCTCATCATCTTTCATCTTTAGATTCTCAAATCTGGTAGTTAGAAGCTAAAGTCTAGACATCTTCATTTTAGATGTGCCTTCATGGGTCGTTCTGAGAATTTCCCATGCATCTTTGGCCATCATACATGTGTTTATTATCCCGAATATGTTTTTGTCAACTTCATTGAGTAGAGCATTCAAAGATTTGGAGTTTCCAAGAGCCAATTCACCTGCTTCCTTAGACCAGTCCTCTTCAAGCTTCAAGTCAGTAGTAACCTTCCCATCTTTGTCCTTCAAAACAGGATGTTCCCAACACTTGATGATGACTTTCCAAGTCTTTCTATCCATAGATTTTAGGAATGCCACCATACGTGCCTTCTAATAGTCATAGTTGTTTCCATCTAAGATGGGTGATCTGTTATCAAATCCTCCTGCCATGGCACCAACAAGTATGTTCCCCAGATCTCACCCAGAATTAGAGCATGATGCCTTCTCTGATACCAATTGAAAATTCTGGTACGCAAATATCAGATGTCGTATGCGATGTCACGACACTAATATCAGGACTTCACACAATAATAATAATAAACAGATAACAAATATCGTATACGATGTCACGACACCAGGATCAAGACATGTCACACCAGAAACAATTATGCAGATAACATATGTTGTATATGATGTCATGACACCAGGTTCAGTTCAGGAGTGTAAAAAACAGTAAGAAAATAACACATGTCAATTGTTAATCCAGTTCGGTGCAACGTCACCTACATCTGGGGGCATCCAAGCCAGGAAGGAAATCCACTGTAATAGTATTAGTTTGAAGTTCTAAACAACCTCTGGTTTTACAAACTTCTCACCTAATCACTACCCATGGAATTTCTATCTAAGCCTCTCCTAGATATGAGACCCTTCTCAGTTCCCTTCAATCATACAATATTGATAACAACTAAAAAACCATCAAATAACAGAAGACACACTTCCAGTGAAACAAAATGCACTCTTTCTTAAAAGCTCATGAGTGATTCATAATTCCAACTCAACAAACTTTGTCCAATTCAAGTATCAAAGAGATACTAGAATAACTCACAAAAAACAACAACGACTAAACCCTAACAATAACAATTTCCAACGCAACTCTCTCTCCTGTACATTATGTTTAGTAACATCCTTTTTAAATAACCTTTGGTAAGCATGGGCTTAGGCATACAAAATCAGCAGATCCAAAACAAAACAAATCAAAACAAATCTGATGTCTTCTTAAATGTTTTGACATATGTCTGCAAAATCAAATCAAATGTTTCCTTAAATGTTTTGACACCCATTCTACACAATCTTCTAGAGAATCAAATCAAATATGATCTAATGTTTCCTTAAAATGTCTCAACATCCCTTTTTGTGAAACAAGTGCACAACTGGAAACGAAACAAGAGTTCCTAAAATAAACCTTCTTGGACAGTCAGATATGATAGCTAAATATTCATAGAATCTTAAGATATTTCATGATAAAGTAAGTCTTCCAAGAACTAAAACAAAACATGCAAAGACGTCTGATCAACATGTCACGATATCTTGCTTAACATCTTGTTGTGATACAAGTTTAAACAAAATTGTTGCCAATCATAAAAACACAAAACTAACAATCTCCCCCTTTGGCAAATTTTGGCTAAAACAACTTTTGCATCATATAGCTGGAGAAAAGATAAAACAACAACAATAATCACAAGCATAAAAACCAAACACTTGGTATAATACCAACACATATCAGAGTCACACGCGGCATAAATAAGTAGTAGAAACCCATCCTCATAGAAAAGAAATAGAGAGAAATAAACTTTCACACTCCAAGCCTCATTTAGAAAAAAAAATGTCAAGACATTCTATTTGACATCACAGCAAGCACACAACAGCCTAAGCACAAACATAATTCTTTGAAACAAAATGTCAGGACATTCTGTCTGACATCACAGTAATTACACAATAACCTTGGTAGAAATAAATCAAAGTCCCCCTGAATGTCATGATCAGCAACACATGAAAAACTCCCTCTGTCACACAGGAAACATACCCCCTTAAAGAAACAGCCTTCACACAGAGAATATAAAAAAATCAAGAGCACAACTAGACATCTCTACACTATTTACTCCCCCTTTTAGCCAGAATATGACAAACCAAGCAGACCTTCATCAATGGCAACTAAACAATAGAGAAAAGCAGTACCATAACATGTGAGTTAGAGGTACAAACCATAACATACAAAGGTGAAATACTCAGGGAAAAGACCCACAAAAAACATGCAAAATCAAACAGAAAAATAACCAGCTCAGATGTCAGCAGAAGCATCTGATTCATTCCTTGCTGGCTCAAAGTTTGACTCAATGTTTTCCATGTTTTCTGAAGAATCAGTCTGCTGAGATGATGTTCCAACATCTTCATCGACGTCAGTCCCTTTTACAATAATTGAATCATCAGCCACAACATTAATGGATTCCATCACGCCCTTGGTTATGGAGTTAAATACTCTATAAGCTCTATTGTTTGTAAAGTAACCAAGAGATATCCCTTTGAGATTTAAATGTCCAAGCTTCTAGTGCCACAACTTAATGTCATCTTCCTTGGACATTAGGCATGTGGAAGAACAAGTAGTTTCATGTGGAACAACCTTAGGTTTCCACTCCTTTCTAGTTTTAATCATTACATGATTAACCCTAGGATGTGTTGGATGTGTTGGATAACCATGCAGTCTATAGCAGAAAGGCTTTATATGTCCATATTTACCACCGTAATGACATTTCCAAGGCCAAAACTTGAATTTAGTTTGAGTTTTCTAATGTCTGGAAAGATGTTGTAACATTTGGTCAGACATCATGGGCTCATACTTCCTTTTTGGAGGAATAAATTGTCACATGGGTTTTTCCGTGTTTATTTTGATATTGATAATTAAAACCTATACCTTTTAAGTTTCCAACCTCTTTTCCAACTTGAAGAATTTCATCTAGCATATCAGACCCATTGCTCAACATTCTTATGAATTTAGTCATATTTTTTCAAGTTTAGAAGACAATAGAGTTACCTCATTTTCAAGTTCAGTTACAGTAGATAAAAGTTTCTCTTTTTCAGCTTGTAGTTGACCTATGATTCTCTTCTGCTCTTCTCCTGTCTTACACATCTCTTCACTTCTAACACAAAGCTCTTTGTAGGAAGCTACCAGTTCTTCATAAGAGACATCCCAATCACAAGAATCTCTGTCATATTCATAATACCAGTGAAAGCTGTAATATGCTTAGCAGTTTCATCACCAGTTTCACCTTCAGAATCATTAAACGAAGAATCAGACAAGCCCTTCTTTTGTTTCTTGAGATATGTGGGACATTCTGATCTAATGTGACAAAAACCCTCACATTCATGACACTGAATAATTTTTCCTTGAATGGGATTTTCTTATGTTCTTGCTTTTCTATGGGAATCACTATTATTGCTGATGTCAAATGAGATGTTCTTGACATTTGGTCTCAACTTCCTGTACATTTCCTTCAGCACCTTGTTGAATTGTCTCTTAAGTAGTACACTAGCATTATACATTCCCTCATCAGTATCCAAGTCACATTGATCCTCTTCATTTTCAGTGTTGGATACAAAAGCTATAATTTTGTTCTTCTTTTCAGATTTGTCACTAATACCCAATTCAAAAGTTTAGAGTGACCCGACAAGTTCATATACTCTCATGTTGCTAATGTCTTGGGCTTCTTCAATGGTTGTGACCTTCATGTCAAATTTCTTAGGTAGGGACCTGAGAGTTTTTCTAACCAGCTTTTCTTTTGACATCCTCTCTAAAGGAGAATTGCGATCCAAAATGCAGCGGAAATTAAAATTTCTCCTTTAGAGATCCTTACGAATGGTCATGATCAGTGATAGAATAGTCACCTCTTGTGACGATTGAAACCTTTGGTGCAGATCTCTTGCAATGATTGACACCTTTGATGCAGATCTATGGAGCGATCACGAACGTTGAACGATGATAACATCTCTACTCAGTCCACACGAACGGATTCCTTCAATCTCAGTGCTAGCTGCTATGAATGAAGGCTTTAAGTGAGAGAGAGAGAGAAAGAGAAAGAGAAAACGAAAATGCAACCGCAATGAATGCTTCTGCACAAGGGTTCTATTTATAGAACCCTTGTATGGGCTTCAAGCTAAAAAGCCCACTTAAGTGTATTTTGGCCCATATCTTATAATGCCGAAAATCACTTAAGCGTGTGGTATCTTACCATATTTCCTATTCTACTTAAGTACACCGTACCTTACGATGTTCTACAATTCACTTAAGTGCACCGTACCTTACGGTGTTCCTTAGTTACTCTATCTCTCATTAATCCGTCCTTTGTGTGTGACCTTGTAGGTTTTCGTGGCATTGGCAATTATATTAAATCACGTATTTAACATAATAAACAGTGAACGGTATCTAGCAACACATCACTGCTAGCCAAGACACGAAAATGTCATGTGATCTGACAAATCCTTCCGTGATAATACTTATGTGTAGAATTACCCTTTTGCCCTTATGTCTATATTGAACACAAGGTATATACCGTGTCATCCTTGTCCAGTTCAATATTGGGCCCATAGACATTTATCCTGTTATGTAGAATGGACAAATTCCATCTAGGTCACTCATGTCCCTCAGCATGCTTCGTGGAGTACCCATTACTGTCTTTATGGTTATCCAGTTACGGACAACGTTTGATCAGCAATAAAGCACTCGACTTTACATCTAGGGTCTATAGTGGTTTCAGGTCGAAGGGTGGTATACACCATTATCACCATGAGAATAACTTATGACACTTTGCATAACATTCTATATAGTATTCTCATAGCGGGTCAATCCAGTATAAATATTACTCTTAATATTCATACCTATGTTTAAGACTTGATAACGCTTTATCCATGATCCATGAGATGTAATCATCAGTCTATATACATAATAGTCTTAATGCTTTAATGTTATCCCACTTCACAATAAAGATCGACTACAGATACTTTAAGAATAGTGTCCTTATGTTTAATGTGATCTCATGATCAAGTCACACTTGATACATTAAATGGACTAGTTATTCTAGGGACTTTATTAAACAAACGTAATAGAGAAAAAGCCTTTTATTATTAATAAATAATTCGATACAAGTACCAAAAGTATTGGCCTCTAGGGCTTACACCAACACTCTCTCCCAAGGAACTAAATGAATTTGAAATTTCAAGAACATTCATGTGAAAATCATGAAAACTCTCATCATCTTTCATCTTTAGATTCTCAAATCAGGTAGTGAGAAGCTGAAGTCTAGACATCTTCACTTTAGATGTGCCTTCATGGGTGGTTATGAGAATTTCCCATGCATCTTTGGCCACAGTACAAGTGTTTATTAACCCGAATATGATTTTGTCAACTCCGTTGAATAAAGCATTCAAAGCTTTAGAGTTTTCAAGAGCCAATTCATCTTCTTCCTTAGACTAGTCCTCTTCAGGCTTCAAGTCAGTAGTAGCCTTCCCATCTCTGTCCTTCATAACAGGATGTTCCCAACCCTTGATGATAACTTTCCAAGTCTTGTTATCCATATATTTTAGGAATGTCACCATGCGTACCTTCCAATAGTCATAGTTGGTGCCATCTAAGATGTGTAGTCTATTAAGAAATCTCCTTCCATGGTACCATAACGTATCTTCCTCGGATCTCACCCAGAAACAGAGCAGGATACCTGCTCTAATACCAATTAAAAAATTTGGTACACAGATATCAGATGTTGTATGAAATGTCACGACACTAATATCAGGACTTCACACAACAATAATAGTAAGCAGATAACATATGTTGTATACAATGTCACGACACCAGGATAAGGACATGTCACACCAAAAACAGTTATGCAGATAACTGATGTTGTATATGATGTCACGACACCAGGTTCAGGAGTGTAAAAAGCTAGAAGAAAATAACACAGGTCAATTGTTAACCCAGTTCGGTGTAACGTCACCTACATCTGGGGGCATCCAAGCCAGAAAGGAAATCCACTATAATAGTATTAGTTTGAAGTTCTAAACAACCTCTTGTTTTACAAACTTCTCACCTAATCACTACCCGTGGAATTTCTATCTAAGACTCTCCTAGATATGATACCCCTCTCACTTCCCTTCAATCACATGACAATGATAACAACTGAAAAACAATCAAAGAACAGAAGACACACTTCCAATGAAACATAATGCACTCTTACTTAAAAGCTCATGAGTGATTCACAATTACAACTCAATAAACTCAGTCCAATTCAAGTATCAAAGAGATACTAGAATGGCTCACACATAACAACGACAACTAAGCCCTAACAATAACAATTTCCAGTGCAACTCTCTCTTTTGTACATTAGGTTTAGTAACATCCTCTTTAAATATCCTTTGGTAAGCATGGGCTCAGGCATACAAAATTAGCAGATCAAAAACAAAACAAATCAAATCAGATCAGATCAAATCAAATCTGATGTCTCGTTAAATGTTTTGACATCTGTCTACTGAATCAAATCAAACGTTTCCTTAAATGTTTTGACATCCGTTCTTCACAATCTTCTATACAATCAAATCAAATCTGATCTAATGTTTCCTTAAAATGTCTCAACATACCTTTTTATGAAACAAGTGTACAATTGGAATTGAAACAAGAGTTCCTAAAATAAACCTTCTTGGACAGTCAAATATGATAGCTAAATACTCAAAGAATCTTTAGATATCTCATAATAAAATAATTCTTCCAAGAAGTAAAACAAAACATGCAAAGATGTCTGATCAATATGTCACGACATCTTGCTTAACATCATGTTGTGATACAAGTTTTAACAAAATTGTTGCCAATCATAAAAGCACAGAACTAACACTGATGATGCAGTGTTGCTTGTGAAGAAGGAGACTTGACAATTATTTGATACAATTTGCACTAAAGTCTATGAATAGAAGTGAATACTCTGAGAAACTAGGTCATTTGTCCCGTACCCAAACATATTCAGAATGAGGATAAGAATTATCCCTCTCACCACTTCTCTACTGCTTAAGACTCATGGCATGCAGTTCGACTTGTAATTGACAAGTGTTGAAGCATGAACTTTGTTGTGCTTAAGTAGTAATTTGGCCTCTAGTTTGTCTACATTGTTGTGTCTGACTTATGTGGACTTGAGTGAAGTCTTGAGTTTGTTTTTCTTGGAAGATCCAATGCATCTCTAGTATAAGGACTAGTCTTATCAAATGATTAAGAAACTTTTGATCACTTGAATATACAGAGGAAGCAGGCACATGTCAAAGGACTTAGTTGATCAAAGAATACTTTGATCAAATCAATCTATCAGGGAGGAGATCTAGTTATACATCAGGCACAAGGATTTGTGATTGAAGACTAGAATTCTAAAGAAACTAAAATGTTATCATGCATATTAATTTCTAAAGATCTCATCTAGCATTAAACTAACTAATTAAGTGCTAATATGCACCTAATGTTAAAATGTTTATCAATTTCTAAAATCTAAATTAAGAATGAATTCTAAACTAAACCTACCTAAATTTCTAATCAAAAATCTAAATGTATGATTACTTTTATTAAGGACTTTCAACCAAGAACATGGACTATGGGATTAAAACAATTAAATCTAACTAAACTCTAAAAACCTCCATGGAATTTTCTAAATGTTCATCAAAATTAAATTGTAAAAAAGCATTAAAAATGTATTAAGATGATTTGAAGAAAAAATAAAAATAAGTAAACAAATGATTATCAAAGAAAAAAACAAGAAACAGGGAGGGGTGTAGCGTGTGATTAGAGATGTATAGTGAGCAATCTGCTTGGTCCTGGTTCAGAAGGCCCAAGGAATTGTCAATGTTGTCCAGGAGGGGGTGTGGATGTTATTGTGGTGTGTGAATAAAGGACGTGGTACAAGGTGTAAAATGACGTTGGGCCTTAGGCCCAACTACTCATCCAAGCCAAAGAAAAGGTTCAAGAAGGCTCATTCATCCCATGTTCAGCGTTCATCATAAAGCGCTCTCACTCAAACACCTCTGGCCAAATTTAACTATCTTCGTCGTGCCGTAATTCGCCTCTGGAGACAGCGGAGGGCCAATGGCCACAAACCTTACATCATTTTGATCGCCTTGCCTCCCTCTACTACAATCTCAAGCCTGCTTCCTCCAAATCCTCATTAAAAAGGCAAATTGAAACACACAAAGCAAGAACGCTAGCCTCTCAAATTCAAAATTAAATGTTATACAAGTTCGATTTCGATCCAATTTTTTAGTACTATGGATCTTTTATACTACTGCTATCAACTGGTAACAAAAAGATGATAAAACGAGATAAATCGAACGAGATGTACCAACCTACGAAGCGGCGAAATGCTCTGGTTAAGGTGGCAAAACATGAAGATGAAGGTGATGAGAATCTCAGGGAACTCCAATAAGGTAACCAAATTCCTCCTTGAATGCAATTCTCTTATTCTTCTTCTACTCGTGCCTTAGTCTGTAGGACGTGTTGTTGCGTTTTCTTGTTGTGTTCTTGTTTAATGCGTCTGTAGAAAGTGTTGTGAGATTGAATTCATAGAGAATTGTGTTGGTGTTTGCATGTGTGGTTGAAGTGAGTTGTAGAGGATGATTGAGTGTGTGTGAGGTTGAGGGAGATGATTGTGTTAATTGGTGAATTATTGAAGGTTTCAGCTCAACCAATTGAAGCTTCCACGTGTCACACCCCGATTTTGACCCTGATTCACCGATTCAACAGATTCATCATAGCTATTGCACCTCTATATAGCATAACATGCATTCCATACTGCATATTTCCTAGAAAATTAGTCGAAATAATTTTTTGGATATATAGGCAAACTGATTGAATCGATTGTCGAATATGCGTCAAATCAGCAGGAGGGAAATTTTAAAATCAAGCTTGCAGACATCAGTTTTATTAATCTACGTTTCGCGTAGTTTAATCCGGTATGCTCGATTTATTTTTTCAGCCATTTTTTTGTCACATTTTGATCCGTCTGAGTGTTTTAACCGGGAGTTTTTCATTTAAAAATTTAACAAAAACCTGTATGTTTCCGAATTGTTTATTTTGCACTGATCATTATGGTGCGGTTATTTTATTTTTTCAAGCATTTTTGCGTCTGATTTTAATTCATTTTTTATCCGTTTATTTATGTTTTTTAGCCAAAATAACCAGAATAATTTATTAGAAATAATCAAGGTTTTAACTTGAATTTTTGTTTATTCTATTTATTTTTTATTTAATTATTGAAACATACATTTTAAAATTTAAAAGAAAAATAATAAGAGATGGAAATAAAAAATAAGGAGGGGAAGGAAGACATGTGACAACTAGCAAATTGGTCCCCTCCACTCACCAGGAGGACGCGTGGCATCCATTTGTTGAGGATTTCTTTCTCCAATTCAAAATGAAGCAAAAAATGGTCGAACGAAAAAACAAAAGATCTATTTTTCTGATGATCCAAGGCTCTCCCTCTCACATTGTGAAAGATACCTTTATTCTCCTTTAAGTGGACACGCATCGAAAAAAGGAGGAGTTTTTGTTTTTCGGTTATGTTAAGTGGAGGAGGTGGAAAAATTGGTTGCTCCACTATTATTTGACACAATTTTTGCGAAAACTTAAAAAAGGAGACCTCTCTCTCTTTTCTTTTGGACAACCACCACATACTATTACACTCATACCACAACTCCAAAACCCTTCAATAGTCCACAACCCCATTTCACAACAAAACCTCCTCCCGCCTCCTTCACCACTGTTGTGTCCGTTTCCAACCAGAATCCACGGTGCAGATTTTATTTTCTAATCTTTGGGCTCATACAAAAAACCTCCGCCAACGTAGAACGACGTCCTCTTTCAAACGATCGCGAAGCACCTTGTAGCGGGAAATTCATGATCATCAAGCTATTGACAAGCTAAAAATCAAATAACAAGAGTCACCATCGCGCTTTTATTGTTTCTAAGGGAAAAGGGGAAAAGTAAGAACAAAACCCAAAAAGTAAGAAGTTTTCAAATAAAAACTAATAAAAGTCAGAGATCACGGGTAAGGGGGTTGGTTACACAGAGGAAAGGTGTTAGCACCCAAAGTGTCCTAGGTACTCCTAGGGAGCCCTTTTTGTGTGCATATGTATTTTGTACAAAGTGATGTTTACAAACAAATAGAATGGGGGGATGAGAAAAGAATTCATTAATTATATTTTTGTGTTTGACAAGACCTTCGGTCTTGTGCCTACGTACCAACATAAAAATGAGGGATCAAAACCTCGTAGTTCGTGATACAAATTCCAAAACGGGTGTGTTGTTTTTAACAAAATTTAAGTTTGAAAGACACAATGGCCTAAAAATGGTTTGAATGGGTTAATTATTTTTGGCTTTTTGAAAGTTTAAGTCAAGTATTATTAAGTTTATTTACATGTTTGATTTAAGAAAATAAGTTTAAAAATGCAATGGCATAAGGCCAAGGTTTCTATCTTTTTGCAAAAAAAAAATGTCAAAGTTTTTAGAACAAAAGCATTTCACACAAAGAATATTTTTAAAATGGAGGGAGAGATTTTGAAATTAAATAAATGGGGGAGAAGATGAAGAGACTACCCTATGTATAAAAATTAAAAGTTTAGAGTTGAAAAGATATGACCAAATGGATAGCAATCCAATAGACAAGTATGTCAATAGAAACCCGTAATTCCCTTGGACTTTTAGAATCAAACAACACACAAATGCATAATTATATCATCTTGAAGAGAAAGACATCAAATAAAGATGACCTCATCCAAGCTTATCCATTTCATGATCTTCTTCAAAATAGCCCATGTAACAGATGAATTCCACAAGTCACAGGTTTAACATAACAACTTCACAATGATCAATGTTGCAGATGAACTTGAAGGTCTTCAAAGATGTATCAGATGAATGTTCAAATTACAAGCACTTGGTTCTTCAACAAGATGGCATTGGCCAAGTCCATTAGCATAGGGAGGTTGCCTAGATTCTAAGTCCATTTGTCCAAGATCAAGCCAACGGTCCACACAAAAGTTTTTTAGGGTTTTTGTTGTTATTATGTGCATTAATGGTCAAAGACCAAACAAACAAGCAAAGTATACACAAACAAAACATATCACACAATATGGTCCAAATGGACAAAGTGAAAATTGCATTAACATAAACAATTAGAATGATATGAACAATGGCAAATGAAATAGAATGCTAAAAGTAAATTGCATTAAAGTAAAAGCTTGAAATTAAATATTAATAGTTAGTAAGTTAGAAGTTAGTTTTATTTTTCTTTTCATTTCAAAACATTCTTTGGAGAACACTCAACCCACTTATCACAAGCATGGATCCTTGAACCAAAACATCTTTCAAAGGAAGGAAAGAAGGCCAAGTTTCCACACAATACCATGAAAGAGGGGAGACTTACAATCTCACTAACTAGAATGCTTATGCCTTTTATGTCACAAATTTAGCGCTATGTTAAGCAATCGTAATTGGACTTATGTAGAAGTCACAACTATTTGAGGTCGGGCAATAGAATTTTGGTGTTAATGCATGTTGGAGACATAGTATTATGAACTATGCTCATGAAACATACCACACCCAAAAAATATGCAAAAGGTGTGGCCTAATCTCATCCATACTCATGTCAATTTTTCAATCAACTAGCATTAGGACTTTGAGATGTCATAGGCCAAATGGAAATGAATGAATGAAGAAGAGGAGTGAGATGAAGTGGGAAGGGGATGAATGAAATCACAAATTAGTCAAAGGAGGACTTTTACCAAATTAATATCATTCATTCATTTTGGGAGATGGAATGTACATTCCATCAATCCCCTAAATCCAATGATATTAACTTGACAAAGTCAAATCAACCTTGACCAAGGTCCAACAACAATAAGCAAACTCAAACAAGTCAATACAAATGGTCAACAAAATTTAATTGACATTTATTCAATTAAAAATAATAAAAAAGTGCATTTAAATCAAATATGGTTTGTCCAATTCCTAAAATCTCATCAAAACACCAAAGAAATGGCCATGAGATTTATCATAGGTCAAACAAGGTCAAAGGACCTTGGAGAAAAAATTTCATAATTTTTGGACACTTAAAAATATTTTTAAACAATTAAAAACAAATGCAAAATCAATTAATTCATGAAAAATATTAATAATGATCCAAAAAGTTATTTTAATTCAGAATATGAAAGAGAAAAATATTTGAAATTTTTTGGTGAAAGTCCCATATTTTTTGGATCAATATTGAATTTAATATGAATTACTGAAGAAAATACAATTAAAATAAAATTTCAGAAAATCTAAATTACGTGGACCATCAGATCTCCCTCATTAATTGAGGTGGCAGATCAGATGGTCCAAAGCGCGCTATCCACCATGGACCTTAGTCAGCGCGTGGCAAATGTGGTATTCAAAACCAACGCTCAGGATTAGAACGTGAGGGATGAATCCAGTGGTTCAGATTCTAGCCAACTCATCGCCGGACCCAGAGCTCCGGTCATCTTCTCCGGTGGACCTCACCGGACTGGTCCACCATGAACCATCACCATAACGAAAAACAAGGACACGATCTTGAAGAAAAAATGGCACTGAGCTCGAATCTAACCTCCATTCACTCCAATTCCAAATATATTGAGAGATATGTGGAATTGAAATTTGAGGTACATGAACTGAGTTGTTTCGATTTGGCCTCAAAGTAACTCAATCTTCTTGCCTACATTGGTAGGACTTCAGACAACCAAAGAATCAATGGAATTGAGCAAGAATTTAAGAGAACTGAAGAGTTTAAAATTTCTGGAAAATACCTTCAATGAAGGTCTGGATTCGATGGATCTTGATCTTGCTTGTGCTTGGACTCACTCCACTTGCTTGCAGGAGAAGGATTGAATGGTTTAGAAGCAATGGATTCCTGGAGAATTGAATTCCAAAACAGTGGAGATTCAAGCTCAAATTCAAGAGAATTTTTCAGGCTTATCCTTTGAGAATTGAGGGTTTGAAGTGGGGGATCAAAGCTGGCGCCAATGTGTATCAAATTCTGAGCAATTGAAGCTCTATTTATAGCTGAATTGGTTGATAATTGCACACTCACTTTCACTTTCCAAATTTGGCAAATGGTAATGCCATGGTGCATGGGCGCACATAGGCCCATGAAATGATTGCTTGAGGTCCAAAATTGAGTATCAGATGCTTTGAAGTAAGCTTGGATTGCAAGGCAAATGTACATTGATGCTTGAAGCTTGACCCTTGCCAAGTGATGTCACCCTGTTTAAGCCATGTGCAGCCTATGTATTTCATGTCCAAAATGAATGAATTTGAGCTCTTTGGAAAGGTGAGATTAAGAGGAGCAAATTTCATGTTCAACACTTTTTCATTTTGAGCTTGGAACTTGGATAAATTGGAGGTGGAAGTTTGGAAAAATTTGACATATCAAATTTTTTCTAAGTGTCAAGCCATATGTCTCAATATTCCACCTTGCTTAACTTTTTATAGGAGCTTCAAATGAAAAAAGTGTCTTCATAAAAGTTGTATCTATCTCAAATACCTTCAAAATGGTCACCAATTTCATGTCATTTGGATTTGAAATGATAGAGTTATGCATTTTTGAAGTTTGGAAAAATCACTTGATCAAAGGTATAGGTCAAAAGTGACCTATAATGTAGCCTCATATCATATGCTCAAAAAAGTTGAATTAGCTCCTACTCCAAACATCAAAGTTGAAGTAGACACATTGAATTTGATTGTTAAACTTGTAAATATTCCATATCATAAAAATTGAGCAAGTTATGGCCTTGGGAAGTTGACTTTCAAATTAGGGTTTAGACAAAATGACCTATAATGTTTAAACATAGAAAATGATTTTCCAAGCAAAACTAGATCTAGGTCTCAACTTGAAAGTTGTTTGGAATGTCATTTATAGTATGTTTTCTCTTGGAATAATTTTCATATGGTGAAAATTGTAGGAGATAGGGTCTAGGGAGACCCAGTTTTGATCAGATGAATCCATCTGGCCAACCACCATCAACCAACTTGCTAACCTTCAATTCTCTTGACTTTATAGGCTAATGGTAGATCATATATCCATAAGATGATTAAATTTGAAGTGTCCCTTGAAATATTTGATCAATTGGTGAGATAGCTTGTTAGAGAAGTTACTCAAGATACCCAGTCAAACTAGGGTTTCCAAGGCAAATCACCCTCAAACTCTTGAAGAAAACTTGAACAATATAACATGTAGAGATCATTGGGACTCATATATGATGTTCATAACCATTCTTGAATCAATTCTTGGTTGTGCTCTTTATTCATGAGGGTCTTAAACCCTAGATGTGATCTTGATGAATCAATAAGATCAGGCCCTACCTACAAAAGAGTTAGACAAATACAAATACATATTTTTAGTGTTTTGGTTAGTAAAATGATAATATACAAGTATGATACAATCACAAAGTGCTTGGTGATCTCTCCCAAAACAAACCCAATGAAAGAGGGGTAAGGAGAATGCCAAGGTATGATCCCAATGCTAATGCTTATGATGGAATTACATGAGGGATCTTAGGGTCAAAATTGGGGTATTACATGTAACACCCTTCTAAATACCCCAAATTATTATAATTAAAATAACAATATATATTCATCAGAGTAATTATGCCCCGAAGGGTGTCACACAATCATTTCACAACATTTATCAAAATATCCTATCATGCTCATTTCTTTAATCAAAATAAGATTCTTTGCATAAATCGCAGCGGAATCAATTCAACATCAATGTAAAACATGTACACAATACATGTCAATCATTCAACAACAGAAATCGAATTAATTAAAACATCCCCTCCCGATGTTACATCTATCAGAGCATGACCCATAAGAAACTACTCTAGACTCCAAGCATTAGCTTCTACTCAACTCATTCCTCGTTACCTGAAAAATAGGCGTAAGGGTGAGTTCCTCAATCAATATAATAAGCATTATAGAACAATATGTAATGCCAAGTAATTAACACATTAATTCACCCTAATCAGACTACGCATTCAGCAACAGCAATATTCGTTCAAATATCATACTCAACAGTAGATTCTCAACCATATTCAACATCAATAACACAACACACAATACACATATAATACTGGAATACATCCATTCATATTATATGCCATACATTCATTATGCAATGAGACTCTATGCATGCGGTACCGACTATTTGTGAACATATAGTTCAACCTCACCGTCCAAACCCAGGCACGGCTACCAAGCTCACTAGTCCCACTCATTTGAGACATAGTGACTCACTCACTAATTCCTCACCATGGGAATTAGCTACCACCCCAAATGGGCCATGAAATGCACGCTACTCACCTAGCATGCAAACAATCAACAACAGTCCAAAAATGACTAAACTCACTAATTCCTCACCATGGGAATTAGCTACCACCCGAAGGCCACAATATGCATGCTAATCACCTAGCAATGCAACATCAACAATAATCAAGAATAGACACATGCTCACACTCTAAGCCATAATACAGTCTATTCACAAATGTATACATTCACATCATCATGTATACCATCACACATCATCAACATAATTAATCGCAAAAGCATATCATATCATGCCACAAAAGCAAACACAGTATTAGCACACTCTACTAATACCTATGCCACTCAAAACAACGGGAAATGATCCCTATCACATCATATCTCAGCTAAGTCGCATCACTCAGCCTAAACAACCAAAAACTGCACAACAGTAGCACAGCAAAAACACAATTCTGCCCATACGCGTATTGCCTCTGCCATACGCGTATTGCCCAAACTTGGCCAAACTCATACGCGTAATGCCCACTCTCATACGCGTATTGCGCGTTCCCTCGCCCAACTCATACGCGTATCACCTGTCTCATACGCGTATGCTACGCATATCAATCTCCTATTACGCGTACCAACAGAGACCAATTCACGTTCAAATTGTCATCTTTCTCACCCATACGCGTAAGGCTTCCCTTCATACGCGTACCAACATCTCATACGCGTATTGCCTAGTGCCATACGCGTATGATCAGAAACCAGAGCTCACAGATCTGCAATGGCTTTCTCTGCTACGAGATCTACCCAATTCAACCTTCTACAGTCCAAATTTTACACACAATTCATTCCTATCATCTATCACTAATCATACACTTTCGATTTTCACAATTTGCTAACCTTTCCATCTCAAATTCCTACGAATTTCGTCAATTATAATCAAATTTTCGTTCATCCCAAAAGTTTCACAATTCAGCATATATCATCCAATCAGAGGTAAAACAAATGGTCTATTACTACCCAGTACATATCATCCCATAATACCCGTTAATTGATGATAAACCCCCCTTACCTGAGTTAATCCGGCAGCTTCCGAGCTCCAAGCTTCTCCTTCCTTCAACCTTCGTTCTCTGGCTTTTTGCCCTTTCTGCCTCTTTTCCTTTTTCACGTGAAAATAACCTTTTTACCAAAAAAATGGGATTTTTCTAAATTCCAACTTATATATTATTCCAATAAATAATTATCCCAATAATTATTATTCCAAAATAATAATAAAATAATAATAATCCAAACTTCCAATTATTCAATTAAATTAATAAATAAAATATTAATTTAAATTAAATAATTAGCTTAGTTTAATTGGGGTGTTACAACTCTCCCCCACTAAAAGAGTTTTCGTCCTCGAAAACATACCTCAATCGAACAACTCCGGATAAGCCTCCTTCATCTGGCTCTCCAGTTCCCAAGTCACATTGCCACCTGCTGGTCCTCCCCAAGCTACCTTCACCAAGGCAATCTCTTTACCCCGCAACTGCTTCAACTCTCGATCCTCGACCCTCATAGGTGATGTTTCAACAGTCAGGTTATCTCTCACCTGTACATCATCTACTTGGACTACATGTGACGGATCATGAATGTACCTCCTCAACTGAGACACATGAAAAACATCATGCAAATTCGCAAGCGACGGTGGTAAGGCGATACGATAGGCTACCCCTCCTATCCTCTCCAAAATCTGATAGGGACCAATAAATCGAGGTGTCAACTTCTTCGACTTCAAAGCTCGACCAACCCCAGTTATCGGAGTAACACGAAGAAACACATGGTCTCCCTCTTGGAACTCAAGTGACTTCCTCCTCTTGTCATGATAACTCTTCTGACGACTCTGAGAAATTCTCATCTTCTCCTGAATCATCTTAATCTTTTCCGTAGTCTGTTGAACAATCTCCGGTCCAACCACAGCACTCTCACCGGACTCATACCAACATAAAGGCGTCCGACATCTCCTACCATACAAAGCTTCAAACGGTGCCATACCAATACTCGAATGAAAACTATTGTTGTAGGTGAACTCAATCAAAGGCAAATAACAATCCCAAGCACCTCCTTTTTCCAAAACACAAGCTCTCAAAAGATCTTCTAATGACTGAATCGTCCTCTCAGTCTGACCATCAGTCTGCGGATGATATGCAGAACTCAATCTCAGCTTAGTTCCCAAAGCCCTCTGCAAACCTTCCCAGAACTTCGATGTAAATCTAGGATCTCTGTCCGAAACAATACTCGACGGAATACCATGCAAACTTACAATCTTCTCAATATACAACTCGGCTAGCCTCTCTAACGGATAATCCATTCTGATCGGAATGAAATGAGCCGACTTCGTCAATCTGTCAACAATCACCCAAATAGCCTCAAAATTCTTACTTGTCTTCGGCAAACCAGAAACAAAATCCATACTGATACTATCCCACTTCCACTCTGGAATAGCCAACGGTTGCATTAGCCCAGACGGCTTCTGATGCTCAATCTTTGACTTCTGACAAGTCAAACAGGAATAAACAAAACTCGCAATTTCTCTCTTCATTCCTGGCCACCAAAATAATCTTTTCAAATCATGATACATCTTCGTAGCTCCAGGATGAATACTCAAACCACTACGATGTCCTTCTTCAAGAATACTCTTCTTAAGTCCTGTAACATCTGGAATACACACCCGATTACCAAATCTCAAAACACCATTCTCATCAACTCGGAATTCACCACCCTGACCTTGATTCACTAAAGTCAACTTATCAACCAAAAGCATATCAGATTTCTGACCCTCTCTAATCTCATCCAGAATACTACTTGTTAACTTCAACATTCCCAATTTAACACTATTGTGGGTACTCTCACACACCAAACTCAAGTCTCTGAACTGCTCAATTAAATCCAATTCCTTAACCATTAACATAGACATATGCAATGATTTCCGACTCAATGCATCAGCCACCACGTTTGCTTTACCCGGATGGTAATTCAAACCAAAGTCATAATCCTTCAGAAATTCTAACCATCTTCTCTGTCTCATATTCAGCTCTCTCTGATCAAACAAATACTTCAAACTTTTATGGTCACTGAAAACTTCAAATCTTGATCCATACAAATAATGCCTCCACAACTTCAGAACAAATACCACAGCTGCCAACTCTAAATCATGTGTCGGATAGTTCCTCTCATGAACCCTTAGTTGTCTCGAAGCATAAGCTATAACCTGCTTATTCTGCATCAACACGCCACCCAAACCCAACAAGGAAGCATCACAGTAAACCTCAAATGGTTCCGACGAACTCGGTAATATCAGAATAGGAGCAGTAGTCAACCTTCTCTTTAACTCTTGGAAACCTTCTTCACATTTTGAGTCCCAAACAAACGCTTGCCCCTTTCTGGTCAACATTGTCAACGGTAACGCCAACTTGGAAAATCCCTCAATGAATTTTCTATAATAACCTGCAAGTCCAAGAAAACTCTTTATCTCAGAAACTGACTTCGGAGCTTCCCACTTAGATACCGCTTCTATCTTAGAAGGATCAACAGCAACACCACCTCTTGAAATCACATGACCAAGGAAACTGACCTCTTCCAACCAAAATTCACACTTTGACAGTTTAGCAAATAACTTCTTTTCTCGTAAAACTCCTAAAACCACTCTCAAATGCTCAGCATGCTCTTCTTCAGATTTCGAATACACCAAAATGTCATCAATAAACACCACCACAAACTGATCTAGGTACGGATGGAAAATCCTATTCATATACTCCATAAATACTCCAGGCGCATTAGTCACACCGAAAGGCATTACAGAATACTCATAATGTCCATACCTTGTTCTGAAAGCAGTCTTCTGAATATCCTCAGTTTTCACACGTATCTGATGATACCCAGACCTCAAATCTATCTTGCTGAACACACTAGCACCAACCAATTGATCCATCAAATCATCAATCCTCGGTAAAGGATACCGATTCTTGATCGTCACTTTATTCAATTGCCTGTAGTCCACACACAACCTCATAGTACCTTCTTTCTTTTTAACCAGCAACACTGGTGCACCCCAAGGTGACACACTCGGGCGAATAAATTTCTTATCCAACAAATCTTCCAACTGACTCTTCAATTCAGCTAGCTCAACAGCAGACATACGGTAAGGAGCCATCGATATCGGTCTAGTACCAGGTACCAAATCAATCGAGAACTCAACTTCACGCTCTGGCGGCAATTCATTCACTTCTTCCGGAAACACATCAGGAAAATCACACACCACAGCGAGATTGCCAATCACCAGTTTATCTTTAGCCTCCAAGGTTGCTAACAGCATAAACAACTCTGCCCCATCTGCCACTTCCTCATTCACCTGCCTGGCTGATAGAAACAAACTCTTGCCTTCCTCAATCTCAGGAAAGATCACAGTCTTATCAAAACAGTTGAGGGAAACTCGGTTAAACACCAACCAGTTCATACCCAAGATAACATCAATCTGCACTAATGGAAGACACACAAGGTCTATCCCAAAGTTCCTACCAAAAATACTCAAAGGGCAACTTAAACAAATTGAAGTAGTAGTCACTGAACCCTTCGCAGGAGTGTCAATCACCATACTACCAAACATCTCAGATATTTCTAACTTAAGTTTCACAACACAATCCAAAGATATAAAGGAATGAGTCGCACCTGTGTCAATAATAGCTACAAGAGGAAAGCCATTAATATAACACGTACCTCGGATCAAACGATCATCTGCAGAAGTCTCAGAACCTGATAAAGCAAAAACCTCGCCTCCTGACTGATTCTCTTTCTTCGGCTTAGGACACTGTGGACTGATATGACCCAACTCTCCACAGTTGAAACAAGTCACAGTCTTCAACCGGCAATCTGCAGCTAAATGACCACCTTTTCCACATTTGAAACACTTCTTCTCATTACTGGTACACTCATGGATACGATGTCCAGCCTGACCACATCTGTAACACTTAACAGGAGCACTAGAATCTCCCCCACTAGTCCTCTTCGTCCCACTTTGCCTCTGAAAACCTTTGCCAGCTGCATACGGTTTTCCACGATCCATCTGATTCTTGCCTCTCCTATCAACTCTCTGCTGATAGCTCTCAGCTCTTGCCTTGGAATCCTGTTCGAAAATCCTGCAACAGTCAACCAAATCAGAAAACACTCTAATCCTCTGATATCCAATCGCCTGCTTGATCTCGGGACGCAACCCGTTCTCAAACTTCACACACTTGGAAAATTCCCCAGCAGCCTCAGCATAGGGAGTATAATACTTAGACAACTCTGTGAACTTAGCAGCATACTCCGTAACAGACCGGTTACCCTGCTTCAATTCCAAGAACTCTATCTCTTTCTTTCCTCTGACATCTTCGGGAAAATACTTCCTCAGAAATCTCTCTCTGAATACAGCCCAAGTAATCTCAGCATCTCCAGCAGCTTCCAACTCAGTGCGGGTAGCAACCCACCAATCATCAGCTTCTTCTGACAGCATATGTGTACCGAACCTGACCTTCTGGTTATCAGCACACTCAGTTACTCTGAAGATCCTCTCTATCTCCTTCAACCACTTCTGAGCACCATCTGGATCGTATGCTCCTTTGAACATTGGAGGATTGTTCTTCTGGAACTCACTCAACTGACGAGCAGCTCCCATTCCCACAACATTTGGATTCCCTCCAAGTACTCCAGCTAGCATACCCAGAGCCTCAGCAATCGCAGCATCATCTCTACCTCTTCCAGCCATCTCTATTCTGAAAACCCAACAAGCTAAAACAATAAGTACTGATAGGGTTACACAACACCTATCCCGTACAGGGGAAACAGAAAAATTACGACTCGACTCGACCGACTATGCTCTGATACCACTAATGTAACACCCTTCTAAATACCCCAAATTATTATAATTAAAATAACAATATATATTCATCAGAGTAATTATGCCCCGAAGGGTGTCACACAATCATTTCACAACATTTATCAAAATATCCTATCATGCTCATTTCTTTAATCAAAATAAGATTCTTTGCATAAATCGCAGCGGAATCAATTCAACATCAATGTAAAACATGTACACAATACATGTCAATCATTCAACAACAGAAATCGAATTAATTAAAACATCCCCTCCCGATGTTACATCTATCAGAGCATGACCCATAAGAAACTACTCTAGACTCCAAGCATTAGCTTCTACTCAACTCATTCCTCGTTACCTGAAAAATAGGCGTAAGGGTGAGTTCCTCAATCAATATAATAAGCATTATAGAACAATATGTAATGCCAAGTAATTAACACATTAATTCACCCTAATCAGACTACGCATTCAGCAACAGCAATATTCGTTCAAATATCATACTCAACAGTAGATTCTCAACCATATTCAACATCAATAACACAACACACAATACACATATAATACTGGAATACATCCATTCATATTATATGCCATACATTCATTATGCAATGAGACTCTATGCATGCGGTACCGACTATTTGTGAACATATAGTTCAACCTCACCGTCCAAACCCAGGCACGGCTACCAAGCTCACTAGTCCCACTCATTTGAGACATAGTGACTCACTCACTAATTCCTCACCATGGGAATTAGCTACCACCCCAAATGGGCCATGAAATGCACGCTACTCACCTAGCATGCAAACAATCAACAACAGTCCAAAAATGACTAAACTCACTAATTCCTCACCATGGGAATTAGCTACCACCCGAAGGCCACAATATGCATGCTAATCACCTAGCAATGCAACATCAACAATAATCAAGAATAGACACATGCTCACACTCTAAGCCATAATACAGTCTATTCACAAATGTATACATTCACATCATCATGTATACCATCACACATCATCAACATAATTAATCGCAAAAGCATATCATATCATGCCACAAAAGCAAACACAGTATTAGCACACTCTACTAATACCTATGCCACTCAAAACAACGGGAAATGATCCCTATCACATCATATCTCAGCTAAGTCGCATCACTCAGCCTAAACAACCAAAAACTGCACAACAGTAGCACAGCAAAAACACAATTCTGCCCATACGCGTATTGCCTCTGCCATACGCGTATTGCCCAAACTTGGCCAAACTCATACGCGTAATGCCCACTCTCATACGCGTATTGCGCGTTCCCTCGCCCAACTCATACGCGTATCACCTGTCTCATACTCGTATGCTACGCGTATCAATCTCCTATTACGCGTACCAACAGAGACCAATTCACGTTCAAATTGTCATCTTTCTCACCCATACGCGTAAGGCTTCCCTTCATACGCGTACCAACATCTCATACGCGTATTGCCTAGTGCCATACGCGTATGACCAGAAACCAGAGCTCACAGATCTGCAATGGCTTTCTCTGCTACGAGATCTACCCAATTCAACCTTCTACAGTCCAAATTTTACACACAATTCATTCCTATCATCTATCACTAATCATACACTTTCGATTTTCACAATTTGCTAACCTTTCCATCTCAAATTCCTACGAATTTCGTCAATTATAATCAAATTTTCGTTCATCCCAAAAGTTTCACAATTCAGCATATATCATCCAATCAGAGGTAAAACAAATGGTCTATTACTACCCAGTACATATCATCCCATAATACCCGTTAATTGATGATAAACCCCCCTTACCTGAGTTAATCCGGCAGCTTCCGAGCTCCAAGCTTCTCCTTCCTTCAACCTTCGTTCTCTGGCTTTTTGCCCTTTCTGCCTCTTTTCCTTTTTCACGTGAAAATAACCTTTTTACCAAAAAAATGGGATTTTTCTAAATTCCAACTTATATATTATTCCAATAAATAATTATCCCAATAATTATTATTCCAAAATAATAATAAAATAATAATAATCCAAACTTCCAATTATTCAATTAAATTAATAAATAAAATATTAATTTAAATTAAATAATTAGCTTAGTTTAATTGGGGTGTTACATTACACACCTCAACGTCCCCGTCCCCAAACTCGACGTCCCTTCGCCACGAGCAACATCAACTCAGCAGGAACGAACGATGTTAACTCGGTTTTGAATTGAGCAACGTTATAAGTCTCAATAGTGGGTAATGATTTTGATTTAGATCTGTCTTTGGTCTGTCTACACCCATTTCTATTTATTATTCCTTTTCCTATGAACTTGGATGGATTGCCTATCGGCGTCGGGGTTTTGTCGCAGTAATACACGTGTGTGTTGTTTCTTTTGCTGTTTGTTTTTATTGCATTGCAAAATCGATAGTGTGAATTGTTATTTCACTCTTGATTAAGTAGCAATGTGTACATCTAGTTAATTTTGGTTTTGTTTGGATATCGCATCAATAAAATGGTGTGGTAGGCGCATTAGAGTTGTTGTTTTTGTTCATATATTTTCAATGTCGATTTTTAGATTGGGAAGTTTGTTTGGAATATCAATTTATGATGGCAATGTTGTTATGTCCATGGTGAACATTTATGTGCTTTATTTATTGTTCATGCCATTCCATTTTTTGATCTGGGTTGCTTGTGTTGTGAGAAAAAATGGACGAATAAGAGGAGAATTAAACCGACAGAACCTCATTATTTTCCTTGTTGACCCGTAGTACTACTTGTCATTTTCGGTTCATATTTACTTTCAATTCGCGTTTTGGTTGTATATATATATTTGGGAAGAGGACTTTCAACATATGAGAGGACTTGGTGGAGTTGTAGAGCTTATGGCTCCCTACCACCAAGTCTTAGGTTCGATACCTGGTGCCCCAAGTTTATGTTTGTCTTCTCTCTTTTTTCCCTTCCTTTTAGTGAGGTTTATGTTATAAATCCTTAAGCGCATGTTTTTATTTAATAATCACCCATGACCCAGTGGTAGAGGCATCCGATGCTTCCCACTAGGTATGGGTTCGACCCTTGTGCAACTCACTTTTTACTTATTTCATTTATTTGTACCATTTTTCTTTTTTTCTTTTAATCTTTCTATATTTTATTCTCATTTTTCCGACACTTGTTGATTTTAATGCTTGTCCTTGATTTATTTTCATTGATTGAACATCGAGTTTTGATCTATGGATTCAGCAATTCTCATGATGTTTATCCATGATTATTTTTTATCGATATATCGATATTATCTCGCAGCGTTTTGATTAATCGCATATGACATTCCAATTATTGTCAATATGCGCAAACCGGCTTTGAGCACATTACCTAGATTTTGTTTTTTCCCCCCTCAATTTCCATTCGCCTTGCACGTCTTTGTGTTATGTGACCTTGATTCGCATCCTCGCATCCCGATTTTAATCCGTGCCCATCCCGATTTTACTTCTTTCAATTTAATTTTTGAATGTCTTGTAAGTATAACTTGGTGTTTGTTTGTTTATTTTCTTCACATGGCTTACTCTTGGGCCTTCTTACAATGAGACGGTTCTCTTGCTCCCACACTCATGCATTGCTTGTTTGTTGGCTGGGCCCAATTTAATTGTTTCATTATTTTGAATCCACATTCGACAAAATGTACCCCCATTCCCATGATGTGTAATAATTTTACTGCTTTTATTTCTTTATTTGCTTGATTGTTTATTTAGTACTAACACAAGAATAAAACCAACTTCTTTCCAAAAGATCAAAAAAGTAATGACTCGATCCAACATCGAGTATTTTCTCAATAAACAAATTAATCTATTTCTATCCATTTCTTCTTCTTTCAAACCACTTCATCCAAATCTTTCTCAATTTCTCATTAAATGCTTGATCCAACGTCAAGCCATTTTCATAATAAAACTCAAAAATACTTAACCATTATTCAATACTTTTCAATAAAGATGGAAATGGAACGAGGTGGATACCACGAGCTCCTGAGACTAAGATTCGAGATGGATATCTCGCCCATCTTAGCTCTCGCCATCATTCAAAATTATCAATGCGGTTTCGTCAAACCCTTTTCTCAATCAAATCTCTAAAACACATACAAATATCAAACCTTTTTTAATATATGATGGAAATGGAATGTGGTGGATACCATGCACTCTTGAGACTAGGATTCGAGATGGATATCTCGCCCATCCAAGTTCTCTCCATTACTCAAAACATATTCAAACCAATCAAACTTTTTTCTCACCGTCGTACGATTAACCCTTAAACTCTTTCTCAAACGAAAGGTATTTTGTTTCAAGACGATGCAAAGTAATGTTTCATCCATTTGAACGTGTGAGTAAGCTTACGACGTTGCATGCGAATGTTGATTTGTAAATCCATTCGGTCGTGATGCAAACGTCCCCTTCTCCACATGTTTTGGGTAGTCCAACAATGTTTTCGTCGATTGACACAAAGTAGCTTTCGCTGGAATCGACCAACAAATAAACATTTTCTACCTAGAACTACGTAAGCCTTGAGTTCTCTATTGCACCCAGAGATACGTAGGAGCATGATTTATAAATCTTGTCAGGCTCATTAATAAAAAACTTAGGTTTAGCCCCTTCATTGAAAATATCCAAAAACATTTTCCCTTTTGTTTTCCTCTTTCCCACCTAATAACTTGAGAAGCCTAACATTTTAAACTGACACTAACTCGCACAACTAACCTAACAATTCCCGTTGAGTACAACGGACATGATGGGTGCTAATACGTTTCCCTTGTGTAATCGACTCCCTAACCCTGATATTGGTTACGATGACCATAATCATTGTCGTTCTTTCTTGAGTTTTATCGATATTTACCCTTTCCTTTTTAGGAATAAATAAAGTTCGGTGGCGGCTCTGTTCAGTCCATCATTATGAGTGTGCGATTGCGCTTCACTAGGTCGTGTTATCATTTTTTTCAAGGTGCGATAGATGGTGACTGTGCTGGGGAGCGAACCCAGAATCTGTGGTTTCCCTTAGTGAGCCATACCTAGTTAGGATGTTTGTGTCCTTTGTTTATTCAATTGTGTGGCTTTTCTTTATAGTTTTTGTTATCTTTATTGTCATATTGATATATCTGTTGTATATTGGTTCCATTATGTTTTCGTATTTGGATATTTTGATTGCAAACCATATGGAAAAGACTTTGTACCCGAGTCTAGAGTGAAAATACATAAGATATGATGATGGTTGAGTAGTACAAACTCCCGAGGTGAATACTTCGTAAGAGTCGGTATGAGAACCTCACTTAGAGTAGATCCTTTTGCAAATATTGTCGCCCGAGGTGAATACTTCGTAAGCTTCAATGTTTCAAGGGGGTCCATGACTCTAAGGACCTTTTAGAATATTGAACCTCAAGGGGGTCCATAACTTTGAGTACACTGTCTAGAACCGGAGTCGATGGTTGCATAGTACAGACTCTCGAGGTGAATACCTCGTAAGGGTCGGTACGAGAACCTCACCCAGAATAGATTCCCTTAATAGAGTTGATGACCGGAAAGCCTTTTCCATAAGCATAAAACATTCTCGTGAATCAGTGACTCTGGGGGTCCTTTATAACAAAAACCCTAAATCATACCCGGTGAGAACCGCATTTTGGAAAGCAATCAGATTCATCCGTACCTCGGACCTTTGAACCTGTACCAAAAAAATATTGCATTCATCCATTCATTACATACGCATGAAAATCAAAACTCTTAGTTTGTTTCATATTATTTCAGGAATTCAAGACTTGTTAGCAAAATGAATCCTGAGAGAAGAAGCATTTTTTAGTTCAAATACAAGAAAATGGACCTTGTCAGCCTGCAGAAGTTGAGTGCCAAAGTGACGCCGGTCAAACTCACCAGCTTTGTGGAAGACTATGGAAGAATTCTTAATATCTTGGATGAGAAGATGGACATGATGACTGCTGTGACTATTGCTCAGTTCTATAATCCACCTCTACATTGTTTCACATTTTCTGATTTCTAGTTGGCTCCTATCTTGGAGGAATTCAAGAGGATTATAGGCCCGAATTTAAGGGATCATAATCCCTTTCCTAAGTTTGATAAAGGTATTCCTCCCAAGAGGATGACTTTAGCTTTGGGTTAAAGTTTTCTAAAGTTGTAGCAAATTGGGATGTGAAAGGAATCTTCAGTGGTTTTTCTAGAAAGTTCTTGCAAGATCAATCTTTGAAGATGGAGAAAGATGGGAATTTGAAAGATTTCTATGTCGTGTTATCTATGTTGGTATATGGGATAATTCTCTTCCCAAATATTGACCATTTTGTGGATCATCTGGCTGTGAAGATCTTTTTCTCTGGTAACCCTGTACCGTTTCTCCTAGCTAACCTTCATTATGCTCTCCATGAGCGCCATGAGAAGAAGGGAGGAAATATCTTGTGTTGGGTGCAGTTGTTGCATGCTTGGTTTAGATCTCATATGCCCGAAGAAGACCCATTTGTCTCAAAAGAACTCAAGCTCTCTCAGAAGCTAGCTTATCTCACCTCTAGTCATGTTAAATGGTATATTAGAGATTGAGAAACCAAGGATGTTATTGTTAGCATTGGGGACTTCCCCAATGTACCTTTGATAGAAACCAGGGGTTTCATCAACTATAACCCCGTGTTATCCTTGAGGAAGCACGGTTACCCCATGAATGACCCTCCAAGAGCTGAAGCTTTAGAGTCTTTTATCTTGAACAATATTGAAGTAGATCACCCAACAGTGAAAAAGATCAAGATATCATGGCAAGAAATTATCAGAAAGGATAAACAATTGGGTAAAAGAAATGTCATTGCCCGAGAGCCTTATACCTGTTGGGTGAGAGAGGGGTTAAAATGGTTAAACTCCTTTTCCCATCTGATCCTTCTATCTATCCTTTGGTTCCTTAGCTAGAACCTATATTGCCTGAAGATGTGGAGAAGCTTAATGCCTAGATTAAGGAGCTGGAATTGGAGAATAATGACTTAAGGATTAAGCTCGGCCGAGTCTCGATGGAGAATGGAAATTTGAAAGATAGCCAGTAGAAGAAGGATAAAGAACTTGAAGTTTCCAACAAAAGGGCTAGAGAGTCTGATGCAAGGAGAGAAAAGTTCGGACAAGCACTCCAAGGTACAAAATATGTGTTCAAGACTAAGAATGAAGAGCTGGATCAAGATATACTCCAGATTCAAAAGCTCAATAAAACTCTAGAGTTGACCCTTGAGATGAAGAGGGAAGCACATTTGATCTCTAAGATTCGTACTCGTGAGCTTGAGAACACCATTCAGAGATACAAGGATACTTTGGATCATGAGAATTTGAGGACTGAAGAGTCATAAAGAGTTTGTACATGTTTGAACTATCAGTTGGAGCAAGCCGATATCAGGATCCAAACACTTGAGAGTATGTATCAAGATGATGCTTATATGCTGTTGACAAATGAGTGCAGATACTGGAGAATTCTATAGAGATATAGAGGTAACCAAGGCTGTAGACTTGCGTATCATTCAAGACCTTCAAAGACTTTATGCTGAGTGGAAAGGCAAATTTCTGAGGCTGTCGAGATTTGCAAATTCCATCATGCTAGAGCTACATGGGAAATTGCAAGAAGTTGATTGGTGCATGTCTCCAAAGAACACTCCGCATCAAGTTTTTAATTTCATTAAATTTTGTAAGATGATGTTGGAGGGGTTGACCACCGACCTTGCTACGGTTCGGAAGGCCTGTATGTCGTAGGCATTTACTTGTATTTGAACCTTGTTCTAAATTAATGAAAAAATTGCTTTTGGGATTCATTTTATTGTGTTTTATTACTTTATTGCTTTGAATACTTGCGAACAAATGTTGTGATATTTCTGAAATGAATAACTAAAACTAACCATGAGTTTTGCAAACAAAGATGCATCTGTACATGCATTTATACATTTTCAAAATAAAGTCTTACTTCGTCCTTTCTTCCTTCAATTTCACACGGAATCTTCAACATCCATATAATACACGTGCCCGAGCAAGACAAAGGATGGTTGAACAAGAGCAGTAAAGCGCTCGAGTTAGAGCTAAATTAGACGAAATCAAGGGGGGCATGTCCCATATAAGAGAAATGCTCCAAGTTTTGACTTTCAGATTTGAAGCTCCATAAGCGACCGTGATTTTGGAGATCACGGGCCCAGTGAAGCTAGCGGAAATATACCCTAACGTATTTGTAAGACCCCAATTTTGACCCTAAGATCCCTCATGGCATCATAACATTGCATTTGCATTGCCTCAAGGATCTTTAGCATCTTGGTTCCCTTTGCCTTTGGATGGGACTCCTTGTGATTGGTTTGAGATCACCAAGCATGCTTGAATTATACATCATTGTTTCTCTTACTTTTGTTTACTAACTAAAAGCACAAAAATGTGTCACTAACATCTTTTGTTTGAAGCTTGAGTATCATCCAAGACAATTTGTGGGTTCTATTTAGATGATCAGTCAACACAAGGGAATGGCTTGAGATACTTCCAACAGGTTCAAATGGGGTCTATTCGTCAGTCAAAACGTTAATCTTGAAGGAGCAAAAGTTTGTTCATGAGCTGTCATGCTCGCTAGGCGAGCAGAATGGATCGCCTAGCGAGTCCCAAGAAAAGCCACCAGAATCACCTACGCTCAGAGGAATTTCTTGAACTGTCATGCTCGCTAGGCGAAGCCCACGTGTTTAAAAAAAAACGAAATAAAAAAAAATAAAAAAAAAATAAAAATAAATAAATAAATAAATAAATAAATAAATAAAATATAACAGAACAATTTTGGACTTGGGCCTCTCTCATTTGAGCCCACAGGTCCACAAAAATCAGGTTATAAATTCAGAGATTCAGTGAAACAAAAGGAATTCTATTCCTATTACCCTGGCAGGGAAAAAGATAGTGAGAGAAGAGCTAACAGAGTTCAAAGCAACCTCCAGAGGCTGAAGGAAACTCATCTGCAAAGAGCCAATTCCATCTCATATAAACCCTCAGATTGCTTTGCAAACCCAACCGGGCAATTCAATTTCATTCGATCTCTCCAGACAGGTTTGCCTTATTCCCATTACTTTATGCTTTTAATTTGAATGCTCTGAATGTATGAGGTATTATGGGTGAATTTGATACCCTTTTGATGCATGTGTTTCGCAAGAGGTTTAGGCCTCATACCCTTGGTTGCTTTTTGTGAGCTTTTTGTGAGATTTTTGTGAATTTTAATGGCATGATTCATGTGGTTATATTTTGATTTGGGGGCAACTCTTGATTACCCTATCCTGTTTGCTCTAACCTGTTTTGTGTTTGTTATGGCATTCTTTTCTCCTAATTCCCTCATATTACTCTAACCTGTTTGTTGAGTTTTTGTGAGGGCTCACATACTCTTGCAGGGATAGCTTGCTTGGTGTTCCACTTTATTTGTGGGGTACCACCTGGAGGTCTATTCCGATTACCTGTACTGACTCGCTTTCTTTGATGGTGTTTAGCTTGGAAGAGTCTTTGGGTTTCTTATTTATCTTAAATTGTTGTTGCTTCGGATCTTTATCCGCGTGGTACTTTATTTTTCCCGCATTTTACCGCTTTCTTAGGTTTCGCATAGCCTCTCGTGGCATGTCATTTAAGGTTGCGCGGTTCCTTCATCTAGGACTGCCTTTTTGCATGAGCATCCCTAAACACCCCAATCTCATTGATTTTTTTTCTCCTAAGAACACGTTTACTCCTTCTACTACAGGCGAGTAAGTCTCCAAAGGTCGAGCATCCGGTAGATTGCGTAGTAACGTCGTTCAACCCTTACCCCGTAGTTAGTCGAACTACGTTTCACTCTGATTCTCATTCCAGATGAGATACGTAGGCATAAGACACGATGTCTTAGCGAGCACACTCCTCTTTAACCCATAGATAGCCGAGCTACGAAGACTCTGATTCTCAGATTCAGATGAGATACGTATGTAGTGGATGCGACGTCCGTGCGAGTCATCTTCTTTTGACCCTTCTTTTAGTAAGTAGTACATTAGATAAACATACACGCTTTTCTCATCCCTTCAATCATGTTTGCACAAATAATTTTTTACAAAACAACAACCTTTGCAACAAATGTGAAAATGGCTCCCTAGGAGTACCTATGATGCTTTGGGTGCCTAATACCTTCCCATTGCATAACCAACCCCCTTACCCGGATCTCTGACATTTTTACTAGTTTTTGATTCGATAAAACTTTTAGGTTTTTGTTCGCTTTCTAACCATTCCTTTGGATAAATAGAAGTGTGGTGGCGACTCGACTTGTATGATTTACCTTGGATTTAGTCAATATCTCTAATGGTAACGAATACCCCGCTACAGAAAAGTGGCGACTCTGCTGGGGAGATGAAATCCTAGTGGGTTTTGCCTACTTTTCATATTTGTTGTATTGTATTGTATATTTTTTTTGTGACATATTTTTGTGCAATTTGGGATTACTGTATTGTATGTAATGATTGAATTGCTTGAATATTAATTCCTTGTATGCTTGGTGATCTTTGTGAGATGAGTTCTATACCCGAACTCGAGTGCACTTAGGATAGGAGAATGGCATAGTCTTGTCGACTTGTATGGAGTTATTCCTTAGCAAGTTGACTTGCAAGCCCATTCACTTGGTGGAGGTCATGCTAGGATCAATAATGTCACACAAGTAGTTGTGGTTAGACATTACTTTTTCCAATATAGACCTTAGAAGCCAAGGACCTTAGTTTACCAAAGCCATCTTGACCTATTCGTAGGATGTAGTGCAAAAGTCGTTCAAGTGTAAGATTTGATACGATTGTTACGCGATACTACACTCATAAGAGTCTCTCTTGAGAACATTTTTGGAATACGAGTAGTCGTTCCTCCGATGATATCCAAAAGATGGGATGATGACTATGGGAACCTTTTGTAGAACATGTTTGGCAGGTTTAAACCTTAGTACACTCCCTTTGGGTGGTTCTTAACAAACCCTTGATTCATGGTTGATCCGTTCAGGTATCCTTAATATCAATGGAACTTGGGTGTTAATAAGGTGTAAACCATAATCCACCAAAATGGATGATTGATATTAAGGATAACATGATCCATCCCATGACCTTTGTTTGGTGTGCTTTGCTTGATCCTTGAGTGTGATTGTTGCATTCATGCATTTATGCACCCATTTGCATTCATATCATCAAAATAATAAGAAAATTTTCAAGGAACTTAAGAGGTCTATTTGCAAAATTTTCAAACATGGAAAGACAAAGAAGGAATACAAAGAAGTACAGTTTCAGACAACCAGATTTGAAAGAGTTAAGGAATCTGACATCCTATGTATTAGATCCTTTGGGTTTCAAAGCTTGTTTTGGGAAGCTTCTCCCTCTTCTGACTACTCAGGTGGATGAAGGATTGATGAGTGTATTGGTGCAGTTTTACGATCCTTTGTACCGTTGCTTCACGTTTCCGGATTTTCAGCTTTTGCCTACACTTGAGGAGTATGCTTATCTTGTGGGTATACCTGTTCTAGATCAGTTGCCCTTCAATGGCTTGGAAAGGGTTCCTACTTCTCAAGAGATAGCAGACATGTTACACATAGATGAATCTCTGGTTGATGCTCATATGACTACCAAAGGGGGAATTCAAGGCCTCCTTTCTGAGTTCCTCATCACTCAAGCTACTATGTATGGGAAGGCCATGAGTGAGGATGCCTTTGAGGCCATATTTGTACTTCTCATCTATGGGCTAGTGTTATTCCCCAACATCGACAAGTTTGTGGATGTGAACGCTATTAGGATTTTCTCTACTCTTAATCCCGTTCCGACTCTGTTGGGCGATACCTACTTCTCTTTGCATATGAGGAATGCAAAGGGTGGTGGCGCCATTGTGTGTTGTTTGCCTCTGTTGTATAAGTGGTTTATTTCTCACTTACCTCAGACGGTCGCTTTCAAGGAGAACAAGGAATGTATACGGTGGTCCACGAGACTTATGTCTCTCACTAATGATGATATCTCTTGGTATAACCGTGTGTATGATGGTGTGCAGATTATTGACTCTTGTGGCGAATTCTCCAATGTACCTCTTCTTGGTACATGTGGTGGGATTAACTACAATCCTGTTTTGGCACGTCGGCAGCTTGGGTTCCCCTTAAAGGATAAACCCAATAACATTCTGTTAGAGGGTGTATTCTTTCAGGATGGTAAAGATCCCCAAGGCTTGAAAGCTAGGATGGTCCGCGCTTGGCGCAAGATTCATAGGAAAGGAAGGAAAGAGTTGGGTCCTAAGAATTGCATCGCTTTGGAGCCTTACACTGTTTGGGTTAGGAAGAGGGTGTCTGAGTATCTCATGCCTTACGAGTATCCGAGACCTACACCTATGATTATGGTTGGACCTTCAATCCTCCCTAATCAAGGAGTAAAGGAGTTGAGAGACGAAGACCGTTCACGTGCCTGGATCCGTGAACGTGAAGAGTTGCTTCAGCAGATTAAGGAGAAGGATGCGTTGATTGAGTTTCTTGAGCATCAGGTTATTGATGACCCTGATGATGTATGGACTTCTCTACTTCCTCAGTCTTCTAAGTTCTGGAAGAGGAGGTATGATCGACTCGCCAAAGAGAAGGCCGATATGGAGGCAGCCTACGAGAGGGAGGTGAAGAGGCTTCGCGCATCTTATCTTCCTGTGTCCCAAGCTTTGGATGATTGTTTCTAGGGATCCATAGGATGATTATTTTCCTATTCCCTTGTATCAGAGGGAAGGATCTTTTCGGAAAGTCTGCTGCCGATCTCTGCTTGGTTCCCAACGTAAAGATTCTGGTGAAGTTCAAAGTCCCCGACTTTGAAAAATACAAAGGAAACACTTGTCCTCTCAGCCACCTGGTCATGTATGCTAGGAAGATGTCGACTCAAACCGATAATGACCAACTACTCATCCACTACTTTCAGGACAGTCTGTCCGGTGCCGCTTTGCGTTGGTACATGGGTTTAGACAACGTGAACATCCGATCCTTCAATGATCTCGGCGAAGCCTTCGTCAAGCAGTACAAGTACAACATGGATATGGCTCCCAATAGAGATCAATTGAGAGCCATGTCCCAGAAGGATAAAGAAACATTTAAGGAGTACGCCCAGAGGTGGCAACACAGATCGTGCCTCCGCTAGAAGAGAAAGAGATGACTAAGATCTTTTTGAAGACTTTAAGTTCTTTTTATTATGAGCGGATGATTGCTAGCGCTCCTTCTGACTTCACCGAGATGGTAAATATGGGGATGCATCTAGAAGAAGGGGTCCGTGAAGGACGGTTAACCAGAGAAGAAGGCTCTTCTGCCAAACGTTATGGTGCGTTTGCAAAGAAGAAAGATGGAGAGGCACATGCTGTGATCTCTCATGAGAAACCAAGAAGACCCTCTGTGAGGAGGAAGACTGTGCGTCCCGCCAGTAACCAGCACCAGGTGGCTCATATAGCACCTGTTTTCAGAGACAATCAACAGTATCAGCAACATAGTTACAATCAGCAACCACATCCGCAATATCAGCAACAACAGCACCGACCGCAGCAGCAGGCCTACCAGCCTCGAAACAGTAATCAAACCAGCACGAGTTACGAGAGGAAAAGGGTCACCTTCGATCCTATTCCTATGACGTATGCAGAGTTATATCCCTCTTTGATAGAAAGGAAGCTGATTACTCCGAGAGACCCACCGGCTATACCTGCTAACCCCCAGTGGTGGTATAAGCCCGAGTTACATTGTGTTTACCATTCTGGTGCTCCCGGCCATGACGTGAAGAATTGTTACCCTTTGAAGACCAAGGTTCAAGACCTTGTGAGGTGTGGTATTCTATGTTTTGAGGACGTAGGCCCTAATGTGAAGAAGAACCCATTGCCCGAACATGGGAAATCTGTCAACATGGTCCAGGGTTGCCCTGGAAAATACAAGGTCAAATATGTCAGTCATATTCAATAGTCTCTGGTCCAGATGCATCGTTTGTTGTGTGACTACAGTCATTATGAGCATGACCATGATAGATGCCGAGTCTGCTCTGTTAACCGATTGGGTTGTTGCCAGGTGCGCAAGGATGTTCAGGAAATGCTGGACGAAGGAGTCATTGAGATCCTTCAAAACAGGAATGTTGATGAAAATGAGCCTGAGGTCAACGTGATTTCCCCAATGTTCCGGATACCCGAGCCTGTTATCATCAAGTACAATGGTAGCAAGCAGAAGGCTTCTCCCGCTCTGATCATTAAGCCTGCTGGTCCTGTGCCTTACTCTTCTGAAAAGGAAGTTCCCTATCGCTACAATGCCGTAGCAGTAGAGAATGGGAAAGAGGTGTCCTTGCCCTCTTCTTCTGTTGTGAATATTGCCGATGTTTGCGGTTTGACCCGTAGTGGCCGTGTATTTTCAGCACCGCCGAAGCCTCAAATTAATGCTGACTTTGTTGAACGCCCGATTGGGAACGTTGTGAATTCTCCGAATCCGGCACTTGCTGTTAATCCCTCCTCCGTACTGAAAACTCCTACTTCTGTTGGCCCGAGTGGCAATGTGAAAGAAGACTGTGATGAGATGCTGAGACTCATCAAAAGGAGCGAGTACAATGTTGTAGACCAACTTTTACAAACGCCATCCAAAATATCTGTGTTATCCTTACTCTTAAATTCAGAACCACACCGAGAGGCTCTGCAGAAGGTGTTGTATGTGGCATATGTGGATCACGATGTCACTTTGGAGCAATTCGATAGCATTATTGCAAACATTACTGCTTGTAAAAACCTGAGCTTTTGTGACTCTGATCTCCTTGAGGAGGGAAGAGATCACAACATGGCATTACATATATCTATGAATTGCAAAGACGATGCCATGTCCAATGTACTGGTGGACACTGGGTCATCATTGAACATACTGCCAAAGTCCACTCTCTCAAAGCTATCATATTAAGGGCCTCCCATGAGGCAGAGTGGGGTAGTTGTGAAGGCTTTCGATGGGTCTCGTAAGACCGTGATTGGGGAAGTTGATCTCCCAATCAAGATCGGACCAAGTGATTTCCAAATTACCTTCCAGGTTATGGACATTCACCCATCGTACAACTGTCTCTTAGGTAGACCATGGATTCACGAGGCAGGCGCCGTGACATCCACCCTACACCAGAAGTTGAAATTCGTGAAAAACAAGAAACTAGTGGTGGTAGGGGGAGAAAGTGCTCTCCTGGTTAGCCATTTGTCTTCCTTCTCTTATATAGATGCTGAGGTTGAAGTTGGAACTCCTTTCCAAGCTTTATCTATTGTTGAGCCTATTGAGAAGAGAACTCCTTCATTTGCTTCCTACAAAGATGCAAAGCTGGCCATTGAGCATGGTGCAACCACTGGTTTAGGAAAAATGATTGAGTTAGAAGACAACGAGTCCCGGGCTGGCATAGGTTTTTATTTTGGTACTTTCAACAAGCAAGGGTTATTCAAGAGTGGAGGTTTCATCCACACTGGTCTAGATGAGGAGGCTGCTGCTATCTTGGAAGAAGATGCAGAGGATTCTGGCAATTTCATCATCCCTGATGGGGTCTGCAACAATTGGGTCGCTGTGGATATTCCAACAGTTGTCCATAAGTCAACGTAATGATCACTTTGTTTAAAAAACCTTCTCCCATGCCAAAAGGAGGAATGATGACATTGATGACGCATAAATACAATGATATTTTCATTCAATAAATTCATGTTAAATGTTTGTTTTTCCATTTATTTTCCCTTTTCGCTTTTGCATGAAATTGGTGATCACATAAAACCTCAAAATGGAATAAAATCAATCTTTTCATCTGCATAATGATTTGCCTTGTTTGAATTCTAAAGCTTTTCATATCCAAAAATCATTATGCAGGTTGATTTCTAAACCCATTGAACATAATGACCCAACACCATCTCCCAATTTTGAATTCCCTATATTTGAGGCAGAGGAAGATGATGTTGAAGAGATTCCTGATGAGATCACCCGGCTACTTGAGCATGAAGAGAAGATCATTCAGCCGCATCTTGAGAATCTGGAAACAGTCAACTTGGAGTCTGAAGATTGTGTGCGAGAGGTAAAGATTGGGGCACTCCTGGAAGAATCTGTTAAGAAGGGGTTGATTAAGTTGCTACGAGAATATGTTGACGTCTTTGCCTGGTCATATGAAGACATGCCTGGTCTAGATACTGATATTGTGCAACATTTCCTACCTCTAAAGCCTGAGTGCATGCCTGTAAAGCAGAAGCTCAGAAGAACTCATCCTGATATGGCAGTGAAGATCAAAGAGGAAGTTCAGAAGCAAATTGATGCAGGGTTCTTGGTGACTTCTAGATATCCTCAATGGGTGGCCAATATTGTGCCCGTGCCTAAGAAAGATGGAAAAGTCCGGATGTGTGTGGACTATAGAGACTTGAATAAAGCTAGTCCGAAAGATGATTTCCCTCTACCACATATTGATATGTTGGTAGATAATACAGCTAAATTCAAAGTCTTCTCGTTTATGGATGGATTTTCCGGATATAATCAGATTAAAATGGCACTCGAGGATATGGAGAAGATAACATTCATCACACCTTGGGGAACATTCTGTTATCGAGTGATGCCCTTCGGTTTGAAGAACGCCGGAGCCACGTATCAACGAGCTATGACTACTTTGTTTCATGATATGATGCATAAGGAGATTGAGGTGTATGTTGATGATATGATTGCTAAGTCAAGAACGGAAGTTGAACATGTAGAGCACCTATTGAAGCTTTTTCAGCACTTGAGGAAGTACAAGCTTCGTCTAAATCCCAACAAGTCTACATTTGGAGTCTGTTCTGGCAAGTTATTGGGCTTTATTGTCAGTGAAAGAGGTATTGAGGTTGATCCTGTAAAGGTAAAAGCAATACAAGAGATGCCTGCGCCCAAAACTGAGAAGCAAGTCCGAGGTTTTCTTGGTCGCTTGAATTATATCTCCAGATTCATATCCCACATGACTGCCACATGTGCGCCTATATTCAAGCTCCTCCGGAAAGATCAGTCCCATGATTGGACCGAGGATTGCCAGAAAGCTTTCGATAGTATTAAAGAATATCTGTCTGAGCCTCCGATTCTGTCTCCGCATGTAGAGGGAAGACCTTTGATCATGTATCTGACTGTTCTTGAAGACTCGATGGGTTGTGTCCTTGGTCAGCAAGACGAATCAGGGAAGAAGGAGTATGCTATTTACTACCTGAGTAAGAAGTTCACTGATTGTGAGTCTCGATACTCAATGCTTGAAAAGACATATTGTGCTTTGGCTTGGACTGCTAAGCGCTTACGCCAGTATATGATAAATCATACGACTTGGTTGATATCCAGAATGGATCCAATCAAGTACATCTTCGAGAAGCCTACTTTAATAGGGAGAATTGCCCGTTGGCAGATGTTGTTATCTGAGTATGATATTGAGTATCGAGCTCAGAAGGCTATTAAAGGTAGTATCTTGGCTCACCATTTGGCACATCAGCCTATTGAAGATTATCAGTCAGTTCAGTATGACTTCCCGAATAAGGAAATTATGTATTTGAAAGTGAAAGATTGCGATGAGCCTACACTTGATGAAGGGCCAGAGCCTGGTTCCAGATGGAGTATGGTGTTTGATGGCGTTGTAAATCAGTATGGAAATGGTATTGGGGCCGTGATTATTACTCCTCAGGGCGCGCATATTCCTTTTACAGCAAGGCTAACTTTCAAACGCACGAATAATATGGCTGAGTATGAGGCCTGTATTATGGGATTGGAGGAATGTATTGATCTAAGGATCAAGCATCTTGATGTATATGGTGATTCGGCCCTCGTTGTTAATCAGATTAAGGGTGAATGGGAAACGAATCAGCCTGGCCTCATTCCATACAGAGATTATGCGAGGAGGATTTCAACGTTCTTTACTGAGGTTGACTTCCATCATATTTCTCGAGATGAGAATCGGATGGCAGATGCTCTTGCTACGCTTGCTTCAATGATTGTGGTTAAATTGTGGAATGAAGTCCCCAATATCACCGTGATGCGCTTGGACAGACCAACTCATGTATTTGCAGTAGAAGAAGTAAAAGATGATAAGCCGTGGTATTATGATATCAAGTGTTTCCTTCAGATCCAGATTTACCCGCCTGGGGCATCTGTAAAAGATAGGAAGACTTTGAGGAGATTGTCAGGCAGTTTCTACCTCAATGGCGAAGTGCTTTACAAAAGAAATTTTGACATGGTTCTGCTCAGATGCGTGGATAGACACGAAGCAGACCTGTTGATGACTGAGGTCCATGAGGGTTCATTTGGTACTCATTCCAATGGACATGCCATGGCTAGAAAGATGTTGAGAGCAGGCTACTATTGGCTGACAATGGAGTCTGACTGCTGCAAATTTGTGAAGAAATGCCACAAGTGTTAGATTTATGCTGATAAGATTCATATTCCCCCGACACTTTTGAATGTGATCTCATCACCATGGCCTTTCTCCATGTGGGGAATTGACATGATTGACATGATAGAGCCGACAACGTCCAATGGACACCGATTTATTCTCGTAGCAATTGATTACTTCACCAAGTGGGTTGAAGCGGCGTCGTATGCAAATGTGACCAGGCAGGTGGTCGTGAAGTTTATCAAGAATCAACTCATATGCCGATATGGTGTGCCAGATAAGATCATTACTGATAATGGATCTAACCTGAATAACAAGATGATGAAAGAGCTGTGTAGTGAATTCAAGATTGCACATCATAATTCTTCTCCGTACAGACCCAAGATGAATGGGGCTGTTGAAGCTGCTAACAAGAATATCAAGAAAATTATCTAGAAGATGTTTGTTACGTACAAAGATTGGCATGAGATGCTACCATTCGCTTTGCATGGCTATCGTACATCTGTCCGCACTTCAACAGGGGCAACCCCTTTCTCTCTTGTTTATGGCATGGAGGTTGTACTCCCAGTAGAGGTGGAGATCCCATCAATGAGAGTCTTGATGGAGGCCAAGTTAACTGATGCTGAATGGGTTCAGAGTCGTTATGACCAGCTGAATTTGATTGAAGAGAAGAGATTGACTGCCATGTGCCACAGTCAGTTATATCAGCAGAGGATGAAGAAAGCTTTTGATAAGAAGGTCAAGCCTCGTTTGTTCCGAGAAGGTGACCTTGTGCTCAAGAAAGTCTTGTCTTTCGCGCCCGATTCCAGGGGCAAGTGGACTCCAAACTATGAAGGTCCATATGTTGTTAAGAGAGCCTTTTCAGGCGGTGCTTTGATACTTACAACTATGGATGGGGAGGATTTCACTCGTCCTGTGAATTCAGATGCAATCAAGAAATACATCGCCTAAAAAATAAAAACTGAATAGCTCGCTAAGTTGAAAACCCGAAAGGGCGGCTTAGGCAAAAATGAGCGTCTCGGTGGATTGAAAACCCGAAAGGGCGATCCAGGCAAAAGTTAGAGACATGAAAAATGAATATAGGTATCCCGCTAGATTGAGTACCTCATCCTGGGGCAATCTAGGCAAAAATTAGGGATTTGGCAAGTAACTGCATCCTGACAAGACCTTGTTCTACAGCTGTCGTCCGTCAGAGATCCTTGCTCATTATCAGCCAAAGCTTCAAATACATCAGATTCAGAATTGGTGGAGAAATGGTCATTATGTTCAATGTAGCCCTTTTCCAATATATATCACCAATTTCAAATTTGTAAAGATCTATGGAGTCTTGCCATTCGCAGACTACCATTCTATCAAATAAATTTGAGCCTTTTATCCAATTATTGGCACTCTTATCTGTTTCTATTCAACAAATGTTTTGCATGTTTTAATTAAGAAAATATCATTGTTTTAAACGATCAAATTTTTTATAATTTGTTTTTAAACAAAGTGAACATTCACAATGACGAAAGGATACTTAGGGGATCCTCAGTGCTCTCCCAAGGGTGGTACGATCCACAACAGGGTAAGATTTTTGTCCATATTCCTGGCATGACTGTATCTCCTCCCTCCGGAACCCCTTGTGGTTTATCCTACCAAGTAGATTGCTTGTTGAGAGTCACCTCTCTTCCCTCCAGCAGAGTAGCAATCTTTCTTCCTCAGCAGCTTGGATCTTTTTGGGCAAGAGCGGTATTTGGTGGTTGATCCCGATAAATCCTTTATCTCCTCAGATAGATTCCCCAGTAGAGTTGTTGGTGTGGTGGACCTTGTCTGTGATAACTCTCGTCCCCAACTGGAATGATTGATGATTCATCCCTTGCAGAGTTCTTTGCTTCCTGGTATCTCTGATCCCCAGCAGATTGGATACTCCCCGGTGAACTTGGCTTTCTCTCTTGAGATGTAGTACCGGGTGGTTGATTCCTGGACCTGGTTGTGTTAGATATGTCTGTCTGTCAGCATACATCATACATAAATCACGCATATTCATGCATAATTATAACATTCAGATATTCATGTTGCATTTTTTGCCATATATCGTTATTTGCTGTCTCCTGCTATTTGGTGATATACTTCCCTGAGCAGATGTGTGTGTCTGATCTCTCCATATAGAGTCAGCTCCATAGGCAGAAAGCGTCTATCCTTTCTTCCATATTCCCCACCAGGTTATATCCTTGTGGATGTCGATTGTTTTGTTCCTTCCCGACACATATATTGGGATGGTTTTCCCCATTGAGTTATATCCTCACCGGGACAAGTCTTGATTTGGTGTGCCTATCTAGTTTGATCCTAGATCGGTCTCTTGAGACTCTTTTCCTATTTCCCCGTGGTAAATGAATAATTTCTCAATAATTAGTAATTATTATCCCCGACGGAGTCTGTGTTTCTCTACCCTCATACCGGTAGTTGTAAACCCTATTTCTTCCCTTTTTGCAGAGTAACTATTTTTGCTCATCTTTAATTGGTGACAGTTATCTTCATCCAATATTCGGTGATGATATCCCCTCATCTGCTTGGATAATTGCCCTGATTACGCAATTTATCCCCAGCGGGTCATCTCTCATCTACCTTGTTGTTGTTGGTAACGATTGTTTCTCCCCTGAATTGGTCATCATTATATACCTAGTTTCGGTATCCCGATGCCTTTTCTTTTCGGTCGATTTATCCTTTATTAACCCAGTAACCGGTTGTGGATAATCGTCCATGCGAGTATATTATCTATGTTCTGACGGTAATAGATAGTATATCTCATGCACTCTCGGGTCTGAAGCCTTTTGTTCTTCCCCAGTTGAGTAAGATTCGTATCCCCTTTGTGGAGTCGAATATCCATCCTGTAACCGAGTTTGCTTTTAGCCCTCTTTTGGATGATGAGTGTTTTGGGAATATTCCCCAATTCACGCCTTGGTTGGTCACCTATTATATGCCCAGTAACCGGTATCCCTGGTGTTCCTTCCTCCCTACTCCCTATTATGACTTTTTGTCCCCTGTGGAGTCAGAATCCCTGAGTTGAAGTATACCTTTTAGGTTTTCCTCAGACATTTTGAAGTTTTGATATCTCTCACCCTTATACCGGTCTTGGATATTCATCTCTTCCTGAGCATGTTGTATCTCTCACCCTCATACATGGCGTTCAGATCACATGTCTCCTTGAGCTTATTACCCAGTAACCGGTAATACCTCGTCCCGCTGCTTCCCCAGGAGTGTCCTTATGGACATCCCCAGCGAAGTCCCTTAGTGGATTGTTTTCATCCGGATTTTATCCGAAGTATCCGCTGTGGATAGTTTTTTGCTGTATTGGCATATTCCCCAATACATGCATCTTCGAGTCAGCTCGAGTCTTTCCATTGGATCTTTTCCCTTTGGAATTCTGTTCCCCACGCTTTGAGTCGTGACCTGCTCGCGCATTTTTATCCTTTTTCTATCCCCAGGAGAGTCCCCAGGGTCTTGGTCCCATGGAGTGAATTGCTCATATGGATTATCAGTGGCTTCTGATTTCTTTGCTTTTGTGGACACATATCTCCACAGAGTGCTACCATTTTTCATACCTACATTTGCATCATGAGGTCTCTTAGGGACCAAAATTCGTCTCTTTGTTATTATTTAAGCCCATTCTACCCCATCGAGACGAAGATTTTAACCTTCACTTCTCCGGCTAGAATGACCTTAAATAGGGGCATCTGTAAGACCCCAATTTTGACCCTAAGATCCCTCATGGCATCATAACATTGCATTTGCATTGCCTCAAGGATCTTTAGCATCTTGGTTCCCTTTGCCTTTGGGTGGGACTCCTTGTGATTGGTTTGAGATCACCAAGCATGCTTGAATTATACATCATTGTTTCTCTTACTTTTGTTTACTAACCAAAAGCACAAAAATGTGTCACTAACATCTTTTGTTTGAAGCTTGAATATCATCCAAGACAATTTGTGGGTTCTATTTAGATGATCAGTCAACACAAGGGAATGGCTTGAGATACTTCCAACAGGTTCAAATGGGGTCTATTCGTCAGTCAAAACATTAATCTTGAAGGAGCAAAAGTTTGTTCATCAGATGTCATGCTCGCTAGGCGAGCAGAATGGGTCGCCTAGCGAGTCCAAAGAAAAGCCACCAGAATCACCTACGCTCAGAGGAATTTCTTGAACTGTCATGCTCGCTAGGCGAAGCCCACGTGTTTAAAAAAAACGAAAAAAAATAAAATAAAATAAAAAATAAAAATAAATAAATAAATAAAATATAACAGAAAATTTTTGGACTTGGGCCTCTCTCATTTGAGCCCACAGGTCCACAAAAATCAGGTTATAAATTCAGAGTTTCAGTGAAACAAAAGGAATTCTATTCCTATTACCCTGACAGGGAAAAAGATAGTGAGAGAAGAGCTAACAGAGTTCAGAGCAACCTCCAGAGACTGAAGGGAACTCATCTGCAAATAGCCAATTCCATCTCATATAAACCCTCAGATTGCTTTGCAAACCCAACCGGGCAATTCAATTTCATTCGATCTCTCCAGTCAGGTTTGCCTTATTCCCATTACTTTATGCTTTTAATTTGAATGCTCTGAATGTATGAGGTATTATGGGTGAATTTGATACCCTTTTGATGCATGTGTTTGACAAGAGGTTTAGGCCTCATACCCTTGGTTGCTTTTTGTGAGCTTTTTGTGAATTTTAATGGCATGATTCATGTGGTTACATTTTGATTTGGAGGCAACTCTTGATTACCCTATCCTGTTTGCTCTAACCTGTTTTGTGTTTGTTATGGCATTGTTTTCTCCTAATTCCGTCATATTACTCTAACCTGTTTGTTGAGTTTTTGTGAGGGCTCACATACTCTTGCAGGGATAGCTTGCTTGGTGTTCTACTTTATTTGTGGGGTACCACTTGGAGGTCTATTCCGATTAACTGTACTGACTCGCTTTCTTTGATGGTCTTTAGCTTGGAAGAGTCTTTGGGTTTCTTATTTATCTTAAATTGTTGTTGCTTCGGATCTTTATCCGCGTGGTACTTTATTTTTCCCGCATTTTACCGCTTTCTTAGGTTTCGCATAGCCTCTCGTGGCATGTCATTTAAGGTTGCACGGTTCCTTCATCTAGGACTGCCTTTTTGCATGAGCATCCCTAAACACCCCAAACTCATTGATTTTTTTTCTCCTAAGAACACGTTTACTCCTTCTACTACAGGCGAGTAAGTCTCCAAAGGTCGAGCATCCGGTAGATTGCGTAGTAACGTCGTTCAACTCTTACCCCGTAGTTAGTCGAACTACGTTTCGCTCTGATTCTCATTCCATATGAGATACGTAGGCATAAGACGCGATGTCTTAGCGAGCACACTCCTCTTTAACCCATAGGTAGCCGAGCTACGAAGACTCTGATTCTCAGATTCAGATGAGATACGTATGCAGTGGATGCGACGTCCGTGCGAGTCATCTTCTTTTGACCCTTCTTTTAGTAAGTAGTACATTAGATAAACATACACGCTTTTCTCATCCCTTCAATCATGTTTGCACAAATAATTTTTTACAAAATAACAACCTTTGTAACAAATGTGAAAAGGGCTCCCTAGGAGTACCTAGGATGCTTTGGGTGCCTAATACCTTCCTATTGCATAACCAACCCCCTTACCCAGATCTCTGACATTTTTACTAGTTTTTGATTCGATAAAACTTTTAGGTTTTTGTTCGCTTTCTAACCACTCCTTTGGATAAATAGAAGTGCGGTGGCGACTCGACTTGTATGATTTTCCTTGGATTTAGTCAATATCTCTAATGGTAACGAATACCCCGTTACAGTATCACACGCTTAAACATACAATAGAGTCTCCATCGAAATTTATTTATTCCCAAAGGAAAGGGAAAACATCGATAAAACCCGGGGGAAAGAGATATGCTGGGTAAGGAAGTCGATTATGCAAGGGGAAGGTATTTGCACCCCTAACATCCATGGTACTCCAGGGAACCGTTTTGATTGTTCTTGCTCGAATGGGTGTTATATCTAAGTTTACTCGCAAAAAAAGGGAAAAAGGAAAAGAAATAGATAAAGTGCTCGGTGAGGATTGGGGCCCTCGTGCCTACATATCCTCATAGTGCAATAAGGAATTCAGAGCTCCGTAGTTCAAAGAACTAATGGTGGGAGATGAAAATAATTATGGTCATAATATGGTCTGAACCGAAGGATAGTGTTTTGTACTCCAACAAGGGTGAAAACATGAACCCAATAGTAAAGTGGATTTTACCACTACGTGGGCTAGCATGGCTACCGCTATAGGGTAATGCCAAAAATATGGAGAATTAAGTGTTTGGGAATGGTCCAAACAGCTCTTGGTTCACAAGGTGACACAAGATGGAGCATAAAGAGGTAGTGTATTTGGCTCAAATCTAACTGGTATATCACATGGAGTGAATAAAGTTAGAATATGAATGTATCATGGACATGACTGGAATGAAGTGACCAAAGTCACATAATAAAAAATCTAGTAGCAAGTGACTAAATAAGTATAATTTGAAATCGAAGGTAAAGGTGTATTAGAATCCATAGGTGAAAAAGGATTTGTACTGTAGAGGGAAACAACGTTAAACGATACGTGGACTAGCATGGCTGCCACTATCTGATATTTAGCCAAAAAAAGAAGGAATTAAATGTCTGGGTATGAGACAAACAACTCCAGGGACAAATGCGGATTGTCGCTACATCGTCTTAAAAGGGTGTATATGGAGTTCCAAAGAAAGCTGTGTTTCGGTGTCAAATAAATAGTATGTCACTAAGGTGAACGGTTCAATGATTGAATGAAGGTAATGAATCATGAAAGATATGAATGGTGCCCTAAAGCGGAAGAAGGAACAATTAGGAGTATGATCGTCAAGGATTTGCATCCTCGTGCCCACGTGTTCTCATTATGCAATGAGAAAGTCAGAGCAATCATAGTTCTTGGAACCATGAGAACAAAGAGAGAGATAAGAGTGATGAAAAGTATAACTTGTACCAACAAAATGGTATCGAGGGAACCCACAAATGGCTATAACTTGGAATCAAAGAGTAAATAGGCATTTACTAGTACGTGGGCTAGCATGGTTGCGTCTATAGGGTAAAGCCAAAAACAAGGACTGGATTAAGTGTCTGAGTGCAAGCCAAACAACTCTTGATTCACAAGATGGACTGTCGTTATATCTTCCTAAAAGGGTATAGGTGGGGCCCAAGGGAAATTATTGTTGTGTACAAGGAACAATATATCACTGGATGGGGAACAAACAGTTTGAGATCAAAGAATAATTATCTTGGATCCATGAAAGAGATAGACTCTAAATCGAAGAACAAAGTGGTGTTTAAACGCAAAAAGACCAAATTAAATGTTTAGATGACCCAAACAACTCTCGATTGATGAGGTGGACCGCCACTATATCGTCCTAAAAGGATCTACAAGGAGTCTAGGAGAAGTATAATTGGTCTCAAAAAGATGGTCTTGATTGAATGGATGAAGAAAAATCGATTCATAAATAGGGTAGCTCGCGAAGAAATTGGGTTCTCCTGCCTACATATCCTTATAGTGCAATAAGGAAGTCAGAGCTTTCGTAGTTCAGCCTACTAGGGCTGAAAGCAAGATGATTGAAGAGGCAAGAGGAGATGATAGATTGAAAGAATGGAATAGACTTGATAGTTATTGGATAAGAACCACACTAAAGTCTATGAGTAAAGGTGGATATGATAAGCAATAGGCCAAACGTCCCACACCCAAAGATATCCATAATGAGTGTAGGAAAGCTCCAATCTCATTCCTTCTTTACTACTTAAGGCTCGTGGCATGTGATTATCATTCTAACTTTCAAGTTGCTGGATGAGAATCATTGTTGTAGTTTCTGATGATGAAGACCTTATCAATCGTTCGATTCGAATTGCACTAAAGTCTATGAATGGAGGTGAATACGATGAGCACAGGGTCATTTGTCCCATACCCAAAGATATTCAGAATGGGGGTAGGAATTCTCCATTCCCATTGCTTAAGGCCCGTGTCGTACAACTTGAATCATGATTGATAAGTTGTTGATGTAGTCCTTTGTTTGTTGCATTGCTTTGTGAAGAGAGGGAGACTTGCCAATCATATGATTAGAATTATGCTAAAGTCTATGAATAGAGGTGAATACGATGAGCACTAGGTCATTAATCCCATATCCAAAGATATTCAGAATGGGGGTAGGAATTCTCCGGTCTCATTCCTTCTCTATTACTTAAGCCTCATGCCACATAATTCTAACTTTGATTTAAAAAGCTCTTGAAGATACCACCTTTGTGTGCTTGTATTATCCACTACTTGGTATGACTGAGGAGGCCTTGATTGAGAATCTGACTTGAGGCCTTGAGCTCCACAGCTTACAAAAAAAGTCTTATTAAGTGACCAAGGATCTTTTGGTCACTCCAATTAGACTGTGGGATTATACAAGATCAAAGGATTTAGTTGATCAAAATCACTTTGGATCAACTTGAATCGAGGGTTTGATTTGATTTTGAATTAGGTTAATCTTAATCTAATGGTTAGAATTACTAGCTACTCCTAAGGGGACATGCAATTGTTAATCAATACTTGATTTAAAACTAATTAAAATTCTAAGTCAAGATTAATCCTAGGGGATCATGCATTTATATGGTCAAAATAACAAAAGAAACCCTTAAGGGGTAAAATGGTCATTTTACAAAGATACTCAAATGAATCAATTTCTTTAGTTATGACCAAAATAATTAGAATCAAATATCTCTAACCTACCCTAAAATTCTAATTATCTAGAAAATATCCAAATATCTAATTAGTTATAATTTTTAAATATAATTAAAACTATATAGAAAAAACTAATTAAACCCTAAATTCAAATTAAAAATCTAAATCCTAATTAAAACCTAATTTTAATAGCCCTAATTAGCCTAATTAATCCTAAAAGCTAAAAGACAATTAAAATGGCAAAACAAATATTAAAAGAAATTAATATGCAAAAAAAATGCAATGGGCCAAGGGGGTGCATGCTCTGAATATAGAGTACAAAATTCAGCAATAGGGGCTTTGGGCCCAACAGAATAAGCCCAAATACCAAGAAGTGTAGTTGGGTTCAGCAAGTATGTTGCTAAGCAAAACATGGGTGTAGACAGTTAAATATGGGGCTTAATGGCTAAGCCCAACAGAATTTGCAAAGGGACATGTGAAAAAAATTCAGCAACTCACTCTCTTCTTTACACATCATCTTCGAATTCTCATGTCAAAATAGAACCACCACCGGAGCTCCGGCACCAGCGCGCCAGAGGCGGCGGAGTTGGCCGGAATCAAGAAAATACACCATTTTCTTACTCCTTTCAACCTCTTCTATCCTAATCCACCATCCATTCTAACTACAAGTTAATCAATTCTGAAAATTAAGCTAATAAAGTCAAGAACGCTAAGCATAAAATCTGAAATTAAATGGAGATGGAGGAGAATCAAACCACCAAACCTTGGGGTTTTGATTCTCCACTACACAAGCTACATTGTGGTATCAAAAAATCAGCGAACAAGCAAGGATGAAAATTCACCGACCTGCAAGACAGAGGATTGTCTTGGAACTTGCTAAAATTTGGAGGTGATGAAGAAGATGAAGTGAAAACCAAAGGTATGCTACTTTGAACCTTTAATCTTCTACTTCTACTATGAACCCATCCTCTTCAAGAATCAACTCTGGAAAATTCTGAATAGAATTGTTGTTGTTGATGTTGATTATGTGAATGTAGGGATGATTGTTGAATGCAAGAGGTTTAGCTCAATTGATAACAAACTTCAATGTGAATCTTGCTCCAATGGTGATTTGAGCTTTGGTGTAGGGAGAGGAATTGGAGAAGATGAAGTGAGAGGAGGAAAGTTGAATTTGTAATGAGTAATTTGAGAGAATGATCAAGTTCTGAGTTCCTTTTGGTGTAATGAGAGTGATGTGGTTATATAGGTTATAGGTTTGGATCAAATGGAGGTTTGAAGTTAGTTTTGTGAGGCTTGGAATTGGTTAAATGAGGCTTGGAATTAGTTAAGATGGTTTTGAATTAGTTTGAAGAGGTTTGGAGTTAGTTTGATGTGACTTGGAATTAGTTTGGGACTGTTATGAGTAACTCACAAATGTTGAGAAGGTTGGTGAATTGAAGTGTTAGGAGCTTGGTCCAATGAATGAATAATATGGTTGGTTGTTGCATAATTATATAAAGATTTCAATGTGTATTGATGCAAACATTGGAATTGGTTTGGAGTGCAAGGTATGTTGCATTACTGCTGAAAATGTAGTATTTTGGCTACTATCCCAAGGGAAATCAATTTCCAAAAACATGGAAATCGATTTCCATCGCCCAAAAATGCATTTTGGCCACTGGAAGTAGGGAATTCGATTTCGCAAGATATGGAAATCTATTTCCATCATAAAAAAATGGTTTTTTGGATACTGGGAGCAGGGAAATCGATTACCTAAGATATGGAAATCGATTTCCATCACAAAAAAATGTTTTTTTCCTTCGTTTTGATGCATGGGCTCATGTGTGAGGCATAATGGCTTGGCTTTCTTTCTTGTTCAATATGAAATAAACTTGAAACAAAAGCTGTCAATTCACTTTTGAACATGTTTGAATGAATGAATAAAATGGAATTAATGGGTCATGGAATAACTTGATCAAATGGACAATGAATTTGTATGAATGGGACTATAAATCAAAGCATGAATGAATCTTGACATTTTGATAAAACCGTGGATGAAGTGAGGATGACATAAGTCTTTGATCAAATGGATCCTAAGACCCCGAGGTTAATGAAACATGAATGTAAACATGCCTTGAATCAATCAGATAACACCATGAATTAAGGTTTACTAGGTCAAAGTTCAAAGCTATGTATCAATCAAGAATTTCAAGCCAGGTGAGAAGTCAACTCGAGTGGTGCATCATTGCCATGAACCACAACCAGGGTTTCCACAACCTCAATGCAAACCATAGGGTTCACAAACCTCAAATCCAATGACTAGGGTTTTGATGAACCATAGATCAGAAAGCCAAACCAGCAAAGCAGCTGAATACCAACTATCCCTGATTAGGGTTTCAAACAAAGCCCAAAGCTCCACAGGCAGCACCTTAAACCATGGACCCCCAATTAGGGTTCAAAAGTCGATTTAATTACACAGAAGGTCAAACACAAGATCCCATAGGAGCAAAGTCAAGAATTAGTGTTTCAGCCCATAAGGTGTGCAATACCACCGCCTTCAAGCAAAGCCCTTATTTGTACCAACCATAAAACTTGAATCTATGATGCCTGTTAGCAAGTGTTAATCATGAATGAATTATGAACCTGAATGAAATATGAATGAGTCTCAAGCCATGAGTCAGATGAGAAGTGAAAGGGAGGGCAAATTTTAGGGTACAACACCCAGCAGTCGAAGTCAAACTTCATAGGTCTTTACCTTCAACTCTACCTCCATAGGGGTTGCCCTACAACTTCATCCCTCGGGAAGAGGTAGTGGATGACATGGGGAAATCTGTCCAGTAAGCTGTGTCGTTGCCAATTTATACTAATGCATGTCCGGTCATCCACATTGCTGCTTCACTAGCTGCCTATGATAGGCCTATTCCGCATTTTGAAGATCAACATCACCTATATCAGACTATCGAGTTAACTGTTAGTGGTGATGAAGTGAGATTTTAATATTTCAGACAAGTGAAAGAGAACATGCAACTCCTTGAGAAGAAGTTCTGAGCATTGGAAGGAGACCACATCTTTGGTTCTGCTGCCAAAGAAATGTGCCTTGTATCTGGGTTGGTAATTCCGACCAAGTTTAAAACTCCAGATTTTGACAAATACAAGGGGAATACATGCCCAAAGATCCATCTCGTTATGTATTACCATAAAATGGCTGCTCACGTGGAGGATGACAAGCTGATCATCCACTGTTTTCAAGATAGCTTGAGTGGTGCTCCCTCCAAGTCGTATTTGAGTCTGGATCAGAGTAGGATCAGATGTTTCCAAGACCTGTCAGACGCGTTCATTAAACACTACAAATACAACATGTACATGGTTCTTGATAGAAGACAGATGCAAAGCATCTTCTAGCGTGATAAAGAACTTTCAAGGAATATGCTCAGAGATGGAGAGAACTGGCTTCTCAAGTTGAACCCCCTCTTACCGAAAAAGAGCTTGCTAAACTATTCATTGACACTATCCAACCCTAATTATATGAGAAGATGGATGGAAATTATTTCTTGGGTTCCTACGAACTTGTTGCGATAGGAGCTCGCGTTGAATACAGTTTGAGAAATGGTAAACTTGTTGCTGTTGCCGAAACTTCGAGCGCTAATCCGAAGAAGTTCTCTGGAGGGTTTCCCCAAAAGAAGGAAGGGGAGACTAATGTGGTGTCTAGTGGCCAAGGAAGATATCCTCCAAGAAGAAGACATTAACAACAATATTCATAACAGCAATATGTTCAACAACCTATTCCTTATCAGCAATTTGTATATCTCGCTCAGTACGCCCCACAATCGTACATAGCCGTTGTGACGCCCACTTTCAATCAGCAACCTGCTCAGGCTTATCATCCAACTCCGATTTATCGACTAACTCCATCTCAACAACGTGCTCATGCTCCCCCAGTTTATCAGCAAGTGCCAGAAGCTCCTTCCTATCAATAGCCGAGATCTCAAGATCCAAGACAAAATGCTCAGAATCATAACAAGAGACAAGGGGATAAAGCAACCTCCAATCCAATCCCAATGTCATATACTGATATTTATCCCTTTTTGTTTCAAAAGGTTTGGTGGTTCCTATACCTATGGGACCTCCACCTGATCATTTGCCTCCATGGTACAATCCTAATGCACACTGTCCTTTTCATGAGGGTGCCCCCAGGCATGAACTAGAGGGTTGCAATGCTTTGAAGCATAGGGTTCGTGAGTTGATTGATAGCAAGATTCTGTATTTTAGAGACATGGTACCAAATATGAAAGATACTCCTTTTCCCCTCCATGGAAACCCTACAATGAACGCGATTGAGGATGCCTCTGATGGTGTTGTGATTGAGAAGGTTGATAATGTTAGAACTCCTTTGGCAGTATTCCATGCCTGATTGGTGGAAGCTGGCCTGATTAATGTTTGTCATGACAATTGTGAAGAGTGTGTCATACATCTAAAGAGATGTCAGATGGTATGTGATGATATTCAAGACTTGGTGAACAAAGGAGTGCTTCAAATCTCCAGTGTTGTAAAAAATGAAGATGTGTTAGTAATTGAACCTTATTTCAATTCACCCGAACCGGTTGAAATCCCTTACTATAATAGGAGAGTTATGCATGCAGATAATCATTTGTCACCTGTTGAGATCTATATGCCTACGTCGTTTCCATATGAGAATACCAAGGTTATGCCTTGGAAATATGAGATTACTGCGGTGGATAAGATCTTGGAAGGAAGTGAAGATGGTAAAGTTTTAGAAGCTGTGAATGAAGACATTACAAATATTGCAGGAATGAGCAGTATGACCCGTAGTGGTCGAATTTATACGCCTGAATCCAATGTAACTCCTCAGGTTCCAACCAAGGAATCTACAGTTATAGCTCCTACTAAAGAACCCGAAGTGGTCTAATCCGAAGATGTTGTTGAATTCTTGAAGTTAATCAAGAGAAGTGATTACAAGGTTGTGGATCAGTTGCATCAAACAGTATAAAATCTCCATTTTGTCTCTGCTATTGAACTCCCAAGCCCAAAGAGAGGCTTTGTTAAAGGTGCTTGCCCAAGCTCATGTAACACAAAGCATAACAGTAGACCAGTTTGATGGGGTGGTTGCAAACATCACAACTTGCAATACTTTAAGCTTTAGTGAAAAGGAACTACCCGAAGAAGGACAAAATCATAATCGTGCACTCCACATCTCAGTAAAGTGAAAAGATGATGCCTTGGCAAGGGTTTTGGTTGATACCAGATATTCCTTGAATGTGATACCGAAGAGGACACTTGCGAAGTTGTCTTATCAAGGACCAACCATGAAGCCTAGTGCCTAGATAGTGAAAGCTTTTGATGGTTCTCGGAGAATTGTGATTGGAGAAGTAGCACTGCCCATATTGATTGGCCCTCATATATTCCCGATTGTAAGACCCCAATTTTGGCCCTAAGATCCCCCATGGCATCATAACATTGCATTTGCATAGCCTCAAGGATCATAAACATCTTGGTTCCCTTTGCCTTTGGGTGGGACTCCTTGTGACTGGTTTGAGATCACCAAGCATGCTTGAATTATATATCATTGTTTCTCTTATTTTTGTTTACTAACCAAAAGCACAAAAATGTGTCACTAACATCATTCAAAATGCTAATCTGGAAAGAGTAAAAGTCTGTTCCTGAGCTGTCAAGCTCGCTAAGCGAACCATTTCTTCGCTAGGCGAAGGTCTGAGCTGTCATGCTCGCTAGGGGAGAAAACCATTCGCTAGGTGAAGACCACGCGTTTTGAAAACATAACAGAATTTTGGGCCTGAATTGCATTCATTTTAAGCCCACAAAGCCACGAAAATCAGGTTATAAATACCAGAGCTTCATTTGAGAAAAACAGACTGGAGACTATTACAAACCCTGGATTATCAGAGAGAGACTACCTGACAGAGAACTCAGAGCAACCTCTAGACACTGAAGAGAACTCACCTGCATAGAATCGGCTCTATCTCATACAAACCCTGAAATCACTCTGCAAACCGAACCGTGCAATTCAATCTCAACTGATCTCTCCAATCAGGTTTGCCCTATTCCTATTACTTTACGCCTTCAATTTGAACTTTCTAAATGTGTGATGTATTATGTTTGAATTTGGAAGAGTGGGTATCGTTAGGTTTTGCATATGCATGAATATGTGAAGCCAATGCCTCGAAGGTTTAATCACATGATTTCTGAAATGAGTACCATAGGGTTTGGGGTTTCTGAAATCACATTGTTATCAAAGGAGAATCCAGAATTCGCAGGCGTTCGCCAGCACCTTCGCTAGGCGAACATGTAGCGAAGCTTCGCTAGCACCTCGCTAAGCAAAGCAGTAGCGAACGTGACAGTAGCTTGTTTTTCTGTTTGGTTTCAGATCTGTTTTCGTGTTCGATTGTAACATGTTTTACGCTGCATCCATGCATTATTTACCTGTTATTTCTAACCTGTTTGTTGAGTTTGTGTGAGGGATCATATGACTCCTGAAGAGATAGTTCGTGTGGCATTCCACTTTATTTGTGGGATACCGTTTGGAGATTTATCCCGATTACCTGTGCTGACTCGCTTTCTTTGATGGTGCCAGCTTGAGAGATCTCTGGGTTTCTTGTTTCTTGAGTTGCTGTTACTCCGGATCTTTATCTGTGTGGTAGATCTTAATCCCTTTTACATCTTTTAGCATTTTACTGCTTTCTTAGCTGGAAGACCTCGATAGGAGGAAATGTTCTTGTGTGTTACTTTTGTGCTAAAGACCTCCATGAAGAGGCAATTGACGGATAAAAGGGATTAGTAATCAATCCCCCGTTATTCAGTGTGTCGTTCTTTATGCTCACACTACGTGTCGATGCTTCAGAACAAAAGCCCAAGATCTTTTGTCCGGTCAGTCAGTGGAGAGGGTTCCACCTTTCTGAATCCCCACTTTTTGTCATAAGCTCACCCTGGCCAGGGTTAAGAGCTATGAGGTCTTATCCTCATTACCCTTTTGATCTGCTCACCCTGACGTTCAATGTCAGTGGTTAAGAGCCCGTTTGATTACCCCTCCATGGCTTGTTTGTCTAGGTTGATATGACCCATCTTGACTAAAGCCCTACCCATGTATGTTCGAGTCCCCTTGTTGGCGTGTTTATTTTATGCATGTTTGTTTTGTATGGTGTGATCGTCCCCCATAAGATTGCCAGGACTTCCTTTTTGCATGACCATCCATAAAACACAAACAAACTCATTGATTTTTCTTCTCTTAAGAACACGTTAACTCCTTCTACTATAGGCGAGTAAGTCTCCAAAGGTCGAGCATCCGATAGATTGCGTAGTAATGTCGTTCATCTAAAAAACACAAAGCAAAAAAATAGGTAGTCGAACTACGTTTTGCTCTGACTTTCATCCCAGATGAGATACGTAGGCATAAGACGCAATGTCTTAGCGAGCACACTCCTCTTTAACCCATAGGTAGCCGAGCTACGAAGACTATGATTCTCAGATTCAGATAAGATACGTATGCAGTGGATGCGACATTCGTGCGAGTCATTTTCTTTTGACCCTTTTTTAGTTAGTAGTACATTAGATAAACATACACGCTTTTCTCATCCCTTCAATCATGTTTGCACAAATAAATTTTCACAAAAACAACAACCTTTGCAACAAATGTGAAAAGGGCTCCCTAGGAGTACCTAGGATGCTTTGGGTGCCTAACACCTTCCCATTGCATAACCAACCCCCTTACCCAGATCTCTGACTTTTTTTACTAGTTTTTGATTCGATAAAACTTTTAGGTTTTTGTTCGCTTTCTAACCATTCCTTTGGATAAATAGAAGTGCGGTGGCGACTCGACTTTGTATGGTTTACCTTGGATTTAGTCAATATCTCTATTGGTAACGAATACCCCGCTACAGAAAAGTGGCGACTCTGCTGGGGAAAGAAAATCCTAGTGGGTTTTGCCTACTTTTCATATTTGTTGTATTGTATTGTATATTTTTTTTTGTGACATATTTTTGTGCAATTTGGGATTACTGTATTGTATGTAATGATTGAATTGCTTGAATATTAATTCCTTGTATGCTTGGTGATCTTTGTGAGATGAGTTCTATACCCGAACTCGAGTGCACTTAGGATAGGAGAATGGCATAGTCTTGTCGACTTGTGTGGAGTTATTCCTTAGCAAGTTGACTTGCAAGCCCATTCACTTGGTGGAGGTCATGTTGGGATCAATAATGTCACACAAGTAGTTATGGTTAGACATTACTTTTTCCAATATAGACCTTAGAAGCCAAGGATCTTAGTTTACCAAACCCATCTTGGCCTATTCGTAGGATGTAGTGCAAAAGTCGTTCAAGTGTAAGATTTGATACGATTCTTACGCGATACTACACTCATAAGAGTCTCTCTTGAGAATATTTTTGGAATACGAGTAGTCGTTTCTCCGATAATATCCAAAAGATGGGATGATGACTATGGGAACCTTTTGTAGAACATGTTTGGCAGGTTTAAACCTTAGTACACTCCCTTTGGGTGGTTATTAACCTAAACTCCATGCTCGTGACTTGCAACAAACCCTTGATTCATGGTTGATCCGTTCAGGTATCCTTAATATCAATGGAACTTGGGTGTTGATAAGGTGTAACCATAATCCACCAAAATGGATGGTTGATATTAAGGATGACATGATCCATCCCATGACCTTTGTTTGGGGTGCTTTGCTTGATCCTTGAGTGTGATTGTTGCATTCATGCACGCATTTGCATTCATATCATCAAAATAATGAGAAAAATTTCAAGGAACTTAAGAGGTCTATTTGCAAAATTTTCAGACATGGAAAGACAAAGAAGGAATATAAAGAAGTACAGTTTCAGACAACCAGACTTGAAAGAGTTAAGGAATTTGACATCTTATGTATTAGATCCCTTGGGTTTCAAAGCTCGTTTTAGGAAGCTTCTTCCTCTTCTGACTACTCAGGTGGATGAAGGATTGATGAGTGTATTGGTGCAGTTTTACGATCCTTTGTACCGTTGCTTCACGTTTTCGGATTTTCAGCTTTTTCCTACACTTGAGGAGTATGCTTATCTTGTGGGTATACCTGTTCTGGATCAGTTGCCGTTCAGTGGCTTGGAAAGGGTTCTAACTTTGTGTCCTTCATTTATTTTGAAGACAAGCTGACTCACCGGTACTACACTAGAGCCAACATTCCAAGACTGATGGATCACTTAGAGCAAGAGAACCGCGAGCTCAAAGAGGAAGTGGCCAGATTGACTGCCCTAATGGAGTCACTCATGGCTGCCCATAGGCAGTCTTCTCCGACACCTTCAACTCCTCCCCAGAGGACAGTTATCTCCGATATTGTCTCCTCTACTGTGCCCGCTGCCAGTGTACACTTTGTTCCAACAGCCATGCCAACCGGGTTCCCGTGGGGGATGCCTCCCAATTTCATGCCTGAGAGTCCTGTTCCCACCTTTGCTTCTCTGTCGGCATCTAGCCCGGTCCTTGCCGTTCCTCCTCCGGTCGTGCATACTTTGCCCAGGGTAGACGACATCATCTATCATTCTGAGCCGTCTGAGGGTCCAGATGTTTATGAGAAGATGGATGCTATGAACGATCAATTTCTTGAGCTTCACAAGGAATTGAAAACTCTCAAAGGGAAGGATCTTTTCGGCAAGTCTGCTGCCGAACTCTGCTTGGTTCCAAATGTGAAGATCCCTGTGAAATTCAAGGTCCTTGATTTTGAAAAGTACAAAGGAAATACTTGTCCTCTCAGCCACCTGGTCATGTATGCCAGAAAGATGTCGACTCAAACCGATAATGACCAACTACTCATCCACTACTTTCAGGACAGTCTGTCGGGTGCCGCTTTGCGTTGGTACATGGGTTTAGACAGCGCAAACATCCGATCCTTCAATGAGCTCGGCGAAGCCTTCGTCAAGCAATACAAGTACAACGTGGATATGGCTCCCGATAGAGATCAATTGAGAGCCATGTCCTAGAAGGATAAAGAAACATTTAAGGAGTACGCCAAGAGGTGGCAGCACAGATCGTGCCTCCGCTAGAAGAGAAAGAGATGACTAAGATCTTTTTGAAGACTTTAAGTTCTTTTTATTATGAGCGGATGATTGCTAGCGCTCCTTCTGACTTCACCGAGACGGTAAATATGGGGATGCGTCTAGAAGAAGGGGTCCGTGAAGGACGGTTAACCAGAGAAGAAGGCTCTTCTACCAAACGTTATGGGGCGTTTGCAAAGAAGAAAGATGGAAAGGCACATGCTGTGACCTCCCATGAGAAACCAAGAAGACCCTCTGTGAGGAGGAAGACTGTGCGTCCCGCCAGTAACCAGTACCAGGTGGCTCATATAGCACCTGTCTTTAGAGATAATCAACAGTACCAGCATCACAACAACAATCAGCAACCACCTCAGCAATATCAGCCACAACAGCTCCGTCCACAACAGCAGGCCTACCAGCCTCGCAACAGTAATCAGACCAGCACAAGTTACGAGAGGAAAAGGGTCACCTTCGATCCTATTCCTATGACGTACGCAGAGTTATATCCCTCTTTGTTAGAAAGGAAGTTGATTACTCCGAGAGACCCACCGGCTATACCTGCTAACCCCCAGTGGTGGTATAAGCCCGAGTTACATTGTGTCTACCATTCTGGTGCTCCCGGCCACGACGTGGAGAATTGTTACCCTTTGAATACCAAGGTTCAAGACCTTGTGAGGTGTGGTATTCTATGTTTTGAGGACGTAGGCCCTAATGTGAAGAAGAACCCATTGCCCGAACATGGGAAATCTGTCAACATGGTCCAAGGTTGCCCTGGCAAATACAAGGTTAAGTATGTCAGTCATATCCGACAGTCTCTGGTCGAGTTGCACCGTTTGCTGTGTGATTACAGTCATTATGAGCATGACCACGATAGATGCCGAGTCTGCTCCGTTAACCGATTGGGTTGTTTCCAGGTGTGCAAGGATGTTCAGGAAATGCTGGACGAAGGAGTCATTGAGATCCTTCAAAATAGGAATGTTGATGAAAATGAGCCTGAGGTCAATGTGATCTCCCCAGTGTTCCGGATACCCGAGCCTGTTATCATCAAGTACAATGGTAGCAAGCAGAAGGCTTCTCTCGCTCTGATCATTAAGCCTGCTGGTCCTGTGCCTTACTCCTCTAAAAAGGCAGTTCCCTATCGCTACAATGCTGTAGCAGTAGAGAATGGGAAAGAGGTGTCCTTGCCTTCTTCTTCTGTTGTGAATATTGCCGATGTTAGCGGTTTGATCCGTAGTGGCCGTGTATTTTCAGCACCACCGAAGCCTCAAATTAATGTTGAATTTGTTGAACGCCCGATTGGGAACGTTGTGAATTCTCCGAATCCGGCACTTGCTGTTAAGCCGTCCTCCGTATTAAAAACTCCTACTTCTGTTGGCCCTAGTGGCAATAAGAAAGAAGACTGTGATGAGATGCTGAGACTCATCAAAAGGAGCGAGTACAATGTTGTAGACCAACTTCTACAAACGCCATCCAAAATATTTGTGTTATCCTTACTCTTAAATTCAGAACCCCACCAAGAGGCTCTGCAGAAGGTGTTGGATGTGGCATATGTGGATCACGATGTCACTTTGGAGCAATTCGATAGCATTGTTGCAAACATTACTGCTTGTAACAACCTGAGTTTTTGTGACTCTGATCTCCCTGAGGAGGGAAGAGACCACAACTTGGCATTACATATATCTATGGGTTGTAGAGACGACGCCATGACCAATGTAATGGTGGACACTGGGTCATCATTGAACGTATTGCCAAAGTCCACTCTCTCAAAGCTATCATATCAAGGGCCTCCCATGAGGCAGAGTGGGGTAGTTGTGAAGGCTTTCGATGGGTCTCGTAAGACTGTGATTGGGGAAGTTGATCTCCCAATCAAGATTGGACCAAGTGATTTCCAAATCACCTTCCAGGTTATGGACATTCACCCATCATACAGCTGTCTCTTAGGCAGACCATGGACTCACGAAGCAGGCGCCGTGACATCCACCCTACACCAGAAGCTGAAATTTGTGAAGAACAAGAAACTGGTAGTGGTAGGGGGATAAAGGGCTCTCCTGGTTAGCCATTTGTCTTCCTTCTCTTATATAGATGCTGAGGTTGAAGTTGGAACTCCTTTCCAAGCTTTATCTATAGCTGAGCCTGTTGAGAAGAGAACTCCTTCATTTGCTTCCTACAAAGATGCAAAGTTGGCCATCGAGTGTGGTGCAACCACTGGCTTAGGAAGAATGATTGAGTTAGAAGACAACGAGTCCCGGGCTGGCATAAGTTTTTCTTCTGGTACTTTCAACAAGCAAGGGTTATTCAAGAGTGGAGGTTTCATCCACACTGGTCTAGATGAGGAGGCTGCTGCCGTTGTAGAAGAAGATACAAAGGATTCTGGCAACTTCATCATCCCTGGTGGGGTCTGCAACAATTGGGTCGCTGTGGATATTCCAACAGTTGTCCATAAGTCAACGTAATGATCACTTTGTTTAAAAACCCTTCTCCCATGCCAAAAGGAGGAGTGATGACATTGTTGGCGCATAAATACAATGATATTTTCATTCAATAAATTCATGTTAAATGTTTGTTTTTCCATTTATTTTCCCTTTTCGCATGAAATTGGTGATCACATAAAACCCTAAAAAAAAGAGAATAAAATCGATCTTTTCATATGCATAATGATTTGCCTTGTTTGAATTCTAAAGCTTTTCATATCCAAAAATCATTATGCAGGTTGATTTCTAAACCCATTGAACATAATGACCCAACACCATCTCCCAATTTTGAATTCCCTGTATTTGAGGCAGAGGAAAATGATGTTGAAGAGATTCCTGATGAGATCACCCGACTACTTGAGCATGAAGAGAAGATCATTCAGCCGCATCTTGAGAATCTGGAAACAATCAACTTGGGGTCTGAAGATTGTGTGCGAGAGGTAAAGATTGGGGCACTTCTGGAAGAATCTGTTAAGAAGGGGTTGATTAAGTTGCTACGAGAATATGTTGACGTCTTTGCCTGGTCATATGAAGACATGTCTGGTCTAGATACTGATATTGTGTAACATTTCCTACCTTTAAAGCCTGAGTGCGTGCCTGTGAAGCAGAAACTCAGAAGAACTCATCCTGATATGGCAGTGAAGATCAAAGAGGAAGTTCAGAAGCAAATTGATGCGGGGTTTATGGCGACTTCTACATATCCTCAATGGGTGGCCAATATTGTGCCCGTGCCTAAGAAAGATGGAAAAGTCCGGATGTGTGTGGACTATAGAGACTTGAATAAAGTTAGTCCGAAAGATGATTTCCCTCTACCACATATTGATATGTTGGTAGACAATACAGCTAAATTCAAGGTCTTCTCGTTTATGGATGGATTTTTCGGTTATAATCAGATTAAAATGGCACCCGAGGATATGGAGAAGACAACATTCATCACACCTTGGGGAACATTCTGTTATCGAGTGATGCCCTTCGGTTTGAAGAACGCCGGAGCCACGTATCAACGAGCTATGACTACCTTGTTCCATGACATGATGCATAAGGAGATTAAGGTGTACGTTGACGATATGATCACTAAGTCAAGATCGGAGGTTGAACATGTAGAGCACCTATTGAAGCTTTTTCAGCGCTTGAGGAAGTACAAGCTTCGTCTGAATCCCAACAAGTGTACATTTGGAGTCCGTTCTGGCAAGTTATTGGGCTTTATTGTCAGTGAGAAAGGTATTGAGGTTGATCCTGAAAAGGTCAAAGCAATACGAGAGATGCCTACGCCTAAAACTGAGAAGCAAGTCTGAGGCTTTCTTGGCCGCTTGAATTACATTTCCAGATTCATATCCCACATGACTGGCACATGTGCGCCAATACTCACGTGGGAAGTGGACTCCCAATATGAAGGCCCATACGTTGTAAAGAGAGCATACTCTGGAGGTGCTCTATTCCTTACAACTATGGATGGTGAAGAGCTCACTCACCCTGTGAATTCTAATGCAGTCAAAAGATACTATGCCTAACAAAAACCCGCTAAGTCGAAAACCTGAAAGGGCGACTTAGGCAAAAATGGGTATCCCGGTGGACTGAAAACCCAAAAGGACGGTCCAGACAAAAGTTAGGGATGATAAAAAAATGGTAGCTCGCTAAGTTGAAAACTTGAAAGGGCGACTTAGGAAAAAAAGAGTGTCCCGGTGGATTGAAAACTCGAAAGGGCGATCTAGGCAAAAATTAGGGACAAAAGGCATAGACTGCGTCCGTTGTTACTGATTAACACATAAGAGCTAAAGGTGGAAGATCAATCTAGCTGCTCCATTCAGAGGTGAGGTTTTGTGGAGTCATTATTATTAGGGATAGTAGTAGTCATTGTGATTCAATGTAAACCTTTTCCCCATTGCCATTTTCAAATTTGTAACGTTCTATGAAGCTACACCATTTGTGTGCTACCATTCTTGAATAAATACAAGTTTGCGTATCAATTCTATCATTTTCTGTTTTCCCTCTATTTTTCTTTGTTATGCAAAATGCCATTTATTTATTAATAATGAATTTTTGAATTTAAAAAGAATTTTTCAACATATTGAGAAACACAATTTTTGCTTTGACATGTGGAAATGTTAAAAGGAAATCTTTCGTTTTTCCCACAAGTCTCAAGTTGCAAGATTTCTCCTAGATAATTAATATATATCTCTAGAGAGCATAATTCATCATTCTCCGAAAGGATTACTGGGCCAATCGTGAATGTTCAGCTTGACATATCCTCCTTTGATACATCTATCATCACTTCTTTGGTTGAGTTGTTGGTGTTGAGGATTCAGTACCTCCAATGAAGCTTTCTCTAAATTTCCAGTCTGCATATTGTCAGCATTTGCATATCATGATCATTCATATATCATGCATACAAGAAAAATAAAAATCATGCATAGCCCGAAGTATACTCCGTGCTCATTTGCATAATCTCAGGTCTCATTGTTGATTTTTATCCCTTGACCTCTAAGTCCAGTTGTTACTGGCATCGTTTGTTAAGTCTGGTTGTCACCAACATCTTTTGTCAAGTCCAATTGTAACTAGCATCCTGTTTTCAAATCTAGTTGTAACTGGTACCTCTTTAAAGTCGAATTGTAACCAGCATTATTTGCAAGTCCAATTGTTATTGGTATTACCTCTCAAGTCCAGTTGTAACTGACATTTAACTTTTAAATCCAATTGTAATTGGTATCTTAAGTGTGGTTGTCACCAGCACCCTTGAAGTCCAGCTGTAACTGGTACCTCTTTAAAGTCTGCTTTGTCACCAGCAGCTTTTGTCAGGCCCAGTTGTAACTGGAACCAACCCGTTTGAAGATGGTTGTAACCTATGCTTACGGTCTAAGTCCAAATGTTGTTGGCACCTATAGAGTGTTTTTCTACCCTATTGGTCTTGGTGTTTCCTAGAAAGTTTCTGTTTTGACTCTTTTGTTGATAATAATTTCCAAAAGAATTGATCGAATGATTTTCTTGTGAGAGATCTACGGATTTGGAAAAAGTATTCATGTTATTGTAGCGGTAAATTCATGACCATTAAGCTATGGATAAACTTAACGTCAATAAAACCAGAGTCGCCACCACACTTTTATTGTTTCCAAGGGAAAAGGGAAAAGTGCGAACAAAACCCAAAAATAAGAAGTTTTCAAATCAAAACTAATAAAATGCTAGAGATTACAGGTAAGGGGATTGATTACACAGAGGGAAAGTGTTAGCATCCAAAGTGTCCTAGGTACTCCTAGGGAGCCTTTTCTTGTGTGCATATGTGTTTTTGTACAAAATGATGTTTGCAATAAATAGAGTGGAGGGATGAGAAAAGAATTCATTAATTATATTTTTGTGTTTGACAAGACCTTCAGACTTGTGCCTACGTACCAACCTAAAAATGAGGGATCAAAACCTCGTAATTCGTGGTATCAATTTCGAAGTGAGTGGATTGCTTTTTAACAAAATTTAAGTTTAACGAAGGCACAAGAGGCCTAAAAATGGTTTGAATGAGTGTTAGTTCTTTTTGGATTTTGAAATTTTAAGTCAAGTATAGTTAAATTCATTTACAAATTTGATTAAGAAAAGAGTTTAAAAATGTGATGGCATGAGGCCAAAGTTTCTAATTTGCAACAAAGTCTAAGTTTAGAAAAAATAAGCAAAGAAGTTTTTTGAAAGGAGGGAGAGATTTGAAATTAAAGAAATGGGGGAGAGATGAAGAGACTAATCCTAAGTAAAAATTAAAAAGTTAAGAGTTGAAAAGATCTGACCAATGGGCTGCAATCCAATAGACAAGAATGTCATATAGAAACCCAAATTTCCCTTGGACTTTAGAATCAAGCAATATCAATACACAAATAGCAAGATGAAGAGCAAGGCATCAAATAAAGATAGCCACATCCAAGCTTAGCAACTCCATAATCTTTCTTCAAAATTTCCCATGCATCAGATGACTTCCAAAAGTAGGCGTTAGACACAGGTTCAAAATAACAATTTCAATATGATCATGTTGCAGATGAACTCAAATGGGTCTTCAACATTGTATCAGATGAATGTTCACTTCACGAGCACTTGGTTTCATGAAAGTTGGCATTGGCCAAGTCCTTTTGCATAGGGAGTGTTTCTTAATTCTAAGTTCATTGTCTCAGATCAAATCCAACAGTCCACACAAATGTCTTGTAGGGTTTTTATTGTTATTATGTACATTAAGGTCCAAAAGACCACACAAACAAACAAGTATATACAAACAGAATATATCACAAATTATGGCCCAAGTGGACAAAGTGAAAATGGCATTAAAGTAAACAAATTGAATGGTATGAATAATGACAAATGAATAAAGCTTGAAATTAAAGTACATAAAAGTAAATGGCTTGAAATTAAATGTTAATGGTTAGTTGATTAAAAGTTAGTATTTATTTTTCTTTGTGTCATACGGTGAACTGACTTGGGGTGTTTTGCTTTTTATCGCAATGTCGCGGATAGCAAGAGTCGCCACCGACTTTTCTTTTATCCAATAAGGAAAGGTGGAAAAGAACAGGAAAGACCTCAATAGATTTTGGGTTCGGGAGGTACATTATACAAAGGGAAGGTATTAGCACCCTTTGTATCCATGGTTATCCATGGGCTCTTAATTGCTGGATCACTTATATTTTTGTCTGAAAAGTGTTCGTGAATTGTTTAAAAAATGTTTCGAAAAGAGAGTTTAACTTTGTAATGATTCTCGTATGAATGTATACAAAGTATTTATCTCGTTTGATTTTGAAAACGGTTTAGAAAAATGTAACTTGGTAATGATTCTAGTATGAATGTATACCAAGTGGTGATTTTCTAGGATTTGCAAAGTGTGAGGGGTGGGAAATGTTTTAGGTTATGATCCAGCAACTGAGAGTTATACCTTCCTAAGGTCGTTATGAACGTTTCCTATCCTTATGAGGGTAAAACTGTCCTTACTATTGAGAAGTAAGTAATTTTACCCTTTGGATGTTTAAGGGTCATCGTAGGGTCATCGATAGGTCATTGAAGGCAACAGTTGTAAGGATACCTTAGCATTCGAAGGGACGATCATCATTTAACCGTAGGCTACACCGAAGGGTCATCGAGGGACAAAATCATATATTCGAAGGCAACATCCGAGGGACTATGATTTATTTTAAAGGGACATGATGATTTAATCGAAGGGTCTTTGCTAAGGGTATCCCCACATTCGCGGGACATGACCGTAATACCGTAATACCGTAGGGCAGCAAAGAGAGGTCCAAAATCACATGTTTCAAGGTCATATTTTAAAGTCAATTAGGTGATTAGGATGAATCTCCACATTAAAATCAATACATTAAAATTAATACATTAAAATTAATACATTAACATTAATTAAGCAATTTAGGGTGGATCTTCATAAGGGTATCCCACAAATAAAGTGGAAGGCCTAAACAGCACTCTTTTCCTGGGATATGTGAACCTTTATAAAATTCAACAAACGGGTTAGAATATCAATCAGGGTGCAATCGAGGATTACACCGCAAAAGAAAACACAGCAGCATGAATGTCAGGCAAAACAGTGCATAATTAACATAGAATAGATCAGGTTACGCATAGGACATAACAAATATCAACGGCTGTCCCGTTCGCCTCTGCCTCGCCTAGCGAGGTCCTAGCGAATGCTCGCTACATGCTCGCTTAGCGATATGCTAGCGAGCGGCTGCGGGTTTTGAATTTCAGAACAATATGATCTCAGCATGCTGCATGCCTTATTGCATTCAATTACAGAAATAATATGGTCAAACACTCAGGATATTCAGGCGTACTGGAATTCACATGCAAAGTCTAATTACATATCCAAAAATTCAATCATGATGTATTATGTATTTAGAGATTTACAAATTGGAAGCATAAAACAATAATGATACACAAACCTGTTTGCAATGGAGTGGTAATGCTGAATTGGCAAGTCACTTTTGGTATCGGGTGGAGTTGGGCGGCGGTAACTTCGGTGCGGATGAGCGGCCGTCAGGGTTTCTTCACTCTGACTTCTCTGGGCTACTCTCCGGGGTTGCTATGCTAGGGTTTCCGGCCGTCTCCGTCTCGGTTTTTCGTTTTTTCCCTTTTCGTTCTGGAGTTGGGGTATTTATAATACTCCTTTGATGACCTAATGGGCTCAGAATGAAGCCCGAAATTTTCTGTTGTCTGTCAGCTTCGCTAGGCGAGCGTGTAGCGAACGTGTAGCGAACGTTCGCTAGGCGAGCGTGTAGCGAACGTGTAGCGAACCGGCCAGTTTGGGCCATTTTCTGGATTGGGCCATTCGTGAGTTGGGCCTTCGTTCCTTTGAGATCAGTGTCATAAAAATGAGTCAGAGTGCCCTGAAAAATGTCTTGAAATATTAATGGGCAAATTTTGGGGTATGACAGCTGCCCCTGTTCAATATTCTTGAACCGAGAGAGTCAGAATGGTATGTACGCCATTCGTGGTCTGGAGGTGGAAGATTATTGAACACTTAGAACGCCCCAAAAATTTGCACTTGTCAATTAGTTAGTCTTGATGGAGATGGGCTTAAAGATGCCATCTAGGAAGTTCGATGATGAGAGCTTCAGAGTACGTCGTATGTTAGAAGATATCTGAAGTCATGGGTGTCACTGGGTCATACGCTAGACCGTATAGTGAGTCATTCATTAGGCTGTCGACTTCGCCGGGGAGTCGGAGTGTGTTATATACCGCTGGGGATAAGGGATCAGAATGGATCATACGCTAGATCATATCTGAATACCAGAGTGAGTTGTTCATTAGGCGGATGACTTTGCTGGGGATGAAAGATCAGAATGGATCGTACGCTAGATCGTCTCTGAGTTATAGAATAAGCCGTCCGTTAGGCTGTACTTGAGGATGAGAGGTCAGAATGGATCGTACGCTAGATCGCATCTAAGTAGCAGAAAGAACCGTCCGTTAGGCTGAATCTGATGATGAAAGGGGTAGTCGTACGCTAGACTACGCTTCAGAAATGTACCGTACACTAGGTAGCATCTGAGGACTTGAAGGTCTAACTGGGTCGTACATTAGACTGTATTTGAGCAGAATGAGCCGTCCGTTAGGCTGAATCTGATGATGAAAGGGGTAGTCGTACGCTAGACTATGCTTCAGAAATGTACCGTACACTAGGTAGCATCTGAGGAGATGAAGGTCTAACTGGGTCGTACATTAGACCGTCTCTGAGCAGAACGAGCCGTCCGTTAGGCTGGATCTGATGATAAAGGGGGTAGTGTCATACCCCAAAATTTGCCCATTAATATTTCAAGACATTTTTCAGGGCACTCCGACTCATTTTTATGACACTGATCTCAAAGGAACGAAGGCCTAGCTCACGAATGGCCCAATCCAGAAAATGGCCCAAACTGGCCTGTTCGCTACACGCTCGCCTAGCGAACGTTACGTTCGCTACACGCTCGCCTAGCGAACGTTCGCTACGCGTTCGCTACCAGCTCGCCTAGCGAAGCTGACAGACAACAAAAAATTTCGGGCTTCGTTCTGAGCCCATTAGGTCATGGAAAAAGGCATTATAAATACCAGCACTTCAGTAACAAGAAAGGAGGACGAAAAACAGAGGAAGACGGACGGAAACCCTGGAGGCTACTTTAGAGAGTTCCGAGTGAAGAAACCCTGAAGGCCGCTTCCCCGCCCCGAAGCTACCGCCGCCCAACTCAATCCGGCTCGCCAATTCAAGGTTGCAATTCGATTGCAAACAGGTTTGCATTACTATTATCGTGTTATTTTCTTAATTTGCATGTGATACCGCTTTATGTTCTTAACTTGCATGTGATAATATAATTGAATTCATAAACATATTGGAGGTTTTGCATGTGAATTTAAGTGTGCCTGGATATTGTGAATGCTGAACCATATAATTATGTGTTGGATGCCATAAGCCATGCCGCAGGTTGAAGTCATACTGTTCTGAAATTCAAAACCCGCAGTCGCTCGCTAGCACATCGCTAAGCGAGCACGCAGCGAGTGTTCGCTAGACCTTCGCTAGGCGAAGCAGAGGCGAACAAGGGCAGCCGCCAATATTTTGTTTGTTATGTCTTATGCGTATCTGGTCGATTCTATGTTAATTATACACTGTTTTCTTGCTGCTGTTTTTCTTTTACGGTGTAATCCTCGATTGCACCCGGATTTGGTATGCTAACCCGTTTGTTGAATTTTGCAAAGGTTCATATGTCCCAGAAAAAAGATAGCCGTTTAGGTCTTCCACTTTATTTGTGGGATACCCTTGTGGAGACTCACCCTAAATTACTTAATTAATTTTAATGTGTTAATTTTAATGTATTAATTTCTTGTATTAATTTTAACGTATTGATTTTAATATGGAGGCTCGTCCTAATTACCTAATTGACTTTAAAATATTGCCTTTAAATAAGTGATCTTGGACCTCTCTTTGCTGCCCTACGGTATTACGGTATAATGATCATGTCCCGCGAATGTAGGGATACACTTAGCAAAGACCCTTCGGTTAAATCATCATAAAATAAATCATGGTCCCTCGGATGTTGCCTTCGAAAATACGATTTTGTCCCTCGATGACCCTTCGGTGTAGCCTACGGTTAAATGATGATCGTCCCTTCGAATGCTAAGGTATCCTTACAACTGTTGCCTTCGATGACCAATTGATGACCCTACGATGACCCTTAAACATCCAAAGGGTAAAACTACTTACTTCTCAATAGTAAGGACAGTTTTACCCTCATAAGGATAGGAAACGTTCATAACGACCTCAGGAAGGTATAACTCTCAATTACTGAATCATAACCTAAAACATTTTCCACCCCTCACACTTTACACTTTACAAATCCTAGAAAATCACCACTTGGTATACATTCATACTAGAATCATTACCGAGTTATATTTTTCTAAACCATTTTCAAAATCAAATGAGATAAATACTTTGTATACGTTCATACGAGAATCATTACAAAGTTAAACTCTCTTTCAAACATTTTTTAAGCAATTCACCGACACTTTTCAGACAAAAATATAAGTGATCCAGCAATTAAGAGCCCATGGATAACCATGGATACAAAGGGTGCTAACACCTTCCCTTTGTATAATGTACCTCCCGAACCCAAAATCTATTGAGGTCTTTCCTGTTCTTTTCCACCTTTCCTTATTGGATAAAAGAAAAGTCGGTGGCGACTCTTGCTATCCGCGACATTGCGATAAAAAGCAAAACACCCCAAGTCAGTTCACCGTATGACAGAACTGGCGACTCTGCTGGGGACCTTAAAAAGAGAGGTTACCTTAAAATAAGATCACTTATTTGAATTGTTTGATTTACTTTTAAGGGATTGCTTGGGTATCCTATGCTTGAGTGAAAGATCCTACACCCGGATCTAGTGTACCTTAGGTAAGTAGCAATAGATCATCGCGACTATCCGGCGTATACTGGAATGGTTAAAATGATGGCTACGGTTAATGTGACACTTTGGTTGTCCTGATGGTCCTCATGTTATTTGAGGAAAAATTTGGCTTCCGCGTGGTGTCATCAAAGCATTAACCAGACCTTTAGAACCCTAATTGACTCATCCTGGCCATTAGAAAGTAGTGAGCTAACTGACTTCGGTTCCGACTGGGGCTTGGTTGAGACTCGATACTACACTCCTTGAGATTGGACTTTAGGGAAGCTTCGGTCAACCACTTGGCGTTGCACTGAAGTGGACTTAAAGGAAAGTCAATGATTGGAGATCCTTTTAGAACCCGGTTACTATTCTAGGACAGGTTGAACCAACCAAACTTCAGTGGGGAGGGTACTTACCTATGGAACTCATGCAAGCCTTAAAACCTAGGAATGATTGTTGTGTGACTCGTTTGTGCTTGTTATTTTACTTAACATCATAACATCATAACATCATGGCATTGTACTAACCATTTCGAGGACTTAGGGATTTAACTTTTCTCTATTTCGTAAAAAAAAAAAAAAAAAAAAAAAAAAAAGAGTTTCCTTTTTGGTAGTTTACGTAAAGTTGAATTCCAAAAGTCCTTGAAAACATTACATACATTGCATAGCATAACATTGCATAACAGGTGTTCTAAAGGGATCAATGTTCTCACGGTTTTCCTCCACACAGAAAAATGGACCTCGAACAAATTGTCAGAGATCTCCAGGCTCAGAATGCTCAACTCCAGAAGATGATCTTGAACTTATCCAGGGGGCAGAAGGAACTGAAGGCTCTCTTGCTCGAAAAGAAAAAAGACAAGAAACCTGTGAGTCACATTAACCCGGGAAGAAGGCAGTTTACGAAGATCAATATGACTTTAGCACAAGCACTGCAGGGTATGCTAAAAGCAAATTTAATTACTCTCAGAGATCCTCCTGCAAAACCCAACACTACTTCTCCTCGTTATAATCCCAATGCCAGGTGTGCATATCACTCCGATAGCCCCGGGCATGATACAAACAATTGTTGGTCGTTGAAGAATAAAATTCAGGATATGATCGACGCCGGAGAATTTGAATTGGATCCGCCTGAGACTCCTAAGGTCATCATTGCTCCTCTGCCTAATCATGACGAGACTGTCAATGCTGTGGAAGATACTGATAACGATTATGACTTGGATAGCTGGATTTTCCCAATAATTGATGACAGACTCAATAATTGGAAGGCTGAAGACACTATCCCGATTTCCTTTAGTCAGGAGTAATTGTTGTTGCTATTTTTGTGTTTCAAAGCATTGTGTCTATACTCGGGGCATAATAGCTAATTTTAAGGGTTTTGTCATTTTCATAAGCATATTCATATTCAATAAATCAATGGACTTTTTACATTTCAAATATTGCGCTCTTTATCTTTCCTGTCATTTTTCAAACAAGCTATGTTTTCTTGCACACACTCACGTAACAATTTGTCGATCCATATCCACTCTGGATCCCGTTGGTAATGACTCTGCTGCTGCTCATTATGACTTTGAAAATCCGATCTACCAAGCCGAGGATGGAAGTGAGGAAGATTGTGAAGTCCCTGGAGAACTTGCCCGACTACTGCAAGAAGAAAAGACTATACAGCCGCATGAGGAATCAATTGAAATTGTAAATCTGGGTACTGAAATAGACAAGAAAGAAGTCAGAGGTTTCTTGGGACACTCGAATTACATTGCCCGATTCATTCCACACTTGACTGCTACCTACAAACCCATCTTCAAATTACTAAAAAAGAAAAATCAAGAGATGGTATGGAATGATGAATGAAAAAATCAAGAAGTATCCCCAAGAACCTCCAGTTCCGATGCCACCAGTTGAAGGAAGACCTTTAATCACGTATTTGACCGTGTTAGAAAATTCAATAGGGTGTGTTGGGGCAACATGACGAGTCTGGTCGAAAAGAGCATGTCATACACTGCCTTAGCAAAAGGTACCGACTGTGAAACAAGATACTCACAGCTCGAGAAAGCTTGCTGCGCTTTGGCTTGGGCTGCTCGCCGACTAAGACAGTATATGTTGAATCATACCACTTTATTGATTTCTAAGATGGATCTTATCAAATATACATTCGAGAAACCTGCTGTCTCCTGAAAGAGTTATCACTGATAATGGTACTAAACTGAACTCTGCATGCAGTTCAAAATAAAACACCATAACTCTTCTCCGTACCGGCCAAAGACGAACGGCGCCGTGGAGGATGCTAACAATATCAAGAATATAACAGTAACATGCAAAGACTGGTATGAGATGTTACCTTTTGCTCTTCATGGTTACCGCACTTCGACAGGGGCAACCCCTTTCTCTTTAGTCTATGGAATGGAAGCCGTTTTACCAGTGGAAGTTCAGATTCCCTCTCTCAGAATTGTGAAAGATGCAGGCTTAGATGAGGATGAATGGATTCAAACTCGACTCGATCAGATAAATCTGATTGATGAAAAGAGACTTGCGGCTGTATGTCATGGGCAGATATATCAGAAGCGCATGACCCAGGCATTCAACAAAAAGGTCAAGAGACGAGTGTACCGAATCGGAGACTTAGTTATCAAGCATATCATTCTACCACAAGGTGATCCCAGGGGCAAATGGACTCCCACATACGAAGGGCCATTTGTAGTTAAGAAGGTATTCTCTGGTGGAGCCATGATGCTTGCTACAATGGATGGCGAAGAGTTCCCGCATCCTGTGAACGCTGACATAGTTAAAAAATACTACGCATAAAAGAGACCCGCTAGGTCGACGTACCTAGGCAAAAGTAAGGGCATCCCGGCGAATCAAAAGGGTTCGGGCAAAAATTAGGGATAAACATATAAAGACGTACACCCGGCAAGTCGAAAACCTGAAAAGGCGGCTTGAGCAAAAAAGGGTATCCCGGTGGACTGAAAACCTGAAAAGGCGGTCCAGGCAAAAATTAGGGATTAAAGTGTATGACTATGCCCCGTTCTCTGTCAGCTTCACCCAAGTTTCAAGGGACCGAACAAGCCAATCACTTCTATCCGACAGCAGGAGATGAGATGCTTGAAGACATAATGACGGTAGTGGATTTAAAATCAACAGGACTTTTCCTGCATAGCTTTTTCTTTGTTTTCTCGGCAATTTCCTCTTACTAGGATTTCTGTCTCCTTGTACTCAAATTGCCTATTTATAGGCCCTCTTTCAAAATCAATAAAATTTCGTTTCCAAAAAGATGCTTTTGTTTTACCTTTTCTGTTTTGTTTGCGTAAACGTCCATTGATTTACTTTGAATTGATTTATGCACTTGAATATGATCAATGTTTACCAAAAATGCATGCCTAGAATAGTAATAGCAATTACTACACGACTTCAGGATCGAGGAGAAGGTCTAATCACGCTTCCCAATGAATCTGTTGCTAATTCGATTCCCCGGCTAATCCAGTTATTCCCCAGAAGAAATGGGCATCACTAGACGAATTGGTCATCTCTTCTATCCCCAGCCAGGCTCTGTCGAATGTTTCTACCATCAGACAGAAATCAAATCCCTCAGCTGAGACAGGGTCATCAATACAAATATCTCCGACCCGAAGACTGAGATTTGTTTCCCCAGTAGAGTCCCCTGGAAGAACGTTTCAGACACATAGTGCATTCATTACATCACTTCACATCACATACCTACATACAATGTTCATTTCGCATCATATACATTACATCATTTCATAACATATACATGCATACAATGTTCGCATTTATTTCAGACGCATAATTCACTCATTACATCATCTCACAGCCCACGCATGCATACAACATTTGCATCTCATGCATCATGACATGGCATGAAGCTAACTTTATTTTTCAGGTCAATTATCCTCCTGACACTGTCAAAACAAAGGTCCATTCAGACGGGCATCTTTATCTATTACATTCAAGATTTAACCATATCCCTCAGATACTGCCTAGCGTACGGTATATTCCGAGTACATCCCAGACATTCATTGCAAATACAACATATACAAATACTAGCAGATATAGCCTAGCGTACGGTTCATTCTGATTCAGCTCAACATATGACTCCTTCAACTCAGATACGATCTAACGGACGATCCATTCTGACCTTCAACAACTCAGATACGATCTAGCCTACGATCCATTCTGACCTTTAACAACTCAGATACGATCTAACGGACGATCCATTCTGACCTTCAACAACTCAGATACGATCTAGCGTACGATCCATTCTGACCTTCTTCAACTCAAATACAGTCTAATGTACGACCAAGTTAGACCTTCTTCAACTCAAATACAGTCTAATGTACGACCAAGTTAGACCTTCTTCCAGTCCTCAATTACAGTCTAATGTACGACCAAGTTAGACCTTCAAGTCAGATTCTGCAGATACAGTCTAATGTACGACCAAGTTAGACCAGATTCTGCTCAGTGACAGTCTAATGTACGACCAAGTTAGACCGTCAAGTCCTCGGATTCTGCCCAGATACAGTCTAATGTACGACCAAGTTAGACCAGATTCTGCTCAGTGACAGTCTAATGTACGACCAAGTTAGACCGTCAAGTCCTCGGATTCTGCCCAGATACAGTCTAATGTACGACCAAGTTAGACCAGATTCTGCTCAGTGACAGTTTAATGTACGACCAAGTTAGACCGTCAAGTCCTCGGATTCTGCTCAGATACAGTCTAATGTACGACCAAGTTAGACCAGATGCTGCTCAAATACAGTCTAATGTACGACCAAGTTAGACCTTCCAGTCATCAAATATAGTCTAATGTACGACCAAGTTAGACCTTTCAGTCATCGAATACAGTCTAATGTACGACCAAGTTAGACCAGATGCTGCTCAAATACAGTCTAATGTACGACCAAGTTAGACCAGATGCTGCTCAAATACAGTCCAATGTACGACCAAGTTAGACCTTCATATCCTCAGATGCTACCTAGTGACAGGTACATTTCTGAATTGTAGTCTAGCGTACGACTACCCCCTTTTATCATCAAATTCAGCCTAATGGACGGCTCATTCTGCTCAGATACGGTTTAATGTACGACCCAGTTAGACCTTCATCTGCTCAGATGCTACCTAGTGTACGGTACATTTCTGAAGTGTAGTCGAGCGTACGACTACCCCCTTTCATCATCAGACACAGCCTAACGGACGACTCATCCTGCAACTCCAATACGGTCTAGCATAAGACCCACTTGGATCTTCAACTCAGATACGATCTAGCATACGATCCGGTCTGATCTTATCCCCAGCAGCGTATAACACACTCTGACTCCCCAGCAAAGTCGATAAGCATAATGGATGACTCACTATCCGGTCTACCGTATGACCCGGTAGGACACCCATGTCTTCAGATATCGTCTAAACGTACGACACAATCCGAAGCTCTCATCATCAAACTTCCTATCTCCATCAAGACAAATTGACAAGTGCAAATTTTTGGGGCATTCTAAGTGTTCAATAATCTTTCACCTCCAGACCACGAACGGCATACTTGCCATCCCAACTCTCTCGGTTCAAGAATATTGAACAGGGGCAGCTGTCATACCCCAAAATTTGCCCATTAATATTTCAAGACATTTTTCAGGGCACTCCGACTCATTTTTATGACACTGATCTCAAAGGAACGAAGGCCCAGCTCACGAATGGCCCAATCCAGAAAATGGCCCAAACTGGCTTGTTCGCTACACGCTCGCCTAGCGAACGTTACGTTCGCTACACGCTCGCCTAGCGAACGTTCGCTACACGTTCGCTACCAGCTCGCCTAGCGAAGCTGACAGACAACAAAAAATTTCGGGCTTCGTTCTGAGCCCATTAGGTCATGGAAAAAGGCATTATAAATACCAGCACTTCAGTAACAAGAAAGGAGGACGAAAAACAGAGGAAGACGGACGGAAACCCTGGCACGGAAACCCTGGAGGCTACTTTAGAGAGTTCCGAGTGAAGAAACCCTGAAGGCCGCTTCCCCGCCCCGAAGCTATCACCGCCCAACTCAATCCGGCTCGCCAATTCAAGGTTGCAATTCGATTGCAAACAGGTTTGCATTACTATTATCGTGTTATTTTCTTAATTTGCATGTGATACCGCTTTATGTTCTTAACTTGCATGTGATAATATAATTGAATTCATAAACATATTGGAGGTTTTGCATGTGAATTTAAGTGTGCCTGGATATTGTGAATGCTGAACCATATAATTATGTGTTGGATGCCATAAGCCATGCCGCAGGTTGAAGTCATACTGTTCTGAAATTCAAAACCCGCAGCCGCTCGCTAGCACATCGCTAAGCGAGCACACAGCGAGTGTTCGCTAGACCTTCGCTAGGCGAAGCAGAGGCGAACAAGGGCAGCCGCCAATATTTTGTTTGTTATGTCTTATGCGTATCTGGTCGATTCTATGTTAATTATACACTGTTTTCTTGCTGCTGTTTTTCTTTTACGGTGTAATCCTCGATTGCACCCGGATTTGGTATGCTAACCCGTTTGTTGAATTTTGCAAAGGTTCATATGTCCCAGAAAAAAGATCGCCGTTTAGGTCTTCCACTTTATTTGTGGGATACCCTTGTGGAGACTCACCCTAAATTACTTAATTAATTTTAATGTGTTAATTTTAATGTATTAATTTTAACGTATTGATTTTAATATGGAGGCTCGTCCTAATTACCTAATTGACTTTAAAATATTGCCTTTAAATAAGTGATCTTGGACCTCTCTTTGCTGCCCTACGGTATTACGGTATAATGGTCATGTCCCGCGAATGTAGGGATACACTTAGCAAAGACCCTTCGGTTAAATCATCATAAAATAAATCATGGTCCCTCGGATGTTGCCTTCGAAAATACGATTTTGTCCCTCGATGACCCTTCGGTGTAGCCTACGGTTAAATGATGATCGTCCCTTCGAATGCTAAGGTATCCTTACAACTGTTGCCTTCGATGACCAATTGATGACCCTACGATGACCCTTAAACATCCAAAGGGTAAAACTACTTACTTCTCAATAGTAAGGACAGTTTTACCCTCATAAGGATAGGAAACGTTCATAACGACCTCAGGAAGGTATAACTCTCAATTACTGGATCATAACCTAAAACATTTTCCACCCCTCACACTTTACACTTTACAAATCCTAGAAAATCACCACTTGGTATACATTCATACTAGAATCATTATCGAGTTATATTTTTCTAAACCATTTTCAAAATCAAATGAGATAAATACTTTGTATACATTCATACGAGAATCATTACAAAGTTAAACTCTCTTTCAAACATTTTTTAAGCAATTCACCGACACTTTTCAGACAAAAATATAAGTGATCCAGCAATTAAGAGCCCATGGATAACCATGGATACAAAGGGTGCTAACACCTTCCCTTTGTATAATGTACCTCCCGAACCCAAAATTTATTGAGGTCTTTCCTGTTCTTTTCCACCTTTCCTTATTGGATAAAAGAAAAGTCGGTGGCGACTCTTGCTATCCGCGACATTGCGATAAAAAGCAAAACACCCCAAGTCAGTTCACCGTATGACAGGTAGTCATACGCCAGACTACACTTCAGAATGTACCGTACGCTAGGTAGCATTTGAGGCCTTGGAGGTCCAAATGGGTCGTATGCTAGACCCTATTGGAGTTGTTGAAGGTCGGAATGGATCGTACGTTAGATCGCATCTGAGTTGAAAGAGTCATATGTTGAGCTGAATCAGAATGAACCGTACGCTAGGCTATATCTGATAGTATTTGTATATGTTGTATTTGCAATAAATGTCTGGGATGGGCTTATAGATGCCATCGTTAGGAGGATGTCAGAATGAATGTTGACATGGAGTATATCTGAAAGATGTAGTTGAATCCTGAACGTAATTGATGAGGATGTCCGTCTGAATGGACCTTTGTTTTGACTGTATCAGGGGAATAATTAACCTGAAAAATAAAGTTAGCTTCATGCCATGTCATGATGCATGAGATGTTTTATGCTTCTGAAAATAACTGCAAACGATGTATGCATGCGTATGCTGTGAAATGATGTAATGAATGAATTATGCATCTGAAATAAATGCGAACATTGTATGCATGTATATGTTATGAAATGAATGAATTATGCGTCAGGGGACTCTACTGGGGAAATAAATCTCAGTCTTCTGGTCGGAGATATTTGTATTGATGACCCTGTCTCAGCTGGGGTATTTGATTTCTGTCTGATGGTAGAAATATTCGACAGAGCCTGGCTGGGGATAGAAGAGATGACCAATTCGTCTAGTGATGCCCATTTCTTCTGGGGAATAACTGGCTTAGCCGGGGAATAGAATTGGCAACAGATTCATTGGAAAGCCTGGTTAGACCTTCTCCTCGATCCTGAAGTCCTTTAGTAATTGTCATTGCTATTTTATGCATGTATTTTGATAAACATTGATCATATTCAAATGCATATATCAATTCAAGTTAAATCAATGGACGTTCACGCAAACAAAATAGAGAAAGTAAAACAAAAGCATCTTTTTGGAAATGAAATTGTATTGATTTTGAAAGAGGGCCTATAAATAGGCAATTTGAGTACAAGGAGACAGAAATCCTAGTAAGAGGAGATTGTCAGGCAAACAAAGAGAAAGCTATGCAGAAAAAAGTCCTATCGATTCTAATTCCGCTACTGTCATTATGTCTTCAAGCATCTCATTTCCTGCTGTCGGATAGAAGTGATTGGCTTGTTCAGTCCCTTGGAACCTGGTTGAAGTTGACTGAGAACGGGACATAGTCATACGCTTTAATCCCTAATTTTTGCTTGGACCGCCTTTTCAGGTTTTCAGTCCACCGGGATACCCCTTTTTGCCCAAGCCGCCTTTTCAGGTTTTCGACTTGCCGGGTGCACATTTTTTTATGTTTATCCCTAATTTTTTGCCCGAACCTTTTTGGTTCGCCGGGATGCCCTTACTTTTGCCTAGGTACATCGACCTAGCGGGTCTCTTTTGCGCGTAGTATTTTTTAACTATGTCCGCGTTCACAGGATGCGGGAGGTCTTCGCCATCCATTGTAGCAAGTATCATGGCTCCACCAGAGAATACTTTCTTAACCACAAATGGCCCTTCGTATGTGGGAGTCCATTTGCCTCTGGAATCACCTTGTGGTAGAATGATACGCTTGATCACCAAGTCGCCAAGTTGGTACACCGGTCTCTTGACCTTTTTGTTAAATGCCTGGGTCATGTGCTTCTGATATATCTGCCCGTGACAAACAGCCGCAAGTCTCTTCTCATCAATCAAATTTATTTGATCGAGTCGAGTTTGAATCCATTCATCCTCGTCTAAACCTGCATCTTTCATAATTCTTAGAGAGGGAATCTGAACTTCCACTGGTAGATCGGCCTCCATTCCATAGACTAAAGAGAAAGGGGTTGCCCCTGTCGAAGTGCGTATTGAGGTGCAATAACCATGAAGAGAAAACGGTAACATCTCATGCCAGTCTTTGTGTGTTACTGTTATCTTTTGTATGATCTTCTTGATATTGTTATTAGCAGTCTTCCACGGCACCGTTCATCTTTGGCCGGTACGGAGAAGAGTTATGGTGTTTTATTTTGAACTGCGTGCAGGGTTCAGTTTAGTACCATTATCGTGATAACTCTCTCAGGAGACAGCAGGTTTCTTTGATAGAATCCATCTTAGAAATCAATAAAGTGGTATGATTCAACATATACTGTCTTAGTCGGTGAGCAGCCTAAGCCAAAGCACAGCAAGCTTTCTCGAGCTGTGAGTATCTTGTTTCACAGTCGGTACCTTTTGCTAAGGCAGTGTATGGCATGCTCTTTTCGACCAGACTTGTCATGTTGCCCCAGCACACCCTATTGAATTTTCTAACACGGTCAAATACATGATTAGAGGTCTTCCTTCAACTGGTAGCATCAGAATTGGAGGTTCTTGGAGATATTTCTTGATTTTGTCATTCATCATTCCATACCATCTCTTGATTTTTCCTTTTTAGTAATTTGAAGATGGGTTTGCAAGTAGCAGTCAAGTGTGGAATGAATCGGGCAATGTAATTCAAGTGTCCCAAGAAATCTCTGACTTCTTTCTTGTCTATTTCAGTACCCAGATTTACAATTTCAATTGATTCCTCATGCGGCTGTATGGTCTTTTCTTCTTGTAGTACCAGTCTGGCAAGTTCTCCAGGGACTTCACAATCTTCCTCACTTCCATCCTCGGCTTGGTAGATCGGATTTTCAAAGTCATAATGAACAGTAGCAGAGTTATTACCAACAGGATCCAGAGTGGATATGGATCGGCAAATTGTTACGTGAGTGTGTGCAAGAAACATAGCTTGTTTGAAAAATGACAGGAAAGATAAAGAGCGCAATATTTGAATGCAAAAAGTCCATTGATTTATTGAATATGAATATGCTTATGAAAATGACAAAACCCTTGAAAAATTAGCTATTATGCCCCAGGTATAGACACAATGCTTTTGAAATACTAAAATAGCAATAACAATTACTCCCGACTAAAGGAAATCGGGATAGTGTCTTCAGCCTTCCAATTATTGAGTCTGTCACCAATTGTTGGGTAGACCCAGCTATCCAGGTCGCAATCGCTGTCAGCATCCTCTATAGCATTAAGAGTTTTGTCATGATTAGGCAGAGGAGCAGTGATGTCATTAGGAGTCCCCGGAGGATCAAATTCAAATTCTCCAGCGTCGATCATATCCTGAATCTTATTTTTCAACAACCAACAATCGTTTGTATCATGCCCGGGGCTATCGGAGTGATAGGCACACCTGGCATTAGGATTATAACTAGGAGAAGTAATGTTGGGTTTTGCAGGAGGATCTCTGAGGGTAATTAAATTTGCTTTTAGCATACCCTGCAGTGCTTGTGCTAAAGTCATATTGATCTTCGTAAACTGCCTTCTTCCCGGGTTAATATGACTCACAGGTTTCTGGTCTTTCTTTTTCTCGAGCAAAAGAGCCTTCAGTTCCTCCTGCCCCTTGGATAAGTTCAAGATCATCTTCTGGAGTTGAGCATTCTGAGCCTGGAGATCTCTGACAATTTGTTCGAGGTCCATTTTTCTGTTTGGAGGAAAACCGTGAGAACATTGATCCCTTTAGAGTACCTGTTATGCAATGTTATGTTATGCTATGCAATGTATGAAATGTTTTCAAGGCCTTTTGGAATTTAACTTTGTATAGACTACCAAAAAAAGAGACTTTTTTTTTTTTTTTTTTTTTTTTGCAAAATAGAGTAAAGTTAAATCCCTAAGTCCTTGAAATGGTTAGTACAATGCTGTGATGTCATGATGTTATGATGTTATGATGTTATGTAAGTAACAAACACAAGCAAGTCACACAACAATCATTCCTAGGTTTTAAGGCTTGCATGAGTTCCATAGGTAAGTACCCTCCCCACTGAAGCTTGGTTGGTTCAACCTGTCCTAGAATAGTAACCGGGTTCTAGAAGGATCTCAAATCATCGACCTTTCTTTAAGTCCACTTCAGTGCAACACCAAGTGGTTGACCGAAGCTTCCCTAAAGTCCAATCTCAAAGAGTGTAGTATCGAGTCTCAACCAACCTCAGTCGGAACCGAAGCCAGTTATCTCACTACTTTCTAATGGCTAGGATGAGTCAATTAGGGTTCTAAAGGTCTGGTTAATGCTTTAATGACATCACGCGGGAGCCAAATTTTTCCTCAAGTGAACATGAGGAACATCAGGACATCCAAAGTGTCACATTAACCGTAGCCATCATTTTAACCATTCCAGTATACGCCGGATAGTCGCGATGATCTATTGCTACTTACCTAAGGTACACTAGATCCGGGTGTAGGATCTTTCACTCAAAAATACCCAAGCAATCCCTTAAAAGTAAATCAGACAATTTGGAATAAGTGATCTTGTTTTTAAGGTAACCTCTCTTTTTAAAGTTTCCCCAGCAGAGTCGCCAGTTCTGTCATACGGTGAACTGACTTGGGGTGTTTTGCTTTTTATCGCAATGTCGCGGATAGCAAGAGTCGCCACCGAATTTTCTTTTATCCAATAAGGAAAGGTGGAAAAGAACAGGAAAGACCTCAATAGATTTTGGGTTCGGGAGGTACATTATACAAAGGGAAGGTATTAGCACCCTTTGTATCCATGGTTATCCATGGGCTCTTAATTGCTGGATCACTTATATTTTTGTCTGAAAAGTGTTCGTGAATTGTTTAAAAAATGTTTCGAAAAGAGAGTTTAACTTTGTAATGATTCTCGTATGAATGTATACAAAGTATTTATCTCGTTTGATTTTGAAAACGGTTTAGAAAAATGTAACTTGGTAATGATTCTAGTATGAATGTATACCAAGTGGTGATTTTCTAGGATTTGCAAAGTGTGAGGGGTGGGAAATGTTTTAGGTTATGATCCAGCAACTGAGAGTTATACCTTCCTAAGGTCGTTATGAACGTTTCCTATCCTTATGAGGGTAAAACTGTCCTTACTATTGAGAAGTAAGTAATTTTACCCTTTGGATGTTTAAGGGTCATCGTAGGGTCATCGATAGGTCATTGAAGGCAACAGTTGTAAGGATACCTTAGCATTCGAAGGGACGATCATCATTTAACCGTAGGCTACACCGAAGGGTCATCGAGGGACAAAATCATATATTCGAAGGCAACATCCGAGGGACTATGATTTATTTTAAAGGGACATGATGATTTAATCGAAGGGTCTTTGCTAAGGGTATCCCCACATTCGCGGGACATGACCGTAATACCGTAATACCGTAGGGCAGCAAAGAGAGGTCCAAAATCACATGTTTCAAGGTCATATTTTAAAGTCAATTAGGTGATTAGGATGAATCTCCATATTAAAATCAATACATTAAAATTAATACATTAAAATTAATTAAGCAATTTAGGGTGGATCTTCATAAGGGTATCCCACAAATAAAGTGGAAGGCCTAAACAACACTCTTTTCCTGGGATATGTGAACCTTTACAAAATTCAACAAACGGGTTAGAATACCAATCAGGGTGCAATCGAGGATTACACCGCAAAAGAAAACACAGCAGCATGAATGTCAGGCAAAACAGTGCATAATTAACATAGAATAGATCAGGTTACGCATAGGACATAACAAATATCAACGGCTGTCCCGTTCGCCTCTGCCTCGCCTAGCGAGGTCCTAGCGAATGCTCGCTACATGCTCGCTTAGCGATGTGCTAGCGAGCGGCTGCGGGTTTTGAATTTCAGAACAGTATGATCTCAGTATGCTGCATGCCTTATTGCATTCAATTACAGAAATAATATGGTCAAACACTCAGGATATTCAGGCGTACTGGAATTCACATGCAAAGTCTAATTACATATCCAAAAATTCAATCATGATGTATTATGTATTTAGAGATTTACAAATTGGAAGCATAAAACAATAATGATACACAAACCTGTTTGCAATGGAGTGGTAATGCTGAATTGGCAAGTCACTTTTGGTATCGGGTGGAGTTGGGCGGCGGTAACTTCGGTGCGGATGAGCGGCCGTCAGGGTTTCTTCATTCTGACTTCTCTGGGCTACTCTCCGGGGTTGCTATGCCAGGGTTTCCGGCCGTCTCCGTCTCGGTTTTTCATTTTTTCCCTTTTCGTTCTGGAGTTGGGGTATTTATAATACTCCTTTGATGACCTAATGGGCTCAGAATGAAGCCCGAAATTTTCTGTTGTCTGTCAGCTTCGCTAGGCGAGCGTGTAGCGAACGTGTAGCGAACGTTTGCTAGGCGAGCGTGTAGCGAACTTGTAGCGAACAGGCCAGTTTGGGCCATTTTCTGGATTGGGCCATTCGTGAGCTGGGCCTTCGTTCCTTTGAGATCAGTGTCATAAAAATGAGTCAGAGTGCCCTGAAAAATGTCTTGAAATATTAATGGGCAAATTTTGGGGTATGACACTTTGGTTTTGTTTAAGTCATTCTTTGGAGAATACTCAATCCACTATTCACAAGCATGGATCCTTGAACCAAGACATCTTCCAAAGGAAGGAAAAAGGACAAGTTTCCACACAATACCATGAAAGAGGGGAGACTTACAATCTCACTTACTAAAATGCTATGCCTTTTGTGTCATAAATTTAGCGCTATGTTAAGCAATCGTAATTGGACTTATGTAGAAGTCACAACTATTTGAGGTCGGGCAATATAATTTTGGTGTTAATTCATGTTAGAGACATAGTATAATGGACTATGCTCATGAGATATATCACACACAAACAAGAATATGCAAAAGTGTGGTGGACCTAATCTCATCCATACTCATGTTAATTTTGCAATCAACTAGCCTTAGGATATAGAGATATCATAGGTCCATGACATGAATGAATAAAGAAGGGGAATGAGATGAAGAGTGAGGGGGGATGAAATCAACACAAATTGGTCAAAGGAGGACTTTTACCAAATTAAGATCATTCATTCATTTTGGGAGATGAAATGTACATTTCATCAATTCCCTAAATCCAATGATCTTAACTTAACAAAGTCAAATTAACCTTGAACAAGGCCCAACAACACAAGTCAAACTCAACAAGTCAATAATAGAAGCTCAACACAATTTATATGGCATTTAATCAATTAAAATCAACTAAAATATGCATTACATCAAATTATGGTTGGTCAAATTCCTAAAACCTCATCAAGACACCAAAGAAATGGCCATGAGATTTATCATAGGTCAAACAAGGTCAAAGGACCTTGGAGAAAAAAATTCATAATTTTTGGAAACTTAAAACTATTTTTAAACAATTAAAAATAATCACAAAATCAATTAAATTATGAAAAATATTAATAATGATCCAAAAAGTAATTTTAATTCAGAAAATGAAAGAGGAATTTATTTAATTTTTTTGGGTGAAACTCTCATATTTTTTGGATCAATATCAAAATTAATATGAATTAATGAAAATAACACAAATAAAATGAAAATCAAATAATCAGAAAAAACGTGGACCGCTTGATCTCCCTCATTAATTGAGGTGGCAGATCAAGTGGCCACAAGCGCACAATCCATTGTGGACTCTAGTCAGCACGCCACAAACTTGGTAATTCAAACCAACGCTCGTGATTAAAACAAATCAAACAGATCATGTGGCTCTGGACCTTGCTAACTCATCACCGGAGCAAATCTCCGGTCTCCTTCTCAAGCAAGCCTCGCCGGACTGGTCCAATCATAACCATCACTAAAATAAAAAAGGAGGATATGATTTTAAAGTAAAAATGGCACTGAGCACAAATTTGGCCTCAAATTATCCTAACTCCAAGTATATTGAGAGATACAAGGAGTTGAAATTTGAGGTGCATGAACTGAGTTGCTTCGATTTGACCTCAAAGCAACTCAATCTTGTTGCCTACATTGGTAGGACTTCATACAACCAAGGATCCAAGAGAATTATGGAGAATTGAGTGAGAATCGAATAGATGATTTTTTTTGGAAAATACCTTCAATGCAGGTTTGGATTCACTTGTTCTTGCTTTGGCTCGTGCTTGATCTTGCTTAGGATGCTTGCAGAAGTAGATTAGAATGCACAAAAGGTCTTGGATCCCTGGAGTTTTGAATCTCAAAACAGTAAGATTCAAACTCAATTTCCAAAGGAAATTCTCAGGATTATCCTCTCAAATGGAAGGGTTTGGTGTTTGGGATCAAAGCTGGCGCGAAGGAGTCCTTAATTCTGAGCATAAGGGCCTCTATTTATAGCTGAATCACATGATATTTGCACCTTACAATTGAGTTTCCAAAATTGGAAATGAGTGATGCATGCGTGCATGGGCGTGTACATGCCCATGAGATCATTCCATTTGATCCATAATTGAGTGTGAACAAGTCTGAAATCAAATTGGAGTGCTAGGCAATTGTACATGGAAGTTTGAAGTTTGATCTTTGCCAAATGATGATGCATTGTTCAAGGCATGCGCAGACCATTCAAATCTTGTCCAAAATGGATGAAATTGAACTTTTTGGAAAGGTTAGATCAAGAGGAACAACTTTCATATTGAACACTTTTCTATTTTAAGATGTTATCATGATTAATTTTGAGGTGAAAGTTTGGAAATTTTAACATATCAAAAAAAATTCTAAGTGTCAAGCCATATGTTCACTTATTCCACCTTGGCTAACTTTTTGTGTGAGATTCAAATGAGAAAATTTCCTTCGTAAAAGTTGTAGATATTTTAAAGTCCTTAAAAATGGTCACAACTTTGACCTCATTTGGATTTTATATGAAGGAGTTATGTATTTTTGAAGTTGAGGAAAATCACTTGTTCAATGGTATTGGTCCAAAATGACCTATAATGTATCCTCATATCACATGCTCATGAAAGTTGAATTAGCTCTTCCTCCAAACATAAAGGTTTAAGTAGACATCTTGAATTTGGTTTTTCAACTTTGAAATCTTTCATCTCATAAAAATTGAGCAAGTTATGACCTTGGGAAGTTGACCTCCAAATTAGGGTTTAGACAAAATGACCTATAATCGTTCACCATAAAAAATGACTTTCCAGGCAAAAATAGCTCTAGACCTAAACATGAAAGTTGTTTGTAATGTCATTTGGAGTAACTTTTAATTTAGAATCATTTTCATATGATAAAAATTGTAGGAGATAGGGTCTAGGGAACCCAGTTTTGATCAGATGAATTCCTCTGGTCAACCACCATCAACCAACTTGCTAACTTGCAATTCTCTTGAATTTTAGGACTCATGGGAGATCATATAGTCATAAGATGATGAAATTTGAAGTATCCCTTGAAACCTTTGATCAAATGTTGAAGAAGCTTGGTAAAGAAGTTACACAAGATACCTAGATGAACTAGGGTTTCCACTACAAACCAATTCCAAACTCTTGATGAATTCTTGATCAAAATAAAATGTGAAGATCATGGGGATTCATATATGATACTTAGATCCATAGTAAACCAATTCTAGATTGAGCTCCTTGAACTGAGGGTTTTAAACCCTATATGTGAGCTTGATAGATCAAAGGTGAGCATGTACCCTACCTACAAAAGACTTAGATTATGCAAAGACATATTTTTGATATTTTGGTTAGTAAAAATGATAAAATATAAAGTATGATACAATCACATGATGCTTGGTGATCTCTCCCAATGCAAACCCAATGAATAAGGGGTAAGGAGGATGCCAAGGTGTGGTCCCAATGCCAATGCATATGATGGTATAGCATGGGGGATCTTAGGATCAAAATTGGGGTCTTACAGCTTCCCCTATTTAAGGACGTTCTAGCTGAGGAGATGAAGGTTAAAATCTTCGCATCAACTCAGTAGAATGGGCTTAAATAACAACAAATAGAGGTAAATTTTGGTCCCTAAGAGACCTCATGATGCATATGATATGAATGTTAAAATAATATTTGTGAGGGAAATGTTGCCACAAAGGAAAAGAATCCGGAGAGACTGAAAGTCCATAGGAGTATAATGCATTTCCATGAGGAAAGCTCACTAGGGAGACAAATACTCTAAGGGTAAAGGGTTATGCGTAGGCCAAGCTACGACTTAAAACAAATGGGGAACCAGAGGAATTCCATGAAATAAAATCAATGGAAAGACTCAGCCGGGGAATAAAAGAAACGTCTGCAAGGGAAACGGGTAGATCAGAACAAAACTGAAATACTCGAACCAAGCAGGAACAACGATTTCACTAAGGAAAAACACACTCAAACTCGAATGGGAAAGAAAATATCTTCAACACAGGAGGAGCAAGAATATATTATCCACTACCGGTTACTAGGTACGGGGATAATAAAATCTGACAGGGAGGACATCAGTTGCCGGTTAGGGCAAACATATCAAGGATGACTCGTTGAGGGTCGCCAGGAGGTGTATTCATTACCGGTTACTGGGTAAGAATAGACTTGATGGGGAAAAAGTAGGATTTACAACTACCGGTTACTGGGCAGAAGACCAAAAGGAGAGAATATTCGTCACCGGTTAGGGTGAACATATCAAGGATAGACTCAAAGGGAAGAAAATCCGTCATCAGTTAAGATGAACATATCAAGGATAGACTCGCCTGGGGACGTTGAGGAGGATACCCGTCATCGGTTAGGATGAACATATCAAGGATAAACTGCCTGAACAAAAAGTAGGAATTACATCTATCGAATGCTAGACAAAATACCAGAAAGAGAATATCCGTCACCGGTTAAGATGAACATATCAAGGATAGACTCCGAGGGGAAGAATAAGAATTATATCTATCAATTACTGGATAGAAAACCACAAAGAGAATATCTGTCACCGGTTAGGATGAACATATCAAGGATAAACTCTGCAAAGGGGAGAAAAACAGGATTTACAACTACCGGCTATTGGGCAGAAGACCGCAAAGAGAAGGAAACGCGTCATCGATTAGGACGAACATATCAAGGATTAACTCTTTGGGAAATAAAATAGGGATTACAACTACCTTTTTACTGGGTAGAATTCCAGAAAGAGAATATATGTCACCGGTTAGGATGAACATATTAAGGATAAACTCAAAGTAGGGGAAGAAAATATCTGTCATCGGTTAGGATGAACATATCAAGGATATACTTCCTGAGAAACGTGAAAACGAATCCGCTGGGAAAAAAGGGTTTACCTTTGCCGGGTATTGGGCAAGAAGTAACAAACTGCAAACTGAGGAGAATACTACCAGTTACTGGGTAATAAACTCTTAGGAGACCAAAAGCATCTATCTAGGTAAGATCTAGAAAGAAACAGTCAATCAAAACTCAACCCAATGAGGATGTAGCTCAAGAGGAGTGGTTCCATCCAGATACTCAACTGGGGAGGAAACTGAAATAATAATCATCCACGAGGAAATAACTCAGTGGAGAAGGGAGAAAGGTTAAAGTCTTTCTGCTTAGGGGGCTGCCACTCTACAATTGAAGGAGGACAGACACACCGAACCTGTATGGGGATAAAGTACCACCATAGCAGAGGATTAAAATCACAAAATGTAATAATGCGATAATGCAAGTTATATGAGTGCATATGTATACGCATATGTATATATGATGATTATGCTGACAAAACAATCACAAAGGATACAAAATGTCGCTGGTTTGAATCATCAATATAATTCCTAGCCAATCCACAAAAGAGGGAAACAATTGTTGGAGCAAAGATCAACCATCTCGAAGGTTCAACCCTATCTAGGGAAGAAAAGAGGAGATCTGCTGAGGAAACTGCTATCAATTCCGAGGGGAACTTTAGGTCAACACCATATTAAATAGGAGACAACCCTGCAGGGGATAAACACAAATAGCTGCTCAGAAACCAGAAGGAAACTCTGATTGGGGACGAATCGGATGACGACTTGTGGTGAACTTTAGTTTTGCCGAAACCAAACAAACTGTTATAATGAAATGCTTACAACCCGAGGGAGGCCAATCACAAACTGAGCTGGAGAAAATGAACAACTCGGCTGGGGAAATCAACAAACACTGGGTGTTAGCACTGTTGGGGATGAAAGACAGGAGTTACATCCACTGCTTGGGGAGAACCAATAGTGTTCCTCATTTAGGGCTTACCGCTTTCAAACCAATGTTGATATTCCTCTTAATGAAATCGATTGTTTTAATGTTTTTATATGTTTAACACTACGCCAAAAACTGGAATAGACAGCGCACCTTAGAGGGCGCTTTATTACAAAAGCGCCCTCTAAAGTGAAGCGAAAAATAAGGAGCAATAGACAGCGCACTTTAGAGGGCGCTTTTGTAATAAAGCGCCCTCTAAGGTGAAGCGAAAAAATAAGGAGGAGATAGAGGGATAACAATACATGGCGCTTTTTAGAAAGCGCCCTCTAAGGTTACCCTTAGAGGGCGCTTTTAATAAAGCGCTGTTATAAGTCCATGTGCATTTCCAGCTTATAGAGCGCTTCTGGAAAGCCTTAGAGAGCGCTTTCATAAGCGCCCTCTTAGGCCCCCTTTAGAGGGCGCTTTGTTTCCACAAGCGCCCTCTAAGGTGAAACGAAAAAATAAGGAGGAGATAGAGGGACAACAATACATGGCGCTTTATAGAAAGCGCCCTCTAAGGTTACCCTTAGAGGGCGCTTTTAATAAAGCGCTGTTATAAGTCCACGTGCATTTCCAGCTTATAAAGCGCTTCTGGAAAGCCTTAGAGAGCGCTTTCATAAGCGCCCTCTTAGGCCCCCTTTAGAGGGCGCTTTTTTTCCACAAGCGCCCTCTAATGTCCCCTTTAGTAAACATTAAAATTATAACATACTGCGCGTTTTGTTATTTCACTATCTGTTATTAGCGTTCTTTTTCACGTTAGGGTTCTGAGGCGTTTTCCTTCCACCTCTGTTAGATCTACATGCGCGTTTCCTCCTTCTACCAATCAAAGGTACACGCTTTTCCCAATTACTGTTTTATGTTATTGCTTTGTTTTAGCTTTGCCCAATTTCTATTTTACCTTATTACTGCGCGTTTCCTCCTTCTACGTTTGTTTCGACCATGATAGCGGATGCACTAGGAAATTGACGGTTGGTTTTTAGTGACCATGATTGCGGATACAATGGGTTATACGACCTATGAAACATCTGATTTTGTGTCAACACCAGTATCATTAGAAACCTAGGTCCGAATGTGTTTAAACTCTTCTGAAATTTTTTTTTATTTATTCTAATTAGTAATTGATAATACATGGATGTCTTCCAATCGATTGTCGAGAGAGTACGAGAATGGGGTATCAGAATTCGTTAAGTTTGCCGTTGCGCACGCCGAAGACCCCAGTAGAATGATATGTCCTTGCTTGGGTTGTTGTTATGGGAAACGGGTTGACGCAGTTCAGTTGACATCGCATCTAATGAGGCATGGAATTGATCGAAGTTATACATGTTGGAATTTGCATGGTGAGAAAAGTAACGAGAATGTTGAACCGGGGGATAGTACGACCTATGCCTCAAACTATAGTGGCGCAGATACATACGATTGTGATCGAGTTGAAGAGATTGCAGAAGCACTTGAAGGAGATCTTAAGGATTGTCCCGAAATGTTTGAGAGGTTGGTAAGTGATGCAGAGAAACCTTTGTATGATGGTTGCACTAAATTCACAAGATTGTCTGCGGTATTAAAGTTGTACAACTTAAAGGCGGGCAATGGGTGGTCGGATAAAAGTTTCACAAAGTTATTAGCCCTTTTGAAAGATATGCTTCCTGAGGATAATGTTCTTCCCAATCGAACATATGAGACCAAAAAGATGTTGTGCTCTATTGGCATGAGCTATGATAAGATACATGCATGTCCAAACGATTGCGTTTTGTTTCGAAATGAGTATGCATCGTTAAATGAGTGTCCTAAATGCGGTGTCTCGCGATATAAGAACAAGTTGTCTCCAGCAAAGGTCTTGTGGTATTTTCCTGTTATTCCGAGATTTAGACGCATGTTTCGTAGTGAAACCGATTCAAGACACTTGACCTGGCATGCAGATGAAAGAATTATAGATGGAAAGTATCGACATCCGGCAGATTCACCACAGTGGTTGAAAATTGATAATGATTATCCTGAATTTGGAGAAGAATCAAGAAACCTTCGCTTGGCATTATCTACTGATGGAATGAACCCACACGGTATCCAGAGTATCTCACACAGTACATGGCCTGTGATTATTATGATTTATAACCTACCTCCATGGCTATGTATGAAGCGTAAGTACATGATGTTGTCTATGTTGATTTCTGGACCTAAACAACCAGGGAATGACATAGACGTGTACTTGAAGCCCTTAATCGAAGATTTAAAGATTTTGTGGGAGACCGGTGTGGAGGTTTATGATGGATATAGGAAAGAAAGTTTCAACTTGAGGGCGATGTTGTTTGGCACAATTAATGATTTTCCAGCATACGGAAATCTATCAGGGTATAGCATAAAAGGTCAATGTGCGTGTCCTGTTTGTGAAGATAAAACAGATTGGAAGCGCTTGGAGTTTGGTCAGAAGAATGTCTTTCTCGGTCATCGGAGATTCTTAAATTCAAATCATCACTACCGTGGATGGAGAAAGGCGTTCAATGGAGAGACAGAACAAGGCAGAGCTCCACCTATATTGACGGGTGATCAAATTTTTGAAAAGGTGAAAGATTTGGATACTCAGTTTGGCAAGCCTTTTGCCCACACACTTGTCAAAAGTGGGTGGAAGAAGAGGTCAGTTTTTTTTGAATTGCCGTATTGGAAGTCCTTGTATGTGAGACATTTTCTTGATGTTATGCATATTAAAAAAAATGTATTTGAAAGTGTTATTGGCACGTTACTCAATATACAAGGAAAGTCTAAGGATGGCCTTAAGGCAAGAAAGGACTTGATAGCGATGGGAATAAGAACTGAATTAGGACCCTTGAAGAAAGGAAAACGAACATATCTACCGCCTACTGCTTATACTCTATCTAGAAAGGAGAAAAAAACATTGTGTAAGTTTCTAAGTGAAGTTAAAGTTCCAGAAGGGTACTCTTCAGATATTAGAAGACTTGTGTCTATGAAAGACCTCAAGTTAAAGAGTTTAAAGACCCATGATTGCCATGTTATAATGGAACATTTTCTCCTAATAGGTATACGTTCTATTCTTCCAGAAAAAGTAAGAAGCTCTATAACTAAGTTGTGTTCTTTCTTCAAGTCAATTTGCAGTAAGGTGATCAATCCTGCGATCTTACCAATGTTGCAAAAAGAAATCGTTATTACTTTGTGTGAGCTTGAAATGTTTTTTCCTCCATCATTTTTTGACATAATGGTACATCTAGTTGTTCATCTTGTGAAAGAGACACAATTGTGTGGACCAGCTTATATGAGATGGATGTACCCTGTTGAACGTTATATGAAAATATTAAAAGGGTACGTGAAGAACCGAAGTCGACCAGAAGGTTGTATGGTTGAAAGATACATTGTTGAAGAAGCGATTGAGTTTTGTACTGAATATTTGTCTAATGTTCAGTCATTCGGACTCCCCAAGTCTCAGCTTGTCGAAAAGAAAGAAGGAAAAAATCTAATTGGAAATAAAATCGTGGCAGTATCAAGGGTCGAACGGGATCAAGTGCATTTGTATGTTCTGCACAATGAGAATGAGGTTGAGCCGTATGTTGAAATTCACAAGGATGTTCTCCGAGGTTTAAATCCCAATAGAAATGAAAATTGGATAGTACGAGAGCACAATCGATGTTTTATACCTTGGTTTAAGGATCATATTTATTCAAAGTATTATTCAGATCCCGCTTCAATAACAGAAAGGTTGAGATGCTTAGCATATGGTCCAAGTTTCCATGTTTTTTCTTATAGCGCATACGCGATTAATGGATACACATTTTATACCAAAGAACAAGATGATAAAAGTACTATGCAGAATAGTGGTGTCACCGTGGTAGCTGAAGCAATGCACATATCAAGTGTGAAGGACTTAAACCCCAAATTTGCAAATCTGTCGTATTTTGGTGTTATCGAGCGCATTTGGGTGTTTGATTATGAGAAGTTTCAGATTCCTATATTTGGTTGCAAGTGGGTTGAAAATAATAACGGCATTCGAATGGATAAGTCAGGATTTTTGCAAGTGGATCTTAATAGGGTGGGATACAAAGATGAGTCTTTTATTCTAGCCTCTCAAGCTAGACAAGTGTTCTATGTCAATGATCCGAAAAGTACGAAATGGTCTATAGTTCTTTTTTCCAACAAAGTAATTGATGAAAACACTGGAGATCAAGGTGATATTGATGTTGAGATTGAATCGTTTACCAGAAATGATCAAGATGAGAATATTATATCAAATGATTCATATATTAGAAATGATCATAATGAGGGTATTTGGATCAATCCAACCGTCCGTGTTGTTAAGAGACATGTAGAATATATTCCAACCAAGAAAAGAAAGAGAACTTAGTGAAAAAGGTACAGGTCAAATGATTTTAATTGTTTTCTTTATTACAGGTAAAATGACTTTTATGATTTTAATTGTTTTTACATTTGTCATCTAATTTTAATTGTTTTCTTTTTTACAGGTAAAATGATGATGCTGGATATTTGTTTAGATGGAGATGCTCTATTGTCGTCAAGCCTCACTCGCGTAGATGATGATGCTGGATATTTGAAAGTATCCCTCTATGACAATGGAACATGTCCATCTAAACATATATCAATTCTATCTTCAAAAGATAAGGGTTCAATGTTGGCAAGTTACATTGGTTTCCTTGTTCGACAACATATTCCGATTACATGTGATAATTGGAGAAGTCCGGACTTGAAGGTTGGCAAAGAAAAAATATGGTCGGAGATACAGGTACTTACCATATATTGTTATATGTTTTTTGTTGCATCAACTTTGCAGCACTGTATTGTAGGCAGAATTTAGGACTTCTCAAAGTTGATTTCTTGTTACTTTGTCGTTCATAAAATACACCACTAAATTCTCTGCGTTTAATTTTTAATTTTTTTTCATCAGGCTTTTGTCTCAATAGAGGATGGGTATCTACCTAAAGTTACTTTTGTAGTGGTCCAAAAGAGACATCACACCCGTCTCTTTCCTGTCAACCCCAAAGAGACCGATAGAAGTGGAAATATTATGCCAGGTTTTTTCAATATATTTCTCAACGCAGATGGTATATATTATCATTTGAATTTATCACTTTTTGCTGATTTTGTTGTTCTAAATTGTCAAAGGAACCGTGGTAGACACCAGCATTTGTCACCCTAGGGAATTTGATTTTTACCTTAACAGCCATGCAGGAATTAAGGTAATATTAGCTATGTCATTTAACTTTATGCCATTGTTTACTATTTGTTGCTCAATCGCCTTTTGACAGTTCTGTGTTATTTGCATTTGGACGTGTTCTTTTTGCAGGGGACTACTTATGCTGCCATCTGTTGTTTTGGTTGAGCCTTATTTTGTATGGATATGCGATAGAACTACTAGACAGCTTTTGGATATACAGAACATGTTTGCCACCATGGGTGGATGGGCGTTTTTGTTTAGTATTGGTTAGAACTACTAGACAGCTTTTGGATACAGTGGTCACTGGGTGTTGGTTGCTATGTTTTATTCTCTTAATTGTAGTACTTTGAGAATATGTTGTTGTATATTGTTGATCAAAGAATCATATATTAATGTTGTATATATGGAGGATTAATGTTGTATATAAATGGATTCATGTTGTATATATCAATGGATTAATGGTGTATAACATTGGATTAAAGGATGAAATCAATATGAATTTTACACTTTTGCAGCATGCGAACAGGTTACCAATTAAATATATATCCACTGTTTTTCAAACAAATTATTTTAAAATAACTAACACTTTAGAGGGCGCTTTGTCCAGAAAGCGCCCTCTAAACACTTTACATTGACAACTTTAGAGGGCGCTTTTTCCTAAAAGCGCCCTCTAAACACTTTACATTGACAACTTTAGAGGGCGCTTTTTCCTGAAAGCGCCCTCTAAACACTTTACATTGACAACTTTAGAGGGCGCTTTTTCCTGAAAGCGCCCTCTAAACACTTTACATTGACAACTTTAGAGGGCGCTTTTTTCTGAAAGCGCCCTCTAAACACTTTACATTGACAACTTTAGAGGGCGCTTCTCCAGAAAGCGCCCTCTAAGGTGTCCCTTTATGGACCACTCCAGAGGGCGCTTTTGTCTTAAAGCGCACTATAATGTGGCCACTTTAGACAGCGCTTTCTCCAGGAAAACAAAGCGCTGTCTTTACCTATGCCAGCGCCAGATTAGAGGGCGCTTAAAAGCGCTGTTATAGGCCAAAATAAGCGCCCTCTTTTCCCTTATTTGGCGTAGTGTAAGAAAATATGATTTTGCTTAAAATTTTAATTTCAAAAATAATCATAATAAAATTTAAATCTATTTGGCTGAATTGAACAATAGTAGAAACAATTGGATAAAAGCTCAACTTTATTTAATAGAATGGTAGTCTGTAAATGACAAGACTCCATAGATCTTTACAAAAGTTTGAAAAAATGGTAATTTACATGGAAAAGGGCTACATTGAATACAATGATCACTAATCCTTCTACCAACTCTTGATATCCCTTGTGCTCTTGACTGCTACTGGGGATCAGAATCCGACAATGTGCTCAAGAAAGTCTTCAAAAACTGGAGATCAGCAGGATGCAGTTACTTGCCATAATCACTAATTTTTGCATAAATTGTCCCAAGGTGGGGTACTCAATTTATCGGTATAATTCTTTCTGTTTTTTATGCCTCTAATTTTTACCTGGATCTCCCTTTCGGGTTTTCAATCCACCGAGACGCTCATTTTTGCCTAAGCTTCCCTTTTGGGTTTTCAACTTAGCGAGCTATTATTTTCTTTTTAGGCGAAGTATTTCTTGACTGCATCTGCGTTCACAGGACGAGTGAACTCCTCACCATCCATAGTTGTAAGAATCAATGCACCGCCTGAAAAGGATCTCTTAACAACATATAGGCCTTCATAATTAGGAGTCCATTTGCCCATAGAATCTGGTTTGAGATATAGAATCTTATTAAGCACAAGGTCACCTTCTCTAAACACCCGAGGTCTGACCTTCTTATCAAATGCTTTCTTCATTCTCTGCTGGTACAACTGACCATGACACATGGCAGTCAACCTCTTCTCTTCAATCAAATTCAATTGGTCATATCTGGTCTGACACCATTCAGCCTCAGTCAACTTGGCTTCCATCAAAACACACAATGATGGGATCTCAACCTCTACAGGGAGCACAACTTTTATGCCATAAATAAGTGAGAAAGGGGTTTCCCCTGTTGAAGTACGAATAGATGTACGATACCCATGCAAAGAAAATGGGAGCATCTCATGCTAATCTTTGTATGTCACAACCATCTTTTGGATGATCTTCTTGATGTTCTTGTTTGCAGCTTCAACAACTCCATTCATCTTAGTTCTATAGGGAGAAGAATTATGATGTGCAATCTTGAAGTCTTTGCAAAGAGCTTCCACCATATTATTGTTCAAGTTCGAACCATTATCAGTAATGATCTTACTTGGCACACCATATCGACATATAATCTGATTCTTGATAAACCTCACAACAACTTGTTTGGTTACATTTGCATACGATGCCACTCCAACCCACTTTGTGAAGTAGTCGACAGCCACTAGAATGAAACGATGTCCGTTCGAAGCTTTGGGCTCAATCATGCCAATCATATCAATTCCCCACATGGAGAAGGGCCATGGAGAGGAAATGACGTTCAACAGTGTCGGAGGAACATGTGACTTCACACACAAGAAGGGGGGGGGGGGGGGGGTGAATTGTGTGTTTTAGAAAAACTTGAGTTTGAAAAAGTTTTAGGATTGAAATTAGAGTTTGAAAACATTTTAGAAAAGTTTTAGGATAAAGAAGTGGGAAAATAGAACTCATAAAGTAAAGTGCAGAAAGTGAGAGTTAAGGGAGAAAGAAGAACACCAAAAGTTATAGAGGTTAGGTCAAAAGAAAAAGGCTTAATCGTCTCCCCAAGACTTGCTCTTGAGAGTATCCAATAAACTTAATAGCTTTTAGTAGGTTGAAATCTCGAACTCCCTTATACAAGGAAAATGAATTTTGTGGCTAACTTCCAACCAAACATCAAACAAGGAGAGGAGCGGTGAGTATTCCTTCCAAATTATGGATTGAATCGATTGGTCTCCTTTCCACAAGAAACTTGGAGCAGTTAGTATTCAATCTTTAAACAAAGATTTTATCACATACTGATATTGAACCTTGGAGAGCTTTTAACGCCGGGCTAAGCTCACAAACCTAAACTTGTTTTTATACCGAGCTAACCAAAAACCTGTGAGATTTTACCACTGGACTGATCTCAAATCGAAACAAGTTTTTAACACGGGGCTAAGCCTTAACTGAAACTTGGTTTCATATTGGGATAACCAAGAACCTATGAGATTTTACCACCAGGCTGATCTTGAACCTTTGAAAGCTTTTGAGTGGGCTAAACTTTCAAACCTAAACAGAGACTTGATAATAAAATCCTAAAACCAAATATTTTCACGGGTTTAGCTTTGAACCCAAACAAATTATCCCTAAATGGATGAAATGTTCAACCAAGGTAAAAACAAAAACATCCTTGGTAAACTTACAAATCTACCATTCCAGAATTACAACTTTCTCACTCGCAAAATGACTTTCTCAAAAGCACTACAACTAAACTTTTAGTGAGAGAAAGTAAACAAAAAGAAATTTTAGAGAGAGAGTGTGAGAAGTGAGAAACAAAATTATGTTTTCTGGATGTGAAAATATGTGGGAAGGGTCCTCTATTTAAAGGATAGAGTTTGGCATAAAAAAGGAAAAGTTTTATGGCCATAATTGATGTATCAGTCGATTGGCATCATGCACTAATCGGTTGGTAGGCCTAGTTAATCGATTAACAAGCTAAAAAAGATTAAAAAAAAGAATATATTTATCCGTTACCAATCATTAAGGCACCCTACAAATATATTAGGACACATTTTTGAACTGGTCCAATTGATTGCCATAAGGTGTCAATCAATTGGTAAGAGTAAAAACATGCCCATATCTTTTCTTACAGTTCCTAACTTGTCTGGCACGACTTCGAGACATTTTTAGAAATGTTTTCTTGAGAAAAATAAGTTTAAAAATTTGTTTATGTGTGCTTGTGTGTGTGTGTGTGTGTTTAGCCGTGTTACTTTACGAGAACACCCTTATGCTTTTACAATATATATCCACTCAGACGTATCGAGGCAGACTTTCATATACTTCAAGACTTGTCAGATGCCTTATTCTTTTAGACACTTGCTTAAGCTTGAGATGAGACTTGAGTTATATTCCATTTGGTTTCCATCATTAGAGAGTCAAGTCCATCAAACCCAATGAGCTAGTTTCATCTTTAACCACTATTTGGTTATCCTTAAAGACTTATTGTCATTATCAAATGCATGTTTATATTTAATGGATATCATCATCAAAAGCATGTTCCAATATCCTACAAAACAAGGTTCCACAACTTGTTGGAACCGAGTTTGAAGATTCACCTCTTGACCACTTTGAACTAATTTTATTAACAAATTCAGATTGAATGTGCTTGGACATTGTTGAGCAAGGAGATGAACAAAGATGAACAGAGATCAAAACACAAACAACAAACCGCATAATCTTCTTACATATGAGCCACTAAATACACGAATTTTCCACTTAAATGGCGTTGAATGAACCGAAAATAGTTCCAAATGGAATGGGGATGGATATTTTTAAAATATCGGGCGTGGAAGAGGTTAGGGTTTTGAGAAGTGAGATGAGATGAATGAGAGAAATGAGAGGAATAGGTGAGATGAAATTTTAGAAATGAATGAAATGCAACATTTTTTATTTTTAAGGAGATATAAATGCGAGGATGTGATCATGAAAATAAATGGCTAAGATTGGTTCAAAAATTTCACAACTTTAATTGGATCATGGGGTAGCTTGAATCGATTCAAACTAAATTATAAATCGATTCAAACTAAATTATGAATCGATTAATATAGTTGGTTGAATTGATTCATGTAAAGAAAACCAAATTCGTGTTTTTAGGTTACTTGATGAATCGATGCCTGATCCGATTCAAGATAAGATTTTTTTTTAATGCAAATTTAATGTAAATGCAAAAATTGATTTTTAAATGCAAAATTTTAAGTTAAAAAACATTAATGAAGAAAAATTATCAATGAAAAGTTTTAAATGTTAAATGAATGAAAAAAAATCAAAATGTAAGCCTTGTCACAAATGAAATTATTATGACAAAATGAAATTTTATGATTAGATAAAGTGTCATGATCAGATGCAATATAACTATCAAATAAAGTGTTATGATGATATGAAAATAAATATACAACATTTAAAAAGAGATTAAATATGAAGAAAATCAACTAACACACATAAGATGAAATTAACAAAGGATAATCATACATATGACAAACCATAATTTTTTTTTAAATTGATCAAATATAAGAAAAATATGGATAAAAGGTGTATTCGGTCGACCATAAGGCCCCAAAGGCACAAATGCCAAACACATAAAGGGAAAACAAATTTAGACGAAAGTAAGTGAAAATCATGCTTTACAGAACATAACTCTTTTCCATTGTGTAGATTCATCCAACGACCATTCGCTTTATTCTCACATTTCAGATACCAACTAACTCTCCGATTTAAAGGAGTTAATGCTCTATTTCCAAATATGAATTTCATGACTCGTTGATACTTCATTTCTCACTCACACATTGATTTGAGTTAGAGTTAGAGTACAAATCTTGTAGATCAACTAATTTCCATTGCACTGGAACCTTGGACCAATGTCACACTGAATCTTTCAACTTTTCCGATCATCATTTCATTCTCGAATTGAGGATTTCACCCACTTGATAGAGAAAATGAACTCAACAGTATTGCGTTTATTGTTTGTTTTTGATCGTCATCGAACTTCTACCCCTCTGTATCTTATATGCAATCCATGATAGTAATTATCATTCTATATTTTAAAAATATTTTTAATTATAGCTTAACAATTTTTTATTATTAAATTTTAACTATTATGTCAATATTAAAAATTAATTTTATTTATATTTCATATTTTAAAATATATATTTCAACTTTTCATCACATGCTCAATTTTTCATTACACCCTCGATGTATTTGTAAATATATAGTTCAGATCAAATTAAAACCATCTTCTATTTTTTAAAAGAGATAATTTGATGTTGTTTAGTTAGTGTTAAAAATCTTACTCAATCGAAACATCGCAATCATTTATAAGTGATATTTTAGATGTGATCACAATTAAAATCAAACAGTTATAATTAATTGATAAAATATATTTTTAAATCCTTTTTAAAATTTTCTTTAAAATAGTTATTAAATTTACAATCTAACCCAGTGTAAATTCTTAATCTTTTAATCAATGTTCAATATTCTCAATTTTAGTTTAAATTAATATCAATATATATCTTAAATTAAAACAAGCCTATTAATATCATTGTAATTTATAATACATCATATCACTAAATTATACTAATTGATAAGATTTACAAAAATTGTTATATATTTCTTTTTAGAAAATTATTTCAAAGAGTGTTGTTATGATTTGTGAAAACTAAAAACTAAAGAGTGTGATGCACGCGCGTGGAGCAACGATTTATGTCGACTACAGGCGTTACCGGCTACCGTCGAAACCAGTCATGATTTCCGTATGATCCGTACAGATAAGACTGCAGTACGATACACGATTTGAATCCGCTGCATCCGTTAACATCTTTACTCCCACACACGTCACCAACTTATTGGATTTATCAACTTGGATTATCATATTACTATCAATATTAAAACAAGTCAATTTTACTACTTCAACAAGCCCAACCGGCTTCAAAATAAAACTGTCTATTTTAATTAGTTGAAAAAATTAAAATAATAGTACCTGTCATTCTTTCTATCAAGTCAAATCTTTAAAAATTTAGTATAATATGTTCTATATATGATCGTAAAGTTTAACCAAAGGACTCATGAAAAAAAAGTTTAATTGAAGGTGAGAAAATATAATGGATGGAATTGTAGAGAATAACTATTTTAAAAATCGAAAGGTAAATTATCTTTTATAATTATAATGTAAATATAAAGTAGATTAATATAAAATTATTTTTCGTAGGATGATAAGTGATCGATGTATGTTGATTGTGACGAAGAATTTGAGTTTCTATTGTGATGGAAGAATGACTGATCGGTAAGATTAACACTTTAACGTTCAAGTCAATATGAAAGTGAGATAAGTGAATGAAATTTGAATTCAAAAGCTATTTGAAAAATGATGTGTTTCCCTCTTATATAATATGGTCGTTATTGTTAAATGTAATTCAAATTCAAGTTTCAGTTTCATTTGGATTTGCATTTGAGTTTCATTCGGGTTAGGATATATAAAACCAAAGTTAGTTACATTTGTCATATATTGAAGTTTTGAGATTCGAGAAATAAAAGTTAGTTACACAATTCTCTCTCTCTCTCTCTCTCTCTCTCTCTCTCTCTCTCTCTCTCTCTCTCTCTTTTCACTTTCTTCTGCTTCTTCTTATGTAACAATGAAGTTTTATTGTTAACTCCAATAATTGGTATCCAGAACTCCGACTCGGATTAACGGGAAACACGAGTGTACATGAGGTGTGTGATTGACTTTTTTCATAAAGTTTACGTTTAATTGAATATCGAAATTGAAGAGAATCATAGATCTTGATTCTTAGGGTTTGGGAAACACGAGTGTTGATGATAACTGAGTGATTTGCACAAGAACTAAGATGAACAGAGGAAATATTAGCTTGAATACAAAGCTTTTAGTATTCGACGAAAAGAATTGGAATCAGTGGTCGATTTAGATGTGTGTACTGTTTGGTGCCCAGGATGTGCTTGATCTCGTCAACGATGGTTACACATCGGTTGTAGAAAATACAACAGAAGCACACAAAAATGCGACATGAAACAAGGAAAAAGGATCAGAAGGCATTGTTTTATATCCATCTATGTGTGGATATGAAGGTGTTTGAGAAGATTGTTGATTCGACGACGTCGAATGCAGCGTGGGATACACTAGTAAAATGCTATGATTGTGATGCATTAGTGAAAAAAGTAAAGTTCCAATCCCTACGCAAGCAATATGAGAATTTCAACATGAAGAACAATGAAAAGGGGTCTTATTACATCTCCAGAATGATTATGGTCACGAATGAGATGAAGTATTATGGAGAAAGGTTCTCTGAACAAGTAATCATTAAAAAGGTACTAAGATCACTTACTCCTCAGTTTGATTACATGGTTGTAGCCATAGAACATTCAAAAGACACTAGCACCTTGAGAATTGAAGAGCTTCAAAGTAGTTTAGAGGCACAAGAGTTGTGTCTGACTGAAAGAAACTCTGAAAGAGAAACAAAACAGGCTCTGAAAGCTTCTTTTGTTAAGAAGAACAAGAAGAAAACATAACTTGAGAACAAGAAAAAGAATGATGATGGTGCTCAAAAGTAATAACTCTCCAATCCATATGAGATGAAATATAAAAATGTTTAGAAGGGAAATGAGAAGTTTGATAAGAGAAACATTTGGTGCTTCAATTGCAACAAGTTTGGACATTTTGCTGCTGATTACTGGTCAAACAAGGTTAGCAAGGGTGAAGAAGCCAACATAGTTAAAGGAGACTCTGACGATGAACCTGTGTTATTAATCGCATATGATAATGGAGGTGAAAAAATGGTAGACTGGTGGTATATAGACACTTGTGTCATACCCCAAAATTTGCCCCCATTTTCCATCTTTTCACTCAATCTTGGACTTGGGATTCATCTGCACACATTCATGTTTCATTCATATGTGTCATGCCTCCATATTAGCACATTCTCATAAACATCATAGATTCAAAGCTTGTGAATAACAAAAACTTGGTTTTGCATGAGGTTTGTGACACTTGCTCATCATTGGGGAAAAACCCTAATTCCTTGATCCTTGATTTTTGGTTCAAGGAGACATCTTGATATATCATGACAATCAAAACCCTAAATCTTGATGCTTGAGGCCTTGGTGTGGAATTGCATTGCATAAACCCTACTTCTTGGATTTAGGTGTTTATTTTTGCTTTGGGAGGTCATGAAACCCTAATTTGATATTGGTTTGATTGGCTTGGATCATATGGCTTGCAACCCTAGTCTTTATTGGTTCATGTCATTGATTGGTTCTTTGATTTCTTATCTGATCATCCTTGTCCATATTACTTGACATTTGTGATCCAATGATTTGGATAACGATGTATGTTTGACTAGTATGGATAATATGGCTTGTGAAACCCTAATTCATGCATTAAGCTACTTGGTTTGATTCACCACTTGGCTTTGGTTTAGTACTTGGTTTTGGTCCATTTGATACTTAGCATTGTTATATTCATGTCATTCATGGTTCCATTAAACCTATTTCCTTTTGATTAATGTACTTACAAGTCTATTTGTTCACGATATATAATTTAAGAGTGTGATTCAAATTTGAAGTTTTGAAGGAAAAGCTATATTTTGAAATGTAAAAATATTTTGCATTAAAATAAATGTGTTTTTCATTACATTTCATTCAAGTATCCTTTTACATTGTCCATTAAAAATATTTACAAAAAAAAAAGTGGAGATTTTGGTAATGTTTACTCTTTAGTCAACTATTGACTTTTTGGTCAACGATTGACCAAAGTCAACGTCACTTAATTCTAAAACCCTAATTGCTATCCCACTTTTTCTTCATTCTTGTGATTCTCCAAGCCTCCATTTCTTAAAAAAAACCTTCATGCCTTGCCAACTTTTTATGCCATGGTGATGTTTGATTTCAAACCATGCCATAAGCCAATCCAAACGTGCCTCACCAAAACCACAACCTGCAAAATACCGTTGCATAATCAGTTTTAAAATTAACCATTATTACACCAATTATTTTGTGCTAACATAATTCATTCAATGATCAAAATAATTTACACTAAATAATCTTGGCCAACTCAAAGCATAACATAAGTTCATCCAGTCCAAAGTTAGAGCTAATCAGAACAATTCAGGTTAACAACAAGTGAACCAAGATCAGCCTATTGACCGTAGTGGCCTTTGAACTTAACAGCAACATTCAAATATCATTCTAACTAATCAACAAATCAAGTAGCAGCCTTTGTTTTAAAGCTGCAACAATTTAACTAACAAAATGAATAGCCAAGTAGCCCTATCCAAAGCACATTAACTATTTCGATTCATAGCATTCAAACAACATGATTCATTTGCAGCAAAATCAAAGAAGCCATGGCAAGGGAAACATCAGCTTCAATTCAACTAGCTCATTAACATTTTATTTTCACAAAGTAACAATGCATAACTAACAACTTTTACACTAGCATGCTGAACAACACAGAATCTGTAGCTATAACTGACATTAACCGAAATTCAACATAATAATCAACCTCTAACAATTCATCCTAATTAATTGGAAAAACCAACTAGCATTCAAGTTAACTTAACCACCAATATAACAGAATTTAGCAGAACCTCATAACTAACTATAACAGATCAATAACTAACATTGATTGCATTTTCTAATCTAACCCTACCACTGTGATTTAACCACTAACTGAATCATCTAACAGATTTCTAAATTTGTTAAGATTTCAATTCTATAAATTCACATCACCATCACAATTCTAGGGCGATTCATCATTTTCAGAGATCACAGAACCTCACGAAATCTCTCTCTCTCTCTCTCTCTCTCTCTCTCTATATATATATATATATATATATATATATATATATAATATATATATATATATATATATATATATATATATATATATATATATATATATATATCCTATTCCTCACCGTCTCAGGTTCAACTCTCTCACGAATTCTCACTCTCATGATGTTCCACATAATTTACAGTGACCACAACGCCACAAGATCGCACAATTTACAGAAGGAGAAATTTGCAATAGAAATCGAGAATTTAACTACTACCTAGATATTTGTTTCTGGCTTTCTGAACTTTGTAGCTTCCTCGCCTTCATCTTCAACATCCTCCGAGGCAAGACTCCGCCTCACAAGTAGGTCCCTCTAATCTTCATTGCCTTGTTTTACTTTCGTTACCACCATGTAGGGCTTGATGTGAAAAGCCATAGCCCTAAGATGTGGAGTCGGATTTATGTGTATTTATGGTTTAATTTTGAAATTTGCAAACTAGGGTTCATATATATTTGGCTTTCGGTTTGGATATTTGGTTGGGAATTGATGGAAACCAGAGTTGTATTGCGAAGGAGGGTGAAGAGACGATTTTATTGGGGCATGACCACTCACTCTCCTCAACTGATTGGTCATTATGGTCATACTGTTGGTCAAATGGTCAATCTGAGATTTATGTATCCTCAAGGGTATCCCTAGTTTTCTTCTCCTTCAGTCCTTGATCAAGCAATTTCTCAGGGTGTTCAACTCCCCAATCATCAAACTAATCTTCAGACTGCCAATCAGATTGCTTTTGGTTCAGATTAGAACAGACAGACAGACTATCGATTACTAGATGAGAGGATAAAAGCCATTGAAGGTTTCTTCGCTTTCGATATGGATGCTAAGGACCTATGTATAGTTCCTAATATGGTGTTTCCTCATAAGTTCAAAGCTCCAGATTTGCCAAAATACAAGGGTTTAAGTTGTCCCAAAAGTCATGTTATTATGTATTGTAGGAAGATTTCCCAGCAAACTTCGGCAAAAGGTATATTTCTACAATAGAATCTCGGAAGTAGATTCTCTGGTTAATCTCGGCAGAAGGTTTCCCAACAAAGCTCGGTAGAAGGTAATATAATCATCATCAAATCTCGGCAATAGATTCCCTAGTTAATCTCGGTAGAAGATTTCCCAGTAGACCTCGTAGTAGGTATTTTCTCAACAAAACCTCGACATAAGGTATCTCCCAACGAGTCTAGGCAGTTGACTCCCTAGTGAGTTTCTTTTGAATATCCCACATGGAACCTCGATAGTAGTCTTCCCCAGCGGAACTTCTTTAGAAAGTTTTTCTCAAAGAACATGTATCACTTGTCTACTAGCCTACTAGTGCAAGCTATTGGATTAGTTGATCATTTATATCCCCAGTGAGTCCACCTCGAATTTCCATTCACTAATAAAAATGTCTCGCCAAGCTACATTTCATCTCATATCACATTGTATCCCAAACAAAAGAAAAAGAGACCTCATAAGTTCATAGTATCTCATGGCATTTCATTTAACTATCTTCCACTATGATCATATGAAGAGTGACCTTCTTCATATTCTTTGGTCGAAGATACTTAAATAGGGGCAGCTGTCATACTCAAATTTTGCCCTTAGATAAAAAAATCAATGCATTTGCAAGACATTTACGTAATTTGCATATCATAACATGCATTTATTTCAGCATAATGCTTAAAAAGTATACCAAAATAAAATTTCAGTTTTATAAACAGATCGGTTGAATCGATTTTCAAATGCGCATAAAATTAGTTGGCAAATTTTTTTAATATCGGGTTTGCAGTTGTCAGTTTTATTGATATATGATTCGCGCAGTTCAACCTGGTGTGCTCATTTAATTTTTTCGATTTCGTTTACGTTTGTGTTTTGATCATCCTAAGCCTTTTCAACCAGACATTTTTATTGCAAAATTTGATATTTACCTGTCTGTTTTCTGAAACTTTATTTCAC